>NC_141691.1:687710511-688310511 GCF_964263255.1 Lissotriton vulgaris
ATATATATATATATATATCCATAAATAAACGGCGTACCTTCGAGCACTCAGTTTGAGTAAAAACACAAGGAGTCGTGTCCCTTAAGCCAAAATAGCGAGGTTTATTAAGTCATAAACCTTGTATATATAGACACTGAAAGAGTATATAAAAAATTCTGAAGGGGGTGGGGTGGATATGCTTTAAAGCTGTGTGTGCCCTTACTATTTTTATCCGTGGCCCAATATATATGTGTGTACCCATTTGATTAAATTGATTGAATGTAACTTTGTATGTAGTTGTGCATTTATATATTTAAATATAAATATATACTCAGATTCATGCAAATTCAGATTTAAGCATTTTAGGTGGATATAGGATTATGTACTGCTTTAAACAGTTGCTGCTGGGCAATGGCAAGGTAGTTGGACACATAAATGAATGTTTAAATGAATAATGGAAGAAGCGTTGGCTTTTGACGGATTTACACCTGCAGACCACCAGAAGGTTGGTTTGGTGAAGTCACCTTACCTATGGTAGTTAGTAGAGGTTGATTATGCTGGAAGTACCTGGATTCTGAGTCTTCTAAGCTTTTGGAAGATGACAGGTTATTCTGTTCACAAAAAGAAAAACAATGGAGATTGTTGTGTGGTATCAGTTTCTCACAACCAAATATCCTTCAGTGAGTCAATGGCCAAGAGGTGGAAGCAGTGCTCCTTATAATTTCGTATTTGAGTTTGTTGCTCCTAGAACCTGAGAGATTGGACTCATCCGTCCTCACCGGGATGGACTCCTCCTTGGACCATCGCTTAACACACCATGCAACCAACCTTTAGGCTGCAAAGCTTCTTCCCGCCGACTCGTCTCAAGAAGGACAACCGAGACTGTTTGTCTCTTACTACCCCACCTTTCTGTCCCTCACTCTAGGATCTGCCTCACCTTTACTCATCTCAGTCATTTTTCTTTTTTTATTCAATGTGGTCTTAAACTTCAAGCTTTACCTCTCTCTTCCTATTACCCATTACCACTCTCTACTTAGTTATTTATCATCTACTTTTAGATTTTTCAGCTGATCTATTCATTTTATATTTCTTATTTTACATTATAACCTGCTATTCAGATTTGCGCTCTTTAGATCAAAGAAACCAATTATTTTATTTTAGCCTTTTAAAACATTCACGAAGCCATGTCGAGTGTCAAGTGCTTTACAATCCTTGAAAAATTATTTTTTTTGCAGCTTTAAACATTCCAGGCCCGACTTCATGAGCAGCACAGCTACGAAGTAACTTTAAATCATTTGCAAAGTTCATTCAAATCAAATTTAATTTGTTCACTTTTTCTAGGCGTGCACTCATCTGATCCATTAGAACTGAACATATTTCTATTTTGAGGGACACTAGAAAATCTGAGACTTATGTTGTGAGGCCATTAAAGGCAGCGAAACCCCAGTATTTCACTAGCCTACGGATTGCTCCAGTCTGCCTGCCGTACTGACAGAAACTTTCAGACTATAACACTGATTTATGGTGCTTTAGAAAATATATATATATATTTCTGACTAAAAAAGAGCCACCGATTAGTTGCGCTGAAGTCACACAGACCTCGGCCCTTTTGAAGCGTGCACTTTCCCTCTAGTATCTCTCGGAACCACACACCGCATCCTGTATTTCCTTTCACACAAACAAAAGCATATTGGATTTTTATCTTTCTGACTGTCACCTTTTATATTCCGGCTTTGTCGAGGGTCACTAATGAATACTGTAGCCTTGCAACAGATAAAGGACATGTCGCTACCGCTGCTTTTATAGATTTATCCAAACCTTATTACGAGAGCAATCCTATTACGCTCTTTTCATGGCAATCTGAAATAGGATTATACAATGCCGCAATGGATTGCTTCAAAAGTAATATATATAGAGCCGAATTCCGGGGTAGGGGTGGCCCGCATTATCTTTAGCTTGAGGTCTTTCCCTCACACTCGATTTGTAAAAGGTTAAACATTTTTCTCCAGCGGTTTTCTCTGTTGCAGTGACGCATTCTTCTCAGCCTGGGTGACTGACTTGTTGACTTTAATTTCATAGTTTTAAGACAACACTATTGCAGGTACCAGTCTTTTTTTAATGGTTGTTTAAAATCTTTTTATTTTACTTATTATTTGAGATATCTTGTATTTACTTTTAGCGTGTTGCCAATCGAAATAAAGGTAGTCTTCAATGTACAAAATTAGCCGCTGTATTTAACCTCTGCGAAGACATTTTTCAATTTGCAAGAGTGGTGTGCCCTCGCTTTGACACGTTTTACTCTAAATATTAACGGTTGCTGCTGATGTCAGGCCTTTCTGTGCCCGCACATTCTCTGAAGGCGGAGTATTATGCGATTCGGAGCTCTTCGTCCTCTCCAACCTTTAACTTGACACATCAATACTGAATTACAGGTATTACAGCCGGTCCTCAAAGGTCTAAATCACTCAAACGTGAAACACCTTCGAATGTACAAGACACCAGTGGCCTTCTGATGGGCTGTGCTCGTTTAGGGCATAGCCAATGGTTTGTGTTTACGCGCCTGCGGTCTGTAAAGTGGATTGATTTAACCCAATATTTTTGAGAGTCACCGTTTATTTTTCAGGTAATACCATTCGGAAATAGCGAGCAGGGTTTGCCCTTTTCTGTTTCTGAGCTGTGCTGTCTAAAATAATGCACTAATTTGGTGACATTTTGGGTTCAATTAATTCCCTTTACACAATGCAGGCACATAAAAAAGCACGCCTCTATGTTGAGCCAGAGCAGCCCTTCATGAAAACAAGGTAGAACAAAGTAATCATACTTATGGTCAAAGATGTGAATATCAGAATCGCTTCCTGGGAAAACAATTATGACTCCTCTCCAAATTGTGCTCATACGTGAAATAGACTTCTAGCTGAGCACTCATGGTCTAGCAGAAGACACTCCATCCTCTTGGAGGTAGATAAACTGTAGGCCGTTCCAATTAATTCCATATTAAAAGAATTTGTGGAGGCAACGTTGTTCTTTACCGCAAATTTAATAGACAAAAATCCCATAAACCCTCTCTTAGCTATGCAAAAACCTAGACATGCATGACTGTTGGAGAACTGCTGCAAATACATGTTGGCAATCTTAGGTGCTAAACTGAACCCTCAAAAACAATACAACTTGATGACAGACAGGTGTGGACACATGATCACATGCTAATTACAATTATAAGAACTGCATTGATATGATCACCTGTCCCTGCATCAAATGCTACATAGGTATGACCACTCGCATGATCAACACTAGAATTATGGAACACTGCAGTGGCATACGGTGTAAGAAGACCTCAACCAAACGGAGGTAATACAGTCATAATATCGAGTAAAAAATATGGAATGGGCAAAATATTGTGTTAAAAATATAGAATGGGTAGAATATCGAATGGACAGAATATAGACTACAAAAATATCGAATAGAATAGCAGTAATATTGAATCCAAAATATAGAATGGACAAAATATCGAATGGACAGAATATAGACAACAAAAATATCTATGGAGAGAATATAGACAACAAAAATATCGAATTTTAGATAAGTAAGTTAAAATTTATTTTTTAATAATATATAAGTGTTTTTATGTTAGTATATGTGTTAAAAGTGTATTATTATTTTATAATTTATTTGAATTAATTAATTTTATGGTATTTAATTTTTGCGTAATATAGTTCTGAAGCGGTTTGTGGGTTTATGGGGGAATAGGGTGGGAAGTAATTTAAATATAATTAATTAAATATTGTAATTTATTTATTGGTATTTATTTTGAATTAATTGTTAATTAATTTGTAATTGGTAGTTAATTAAAGTATAATTGGTAATTCATTTTTATTAATTGATTAATTGATAATTATGTTACTTTTATTTATTTATTTTTTGTAGTGGGTTGTGGGTTTATAGGGGAATATGGTGGGAAGTCATTTAAATATAATAATTAAATATTTTAATGTATTTATTGGTATTTATTTTGAATTAATTGTTAATTAATTTTTAATTATTAATGAATTAAAATGTAATTGGTAATTAAGATTTATTAATTGATTATTTGATAATTATGTTAATTTTATTATTTCATTTTCTTTGGCGGGTTGTGGGTTTATAGGGGAATATGGTGGGAAGTAATTTAATTATAATTAATTAAATATTTTAATTTTGTATTGGTATATATTTTGAATTACTTGCTAATTAATTTGTAATTGGTAATTAATTAAAATATAATTGGTAATTAATTTCTATTAATTGATTAATTGATAGTTATGTTCATTTTATTAATTTATTTTCTATAGCTGGTTGTGGGTTTATCGGGGAATTGGGTGGGAAGTAATTTGATTGTAATTAAATACATTTTTTAATTGATATTTATTTTGAATTAATTGTTAATTATTTTTCAATTGTTAATTAATTGTTATTGGTAATTAATTTGTATTAATAGGTAATTATTTTTTAGTAATTATAATTTTTTTATTATTTTTTTGATTAATTATTATATTATATTAAATTGGTAATTAATTTTATTTAATTTGTAATTGGTATTACTATTTAATTTATTTTTAATCATATATGAAGTATTTACTTTCCCTACTCTTGCTCTCCTTGGAGTGGGAATAGTAATTTTTACCCCTACGCTATCCAACTACCCTACTGTTGATATCCTTGGAGTGGGAATAGTACTTTTTAACCCTACGCTATCCAACGCTTTGCCTACTGTTGCACTCTCTGGAGTGGGAATATTTGTTTTTACCCTTCCCCTATCCAACGCTTTCTCTACTGTTGCACTCTCTGGAGTGGGAATAGTAATTTTTACCCCTACGCTATCCAATCCTTTCTGTACTGTTGCACTCTCTGGAGTGGGAATAGTAATTTTTACCTTCTCCCTATCCAACGCTTTCCCTACTGTTGCACTCACTGGAGTGGGAATAGTAATTTTTACCCCAACGCTATTCAACGCTTTTCTTACTGTTGCACTCTTTGGAGTGGGAATAGTAATTTTTACACTCCCGCTATCCAACGCTTTACCTACTGTTGCCCTCCCTGGAGTGGGAATAGTAATTTTTACCCCTACGCTATCCAATGTTTTCCCTACTGTTGCACTCACTGGAGTGGGAATAGTAATTTTTATCCCTACGCTATCCAACGTTTTCCCTACTGTTGCACTCTTTGGAGTGGGAATAGTAATTTTTACCTTCCCGCTATCCAATGCTTTCCCTACTGTTGCACTTACTGGAGTGGGATTAGTAATTTTTACCCCTACGCTATCCAACGCTTTCCCTACTGTTGCACTCTCTGGAGTGGGAATAGTAATTTTTACCCTCCCGCTGTCCAACGCTTTCCCTACTGCTGCACTCTTTGGAGTGGGAATATTAATTTTTACACTACCGCTATCCAACACTTTCCCTACTATTGCCCCCCTTGGAGTGGGAATAGTAATTTTTACCCCTACGCTATCCAACGCTTTCCCTACTGTTGCATTCCCTGGAGTGGGAATAGTAATTTTTACCTTCCCGCTATCTAACGTTTTCCCTACTGTTGCACTCACTGGAGTGGGAATAGTAATTTTTATCCCTACGCTATCCAACGTTTTCCCTACTGTTGCACTCTTTGGAGTGGGAATAGTAATTTTTACCTTCCCGCTATCCAATGCTTTCCCTACTGTTGCACTTACTGGAGTGGGATTAGTAATTTTTACCCCTACGCTATCCAACGCTTTGTCTACTGTTACACTCAGTGGTGTGGTAATAGTACATTTTACTGTCCCACTAACCTACAGTAAAAATATTGTATGTTTTTTATTAATATTATGTTTATATATATGTATGTATTTAAAAATTACATTGTATGTTTATTTATTTTTAACTTAAATTAATTATTTATTAATTTGAAGGTTATTTAAGTATTTTAAGTATGTTTAAGTTAATTATATTTAATATTTTATTATTTTTCAATTACTTTAAAAAAAAGATCTTTAAACCTTTATTGTACCTTTAGAAAATTACAGAGCCATTAGCCTACAACCCAGAGGGCAGGCCGCTAATCATTCAACATTGGATACATTGCATCAGGTTAAGTCCATACTTTGGTTACGTTGCTTAAAAGAAAAATGTTTACCTAACGGCAAAATGAAAGGCACATAACTAGTGATATGTTGCTAATCAATAGTGGTTTTAGTTTTCTATTTTTTATGAAAACAACAAAAAGAATAACAACAAAGAAATCACATTGCGGTCATCAAAGAGTAATTAATGTTATTTTAGCTGAATTTAAAATCTATCCGACAGTACGTGCCACTGTTTATAATCATTGAGTCAAATCTAGATTGACAGGTCGGTAACGCCTATGTTCCTACACGCGACTTTACATAAGTCTCACCCATGTCTACCCATACTGCCTATCCTTCAGGACTCGGGCCCCCTCCCACTCTCAATGGCCTCTCCCTTCTGCAACACCTTCATGGCACCTCAGCCTTCCTCCCCCTCTTCATCTGACTCCAACGGGTCATCCTCTGGCAGAGGATCACAAATTTCCCTTTTATACACTTTCCATGGGGTCCATATTTTATTCCATTTCCCTGGACACGCACGACTCAAGTATACCGCCCTCTCTGTCATCATTATCTTATCCATATTCATGCACCACTGTGATTTCGTTGGTAGTTCTGCCGCCCCCCAGTGCCGTGCAATGTCCCTCTTGGCCACTATCATGCCCAACGTAACCCATGGTTGGCCACATCTGGACAGGTCGTTCGGTCCCCACACATTTAAGAGACATTGTCGCGGTTCGGGAATTAGAGAGGTCTCCAGGGTCTGTGACACAGTGCGCATTATTTGTCTCCAGTAGTCCTGGATGCGTGGGCAGTCCCAGATTGTGTGGAAGAAGGTCCCCTCCTCCCCACAGCCACGAAGACAGTAAGGGTGTTGTGCTCTGTGTAAGCGGTACAGTAGTGTTTTCGTGTAATACACTCTGTGTAGGACATTTAGTTGCACGAGTCTCAGCCTGGCTGAGATGCCCACCTCTCTTGGGGATGCTAGCGCCTCATTCCATTCGTGTTCGTCCAGGGCGTCCACTTCCCCTTCCCATTTATCTTTCAATGAGGTCAGTGGGTCAGGCAAGTTATTAATGAGCTTGCGGTATGTCAATGACGTCGCTCGCTCAATCATAAAGTCCGTTAGGAGACGATCCTCCATCGGGGACGATTCTGGTATATCCTCCCCGGGGGGGATGGCCGTGAGTAACGCATGACGTATCTGGACGTAGAGGTATGATTCCTGTGGCCCCAGTTCGTATAGTTCCTTCAGGCGGTCAAATGTTATAACCTCTCCCCTTTCCCACAGGTTTCCCACCGCGGATATCCCAATGGTGTCCAAGTGAGAGAAACCCTTGCTGTGTCTCAAATTTCCCAAGGCACGTGTGTCCCAGAGTGGGGTGAGTTTGGTTATTTTCCCCTTCCAGCCCAGCGCCGCAAGTGGTGTATGCCACAGCGCTGCGGTGAGTCTAGTGGGTCCCACTAATTTCCGCACTCGACGTTGGTCATAGAGGGGGGCCAGCATACTATTAGTACCTAGTTGTGCCCTATCTGCTTGGAAAGCTGGGTCAGTCTGCGCGGCATGAATCCATTGGTTAATGGGCTTAAGGTGAGCTGCCCAGTAGTACAATTGAAGATTCGGCAAAGCGATTCCACCATCGTACCAACCTCTGTGTAGTTTGGCTTGCGCAATACGCGTCGGGCGATTGCCCTACAGCAAACCAGACACCACTCCTGCCACCTTTTTGAAGTACCCTGGCGCCACTGGATACGGCGTGTTCTCAAGTATGTATAGAAAGCGGGGTAGTGACATCATTTTGTATAGCGCTGCTTTTCCCAGCATTGTTAAGGGCAACCCCGCCCAGAACTTGGCATCTTGTTTAAGCCAAACCATGGGTGTGGCCAGATTCTTTTGTACAAATTCCGTAGGGTCCATTGTAACGTGGATCCCCAAATATGTAAAAGAGTAGCCAGCTAACCTTAGGGGGCAGTCAGGGCCCAGTACCGGGACCGGGCCTTTCAAGACATACATTTCTGATTTATTCCAGTTCATCGTGTAACCTGAGATTTTACCATGATCATCACAGAGGTCCCGGAGTGCCGGCACACCACGCTCTGAGTCTGTTAAGTACACCAGCATGTCGTCCGCGTAAAGGGACAGCCGGTCCTCCCAGCCCTCCTTCCACTGTATCCCTTGAAGTAATGGTGTTTGCCTAATCAAAATTGCTAGTGGTTCTAGGGAGAGTGCAAAGAGCAATGGCGAGAGGGGGCAGCCCTGGCGGGGGCCTCTCCCCAAAGGGAATGTTCGAGAAATGTGGCCGTTCGCCACCACATATGCAACTGGTTTCGTGTATAGTAGTCTGATCCATGATATAAATTTCGAGCCGAAGCCCAGACAAACAAGAACCTCAAACAGGTAGTTCCATTCCACTAGAACAAAGGCCATTTTCGCATCTAGGGCCAGTATAACTGCTTGATCGTGGATCAAGTCTGCTCTCGCCAGCACCCCATGCACTCTGTGAAGGTTCAGTGCCGTGTTCCTGTGGGGCATAAACCCGGATTTAACCGGATGTATGAGGTCGGGTAGATGCGCCATCAGCCGGTTAGCAAGGAGTTTGGCTAAGATTTTACTCTCCGCATTCAGCAAAGAGATAGGGCGGTATGAGGAGCAATCCTCTTGCGGTTTCCCCGGTTTGGGAATCGCTACTATAGTGGCCGTTCTCTGATCGAGCGGAAGTTCACCCTTTTCTAGGCATTCTTCATACATGGCGAGTAAATATGCACTTAGCTCCTCTGATTGGACCTGATACCATTCTACTGGAATGCCATTTGGTCCGAGCGCCTTTCCAGGCTTCAGCGCTCGTATTGCCAATTGTATTTCATCCCTAGTTATGGCCGCATCTAAGTCGGCTGATGCTTCTGGTTGCAGTATCAGAGTTTCTATGCTGTCCAATGCTGCCCGTGCCATGTCAGTAGATACAGCCCGTCCAGGGATATAAACTTCCTCAATGTGTCGCCAGTGCTTCCACTATCTGTTCAGGGCTCGTCTGAATTTCACCGTTGCTATCCCTCACCTGTTGGATTCCCCTTGAACTTCCCCCTCTCTTATCTAGCCAGGCTAACATCTTTCCCGCCTTATCTCCCACATCATATATCTTGTTCTGTGTATCAGTTATGTACCCCTTCACCCGCTGCCGTACATGTTCCGTGTACAGTTGTTGGTGGAGTATAAGTGTGTGCGCCGTGTCTGGTGTGGGGTTTGTCTCATGCAAAGTTGTCATATCGCGAAGTGCCAATTCGAGCCTAGACTGTTCGGCAGCTTGCTCTCTTTTGTGGCCTGTGATCGTTTTCATGGCCTGCCCCCTCAATACCGTCTTGTAGGCCTCCCATAGTACCCCCGAAGAGGTCACGGAGGCTACATTTTCCTCGAAGTATTGTGTTGTTGTAGCCTTCTGAAGGGTTTTCCTGACTTTCGGGATTTTAAGGTATGATGCTTGAATGGGATATATACGGCTGCAAGGCTTTTCTTGAGTAGAAACTGCCAGGGTGATCGGAGAGTGATCTGATATGCCGCTAGGGTGGATGTCTACGGTATCGACGTGTTGTAAGCCGTCACCCAGTGCTAAAAAGTAATCAATTTGTGAGAGGCTGTTGTGAACCGTTGAATGAAAAGTGTATTGCCTATCCTGGGGGTGGACATGCTGCCAGATGTCTACTAGACCCATCGCTGTCAGGAATCGTTGAAACCGGGAAGGTCCCCCAATCGGGCCTGTCGCTGGGAATTTGTCAAGTTGTGTGTCCACTGTGGCATTAAAGTCTCCCCCCAGAATTACATCACCCTTGGGAAGGGACAGCAATAAGTCACTGAGCGCTGGAAGCTTTATTGAGTGAAGGGATGGCGGGATATTTACCGATACCACAATAAGGGGTCGACCCTCCCATTGTCCCTGTATGGCTGCGAAGCAACCCTGCCCGTCAGTTTTCGTGCCTAGTGGGATGAATTGCGAGGACTTCTTGATCAAAATGCCAGTACCCCGGGAGCCCGAAGTAAACTCCGAGTGAATCACCATCTTGTACCCCCTCCTGTCTAGGGCCTTAGATGCCCCCCCCCCCATTAAATGTGTTTCTTGTAGCAGTTCTAGGTGAGGTTTTTGTCTCTTCAATGCACTCAATACCAGGCCACGTTTCATCTTATCTCCAAGTCCCCTTACATTCCACGACAGTATTCGAAGGGGGGAGCCACGTGTCCGTGACTCGGTGTCCCCAGCATTACGTATCAAACCATCCGCCATTTCCGGTCATGCAGACGTATACTAATGATTCCTGGTGATGGACCCGGACCCACAATTTTACCTTTTCAGCTATAGTATTCAAACATAAAACTCCATTTCTCGACCGACGTTGTGAATTTCCAACCAACAACCAACAACCCCCCCTCCCTCCCCCTCCCTGCCTCCCTGCTTAACGGACCATCAACTGTCCGCCTCCCCAACTGAGCAGAGCGCTTAACCCATCCCAAAAACAGAGTACTTGCACGTTGGGGGAGAGTGTCTCCCTGAGCAGGCGGCATCCCTGCTCCCTTCAGGGCACCCAAGCCAGCGTCCATTCATGACTCTTGTGCAACTGTAGTCAATAAAAGGAGTCAGCGTCCAATGTGTTCATGGGTTGTCTGCGTTATTCCCCTCCGCCAGCCTCAGAAAGTTCTTGTGTCGGCGACTTGCTCGCGCCTCCTCTGCCTGATGTTTGTGATCCAGTTCGGCTACCGTCTCGGTGGCCGTGGTTTGTTCTGCCAGACCTACGCGGAGGCCCTGCAGTGCGCCAGCCATCGAGCCAATCTCTGGCCGCCTCCGGAGAGTCAAAAAACCAAACCTTTTTTGTCGGCGACCACCCTTAGCCGGGCCGGAAATAGTATGGAGTAGGGTAGTTCTTGCTCTCGCAACGTCTTTTTCACTTCTAAGAATGTTCTCCTCCGTCGCGATACCTCAGCCGTGTAATCTGGGAAGAAAGATATCCTTGAATTTTGAATTTGGATGGCCGGCGCCACTCTGGCTGCCTGAAGGATGGTGTCACAATCTCGAAAGTTAAAAAGTCTTGCCAAGATCGGTCGTGGAGAGGCCCCTGGTTTCGGTTTTCCTCCTGGAACTCTATGGGCCCTTTCAACAGTGAAAAAGTTTGAGAGGCCCTTGGGGGCAAGCTGGTTCTTGATCAGATCTTCCACATAGAGATCCATAGAACCCGCAGTTTCAGATTCCGGGACTCTCAGGATACGGACGATGGTTCCGCCATGAGCGTCCTTCATGGTCGTCCAGCTTTTCCTTGAGCGATTTGTTATCAGCTTGCAGCTTCTCCATTTCCACCTGCAGATCTGATACATCTTCCACCAGAGATTTAGCTACCACCTCCACTTGCTTCACCCTTTCACTCATTTTCTGGAGGTCTGCCCGAATGAGGGTTACTTCTGTTGCTGTCGCCCCCACCGTCGCTTGCACTTGGGCCAGGGCGTTCAGCACATCCTCCAGCGTGGCTTTCTTTGCACCTTCTCCCTCCGTTCCTTTACTCAAAGACTTGCGTTGTTCCATCTGGGGGAGAGACTGTTTCTCATATGCAATTTTATCAAGCTTAGCTTGGGTGGAAGTATGCTTAGGCCCTCTGCCCGCCATGTTCACACACCAAGAAATTGCTCACTGTTGCACGCAGCCTGTGGTGGTTTTCTGCCAGGAGGTTCTTCGAAGAGAGTGGTTGACGGGACCGCCCGAGTTTCGGTGGCGCCTTGTCTACGCAGTAGTTGGGCTTTCCGGGCCGGATCTCCACCGACGGGTTTGCACCCCTTCTCCCGTTGCGTTGGTGTTCATAGGATCCGTTGTCGAGCCTGTTGAGACCTCGGTGCAGGCCGCCCAGCCTGTTATTCGAGAGAGTTCGTGCCCGTAGTGGCATATGTTATACAAAATGACGGCATCGCCGCACTTGTTTTCCGGCTTTGGTCTCCGCTAGTGTTGTCGCTACCCGCAGCACTGCTTTGTCGTTGGGGCGATATCTACTGCCCTTGGACGGTCTGCGGGGGCATCGAACTCCTACTGCCGTTTTCGCTCGGGTCGTTCTCACTACGAGCACTTCCGGTTGGTAGCACCGCCGAGGCCTCACTTCCGCCCGGGCAGCGCCCCAACCAGCCTCAGCTGCTTTTCATGTGCCACAAGGCCGTGTTCGGGTGCCGTCTTTTCCACCGGTTCCCGGGGCACCGCTGCTCCAAAACTTCTCTGCTAAGTGCCGTTCGGTCACCGGACCCGGGACATCCCGTCTGGGTTCGTTGTTGAGCGGATAGGCATGCGGATTGATGCGGGATGCCGCCTTACTCCGGGAGCCTCTCTAGTTTGCTGCCGCCATCATCGGCTGCTAGCCACGCCCCCTTCTTCAATTACTTTTAATACATTTAAAAAAACAATTCAATATTTTGACTATCTATATTTTTTACAACAATATTTTGATTCGATATTTTTGCACTTACCTGTTTGGAGATAGGAGTGCGATATTTTTGTATTCTACATTTTTAACTCGATATTTTGCTACATCGATATTTATGTTATCGATATTATGTCAGTGATCCCAAACGGAGTACACACTACATTGAAGAGCACCATTCCCCTTGTCGATTTTCGCTCCACTGTGCTGGAAACACCCCAGCGTAACTAAGGCTAATCTGTTCCGCAAGGAACAGAAATTGATTTTTTGCTTGTCCACACATGTGACAGAGCTTAACGGCGACATACCATGGGGTGAGATACATAACACATGGTTTTTCTCTCTATGCCCTGTGAGACTTTATTTCCACTTTGACCATAGTTAACTTTCACTCTGGTTACTCTGGTCTCCCTTCTCCCATTCTAACCTTGTTAGGATTAGTGCTTTATTTCATTATCATTACCCGTCCTCACCAACAGTGACGTAACTACCTAGACTAGCGAGTGATGCAACCGCTTGTGTAGTTTTGGGATTCAACCCCTTGCCACCTTTAGAAGTAGATCATTTGCATTTATATTCTCTCCGTAGCGTCCCTGAAGTTTTGGTATTTTCTATTTCATAATGGTTTACGTTTATTGTCCCCAATCAATTACCCATTTTTAATTATTTTAGCGGAATCATTACAAATTTCTACTTTGAATCCTTCGACATCCTTGGAAAGATAGCCACATTGTTACTGAATCTGCAGATGGCGTTTGTCAGTATTCCCATTAATTCCCACCCGCTCCAAAATGGTGCTGTTTTGTTTACTCATTAGGAGTCGGGGAGCGGTCTAGATCCACAGGGTTGCCCCAGTCATGACGCACAAAGCATTTTTTTCTCTGACCGGCTCCGCAGCCTCACCCACACTCAAGCAGTAGCCGAGCCCGGGGTAAGTCACACGTTTTGCGTGACAGCTAATGTTTGTGAGTATACTCTTTACCTGATTGAAATCTTCATCTTGGGTTTGCCGGACGGCCACTACCTTGGCAGCCCGATTTCTTAAGATATGTCTCTGCCCTTTTCTCCCAGGCGGTACGACGCTTCTGAAAAGCGACTCCACTACAGTCTGTGGAGCCACAGCCCACCTTTTCAGTGGTAAAAGCGCATAATTATTGCTACTAATCTATATTGCATCCCAGAACTACACACGTGGAAGCCCTTAGACTTCATGGTACATAGTGGGCTTTACCCCATGGCTAGCTGTGGCCACTTATGTAAGACTACACTTGCATTACTCGTAAGATAATATGCTTCCCGTCATTAGTGCCATTGTTGTTTCTATTATAACCACAAGGTATTTACCCAAAGCATGCAGCTAGACATATACACTGGATGCGTATATACATTCACCAACAAAGTGTTGCCGCTGATTCTATTGTTGTACATTTTCCCTATTTTTCCCCTCCAGGTCGGTTCATACATCGATTGTCTCAAGGTATACCAGATACTATTAACGAGCTGGGGTAAGGTATGGTTTTAGGAAACATATGTACTTCTCACCGATTCACCATTGAGTAGTTTAGCTTTCACCTTTTACGGTCCTGACGAATTGCCACGATCATCTCTATGACACATAAATGGCAAGAAACATGTTTACCTTCACCTGTATTTAGAGCTACCTTGGATCATTAAATCTACCTTTTGGCCTATACCTGATTTTAGTATAATAGGAATCCATCCATTAAATTATCACTCTGTGGTTTCCTCAAGTTATTTTTAGGTTCTCAATATACCACTCTTCTCACTCACAGCACTTTCACATAGCACCTCACACTTCACAACGACAGCTTAATGCAGTACTGACTCAACAAGGAGTTGCCCAATGATGAAGCATGACACCCCTCAGGATGTGTGAGGGCTCTTGCTCCTGATAGACCAGATCCCCTGACCTGATCCATCAGACACTTCTGACCTTGTGTCCCCCCTTTTTTCTTTTCCTTCAATAGGAACTGCACACCTCTGTGTATACAGGCACTCTTAGGTGGACTCTCTTAACACCTTGCATGCTCATGACGAGGTCAGCTTGTCATGAGCCACGGTGCTCGTGTGCTCATGACGAGCTGAGCTCGTCATGACCGTTGGAACGCTTGCATGCTGGGCTAATTCCCCTTCTGTGCGAGCGTTTTACACAAACAGGTGTGGTCATGACGAGCTCAGCTCGTCATGAGCACACAAGCACTGTGCCTCATGACGAGCTGACCTCGTCATGAGCATGGGGGCGCTGTGCGCGACCCCTCCTCCCCCCAGCACAGCGTGGGACTATGCCCCGCAGGGAAGGGGTTAACGCCTTGGCTACGGCAGGAATTCCATCCCTGTGCTGGACATTCCAATTGCGGCTGTGGTCATGACAGAACCATGCCAACATGAGCACAGCCCAACCGTGACTCATGACGGCATGGTTCCGTCACGAGCATCAAAGGGGTTAAGAAGGTTGACCAGCCCCTGCTTAACAAAGTGTTATTCTGGGATTTACTATCCAACGCAAAGCACGATATCTGAGGTATGGCTGCTTTGTCAAGGCGGCGCTCCAATGATGTTCCCATGGAACCATCTCTGTTTTGACGCATGTCCCTATCTACAAACATTCATAGACAGGAATTTGTGTCAAAATCTTATGCCTCCTAGAAGCAGAAGCAACAAGGAGAAATGTTTTGATTTCTCCTAATTTTTCCCACTTTTAATGTGTGCTGCATTGTACAGCACAGATGCAAAACAGGAAACGTGTTAAAGACTAGTTTTTGTACTGTACAGTACAAAAACAGTTCTTTACAGAATGCACATACCCTTGCACTATGGGACAAAAGGTTTGTGTTTTGGTGCATCTAATGGCAACTTAATGTGCACCAGTGCACGGAGAGAGGAAAAGAATGCCAAATCTTAGCAGATATGGCTTTGCTGTTCTCCCTCTCTTTCACACAACACAGCACAGCACAGCAGCTTTTGTTTCATTCTAGTTGCGATTTACTGCTTTGTGGGTCAGGATTTAGCTCTTTTGCAAAGGTGGTTTTTGGTTACTAGCCCTGCCTCGACCCAACTATGGGCCTCATTAGGATGGCGGTAAATCCGCATCCTCCGGGCCGGCGGAAGCCACCGCCGGCCCGGAGGATGCGGATTCACCGCCGCTGCCACAGAATACACCCACCTCCAGATTAGGATGGCGGTGGGATTGCGGTGGGACCAGCGGCAGACGGCAGGTCCGTCCGCCGCTGATCCGCAGGGTTTGGAGGGCCATTTGGTGGCGGTGTCTGCAAGACACCGTCAGCCAAATTAGGATGTGCATCGTCACATGCTTTTCCACGGCGGCTTTTCCGCCGTGGAAAAGCATGTGGTCTTTGGTGTTTGGGGGCCTGTTGCGGGCCCCCAGGGTGTCGGGAGTGGGGTGTACCTATGGTACCCCCCAGCATTTGCATGCACAAAGTGGCAGGCACCGCGCGGTGCCTGCCGCTTTGTGCATGTAAATGTTAAACATGCAACTTTAACCTTGCGGCGGCTGCTGCTTCAAGCAGCACCCGCCGCAAGGTTAAAGATACAGGATGTGACCGCCAGGGTGGTGGTCACATCCTAATTGCACCTGAGGGACCACCGCTGCCCCTGCGGACGGTCCCTCCACTTCGGGGGTGGTGGACGGACGCAGGTCCGTCCGCCATCCTAATGAGGCCCTATGTGAGGACGTATTTTCTCTTAATGCACACCTCTGACCTCTCCCATATGTTTCAGTATAAGGGCATACCTATGTGGTGCTTTTTTCCAGCTTCCTCTAGATGTCCTTGAACATTTTCATACATATATAAAAATGGAAAAGCTTGATGTCACTTCACCAAATTGGGGTTGGGTGGTAGCCATCCCTTCCCTTTTGCTTCATCACTCTATTCTCGTTTTATTTTCTACAATAGCCATAGTTGGTGGACATGACTAATCTGTACATTCGAAGAGAACACAATCTACTCACTTTCCGTAGGCAACTAAAAACATGGCTCTTCCCATAATCCCTCACCTCCCCTTCCCCCCCTCTGGATTAATAGGTTGTATGTCAGCGCTGGGACGCCCTAGGGTAGCTACGCGCTTTAGAAATCCGCTTTCAAATTCAAATTCATGTATATGCTCTGATTTTGGAAAAACCAATGATTCAACTATCAAAGGAAATTCAAGTTTTTGTACAATGCATTTAGGCCACAGGGACATTCCTCAGGACTCCACCAAACAAATAACTTAACACACACAAGAGTATTTTGCTCCCCCTGAAGAATGTTTTTTTTTTGCCCAAAAGGCAGTGGCGCAAGGACACAAAAGGAAATAATTATGAATACAAATGAATGTATCACAGAGAGACTAATATTAGATTTGGATAATTGAAGATGTCAACATCATTAACAAGCAGGTATGAGGATATTTCTGGTATGCTGTAAACGAATGTGACCCTGAGATGGCCCCGAGTACCTGGACATAAGTGGATCAGTGCTCCCCAAATGATTTAATGTCTGGTATATGATCACCCAAATACGAGCTCTGCATGTGAATCTTACTTCGGACCACCTTTTTTATTTTAAAAACATTAATTTACTGCAATAGTTGAAATACTATTCGCAAATAATTGTGAACTGAGGTGACAGCAGCTTCTTCTCATCAATGGATTCGATGAGGTCTGCCCTTGTCTTGCTCTGGTCCAGGTTTTTAGGAACATTTGACTTTCCTCCCACTGGTAGTAACTGGTACCTACCCCTGCAATTGGCTGTGCAGGGAGTGGCCAGACTCGGTACTTGGATCCCATGTGTGGCTTCAGTTTCCATGGCGACTAGCTCGTGCAACTGTCCAGCGCTTTGTACGAGAGCTGTGTGTTCGTGTCTGCGATTGCCGGTGCTTTTTTGGTTTTCAGATTGTATATTCTGGTCCATCCCAGATGTCTACATTCCAAGCTTGAATTGAAAACGCGGAACCAAAAACAACAAAACGAAAGTTAAAAAATGAATGTGAGTTAAGAGGAATAAGTTCCTGGAGGCACTAATAAGTTAGAAGCAGTAGCAGAAGGTTGGTGACACGAACCCAGATGTGGTGAGTGCATTATGGAACAATGTATCAGTTCAGTTAAACTAATCTCCTTATGCACATTGACTTTGGTTAACAAATTGACAAGAAGAAACTATAAGGAGGGTCCTAAGAAGGCGGGCCAATCACATGGTTTCGACTAGCGAAGCTACCACACCACCAACTCAAGATCTGCTCTATAAAAGTAATAAACTTTGTAACTTGCATGGGTAGCTTACACTATCGCTGAGCCACGGTTTTCTGTGATAAATGGCCCATTGCGGCTCATCCTGGAACACAAGGGGGCATACTATCAAGAAAGGCCGTTACATTACCGACGCTTTTATCGGCAGAAAACTGCAGATAAAGCGGCGATAATGGGCTTGATAATATGCTCTATGCAATTCCAATCGATGCCCATGTCAAATGTCTTCACATCTAACATGGGCTTCGATTGGAATTCATAGAGCATATTATCAAACCCATTATCGCTGCTTTATCTGCTTTTTCCTGCCGATAAAAGCTGCGATAATGTAACAACCTTTTTGGTAATATGCCCCAAGATTTTTTTTGGTTTGTGCCTACAACTGTAGACACTGTCTTTCAAATAGAGTCAGGATATCAGTTCTGTGTGGAAGTTTGTGTTGTGTTTCCATGGTGTTATTTTGATATGGAGGGTGGATAAGACACACCATGATTCTGTTTTTGTCCAATGTGGTGTAGAGGCTCGACAAATACTAGATGTCAATAAGGCCCCAAAGCTGTCAGCTGAGGTAATGGTTAAAGGAGTTCAAGTATTTAAGACATGTATGATCCAGAAAAGAGACAAAGCCCAAGGTTAGTTTAGTGAGCGCGATCAGTAAAGCACAAGAACCCAGGGATATGGATCAACTTAGGCCTTGGCTAGTGTGTGGACGGTAGATTCCAATGTTATTTAAATAGTTTGCTGATGTAATGGAACACCTGAGATGGAGGATAATGATGGGGTGAACTTCAAGTGGCGTGAGAGTTGGAGAAAATCTTTCACCATAATTACACAGGGGTGTGTAATGACCCTGTGCTCAGAAGGTCTAATGTTAGGCATACAAATGTGTTGATGCCTAATGCCAGTAGGACAGGCCAAGCTGTGGCATTGTTTCAGATGGGGAGGGTTCTGGGAAAGATTCAATTTGAGTATTTGCATCCAAGAGCATGAAGAGAATTGAATGTAATTATGTTTAGTTATGATGGAAGCACTGGCATGGTGCTGGGTTCTTTGCCATTATACATTTCATCGGTGGGGTCTGCATTTAACTTTGAGAGGTGATCATAAACCATTGGCGCTTTTTTAAGTGTAGGAGAGATCAGTATGTTGCAATGTATCACTGTAGATTTGGAGAGTGAAATATTTTAACTTCATTATTCAGTTCTTTTTATGAGTCGTGAGTTATTCTAGTGATTTGTTTTCAAAGGTGTTCTTTAAAGTGTATAAAGGAGGTGAAGCTAGTAGGAGAGACTGATTGTTCTTTGGATGAATGTGAACATAAGGCGAGGAAGTAGAAGGAAGCATTAGAGCAGGATGTATTGTTTTGAAGCCTGAAGTATTTTGAGGTAGAAGGTTGTCTAGAAAGGATAATCCCTTGAAGCTGCATAGTTTCAGAAAATGAGTATCATTGAGGAGGATTGTTGAGGAAGAGAAATATTATTCCTTTCTAAGACGCGAGAAACCACATTTTTTATTATGCAAACATAAGGTGCATGTAGAATGTAGACTAACTCAAAGAAGAGTTCTGCAGGTGATTGGATGACTGGGAATGGGTTCTGAGGTTAGAGTTGTGCTGCTGATGACAAAGAGAGGGCAATGATGGGACCACCATTGCCCTCACTGGGCGTGCCACTAATGTTGTGGCAAAAATGAAGATTGGTAAAGGAAACCATAATAATAATGGTGATGGTCAATTACTGTTTAAATTAGGCGAAAATGGAGAATGAGAAGTGTCAAACAAAGCTGTTATGAATTTTTGAAGGAAGTATTCATTGATGAAGGTATTCCTTGCACTCTGGTGACAGGCAATTGAGTAGAATCTGTCAATTACATGATGTATTGATTTTTGGAACAACTGTGAGTTAGGTATTAGTTGTGCATTGTATAGGTCAAAGGTCAAAGAGCTGGTCTAGCGAATGATCATACCACAAAAATGAGAGGGTCAGAGCTTTGAAGGTCCAGCACCAAATGTCTCTACCTATTAGGGGGCAGATTTATGTTAACTGGCGCATCCCAAGGGATGCGCCAGTTAACATGCGCCACAGTGCGCCTCAGCTACGCCACCCATGGTGCGCCGCATTTATGATGCGCAGTGCTGTACAACGTGATGCATCTCCTAGATGCGTCATGTTGTAAATAGGGCGCAACGATGCGCCACGTTTCCGCTCCGTTGCGTCACGCAACGGCGGCGTAAACGTGGCGCAAGCCCTTCATAAATCTGCCCCTAGGTCTCTTAAATGAGCACTATGCCTTGGTGCAGCAGGTCTGGAATGTGACCCACATACATCTCAAAAAGGTGGTTGAGAACCACGACCAACAACAACTACGAATTGACCTTGCACCTGAGGAGGATAAGTGTTTGTGTTATGTAATTATCCTAGTGTATGACATTTAAATAGTAACAAAATATATTAAAAACAGAATAGCTTCCCAGAAAAAAAGTATCACAAAATCATGTGTCTTAAATGTAGTTGGAAAAAATATTTTTATTGAGAATCACTTGTTCTTTTAAAAGCACCATACAATTGCTTGCCAACGCGTTTCATCCCTCTTGGGACTTCTTCAGGGCTTATTCAAAGTTTGTCTGATGTTGATGTTAGATGTGACTTCAAGCCAACCTTAACAGCAGCGTTGGTGAAATCGTTCATATTTTAAGTTGATTTGGAGGTAGCCACTATATGAAGGTGAAGACTCTCTTATGTTTTCAATTCAATTGTTAGAAATGGGAGTCCCAACGTTTCTCATGTGCTTCCTATTATAAAAGTAGTAAAAGTCCCAGCGTTCTCAATATTAGATCTGTGTGCTCAATGATCTTTATCGCACATCAATAGCATCCGGTAGCGCAATATATTCAAGTATTTTCAATAAGTTATTGGTCCAAGTATTGAGTCTTCTGTGTACACACGGCCGTCTGGTTACTCCAAAATGTAGGGATTGATTCATGTGATGGAAAGTGTGCAACACTAACTGGATTCGAGAAAGAACTTAAGCTGGTTGGTATGGACTTATCAAACCACTCTCCACAGTACGTTTGGAGTATTTCCGTTGGTATCTCTCAAAGGGAGGACAGCTGAAATAAAGATGACTCTGCAGTGATTGGAAAGATTACGACCCGTGAAAGTTGACCGTAATGTGCAGCTGAGGAAAGAGGAAGAACATCAGGGAAGTTATGAGGACAGTTCCATTAAGAAGAAGAAAGTGTGTGCACGCAGAGAGAGAGGGAGAGAGTGAGAGAGAGAGAGAAGAAGGCAGGGGTGGCCCGTGCTGGTAAGAGCAGTGTGGCCAAATGGGGGGGGGGGGGGGTGATTTCGACAGACGATGCAGAGGGAAAATTAATTATTTATTTAATTGTCCCTCGTGGTCGTCTGTTGAAATCCCCCCCCCCCATCCTGGCCCCACCTCTTCTACCTGCACGGGCCGCTTCTGGAAGAAGGTAATGGTAGATGGTAGATGACAATGGAATGTGAGGACGGATGGTTTATAGAACATGTCCCTTCAGACAGGGGTGTAACACAGGCCCCAGCATCCCCCACAGTGCGGGGGCCCCCGACCTGCAAGGACCCCCTCAGCACTTTACTCACGCTGGGGAGCTCCGGATTACATCCGGAGCGGGTCCTCTCTGTGTACCTTGCAGAGCGTCCCTTTCAATTTTTGTTACGCCACTGCCCTCAGAGAATTGACTGGGTGAGGGGGAGTGTAGCTATTCTGCCAAAAAGCACAAATGTAGAGTATATCCCACAGTTTCCTTAACACTGCTTTCCATAATAACTAAGAGTTCACTATGATCTCTAGCCTGGTACCTCATGGACCGTGCAATAATTGCATTGCAGCCAACTAAAAAGAAGGACATGTATACTGTGAGAAAGTGTACTATTAGTTGAAGAGGATGATGTCCTCTTTAATTAATAATGACACTGTTCCTTATTAGATCCAGTTAGGTCTTAATAATTTAAATCTGAGCTCAACCCTTAGTAGTTGTAGCATAGAGCACAGAGGCTTAACCTAAAAGAAACTTGTAAACCATTTATCAGTATCACACCATTTACAAAGTAAAAAACACAACATAATAAAAAAACCCACACCAGTTTATTATAATTGAGTAAATGTTAGTGAGCAATTATATACCAAAACAACAGCAATCAGATGTAGGGAACCAGAGATATGCTTTTTCAAAGGTTTAAGTGTTTCGGGAGCTGAAAAGCACTCAGCACCAATCATTGGCATCTGGTCATGCTAGACCGGGTCAAAGTCAAAAGTTAAGGCTGACCCCGATGGAGTGTGGGTCAGATAGAGGGATCAGATTCATCCGGACAGAAAGCTTACCTTCTGACCTTTTATTTGAAGAAAAGTACTCAGTGGGTTGGGACGCCAGCTGGGTGTGAAGAGGGGCCCTTTGATGGCTCTGGCTGGAAATTCGATGTCGATTGTGGGAAAACCAAAATTGGGTGAAGTCCCAAGTCCAGCACCAGGAAGGTGTTGTCATCATTGGGGTGCTGCTCAGCATTATCCCAGTGAATTCCTCTGTTTGGACTTTAAAACTTTTCTTGAAGCCGGGAACCTTTCAATTTGGCAAACCAGCTAGTTGAGTCTGACCAGTAGTTCGACATCAGTGGCTGTGGCTCAGCTGCAGCCTGGCTGCAGCCTCTTTCTCTTCTGAAGGAAAGTTCAGAAAAACTTTCTAATTGTCAAATCTTACAATTTTGGAGGGGGAAAGAGTACACTTCAACACCAGCAAAGGGCCCAGGACCTTTTGGACACCACTTTCCCACTCCAGGGCAAATCAACTTGGAACCGGTCAGCTAGGCTCAGCAGGGATCGGGGCTTCTTGCAGCTTTTGTGTTTCTGGAGCTGAATTGGAGCCCTTGGTGTTCACTCCTCTGTCGTGGGTCAAAGTGGTGAGCAGGTACAACTCTTGGGGTTTATCTCCACAGGTTTAACAGTAGGTACAGTCCTTCTGTCTTGCACAGGTCTGAAAAGGTTCTGGAGAGGGTACTGAGGGTGTCACTTTTATACCCAGTGCCAACCTCTGTGTAGGGGTGACTCCTGGCCACTCCCTATGGCGTAAAGTTCCCAAGGGTTCTCCTGCCAACTTTTGAAGCACTTCCTGCATGGTTTACCATAAACCCTTTCCTGGTGCCCCTCTCTATCTAAAACCAATATTACAGAATCTTTCTTTCCTTTTGCTGTACCCTGGGCACACCCCTGAAATGTGTCCTAGGGAATTGACAAACTCCATATGCAAACCAGTAGTGGAATATGCTTCCCTCCCCTGGGATTGGTGCCACTCTGGCTATTTGGACAATGGCAGGAGCAGGCCTGAAGACATACTTCACATTGCCACTGCAGTGGTGGCACAATAGGTGCTGCAGTCCACTAGTGACATTTAACTTGCTGGCCCTCGGTACACTGGGTGCCATATACTAGGGTCTTATAGGTAAGTTAGATATGACAATCAGTATGTTTAACCTATTTGATAAGTTTTGAGGGGCCAGAACACATTTACTGGGGCCCGGTTCGTGGGGGCCTAGTGTGCAGAGTTCAAACCCCAACAGCATCAGTTAAAAAATGGGGGTGATCATGGAAAAAAAGGCATTTTCTTACATATACTGAGAGCTATTGATGAACAGAGAAGAGATAACAGGAAGCTCAGAATATATTGCCTCTAAAGCAATTGTGTAGAACAACTTTGTCGAGTGAGGTGTTAAAGGACCAACTCTGAGCAGAAATGGCAACTGAGCAGCTGCGCAAGTTAGGCAGGGCTTCGCTGGCTGAAATATGGTTTGTCACTTTACTTCTATCTAGTGAAGAACAGCCAATGGTCTGCCCGTTCTACATGTCTGGCTTGCCATTGGTTATTAGTAATGTATAGCATAGTATTATTTAGTTCTTCCAAAGTGGCACTGGACATGTCGGGGTTAAAGGTGTCTTCGGTGTAAAAAACGTGTCAAGACTACTGACCTTCCTTAATTTAATATTCTCATCTTTTAGTAAGCATAAGAACAAAACTTGATTTCTTTAAAAAAAATGTCCCTTGTATGGTCATGGCACTAAAGCAAGGAAATACAGTTGGATAATAATTTTGAAGTGACAGGTCTCTGCCTAAGCTTTAACTCTTCTCTCCAACTAGTTGATATAGACTTGTTTAGTTCGAGACATTTAGAAATTGTATATCTTTGTAGCATTCAATTACGAATAGCATTACTAACCTTCGTCATATAAGATTTTATGGGGTTCTCACAGGCATTGACATAAAAAGGGCATGGCAATCTATTTAAACAAGGAGTTGCTTTGTAGGACAGCATATCATCCCAGCCCAGTCTCATAGCTTTGATTGCACTGAGTTGACTGACTCTAAAGTTAATCCTTTTGGATTGACTGTGAACTCTTCTACTTGTGACTCTATCATAAATGTATACAGGACTGGCAGGTTTTTGAGTAGTGTATTATCACAGCACATTTTAAGTTCAAAAGATGTTGTGAGCAGTTAAAAATGCAAGGTCATCGATAGGTTGAAATTACAGAAATGTTTCAGCATAATCTGGGAAGGTGTAGATTTGCTGAAAGTAATGTAGAATGTAACGTGTACCTCATCTTCTGACACTCTAATGTCTACTGATTAGTACTGGTTGCTCCTTGACATAACTATGTTCTAATCTTGTCCCTATTCTTTTGATTGGACAGTGGTCCAGGGTCTTGCTACAATTACTTCTGAAGAACGTATGAAGAATTTTAGGATGAAATGCTGTTTTTCAATGAACAATGGATCCTTTGGAAACTCTACTAAGACTTTGAATGGAACTTCAGGGCTATATTATAGAAAGTTCCCTGAGGCTGCAACAGGTACGTGCCCTTGCTTTTTGCACCCTGGCACACTTTGGTATTACAGATCTAGCTGCAGATGCTTGCATGGCCACTTCCGTAATACAAATCTTGCCTACTCTAAGTGTGCACTTACGGCTCCAGTGTGCAGGGTCTTCTGTGTTCTCCCTTTTAAGTCAAGCAGGTTGCTGCCTGCCCAGTTGGAAGTGGACCAGCGGCTTTAAACAGGCTCATCTGTTTTTAACTCATGCACTGTTCCCACTGCAGACCTACACCCTTTGGGAACAGCACATTTGCTTGGAATCAGATATCTCCCTCTGCACCTGGTGCGTAGACTTAAGCGTGCCCTGCAGGGGATATGGGGACATTACACTGTATCCATAATGAGGCGTCATGTGCATAGAATGCCTTAGAGTTCTGCATCAGAAAATGATTGTTACATTTGGAGTTGCATGTTGGTAAGAGGACCGAGGAAGCAAGCAAGTACAGGTACTTCGCTCAGGACTATGTTACAGAAATGGGAACTTCATAGGAGCTATGATGCAACCAGCTCAGACCCCCCTACCACTCCCCCCCAATCGGTGTTGACTGGAGCTTCATCTGGCAGGATGACATCACTCACACTAATGACATCACGCATTCCACATGAATCACAACTTCCACCACAGTCTAAGAGAGGGAGGACAGGATATCAAAATTATTTTCTGCCAAAAAAGATTTGCTCTGCAGAAAAATTCTAAACAGTTCATAGTCATTAACTAAGGATTTACATCTCCTATATTTGTGATTGATGTCTCACAGATGCTTGTTTATTAGGTCACATCGGCAGACTTTTATTTGCAGCTCTGTCATGATTAAAGAGAGCTGAGGAAATTGGGAAGTCATGGGAGTGAAACAAGCCACTCAGCAGAATAAGAACCGCAATCTAATACTCACATTTTGCAGAAAACCTTAGTTCCTTTCCGTAAAATTACTGTATTGAGACCAGCATGGAAATAGACCGAGAAAAAGATAAAAATGAATATGACATTTAATTTTGGAATCACCATTAGAACCTAGAATCCATCAATTCGTAGCTCACTGCTTAACCTGCTCCTACAGGCATAGGGACGACGCACTGGGCATCCTTGTAAATGTAGTCACAATCCCTTCATGATGGTAGAAGTGTACTGGGGACGACTGCATTGTGCCCATTATCCACGCCTGCCGCTATGCATTATGAGTGGAATTACAACTCGCTCAAGAATACTGCATCAGTATTCCCACACCCAAAATATGACTTCGCAAGTGTATCGGGATGTGCGAATGCCACAGTATTCCGAGTTGCACTTCGAGGATGTCCTGAGAAATTAGTAATTACCCCTCTCATAAGTTATCCCACCTGATTCTCAGGTAAATGCCAATTTTTACGTCAATCCACGTCTATCCCGCCCACGGCAGACTTTTCCCACGCTTCAAGCCCGTAAAATGTCATTGGAAGGAACAGCAGGAATGTGGTACCCGTGCATCTCTTGCAATTCCTGTTTGGCCAGAAACTTAGGATTAGATGGGACTCTGGCTCTGAGGTGGATCCAGAATGAAGCTTGGGCTAAGCAGGGAGGCCTGATTGCTAAGGCTGCTCGGAGCTTTTCAAATTACACAATATAATACAACACATACAGCTAAACCATATAAGTGAAAATATTAAACCTATAGGTCCCAACTCTATAAAAAGGTGGGTGGTGCTGATTTGCATTGAAGCAGCAGATAACACCGTTTTATATACACCCGAAGGATGCGCCTAATTGCCCCATTTTTTGTCACTTTTAGTGCAGATGTTCGGTACCAAAAATGAATAACTACTTGCTTATGTGGACACGTGGACCTAGCGACAGAGTGAACACGTATGTGTCCCATCCTCTGTGCCCAAACCAAATCAGTTTCTGAAACAGGCCAATGACTGTCCCCAAACAGTGGCGGAACAGGCTTGCACTGAATCAGTTGCTCCTTGCCTCGTTTCCACTGCATCTCCCTACTCCCAGATGAGGTCACACGTGATGGAAATGTTAAGCTGGGTCCAACACAATTTACCAAGCAACTCACTTTGCGAAGCCCTTTTGATCAACTTTATTGAATTGTACTGGATAGAGCCTTCAATTTGTTAAGCCCACAATCAATGACAGGTTTTATGCATGATCAGGGCCTGGGAGGCAACTATTAGAGAGCTAGGAGAAACCCTTCCACAGAACTGCTTTTATAAAAAGATCAATGCCTTTGTCTGAAAAAATAGTTCCGCGCGTGCAGAACACCGCCAACATGTGGCTTTGTGAGATGAACCTGCTCTTGAGCGCTTCCGGGGGTAATATTCCCACTTGACACCGTGGACATAAATATTACATGAAGTATTCCATTCAGTGGGCTGCACCCACGCTATTTAGGTTATAGAACAATGTAATAGCATTGCTGTCTCCCCGTGTTTAAGAATCCCACCTGCAGATCATTAAAACACCAATTAAATGTGAACTGACATTTACAGCTGCGCCGATTTTAAAATAAATAGTTAAACCTGGAAAGGTCAAGAACGCTTTACTGGTTTAATGTCAAAACCTTCTTCTGTAGATGCTGAAGGTTGAGCTGAATGTTCTGTTTTGATTTTCTTCCATACAGACCTGTCTTTAACAAAAAGAGGTAAGCAGATAAGGCCATGTTCAACCAGGGAGAAGCAGGATTTCTCGTAGGGGGCAGCTTTAACTAGTGTAGCTGGTCAAAGGCAGGAAGGCCGGGGGTCTGCGGGGGCCCTCGCCAACCCAGTTATAGCTAACTATTTCCCAACTAGCAGTCAGGCAGGATCTTCACCGAAGGGGAGTGGTCAGGCTTGTTTGCCTCCCGCTATGTTCAGTGAACAAAACAGGTTGCCAGTTCTGTGCAAAAATTTGCTACAAAGTAGATGAATGAACGAACAATTGCTCATTCCCAAATGACCACTCTTTCAGTCAAAAATCTAGTAGAAAAATAAGTTTTACTTTTATTTTTTAGTTCAAAAATCGAAATTATTTTTAGTTTTTGTTTTCAACAATAAACATCAAGCATTTTAAACAATAAGGAGGAGTGGGGCATATTCATAGACGGGGAAAGTGATTGTGGGGGTGAGTTGAACACACATCAGACATAATGTTAGACAACATGAATAAACACAAAACAATGGGTACACATAAATTGATGGCGGGGGAAGTGGTGATGGTTGGTGGTGTGGCTATTTTATGAGTGAGGGAACTGGATAATTGGTTCTCAACAGTAGGTTCTACCCTCGTCCTATTTGTGATCACAGAAATAGCCTACTACATTTAATGAAAAAATGCATCAATACAATCACAAAGACCATCTAGAGCATCCATAATTCATGGGTTGCAAATATTATTTGCAAAATGAAGATTGGTCTGAACACTCAAAAATGACACCACGGTCAACTGACACCTCGGTCCCCCGCTATATTCAGGGCCCAGTGCTACCAGGGTTGGATTGGGATTAAAAATCGGCACGGGCACGCTAAAAAAATAGTGGCCCACATTTGCATATTGCTTTCCACAAAACACTGCTTCGGCGAAGTTTTATCAAAAAGAAAGGGGGGTGTCTCTGACAGAAACATGTTTTCTAAAGTATACTTAGATTTTTAAAAACGCACAGATTAAGTCACACTGGTGAAACACACCTGAAAAACAAGTGAGGCCATTTCTGATCCGGCCCCCTACGCCCGCTAAATATGCATACATTATTGGGCCGGCCCAGCGAGCGAAAGGGAGTGACACCTCTGGCGTTGATGAAAGGGAGGTAAAGGACGCCCATCTGCTTCCAGAATGACCAATCAGGCACCCACTGGGCTGCTGGCAGCATCCGAACATCACAGACACCGCCCAAATCGGTCCCCGGGTTGCCCAAAAAAGAAGCCTACAGCTGGAACTCGGATACCGGCCCCTCAGCTATTGATCGAGCGCCCGCCTTACCAATCCGACCCTGTGTGCTGCCACTCTTAAATGATTTTATATCACAAAAGAAGACTTTGCCTGCTTTTATGATATATTCGCCATGAATCAAGTAATGCCATTCACCTCTAGGGGGTGCCATATACTGGAGAGGACTCAAAATGTGCTCCCGGACATTTTTTTTCTTTTGAACATGTACCGGAGTGGGGCTCTGTATGAAATTAGTGACTCGGGCCACGAGAAAGATCCTGACCCGTTTGCAGTCAGAACCATCTTTGAACTACAATAAGGCCCGAGACATCCATGTTGAAGGACTCCTTTGTCTAAAACATAAGAATTGAAAACAACTATTTAAGAGTAGACTCCCCCACAGCACACTGCAAAGGGGTCAGTGTTCAGGAAGGTCATCAAATAAAAGAATGCAAATAAAGCTTACATTTTGCAAAATCGACAACTGTGGGGTGAGTTTTGATCAAATACATGGTGCATGAAACGAAAAAGCGAAGTAAAAATTGTCTCTGATATCGCTATCAATATTTCAGTAATTAGTGGCCAGCCAGCCTGAGTTGAAAGGATCTGCCACAACAAATACGTTGCTGTGGTACTTCTCACTGAGCTGAACAATTCCCAGAAATTCTGCCTGGAACCATTAGCGATAATGCAGGCATGATGTGGAGAGTGGACTGGAAAGTAAAAACTAATGTCTGAGTTTCATTCCACCTATGTGAAGTGGATGCTGGAGAAGGGGGGGTAGAGAAAGTGGGTGGTAAATGCATTTCAAACCTGAACCTTGTATAAATAGAAAGAAAAAAGCACCGCATAAAAGCATTTTTTTTCTAAATCTGATATTTTTTTTCCTTACGGTCAAAAAGTCTGTAATGGGTATTGCCAAGTGCTTTTGAAGTTGAGAGGTTTTTAGTGGGGTTAGAAGTCAGAGAGTGTACAATAACAGCAGACACGCATTACCCGCTTCAATTTAGTCTGCCCACAGTCTAAATGCAGTCAGGAATAGAGAGGACAAAATGATGCACAGAGGCAACCTAATCGAGTACTGTGCACTGCTGGTCCTCTTTTCCTCATGAAGGAAAATAGACTATTTGAGAGTTTGTCTGTGGCGAATAAATGGCAGAGCATTATCAACCGTACAGGGCACAAACAGGAACCAATCTCCTCTGAGTGCGGCTTCGTCGGCTTCCGTCGGGGTGTTAAGCAGTATTCTGAAGGAGCTGGCAAGAATTGTATTTTTGTGAAACGTTAACCAACTCAGAACGCAGTATGTCAACCCACTGCCTGCCATTTGGAAAACAAAAGAGTTAGGAGACTGAATCTACGCTCTACAGAGATTTGCTTGACCTTTGTCATGAAGGGTATTACATTTTCCCACATAATTTGTTTTAAAGATGCCATCAAAACGGCAATTGAACATCTGCAAATAAGTCGTTTTCATTTTAGTTTTCTTCTCATCATTTCGGTCAATGAGGTTAGCCCATCCAAGGGCCTGGTGATGAGAACTGAAGGCATTTCAATTGTTTTTGTGGGGCCCCGTTCAAAAGCTTTATGTGGGACCCAACTCTTGATTATAATGAAGGATAATCTCATTCTATGCAGATCTTTTTTTCCTGGGGAAAGTTTCATTCTACCAGTTGTAGGGTACCAAAATACCAATATTATCTGACTGAAACATTGTGTCCTAAATATTGTTTTGACAAATATTTCCCCCCTTTAAGTTCATAATAGAAAAGCTACACTTAATGTGACAATATTTTGTGAATTACATTTAGATTAATACATTTATGTTGTAGGATATTTTTGTAGATGATACTCTGACATACAACCCTGCCATTCAGATCCAGCCCTAGGCGTCACCTATTTGTATAGAGGCTGTGAGGCATATGTACAAGAAAATGCTGGAGCCCTGTGTTACCCTAAATTTGGCTACGCCGCACTCCAACATTTTAAAAACGCAGGGATGCGCCATATTTACAAAAATACAGCGCACCCCAATGTTTACCCTAGCACTGGCTCTAAAAAAGCTGCCTAACGCATGTGTCGCCATGTTGTAAGGCTGCCTGAGCTGCAGGAGCAATTGTTTATGTGCAGGAAGGGACACCTTCCTGCACATAAACAATAAATAATGGCAAGTTGCTCTTTCTATGTGTGCTGTAGGTTTACCATTTTCTCCTGGTATCATCATTTTAACCCCTTCCATGCGGCCGCGATTCCCCTGGTGTGCTGTAAACAGCACGAACAGGGGCGGGCCGTGACGAACCCCAGCAGTCATCAGCACACAAGCACCATAGTGCATGACGGCTGGGGTTCGTCATCAGCATGGAAGGGGTTAAGACTAGGAATTCCCTGGCTTCATTTGTGGTGGTGCCCCAGCCTTGCAAATCAGTTCTACTTTTGTATTCTATAATTCCTTCTCTGTGCCTTGGGGAAAATAGACCCAGAAGTGTCCTTCAACCACTTGTCATGACCCTGCATGTTAGGATGAGTGGGATTGTGCTGAATACTTATGAATAATGTTCATTAATCATATTGCCCTTCCTTATCTCAGTACCTACTAAATGAGGTGTGTCCTCTCCCGCCTCATACTAGACACCATATGCTCTAATATGAACTGAAAAATGGGCCTCCTCACGCTACCTTTCTTCCTCTTCTTGTAGGCTACAACTCTCATTAGGCCAAAAAAGCGCTGGGTAAGTAGAACTTAAGTAGAACTTGTATAGTGGATACTCAAGAATTTTCAGACCAGAACTCTGCTTTGTGCGCCACCAAGATACTCCCCAAATCTGCACTTTACCTTGCTTTAAACTATCCTGTCCCAAAGAAGTTCCACAAGGTAAACACCACCTTTGGAAGGAGAGGGACCCACTATTGCCCATGCTTCGGTAAATACAACTGAGATAGAGTCATTATGCTATGCATAGCCCTACATATCAAACTGGGTAAGCTGCTAACCAAGGTGTTCAGGAGGTATCCTATGAAGTTGGTAGGAACTGCTGTATCTGTCCTGAAAAAAAAAACTACTTGTGAATGACTGCTTGGCTGGTCTACGGTCAACAACCTTTGTAGACTATTTGGTGGCGACACTCTGAATCTATAATAATAAATACACCTGCAATTTATTCTACATATTTCTCAATTTCAGTATCTGCTTTATGTTTTTCCATTTATCGCTGCAGAAAATTATGCAACACTTTGCTTTGGAAACATCCCCATCAGAATAAGCCACTCATCGGTCTACTTTATGTAGCTAATAGGTCGAAAGGGTAACCTTAGATTTTTAGGTCTCATCTACAGACTGCTTTAGCTGTTTTTTGCACAGACTTTTTGTTTACAGTTTACATAGGGTGGGCTTTGAGTCAGCTGATTCCTCATACTTGGAGGGCTTTGTTAACTATCTCACCTCCCTGCTCTTGTTTTAATGGTTTTCCTCTGTATTCATCTGTTGGTTCTGCCCACGAGCATTTCCGTCTCACAATGTTCTGGTTACTTGTATCCTCACACTGTTGTGAGTGCATATGTTTTCTTGCTCTCTCCTCTGTCCTTCCTATCACCCCTCCCCACTACACCCAGTTCATATATCATTTCACACACTGCTTTGAGCATTTATCATATTTTTATTTTATGTTTTATAAAAATATAGCTCGTCTGTTGCACCCTCATCCATCATACTCTCGCCATTCAGCAGCTTTTATTTCCCCTCATTTTCCCCCAGCACGGGCCGCTGTACCATTCCCCCCACACTCCTCCTCTGCATTTTGTCTGTTTTTCTTTTGTTTATTATTTTTAAGGGTCTGGCACCTGCAATTTGCCCCCGGGCCACTCCTTTCTCAAACTGCGCTTAGCACATGTAATTTTTTTTTAAATTTACTATTCTAAGATGTGTCCACCATTTTGGAAAAATACATTTAAAAAGCCATAGAAAATAGCAGTTGCATTGTGATGTACACATGCATAGCAAGACAAATGAATGTTGTGACAAGTGTCTGCAGATGCCCGCTCCAAAATTTACATGAATGTGCATGTGCCTTGAGGCATGCATTCACGTACCTGTGCAAACAATCATTAGCACAGGCAGTCGCTTGATTATTTAAAACCAAGACTTCCTGGCTTTGCCAATGCCTGTTATTTAATTAATTCAAAGTAATGGAATTCCTCTGAGCCATAACTAATTAAAGCTTTAAATATAATAACAATGGGGAACCTGGGCAACAAAGCAAGATAAAATGTGTACTCCCTGTTTGTGTATCTGCATGTGTCTATGTGTATGCATATGTGTCTGTCTGTTTCTTTGTCTTTGGGTATTTGAGGTTCTGTATCCTTTAATGTGTTCATAACAGCAACAATGCTTTGCACAATATGTAATGGGGAAAACCAAAAAGGTTTTAGAGCTCCGCCTTAGTTTTATATTCCAGAACTGCCTCCCTGAGGCTTAATCTAAAGGAAACAAGGGCAACTCAATATGGCTTAAGGAACCTGGGGCAGTTGGTTATATATGAAACAGTGGTTCACCAAGGACTCATTTATAACACAAACCAGTGCTAATATGACCAACTCCATTACTTTAGCAAATAATGCAATAAAACAACTACCCAATATTTAGGTAGTTTAATCATCATACAAATCTTAAAAGATATGGTGCTCGTTGCCCCACTGATCACACATTGAACGTGGTGAAGGTGGGTGTTGGTGTGTATACAAAGAAGCACAGAGCTTTGGTAAATATAGAAGAAGAGTGTCCATAGCTGTTGGTACATCAAGTGTTTTCTCAAAGAATGGAGCAAAAGGACAGGCCATTTGCTACACTGTTGACGTCTTGTCCTTATATCTTAGCTACAAGGTCATTAGTAGAACAAAGCAGTGAAGACACCTTGGAATTGTACAACGACAAAGAACAGGTTGATCTCATCTACTCAATCAAATGTGAAGTTCTAAACAGAAGAGGAGCTAAGTCAGGGAAAAAGACAAGGGTTTGTATCAGTAAAATGAGATGAGTACAATACATGAATCAGAGAATGATTAGTTGGCTGAGGTGAAAAGTGAATTCAGGCCAACCTTGAGTATACAGAAAGATTACTTACTTGAAAACAAAAACGGAACGGGGTGAACTATGTACTGTAGTGATGATAAGGCAGAAAGTCGATTATCTCCCGAAGATATTACTGCGGTAAGGCAGAAAAATCATTAATTACCAAGCAAAATACATTATGACAAAAAGAACGGTCGGGAGGGACAGTGGACGCACCCTCTAGATAAGAGTAGGGTTTGGAAGATACCCAAATATAAGCATGGCTGTTGAAAAAACGGGCAGTTGGATGCAGGCAGCGAAACCGTCACTGTCCGGGAGGGAAGCTAGTGGGACAAGCGTGGAAGATACATTTTTTAATCCAAAATGGCACAGTGTAAAATCCAGGAATACTTTAGGAGCAACATTAATGAATAAAAACTTCACATCGGGAGAAAACTGTTAGGGTAAAGACTCACGGAATCATAGTAATAATTTTCGGGGGAAGGTTGGTAATTTCTTTAAAGAGATATATACAACTTTGTGGACCATTGTTTTTATACAGCGTTTAGCACTGTTGCATTTCAAAGAAAATGACTGAGAAGCCACTAAGTCAAGGGTGCAGACATGAGCTGGCTAGGATATAAGATGCAAACACTGCCATGCCCCCCTCTCTGCAGTGCATCACTGTGTGAAGCCAGTTCTGCGAAGCAGATGTATAGCGCCTTCGGCATGGTGCCTTTTTATTCTCCTGTCTGCCCCACTGCATGATGTTCCCCGCCCCACATTTCCTCCCTCTCCCATGTTAGTTTTTTGTTTTATTTTTTTCTACATTGTAATTTACTGCTCTAACATGACTATCTGCAATGTAAAAGGGTAAATAAAAAATGTCCGCCTGCGTCACCATACATATACACATATGCATCATGACACACATGTGCATGCGTCAAGACGCAAGTTTGTGCATTAGAAGCCATTCTTCAATAGAAAACCCATTCCAGGAATGACAGCCATGGGCATGTGTTATAGTGTGATTTCTTCTCTTCTTTCTTTGCACCAATACTCTCCCTTCTGTTCAGCCTGAATGACTGGAGAATGTAGGATGATGTCATGGAATGTTAGTGTGTGGTCTTGGTTAGAGTGTCAGTTGAAGATGAGAGGCTGAGCAGCAGGGAGGCTGCTCCTGGTGGGGCTACTACTGATTACCATCTTATTACTGTCTACCATCTTTCTACTTACCTGGAACTTGTTATAATAAATATCATCTTGGAACCTACCACCTTGTCTATGATTTGGACTTTTTTACTTAGTACAGTTTGCATGTGTTTAGAGCTGACACGTAGCAGCTTTGCCAAGGCTTTTTTCATTTGAAAAAGATATGTCAGAAGAAGAACAAATAGCCTAATAGCTCAGAACGGCCTACCATAGCAGCAATGTTTTAAAGGCCATTAAAATGCCAGGTATTTTGCAATATCATGCTTTGCTTGGGGGGGGCAGGCGTGGACGTGCCAGTATTTAACCCCTTCACTGCGGCGGCTATTCTGCCGCAGTGCTAAGGGGGCGGGGCGGAAGAGCGGCGGGCGCATGCTGGTGACGGAACCGCTCCGTCACCAGCCGCGGTTGCGCTGTGCTCATGACGGAGCGGTTCCGTCACGGTCCCGCCCGCTCAATAGAACGTTCAGCGCAGGCGCGGAATTCGCGCCGCGCAGGCGTTCCGAGCGGGCCGTGACGGAACCGCTCCGTCATCAGCACAACGCGACCGCGGCTGATGACGGAGTGGTTCCGTCACCAGCAGGGGAGGGGTTAATCGGAGAAAAGATATGCTGTGCCCTCCTGAGCAGTGTTTAGTAAACGAAAGGACTGCATGGTGAAACTTGGAAATGATCTTGACCTCCAATTGGTATATTATTGACGGTTCTCTTCTGTACATATTGACACCCAGAGGGCCCTGTTTACCTGTGGCTGAACCTAACATCACTTACCCGATGTTTACTGAGAGCCAGCTCAGCTGTATTAAAGTTGTGCATGTGTGACTCTTCAAACTGAATTTGAAGGGTTTGAACTTCCCTATAGCTTTCAAAAAGACAACAATCCTGGAGAGAAATGGCGATCTGGTAAGTGTTGTTTTCTACCCTCTAAATTTAGCATAAATTGATGGTTAACTTTGAAGGTGGTTTGGGGGATGTTGCTGCTAGAATGTCAGTTGCTGCTGACGCTGCTCTGTACAGTCTGTGTTTATCTGTTAAAACCGTTTATCAGTTGGCTACTAATCCTACCGTTTCGCTGGGTGTCAGACGTCATTCTTGTAGGTCAATGTGTAGCAAATGTGCTAAACCGCTTAGTAGCAGCAATAAGGTAATTCACAATAAATACAATATTACTTTTTATCTGTAAATGCATGTTCAACAGACGTTAATGAATATGTGAGAATGACCCTCCATTTTGGGTAGTGATACTCCCAGTGAGTTTGTTATTCAGTCAGTTCATATTGCACTGGAAATTGAAAGCAGGAAGTACCATACTGACAGAGAGGTCAGTGACGGCTCCTCTGCTAAGGTGGAAGAATGTCGCCCCACTGCTTTGCAGCAGTGAAATAAAGAAAAATACAATTATAATAGCTGGACGTTATTATTATTTTATTTGTTCCTGCTGCAGCACCTTTGTGAGCGGGCGGGGAGAGGAGTGGTGGGCACACTCGGTAAGTGTGCAGGAATGTTTGGTCCACTATCTCCAGCTGGCAAACAGTCATGCGCACTTTTCATGTTCTCTACCCTGGCTGCATTACAGCCTGGGTGGAGAACATGCCCAGGCTCCCGTTTCTTGGCAGAGCACTGAACCACGGCGCTCAAACCAATCAATAGGCTGCATTGCAATGTTATGATTGGCTCAGGGGAGCTTGGGTGCTTTCTGTTCTGCTCCCAACGCTGAGGAGAGACGGAGAGACAAAGAGCTGGGATATGTGTTTTTTCTTATTTTAGATAACCCTTAACCCCCCAGCCTTGCGCTCCTTACCCCGTCAGTGCTGGCCACCACTGAGAGACGTTCAATCATATGTGTTTGCATGTATATGTGTAAATATGGAATTTGAAGCTCCAGAGCTGAAAGGTAATTCTGGCATAGACAGACTTATTTGTCATTAAGTGATCCACTGTCAGTTTAAAATAGAAACCGAGGAATGATGACTGGGGCCAAAGTGACTTATTACAATTGATTATTTCCAGGCTTAATACTTGGAAGAGCCAGCTTCCATATGCTGTGTTTACTGTTAATTGGACAGTAAGATTTCACAGTGAACTGCATGTCCCTCTAATATTCCCATTTCTTTGCAATGTTGAGTATCCTTTAGAGGAGAGCCAGCACAGATGACATCCATGGATTCTCACAATGGTATGGTCAGTCAGACACAATTGATACTGGTCAAAGGCCTTGTACCCAATCCATCACGCAACCAATCCTCTCAGCGCACTGATTATGGCATTTCTCAGTGGGAACTGAGTACAGGGCCTGACAAAGGTCAGGCCAAACCCACCGAACAGCCATTTATAGTGAGCTATGGTCTTGGTCATACTCTGTGTGGTTGACCACAGTGCCTCAACTGCTGGAAGGTCTTGCCCCCAACATCCTGTTTGTCCACCCACGTACTGAGCACACGTTTATAAAGTTAATTCGAGTACGGGCATCTTACCTTTTTTGTAAATATGTCAAATAGTATCGAAGTTCTTAGTAAATATAAGATTTTTTGATTTACCTATTAACTTTACCCAATTTGAAATGTCTACATGAAACGTTGCCTATAAGCAGTAAGCTAAGCAGTGCAAAATTTGTAACAAAATCAGTGCCAATGCCCTGGTCAGGAGTGCAAAGCAATTTTTTTTTTTTTGAAATTTAAACTTTATTGTTTAGTTAATTAAAACCATAACAATTTGATGAATGTCACACATAGTTATAAAATTTATAAATTTGTCGCTAAAAAAAAATGTACCAATGTTAAAAAAATTTCAAAGCATTAATTGTTCATATTGTTTTTATACGTTTCTCAAATGCCTGCAAGAACTTCACCAGCTTGCAGTGTATTCTTGGAGCAGTAGTATCCAGGCTTCCAATAATGGCTGATCTACATGTTTGTAGTTTCATGGACCGATAGCATTCCTTTAGGTGTGACCGTTCCTTGGATAGCATCTTACAGTGACAAATTATGTGTATTAGATCCTCTTTAGGGCTACCACACAGTCGACAAGAAACGTCGTCAAGCAGTTTCCAGGCAGGTTTATTTGCTCGTGTGGGAAAGTCCCCAAGTCTCAACGCCATCAGCTTTTTCTTAATAAAAATAGAATAAGTTGTTTCCAGGTATTTTGCAGCTGTCAATGTCTTATAGCCATTTATCACAGCCCATGAATGCGAACGATGGGAGAACATTTCTTTGTCCAAGATTAACGAATGAAGTTTGGCCACTTTATTTAGGGTCTGTTTTAGGACAACAAATGACAGATTATTATCCCATAGGGTTTTTGAGCAGGTTGTCTCCAAAGCTTGCATGAGAAATTGATTTGCTTTGGAATTCTTTTGGGATTTAAACTCTTGCCATAGGTAGGTATTCAGATTGTTATTACTTGTTTTTTGCTTGATCTGGTACCAGACCTTAATATACGAGTATTGTCTCCCCGGTATTTCGTTTTTTAGTCCAAATTCAAGTCGCAATTGCGCTGGTGATGTCGTGCGTGGGAGACGTAATACTTTTTTGTATATTTTAGTTGTCAGGATGTTTAGTAGGTCGGCATCCTTTCCGTGCATTGCCACACTTGCATAGGTCAGGGTTGGGAGGATTTTGTTTGCCATTACGGTTAGAAGGGGTTTGAGTGATGGCCCTTCCAATTTTTTTGCCAAGGTACTTAGTCCAAATATCAGAGCACCCGCTCTTTGTGTCAGATAGTTCTTCTGTTCTTTTAGGTTAAGTTTGTCATCTATATAGAATCCCAGATATTTGTAAACCGAGACTTTCTCTAGAGGTTTTCCTTTTAACCATATATCATGATGCAATCCACGGCGATTAGTAATCAACATGGTTTTAGTTTTTGAAATGTTTAATGACAACTTGTTTGCCATCAAGAAGTCCGACAGTTCCGTTACTAATCTGGTTAACCCCACCTTTGTTAGGCTCAGGAGGACAATGTCGTCTGCATAAGCCAAATGCGTGAGCTGTAAATCGCCAAGTTTTGGTGGGTGGGCATTGCAGTGGTTCAATTTCGCAGAGAGATCTGAGATAAAGAGGTTAAATAAGTGCGGCACAAGAACACACCCCTGTTTGAGGCCGATGGTTGTTGGAACTTTTCTCGACAGTCGTGATCCATCTCCAATTTTTACTTGAGACCAAGTTTCAGAATAAAATAGCAACAAACCTTTTAGGATACACTCAGGAATTGCCCATGATCTCAATTTCGCCCACAGCAGATTACGATCCACACTGTCGAAGGCCGCCTGAAGATCTATAAAACACATGTTCAGGTCCTGTTTTCTACTCAAGCACTTCTCCGCGATCATAGTTATGGATAGGATATTTGCTGTTGTTCCGATCCCTTTCCTGAACCCCGTTTGATTTAGGGGAATCAGTTCTTTCTCACTAGACCATGCGACCAAGTCATCCAAGAGTAGAGAAGCAAAATATTTTGCCTCGATGTCCTGCAATGCTATCAAACGATAGTTGTTTGCTAAGGATCTGTCCCCACCTTTATAAATCGGCGTAAATATTGATCCTTTCCAACTCTCTGGTACTTGGTTCATGTTCTGTACGTCTGAGAACAGTTCCCCCAGGCAAGGTCCCCAGAATTCCGGAGCATATTTATACGCCGCTTGTGGGATGCCATTCGGGCCTGGCGCCCCACTTGTTTTTCCTTTTTTGATTCTTTTAATTATTTCTTCCGCCGTATATGGATTATTCTTAGGGGTCGAGTTTATTAAATCGCTATGGTCTCTAAACAACGATTTACCTTCTTTTTCTTCTACATAACACAGTTTATTTTGATTTTTAGTGCATGGGTCACTACTTTGTGTTTTTTCCGGAGAGACCGAAAATTTAAATGCCAGAAATGCTGCCCACTCCGATTCCTGCACATTAGAACTCAGGACGTTACAAGGTCTTGTTAGTTGGTTTATTGTTTGCCAGAAAATGTTAGAATTCTGTAGTTTTGAGCTATAGATTAGTTTTAACCAAAAGCTGTCATTTGTTGATCTTTTATGTTCCCAGATCGTGTTTTTGTATTCTTTTCTTTGAGCCCTAAAAATGGCCCATTGGCTTGGACCATGATTTGCCGATTGTAGCTTCCTTTGAGTTTTTCTAAACTGTCTTCGCAGGTCTTGTAGTTCTTTCGGGAGTTTTTTCCCTGGTCCATCAGGATCAGGTTTCATAATAGGCGGCTTCATCTTTGATTTTAATTTTTGCAGAAAAAGAGACCATTTTTGGATAGCGTTCATTGGGGAGCTCCTTATCTCAATCAGTGTGTCCTTCATTGTAGTGAACCATTCGTGATCATTTGTGTTAGACCAGTTTATCCGTTTCAAATTAGCAGTACTTAACTGGCCTTCTGGTAAGTGTGACGGTTGCAATCTTTCCTTATTCAAGTTGAAATAGCTATGTTGCAATGCATGGTCGCTCAACAGGGTAAACTCTATTTTAAAATTGATCACCAAGGGGATTAATGACAGACTAACCATTGTAAAGTCCAACGTGTTTTGGGAATGAGGGCCATAGTATGTTTTCCTGGGAGGTTGATCTTCGGAGTATCTCCCGTTCAATACTCTCAATCCCAGAAACTCCAATTCAGTCACTAATTGGATTGCTAGACTGTCTTTACGTGGACCAGCACCTCCTTGCCACTGTTGGGGGACTCCCCAGTAGATATTATCAGATAGTAGTTTATCATCGTCTATAGGTGTTAAAATCAGGTTGGAATTAAAGTCACCCGTTAGTATGAGGTTGGAAAGTGGATCAGTAGACCGTAGATCCGTTATGACTTTGCACAATGTCTCATTCTTTAGCTTTTTCGCCTTGATTTTTGGTTGTGTGTAATAATTAACCAGTATTGTTGGTTTGTTGCAGGTATTGCTTTGATCTGTTAATTTGATTAACTGAATACTGGGATCCGGTGATTGTAATTGTACTGAATTAATTTTTAGTGATGAGGATACGTATACAGAAAGGCCACCAATTGCACGGCCATAGATTTTACATTTTTCTGCTGCTACATTATAATGAATGAACCCAGCAAGTGCTATATGTTCTTGGAGCCAGGTTTCCTGTAGCGCAATTATATCGCAACCATGCCATTCTTTCAGAGGAAGCCCCCCTTCCAGCAGTCTCTTAGCACCTGCAATATTCCAAGAAACTAGATGTATATCCTTGTTAGAGTCTTGTTTCTGTTTAGTTTTGAACGGTCACACCTGCTTTTTTGCATTTAGCATACCAGGGAGCCATTTCCAATTGTCTAGTGTACTCTGTAATTCGTCATTTGCCCGTTTTAGTTCTTCATGTAATGGTGGTGGTTCGCTTCTACCCTTTGCATTAAATAGAATTGAATAAACTGGTTTCTTTTGATTGGCATGTGTATCGTCAATTTTCCTAGTAACTTTAACTCCACACAACCTCTTCAATGGCGGCGGGTATCGAGGGGAAATTTGATAAGATATTTTAATACCCCACAATTGAAAGATGTCCACTTTCCTCATGATTGCTTCTGCTATATCCGTTGATTTCCAGATTGTCAGAGTGTGTTCTGCTGATGTTTCATTAGGGCCTTTAAAAAATTGTACCTGCTCAAGATCTGCTGTGTTGATTTCCTTTAGGTCATCAAATTCTGTCAGTAACTTCAGAATATTACTCCTATTTAGTATGTCATGTGTTCCCTGGGACTTATACTCTGGTGACCAAATTACTTTATTCAGCTCAACACCGGCATTGTGATTAAGCGGCCTTGGCGGGATGACTGATTCCGTATTTGCCTGACCAACCTCTAAGTTCTTTACGCCCTGTCTTATTGGTCTCTGCGACGGGGAGCTTGGGTCTACATTCAATCCATAACTTCTGATTATGATTGCCCTGTCCGTTGTTGGTTGTGTCGATGGAGCTGGAATTCCCTTTAGACCCTCATCACTATGGTTTAACATTTGTGCGAGGTTAGTTAGACATTCAGGGACAGTATTTTTTTCTATTGGCTGAACATCCACCTGTGGTATTGTTGATTTTATTTCCACTATACTCCCACAAGGTTGTGAATGACCCCTCTTGGCATCCTTATCCGAACCTGGGACCATGACTTCAGTATGGTTGATGTTATAATTTGCTTCTTGCTGCGTGCTCTGATTATCATTATATTTGCATTCTCTTTTAGGTGTTAAAATAGGTTGGTGATTTGTGCCAACCGTCTCGGTTTGCTGTATTTTTCCCACAGATTTAGAATTAGTAAGTGTGTCGGATTTCTGGAGGTTTTTATCAGCATTTTTTGACACTGATTTACATCCTTTAGCCGTTTCATTACTTGCTATTAACTCAGTGTAGTTTTCAGATTTACCAGTTGATTTTGGCAAACATTGGTTCAAATTCGAAAAGATTGGATATAATCCACTATCCTTGATTGGAATAACCCCACTTTTCTTATTTCTGGCTTTCCTCTCTTTTTTCCTTTGTCTCTTGGTTACCGTTGGCTTTGTGGTCTCGTTGTTTCCAGCGTCGTTCTCAACTATTATGTCAATGACATCACCTGTATTAGTCTTAGCCAAAGCCATGTTAACCTCATTGGTACAGGTCACTTTTGTAGTCTTTTCATCGACCTGTAAGTTTCTCTCAGGCTTGGCACTGGTCCTACCAACCTGCGTCTCGTCTGCATTAATTAATCTTTGGTTTAGGGTTAAAATCTGTTCTAAGATGACTGGGAGAGTATGCAGTTTGTCCAAAACGGGGCCACAGGAACAGGAGGATTGTACCTGATACGTGCGGGCTTGAGCTCTTGATATTAGGCTATTTAAGTTGTCCAGTTTTGTATTTATCCCGGCAATATTGGTTGCAATTATGCTCATTAGATCGATTTGGATGTCCAATTTATCTGATTGCATTGTCATAGTTGTTACTGATGTTTGCAAGATTTTTAGAAGAGGGGCAACCAAATTCACAAAGGCCGAGTCCATTTGCGATTTAGTCATGGGTTCTTCCTTAGTTGGATCTTTGTGGTTTATGTGATATGTATTATTCGTTGATGATAAAGTCTCAGACTCCCTGGCACCCATTGGTCTCTGTAGATGTTCCATGTGCCCCTCGTCTGCCGGATGATTGACCTCCGTGACACTCTCGGTTATTCCTCCCCCCTCTGACTCCCCTTTTCCTGGGAAGGACCCAACCGACATGTCCTTCCAGTCGTCCTTGTCTGACAATGAGCTTGTTTTGTAACTAGAACAGGCCACTTCCGTTGAACCCGCGCTGTAGGCGCTGTAGGCTTCCCCAAAAGCTGTAGGCTCTGTTAAATCCGGAAGAGTTTGACTCAGTCTTACAGTTGTTGACAGATCTGGGGACTGCGGGTTTAAGGATGTCTTTGGTTTGATCAACGGGGAATTGTGAACCAATGCTACTATTGTGACTTCATGATTTTTTTCCCAAACTCCTGTTGATTTTTCCTTATTACATAAACTCTCCTTCTGAACAGTATGTTTACTTATATCACTCGATGGATTATTAGGAGTCACAGAAAAGTTTGAGGAGGCTTTGGTTGGAGTGACCCTATACTGGGTCGCAGTTGTGGGCTCTATCGGTGTTAAAAGGCCCTGGACTCCTTCCGTTGATGAAAACACCACATCCCCGGGGTCTTTCAAGTACTGGAATCGAGCGCATGATGAAATTTTGTTTTGGATTGATTTTTCAAACAGTGAGGCGATTGGTGAGATCAGTGGATTTTGTATAAGACTTTTTGCTTTATTGGCATTCTGTTCTTCCAGTCTTTTTCGTTTGCGAGTGCCTCGTATAGCTAGAGTCTTATCCCCTGGAGTCTTCCTCACTTTCCCAGACCTCATGATATAACCAGCAAAAAGGTTTTTATTGACTTGTCTTTATTTTTTATCTTGATCTTTTACTTTGTCTTACTCTTGAGCTTTATTATTTCTTGGACATTAGGTGTCTCCCTTGCCCAGACAATACAAGTATTAACAAAACCCCTTACTGCAAAGTGCTCACAAGGTAACTCAAGCCTGGTGGTACAGACTGCGCAGTCCGCACGCAGTCCACACGCCCTCCCAAGCCCTTCTGCACCCTTCGCTCCCCTGCCGTATAGCCACTTCGTACACCGCACCAGGCACAACACTAGGAGGATCTGGCGCAGCTGCCGACAGGGAAACCACGTTGCAGTGATTGCGGGATAACCAGTCTTTAGTAGAGGCAAAGCAATAGAGCAAAAGAGCAGTGCGGGGAGTCTAGTTTATCTCACAAATGCAGTCTCTTTCTGCTCAGTAGCATGGCTCCAACACAGTCCAGATTAGCATTTGGGAACAGTACTTCTTGCTTCCTTCGCGTTTATCCCAGAACAATCCGAGCCTCTCAACAGCTCTAGGGAAAGTCAGTGTAATGCAGAGCCCCAAAATAAACAAAAAATGAACAAACAAGAGAAGAGCTGAAAATGCTCTTAATGTTATTGCTCCATGAACAGTTCGTCAAATACCTCTATAAGTGTTTGAGGTTATAAACATCAAGTTCAAAATTCCGGAGACACTGCACTGCGTGTACCGAGAGCGTCTCTCACCTGCTCTCACCTGCTCTCCCAGCGCAGCTCCGAAATGCGGGTCAAGGTTCACAACACCCCACTGTGCCTCAAGATGCCACCACGAGTGCACACATTGCAAAGTCCCTCTGCTTGGTGTCGGTAGCGCTACGACGCCGCACTGCTCACTCTGCCTTTCACTTGGCTCACCTTACAGCTTACAGCTTGGTGGCAGCTTGGTGGCGGCTAGGTAGTGTCCTGGGAACGGCTCTCAGATCAGCTTCAGCCCCCGGTAGAACGCCGCCACGCCACAGCTTCCAGACCGCACCTCTACTCCTCCGTGAAGCTCTCTCCCTCTCGAATTGCACTCTGGCGCCACCCAGTGGTCAGAACTCTGGAGACTCGTAAACGGCGATCACGCAAAGCAGACTGCACCACTCATTGCCCATGGCAGTGCTGCCAATGACTTCACCAACACAACTACTAACACTCACACTCCTACAAGTGTGACAGTTCAGACTATTCCAGGCTCCCAAAGCTATAAGAATGGCTTGGGTAGCAGGTATTAGACATTTGTAATGGATATTGAATGAATAAACAACAGTTGTTGTGCTCATCTCTAAGTTAGATGAATAGTTCTGCCATGTCTCATACTATCATAAGTGTCATTGTTGATAATTAAGGTGTCGACACTTGAGTGCTGGTGCCCAGCACTGGAAACCCCTGTCTCAAATTAAGCAAAGAGGTTGCTAAATGGAGGCCAAAATTCATGCAAACACCGTCAAACTTATTGGCAAATCAATAAATGAATTTTGAAGGGAAACTGCAATTTAAACCACAACATTTTGATAGTTAATATGGTGGCCTGATTTTGCATGAACTATGAATTCAGGAGTTCGATTTTACAAATTCAACGTGATGACAGACACTCATTTGGGGACTATCTCTTTTTCTCTGTTCTCCAACAAAGCTCATCACACCTCCCGATTGCCCTGTAAACATGTTTTGCCCCACACCAAATTGGCACAAAAAGGCAAACTGGTTATAAAGCGGACCTCTGTATTCAGTCTGAGGTTGGAACTCATTTTATCTCCAATGTTTACTTGATCCTAAATGTTAAATGATAATAAATAACGAACTAAAGTACGCTATGTTTATGTGAATACTTTCAATTTGGTTGCATCTCTAGAGAAATGTATTAGATTCATTTTCAGTTGTGAATAATATACAGGTCAGTTCAGAGGTTATACTTTTCAGTTTTTTGTGCTCACTCCCTCCTCTTGACCTAAAACTAACATTGGGAGTACCCTTGTTCTATTTCCATATCTCCAAGGTTTGTAACACGATTTAATGGAGTTGGGCAGACTGCAGGGATCGAGTTGGGCAGACAAGGGATTGCGGCCAGAAGAGGTACTGCCATGGTTTCTTTTGTGTTGATGGTAGTAGAGATGCCTGAGATAAATATGTTTCTTGCATTCAGCGAAAGGTGTTGGAAAACAGTGGTTTAAGTCAGTTTGGTTCTTATATAATTTTTTTTCTACTTCATGTAATGCTGTATGAACATCAGGGGTTTATTGGATGGGGAGATGCATTTGTAATTTTGAATAAAATGGTAGGAGGCAATTGAACTCAGAAAGAGAAAGCAGGGAAGAAATGTAAATAGTGGTTCTGAGGGAGTTGTTGCTAGAGTGCCAGTTGCTGCTGATGGCGCTCTGGAAAGTCTGCATTTGTCTGTCAGAAGAACCTATCAATTACACATCTCTTGATGAATACTTCTTACAATTCCTTTCTGTAAACTTTACATAGCATAAAAAGAAATATTGTGATCAGTGGCTGCTACTCCGTTAAGGTGGAGGAGAGTTGCCCCACTGCTCACCGAGCAGTGCGAAAAGGAAAAATAAAATGATTATAACAAAATGTTATAGCCAGGACGGGGCAGGGTTGTGCTATCCTGATGGACAGCAGCAGCCATCAGCGAGGAGGAGTGGGGGGAACCATAAGTGCGCATGACGGTTTAGCCAACCGTCTTGGGACAGCCAAACCTTCATGCACAAATAGCAATTCTGCACCTGGCTGTGCTGCACAGCTGGGTGGAGAACAGTCCCAGGTTCCCAGGCACTGTCTGAGGGGCAAACCAGGACACTCAGACCAATCACGATGCTGCCGTCATGCTGGTAATACTATTAGCACTCTGACAGCAGCATAGTGATAAGCTTAGGGGAGTCTGGGAGATTTTACGCTGCTGGGAGTCAGGAACAGGAGGAGAGGCGGCTGCCATACACAGGTTAATAATGTTTTCTTTTTTCTTTTCAAGCCCCCCCCCCGCACAACTTCTCCCCCCAGCTGCCCACCACTTCCGGTCCCTAGCAGCCACCACTGATATTGATATTGACAGCATAAAAGATCTTAACATGACTATGAGTACTGTAGTCTGCATTGCTCAGTGAGCAGATATTCTATAAATTGGTGTCAGTTGGCGTGTTATTCTGTAAACTGATCGTCCCAATTTGTGACGGTTCTGACAAGGTCTCCTGAAACCTATTTTTTTATTAATTGACTTATTTGTGGGTTTTCACAGTGTGGACCTTGATCAAAAAGGTATAGTATTTGTAGGAATCAACACTGCCTTAACACAATTTGGAGAAATGATTGTACAAATGTTATTGTAATACAATATACATCTGAAATACATATTCCTCAAATCCTGACTGTCTTTCCAGCTAGATTTCATAACTGTTTATCATATAATATGCATATAACATTTTTGATACCTCATTTACAACTCAGAGTGTGGCCTGTCAGCTCACTTGTGAGGCAGGGGCCCTCGCCTTTGCCATCTTGAAAGAGTACTGCCGTCACATTTAGAGATCCATAGCTTGTAAGCTAGGATAATTGTGAAAAAAGTGCTTTTATTGATATAGCAGAAGCACTTCTGTCAAAATCTGAATGCTTGCGGTCTGCCATGGAGTGATGGACAATAATCATAATGTTTTATTTTCCATGAACAAACTGCAGAAGTAGGGCTTAGTTTCCACCCAAAAAATATCAGTGGCCATGACGCACCAGCGTTGTCTCCAACACAGCTATTTACAGAGAAAGATATGCACATGCGCCTGATTCGAACTTTCGCACCATCAACCCAATTTGTTTTTTGCCATGGTAGTCCCCTTCTTTTCATTATTTTAGTGTGTAGCTTGCTCCAAGAAGTATATGGATGAAATTGCGAGCATAGACATTTCACTGATTGCGTGCAATTTGGGCCTCATGTACAATACAATAATGCAGCTCGGCGCCACAAGGGTTGCATCCTATTCACAATATCACGCATCCCCGTGTTTTCCCCTGCACTGGCGGACAATTGGCTGCTATGCTGTGTTTTGCCGGGATGATTGTTTTTGTGCAGGAAGGAACCTCTACACATTAACAATCATTGGTGGTGTTTTCCTCTTTCTATGCATGAAAAAAAGAGGAAAAAACTAGAAGAAATAAAAGTATTTCTCTTTGTTGTGCCTCCTTAAGCCTCCCCTGGCACATTCCCAGTTTTAAGAAATGTTGTAAATCTGGGAATGTAGCAGAATCCATGGTTGATGAGTGAGAATACCCACAGCAGCACCCATGGCATGCCACTTTCACGCAAAGTGATGAGTGAAAAGGGCCGTATTTGCAAGGAGATGAAAAGCCACGCAGGGTGACTTTGCGTAGTAAAGTGAAGCTTGAAAAGGGCCCTTATTTATAAAGCCATGAAAAGCCACGCAGGTTAGCTTTGTGTGGCTTTGTAAATACGGGCCAGCACACTGCGCCTCTGGTGCTTGTAAATAAGCCCCTTTGTGTGAAACTTGGTATGTGCGCTAAATTTAAAACAGGGCCGAAACATCATTTGGAGCTGATATACAAGTTAGTGCAGCGCTTCAAATCACACCTTTAATGTGTTGCTTGGAATGCAAAGCACCACGAATCATACAACACAGCATGCCTGAAGGAAGAGGAAGACCAACACCCCAACTTCCACATGGCAAAGGGACTGGAATGTTGCCTATTAGACAATTGACTCTGGTGTTACCTAGACACCCGACAATGCCTCTCGCCTACCACTGCTTAATTAGTCATGAAAAAGCCCTTCTTTTCTAGGCTTCCGTTTATGCTGCTGGCAGGCCAGTATCTAATGTGTTCATTAGGAATGTATCAGGCTCGCGGGCTGTCATCAGAGGGAAATAATTACCTTTCCGTCTTAGGGTGGAACAATCTGTATCACACAGGGCCAGCGCATAACGTCACATGATTATGTTTGCACTTGGGCTCCGTTTTAATGAACCCTTTCGCTTTCATTATATTTATCCACTTTAAATAATGGAGCGCTTCGCCCGGAAACCCCCGAGGCGGTTTCATTTTCAACTCTACTCAGTGCAAGAAACCATGTCGCCATAAGATGCACATTAATTAATGAATGACCCGCCCAGTAATTATTTTAGGAGACCGTTGAAAATCAGTCTTAAAGAGTGAGCACCTGTAAAGGCCGCTTGACGCCGTGAATCGTTATGTGCTTAGGAACGGTACGAATGTCGCGCGAGTGGTCCGTCGCTTATTTGTTGCCCAGAAATCGTCTGTCCACTGGTTGAAATCTTAGTAATAGCAAAGAAATGGCATTGTAATTAGGCCCAGGTGAAATGGCATTTCTACAGCACTTCATACTTCTAAGCGACAAATGCATTAGTGGACAGTTAGGAAGATACACCATGGGGCATCGCCGAATTGTATTGAATTGTGTCGAATTAAGGAGTGCGAGAATGTCTGCACTGTCCATTGATTCATTGCTGTGGCTGATTGCGCGGATCCCTAAGGAGTCCCCGGAGGACTGACAGAAGAATCACTGACATCCATGGATGTCAATTCAACGAAATGCCAGGGGGTAGTGGAAGTGACATCACACGCCCTTTGACCTCCACTTTCACTCACACACACATACATACGCATAGACACAAATTCACACATATACACTCGCTCACACATGAACTCACTCTCATCCGCAGGCAAGCACATAACATACATTTGAAAGCTTTTTTACTTACCTCAGCTGTCATGGAAGGGCATACTACAGCTTAGAGTACTCCATATTTATTATAGTAGGCATATAACGTGCGATTCGTCCCCACCATACTTTGCCCACCACAAAAAACACCATACAAAGTGTCTGGTCTTCACTGCGTAGTCTTTATTAATTCTCAGATAACGCCCTCCTTATTTGTTGATGCATTGTCAACATTAGACCAACTTTATTAAACCAATCCAACACACATTGATAAACATTGGGTTGTGCAGTATTCGTTTGCACCACAGGTTACAATTGACTTTACAATCCAGGATCTCCAGAACCATCTTGGATGTGGGTTGTACCAGCAGGCCACAACCCATCTCCATTGCTTCACTTCCATTCCAGGTAACCACCCATCGTCTATCACCTAGACGCGGCCACCTGGTACTGCTTTGCGCCTTACCTTGCGCACCAGCTTCCAACCCGCTTTCACCAAATTGCTTCTTCCAAGCACCGTCATCTCAGGTAGGGCCAGAGAGTCCAGGACCACCAGCAGGACGGCCCCCTCTCCTGCCAGCCCGGAGCCCCATTGACTGCCCTCCCTGTTCCAGGATGAGCTAGTTCCTGCCAAAAAGGTGTCCCCACCATTTTTCTTGCCCGGGACCCCGCCACAGGGCGAGGAGCCAACTGGCGCTCTCGCCTTCCCCCAAATAGTTGCTTTACCCTACAGATCTGGTGCTAAGGCCCCCAATATAGTGTAGATGAATGATTCAACCCTGCATTCCTGATCCCCTGGAGACTCCTGCAAAAAGCCAAGTTGGTACTCTCCCCAGTCTGTTATTGTTGGCTTATTTATGGAGAGTGTAAACTTGCTGCAACGCGATGTACTGAGATAACAATGCCTCCCCAAGAAGTGCCATCTACAATATGGAAGGCATATATTTTATATCCCTTGGTTGAGGCACCAGCTCCCAATCTGCCCTATTGCTAATACACAACCTCTTCGCCCATCAAATTAAGCAGTGGCATCACAACCGCCATAAAATTATTCAACCAGGCAACCTGTGTGCAATTAATCCGGACCATATCGGTCTCCTGTATGGTGTTGTGCACCCACTGTACCAATATCTGACTTTACTTGACATTGGTGCCGAATAAACTTACTCAGGCCTGCAGGACACAGTACCTAGCCTGCACTGCTTAAAACCAGATGCAAATTGCCTGTGAAGTGCAAGTAGCACCGGTCCTTGTTCTATCCCTGGTAATTCCCAACCCCAGCACCAGGCTAATTGATCATGCTCCACTGTACGGGCCCCAAGGGGACTTTCCCATACTATATAGCCAGCACCGAACTATTAGTATGTGGGCGCCCGGGGGTAAGCTTCCGCTTTTGTCTCATATCCATCCAATTCTACATACATGTGGCTATGCCCCAAATCATTACCTTGCAACATCCCTTACGCCCTCAATGGTAAGCGCTACCGTCTGTACTTTTTGCTCCCTCATGCTGATGAACCGCACTATGGCATATTCCCTGACAGGACACATAGCAACTGTAAAAGTACTACCACACCGAACACAAACTGCTCCACTCTTGTGTGCGGTACTGAATTTTGGCTATCCTGCAGGTTCTGTCAGTTGCCTTCCCGATATCATGTCAGCGCAGGGCGCATCCCACCAGCATATGGGGAGAAAAGAAAACAAGCAGTCAGTGTTTGGTGATCTACTCCTTTGAAGTTGCACTTATAAATATACTGTAGAAAGTACATTTGTATAACCCATGAGCAGCTCCCCGGCAAGAAAGCTGAAGTTCCCTTACACTCTGAAGCTGCTCATCCTCAAGCGTGAGCCATGTAAGCTCCCCCTGTGCCACGCACCACCGAGCTTAAATCACACCTTTGAAGACATCACCCTGCATGTTTGGAATGCCTTAACCCCTGCAATAATTGTGCCTCCTGCATAGCAGCTATTAAGTTATTTGGTCCCAGCACTGCCCGTGGCCTTAAGTCTACCCTGCCGATGCCACCCATATGACAATCCCCTCTCCATCAGCCAGACCCCGGGCTCCTAATACCCTCCCCTGCTAATATCAGCCGTAACCCGCTTAATAACCTGGCACACCTGTGTGAGTAGAAACGACTCAGCTCTTCTGCATATTTTGCTTCCTTCAAAAGGCCCTCTTGTGCATGACATATACTGGCTTGTACTTTTGCGCTCTGCCCACTGTATGTTAATTGTGTTGCACAACATTGGCTCCCACTAAAACTGTTGACACATTAAAGGGAAGAATACAGTGGTCATTGACCCAGGCAATCCTAATAATTGTTGATTTGGTAGCAATTCACAATCCCCGGGGATTATGCCACAAATAAATCACCCACTCCATGACAATTGTGTTGCACACCACCAGTCCTCCCCAAGAACTGTCAATGCCTAAAAGGAAATGAGAAGCTCTGCATATAAATATTTGGTCATTCAGTCATTCCTTCCCCAAGTCCACTCCGTTAATTGTGTTGTACCTCATAATTCCCCACTCTGGCCTTCTGACACCATTCCCCACCTCACCTGTGTGTTAAATCACAACTAACTTGCCACCTGTGATTGGGTGGGTTTTAAAATGCTTTGCATTCCCAAGGCCCACTCTTTGTGAATTGTATTGTACACCAGAAGTCCTTTAAGAGAGACTGCTGTCGTTGAAAAGGAAAGAGCAGCTCTGCATAGCCTTATTTGGCAATTAGACAAGACCCAATGAGTCTCCACATTGTATTTGGATGAGCTTGGAGCTCCTTGCAAGCAAAAGAGAATTTCTGGATACAAATATTTGGCAAATAAGCAAGACTCAATAATTCTCCCCATTTTATTGGGAAGAGCTTTAAACATAGCGCTCCTTCCAAAGGCTCACTCCATGCAAATTGTGTTGCCCACCCTCAATCCTCACTAAGGACTACTGGGACCATTCCCCACATTGCCTGCGGATTATGTCGCAAATTAATCCCATGGCTTATATTACCAATATATTTCTGCACATTGTGTGATGAGTTCTTAACCTTAAATTGTATTCTCCTTACTTCCTTCACTGGATAATGAAATGTATAGGCATTTGGCAGTGTTCCTTTGGGAGATGATCTGGTCATTGACTAGCTCCCTTAATGACGCCCCCAAAAACGGGGATGCCCCTGTGCCACCAACCGTTGGCTACCTCCGCACCCTAGGTGACTGTAATTATAATATAAGTAAGCCTACAATCTGTAGCCACTTACACTTATTGCAACTTTGAAGTAAAAGTCCGAGACCTTAACCACGAGGCCCCCGTGAAATGATTTGCACAGACTGTAGATTATTTGTGCCATCGTCTGCCACCCCATTACGACTGCCACAAAACAGGCAACCTTTCAACTCATTGACCACCGGTGGCAGTGCTAAAGAATCTTGCGTATCACAGAATGACCTCCCAACCAATTCATTGATACAACTGAGAAGGGCAGCAGATCTTCTAGGGCATCTGCAATCTGAAGCCACTTACCATTAGTGCCCTACTGAATATGCCGATATGTGCATGACTATGCATCCCCAAAACCTTAGCCCGGTACGCAATTTTTTCTGAATTTTACATGTTGTCCATTCAAAATTGCCACCAGTAACCCCTTTTGAAGTAATATTGAAAATGTGAACTCAAAACGACAGGATTGAACGCATAACCTTTTGAGTAAGAGTCAGAGACCTCAACCACGAAGCCGCAGTGACCCATTCACTCAGACTGTTCATTAAGTGAAATCGCCTGCCCCCATATTTGGGCTGCAAAACCAACTGGCCATCTTCAATCTTGTTTACCACCGGTAGCACCTGTTACAAAATCTGCAGCTCTGGCCACTAAACCACATTCTCTCCCCATAGTAATGTCCAATTCCTTTCAGACGCAGGGGAAACACCCCCATCACGTGTCATACTGCCCGAGAGCCTACTTGACCATGTCCAGAAGCCCTGTCTTTCGAAAACCGGCTAGTCTAAGAGAGCAGCTCAACGACGTGCTCACCTAGCCACGTAATCGTACCTAAACGATGTATAGAAAAAAAACCATTGTAATGTTGGGCCCTAGGCCCACATGGTGGAAGTAATCATGACACAGGACACCAGTTAGGGGATAGCAGATCTGGCCACGAGCACATGCGCTCTGGCTCTTTTATTGCCAGCGTCACCTGACCCAGTGACGTCTGTGGTGGGTGGGTGTTTAGTGTAGGATTACACACAGAACAACTAGACTGTGTCCTAGCAGGACACTACATTCCTCCCCAACTTTAATGAAAGGAAAAAAAGCGAAAGTCCAACCTGCAAGAAAACAGAACAATGACATTTGATAGCCCCAACAGATCTTCTTCAGGCGATCAGCTGGGAGAATGTTGAAAGTTCCAAAACTATAAAATCAGTCAGATGAGCTTCACCTCGGCGGTGTACTTCAGATCATCCGTGTCTTGCTGTGTTGACGCTTATATACAGTGTTCATCACTTGGAGCATTGGGAGCAGGATGGGTGTGACCCTTGAGGGGTGTCGCAGTTGTTCCAAGTCCAGTGGATGACAACGCTTGTTGGTTGTAGGAGACGACTATGTCACAAGGGGTCTTTCTTTGGATTTGCTGATCTTGATGCCTTCACATCTCCGTCCGGCCAAGTAACTTCCGACTTGCCTTCCTTGCCAGACTCCTCTCTCACTGGAGCCTCGAAGACTGGCCTCTCCTGCTTGGACTCTTCTCTCACTAGAGACGCTGGGAGGACCCTCTTGTCGGACACGACGGGACCGGGTGGGCCGTGTGGGCTTCGCATGAGCCGCGCAAAGGCGTCGCTGCCGAACTGCCAACGGACTCACCGCCAAGTCTCTCATGATGTCCTCGGGGGTGTTGATGTCATCCGCCAGGATGGTCTTGCCGTTAGGACATGGGTTCAGTGTCTTCAACAGACCGTTTCTCGGTGCCAGGTGATTACCTGGGGCCTTCATTCTTCCTGTTGCCTGTCGTGGAGCTGCCGCTGCTGCACCTCTCCCATCCGGATTCCTCTCTCACAGGATATGCGGCCGAGGCCCTTGTCCCCTGGACCGCCACTTGACCGCGTGGGCTGTACGGGTCGCTGCCGAACTTCGGACATGGCCACAGTCGAGTCTTGTGTAGTCCACAAGGGTGGATTGTCTAGTGCTCGGGTATGCTCTGCTTCGGTAAGCTTCAGGTTCACGGGGCACCCATGCAGTTCTTCAGTGGTTGGTCTCCTCGAATGCAGGTTGTAGGGATTACTGGGATCCACACGGATGTTGCGATGCTCCTTGGACAGCACCGATGTTCCTGTGTGCTGTAGTCCTCTCTCCTCCTCTGTGGAGTGATGTTGTGTTACTCCGTTCTTCCTCTTCGTTCTCTTCCTCGACACGGTCCGGTCTTCTTTCTTGCTTTCTCATGCTAACCAGGATTCTCCATGTAGCGGGCCCTCTACATGTCGTCCCCGTGGTCTTGTCCATGTGGTAGGACACTGTCTTCACTTCGCTTGGTGACTAGACCTGTCGTCGTATCTTCTCTGTTGCTTTTCTTTCCTTGGTGACCATACTGGGTGGTCGGTTTTCATCTTGGGCATGAGTTGTCATGCTGTGCTATTTTCTTTGTGGTCGCTATTCACCGTCACGGTGCTTTGGCGTTGGCGCGCTTTGTCTGCGCGGAGGAGGGTTGCGTCACCGCTCCTGGTGCAACTCTGGTGCATGCTGCCATGCGTGCTGACGATGGCGCTCCGGTTGCTGCGAGACATCGCTGTCTCTGTTGGGGACCTTTGTGTGCTGTCCCGTGGCGTTGGCGTGTCGCTGTGTAGCGTCACTTTGGCGCTCTTGATTCCTGGCACGTTCCGGCGCAGTGCTGCGCAGTCCTGTCGTGCGGGTGTGGAATTCTTGGACGCTTGTCGCGTTCTTGTGCTTTGTGGTGCGGTTCTGTGCGGTCTCCCATTTGTCCTCATTTGAGCGTGACAGTGTTGCTGCACACGGTTTGCTCAGTTTCTCATTGCGGGCTTGCGCTGGTGCTGTCTGGTGGGTTCTTGGACGCCTGTTGCGAGTCGGTGGGTACTTGCTGCTTTTGCTGTTGTCAGGGACTTGCTGCTTCGGACCGTTGGCAGGAGTGGTTGATGCTGCGGTGAACACCTGTGGCCACAAGGCGTCGCTGCTCTCTCCGTCGTTTGCTCTCGGCAGTCGTTTTCCCTGGACGTTCTTCCAGTGCTTGGCAGGCGTTTCCCTCCAGACGTTCTGTCAGTGTTTGGATGCTTGGTGAGGCGTTCGTGCCTCTTTCCCACGTCGCGTTGGAAGTGGCATCTGCAGACCCTTTGCTGGTGTGTGTGGGTGTCTTCTGCGTGGTTGCGCACTTACTTGCTGCGTGAGATTGGATGCTTTCCTTGGGGTGTTGCACAGTCTGAGGCCCCTTGCTGCAGCTGCTTGCTTTACCTCTGTAGGCTGTCCCTTGTGCTTACTTGTGCTTGTTTGTTCTTGTGGCTTCTTTTAGGTGCAATACCACCTAGTGACCACTAGATGGCAGTGTGGGCTGGATTCCCTTCAGCAACAGCTTGCCTCCTCTTGGTGACTTTCCTTCCCATGTTGTTAGGGCTTGCAGGACTTGCTTCTGCTATGGAGTGTGCAGGAGGGGGCTGGAGTTACTGCTGTCTACAGGTAAGTCCCATTTCTTTCTTTTGTCCTTTTTCAGTTGGGGCAGTATGCAGCTTGCAGCTGTAGGGCACACCAGTGTTTATGGTGCAGTCTCTCTCCATTGCCCTCTGTCTCTGTATTCGGCGCAGTGATGCACTTTGGCCACTAGACGGCAGCGCTCCGACTGACCCCCGGCAGCTTCACACCCGCTACGGGCTTCGTTCCTGGACCCTGGTAAGCGTTTCTGTTTTCTTTTACTTGGGGCTGCACTAAACTGGATGTAGTCTCTTTTCTAGGCAGTGTGTGTGAGTGGGGTTCGCGTTGACGCTGCTACGGGAGGGCTCCGCTTTGCATATTTATGCCCGGCAGCTCACCACATGTTGCTGACCTCTCTGTGTTTTCCCTCCTGGCCGCATACGGTCCGTAGGGGAGGGGGTACACTCGCTGGTCATCTTTGCCGCTTTTACGGGCATACATACACTTATGGGCACTGGTGGTTGACCGCGGGTGGGCTCCGCTGAGGATTTGGTGTAACGCGGGTGGCTCCGCTTTGTTTGCTTAGCGCCTGTTAGCTCTGTGCACGCTGCGGGCGCTTCCTTTGAACATTCACCCCGCCGCCTTCATTCACACACGCGGCGGGGACAGGGGACGCTCCGGGCAGGCTCCGCGAGTCCTGCATAAATTATGTTCATTTACCCTCGCGGCGGGGGGCAGGAGGCATCACAGGCAGGCCGCGGGTGGGCTCCGCTGGTCCTGCTAACACGTACAGTTTATTCCCTCGCCGCCGCACTGGACACACGCGGCGGGGGACGCAGCAGGCAGGCCGCGGGTGGGCTCCGCGAGCCGTGCTTTATGAAAAGTTCAATTGTGGGAACACTCACGCCCGGCGAGGCGCGCTGGACATGCGGGTGGGCTCCGCTTCGGTTATTAAACGCCTGGCAGCTCCCCTCACGCTGCGGGCGCTCTTAGGCACAGCCTTCCACCCCTCCGCCGCACTTCACACACGCGGCGGGGGAGGGGGCGCTGCAGGCAGGCCGCGGGTGGGCTCCGCTGGCCTTGCCGTAATGTGAGTTTATCTTCGGCCGCGTTCCACGCAGGCCACGCGGGTGGGCTCCGCTTTGGTCCTGCTTATAACTGGGCACAGTTCATGAGTCACTTCGCCCCTGGGGCTCACCTTCGGCCGGCGGGCCTGATGCTCTGTCGCGGTCGTGGCGGGTGGGCTCCGCCCGGCTGGTGCACCTCTCCGGTTGGGGTCTCTGTGTCGCGGCCGTCTCAGGTGGGCACTGGGGGGTCCGCTCTTTTCCTGGTGGCGCTGGATGGTGGCGGCCGACGCGGGTAGGCTCCGGTCGGCTCGTCCTTGAAGGCTGGTGCGGTGGGCCTCACGGTCGCTGCAGGCTGCGAGGCTCCGACGTGCCCACCGGCTTCTCGGCGCTGCTGCGCCCTGCTACAGGGGGTGCCCTGCAGGCGGGCAGCTCTCTCCCCCTTTTACCAGGATGTATGGCAGTGGCACGCGTGGCTTCACTACCGGCCTCGTCGCCAATGTAATGTTGGGCCCTAGGCCCACATGGTGGAAGTAATCATGACACAGGACACCAGTTAGGGGATAGCAGATCTGGCCACGAGCACGTGCGCTCTGGCTCTTTTATTGCCAGCGTCACCTGACCCAGTGACGTCTGTGGTGGGTGGGTGTTTAGTGTAGGATTACACACAGAACAACTAGACTGTGTCCTAGCAGGACACTACAACCATGACGGCACCATTTAAAAGCAGCCCAGTGAAAGATTTGCTCTTCAACATTGACAATCACGGCTACTCTAAGTGAGCAGCCCAACATCGTGCTCACTAGCCATATAACCTCACTGAACAATGTATAGACAGCACCATTTATAAAAACAGCCCAGTAAACGTTTCCCCAACATTTACAATCATATTATTTGTACCATATTTTTTCTTTATAAAACAGGAGCTCTTTGCTGTAGCCCTGCCCTGACCCAATTGCAAGAACCACCAGCTTGTTGTCAGCTTCTGCCCAAAAACATACACTAAATCACCCTGAAGACAGGCACCTCGCTGTGCGCCAACTGATCCGGGCATGCGTACCAAGCCAAGGGCTGTATGTAAGCCTGAGTAACACTCGACCGAGGGCAGGAACTTCATCCTTCTTTTCGCTCCCCCATACTGCTTTCACCAACGGATTTTGAACGGACCGGGAAGACTCCCAAAACTGGTCCGCCCCCAGCGAACTTCCAAGAAGGCATTCCAACATTTTGACGCATGCAAGCCTTCTAAATCAACTTAAACGTACACTATTTTCAGCTGTAAACAGGAAAACCCGCAAACAACCTCCGCCCCGGGGTATATATAGGCTTTGCAGCAGCAACTTACGCTTTCAAGGTCTCACACCGCACCGCAGGAATACTCGCAGCCCTGCCGGCTGCCCCCGCGCTCCCCCCATTCTTGCGTTGCTATTCCCTCACTCCCCCATTGTCACTTAAAACCCAAAGTAGGCGCGTTGCGCCTTACATATTCAACTTCTTTCCCTGCCTCCCTTTGAATCCTAAAGCGCGCGCCTCACGCCGCACTCCCTAGCGCTTTACCCACTCTCTGGATCCGGATCTTGCCCTGCAGGCCATACTGCCGCCACAGTCCCACGCATGTTGCCCAACAAAGCACCTTTCCGAACGATGCCGTCTGGACCTCGTGACCGAGGGGTCTAAGGCACTGGATACAGGCTCCAGTCTCTCTGGAGACATGGGTTCAAATCCCACAGCTGCCAAGTTTCATTTTTTAATGCAAGTGTATCTGAATTACAATTAAATAGTTTTCTTACTTGCAAAGCACCTCGTGTAACATGTGGATGACAGATATTTATTTTATGTAGAAAAGCAAGTGGATTAGTGCTGTTGATACCGATATCCTTTAACCCCTTCGATGCTGATGACGAGCTCAGCTCGTCATCACCCACGGGGGTCGTGTGCTGATGACGAGCTGAGCTCGTCATGAAGAGTGGGAAGCAGAGTAATTCAGCACCCAGCGGGAAAACGCCTAGCATCCAAGTGGTTAATTACTTGCCATTCATAGACTGCAATCCTTGTCCTATATCCCAGTGAACTAAGACCCAATGAAATATGTAAAGATGTTAAGCTCACTCAGTCGGTACTCTTAAGAGCAAATTGCCCTCTCCACGAAGAAACAATTAAAAATAGCCTTGAGCGGGGCAATGCCAATACGCGGTCTAACGCATCTACTCCTTAATCGCCGCTGCTCCCACAATACCAGGATATCGACACACTCTACTAGAGAACCTGCAATGGACCCTCCCTATTTTCTAACTAAACCCCACAATAAATTGAAGCCGGTCAGATCCTGTCCTCGAACCCCGATTACTAAAGAGATACCGCCTACTCCAACCCGGTGATCTACGCCGGTACGGCCTTCAAAACCTGAGCGCACTTCATGCTTTAATAAACCTTATAATAGTAAATTTCAAAAGCGCCGACAAACAGCTAAACACCAACCTTTCCGTTTTGCTACGCTGTGAGACCCCCTCACCTCGGTGACCGCCGCAAACCTGCAACTTGCTTCTAGCTGCGACCCGCGGTGCCTGAGGCGAGAGGACAAAGAGGGCTTCTCCCTCGTGTTCAGGGCTCTTATCCTTTTTCCTGGGGGTGGGGGGCAGTCTGCACACCTTGGTGACCCACTACAAGCCTACCCTACCTCCTCATATTTCCTGTTGGCCACCCCTCCCACTACCCTGTGCACTGGCCCAGCCTCTCTTTTTGCCGCCTCTCACACGAAATGCCACTAAAGGCCTCCTCCCCTAGACACGGGGGGGCCTCTCATACTATTCGTGAATAATACATATTTTCTATTCACTATTAGAGTAATAAAAAATGTACAGAAAGTAAAGAGAGTGGAGCATTAGCTGCCCCTGTTTTCCTGGCACTGGATTACCCACCTCTGAGGCCAGGGTTAGCAAAGGCAGTGCTAGGGGTAGTATAGGGCAAACCAGGGGTCACAGCTGCGAGCCCTGGCGACCCCTAAATGAGGTGCTCACATCATGCACTAGATACAGGCAGTAATAGAAGGTGGTCTATATATTTCCACTGGGGCAAAAGGTGAGCAGAACACAGACATGCACCTTATCCCACTCGCCATTCTAAATGATGTGAGTCCATTCTATGGTGACATGGGTTGACCAGCAGGCATGCAGAGGAGAAACACTACCCTAGTAATAATAATCCTCTTTAGGCCCCAATAGACACAATCAGTGGCAGCTCGCAGAGGTAACGCGGTAGGGCGGTGAGGTGGTGAGGGGCTGGGGGGATGGGGGTGAGTGGAGTCCGACATACGACGGAAAAGGTAAACATAAATAAATAAATAAATATCTGCCATCTTATGTTGGACTCCACTAAACCCCCACCCAGCCCAGCCCCGCCCCCGCCTCACCACTGCACAGCGTTACCTCTGCGAGCCGCCACTGGATGCAATAGAGAAAACACCCACAGTATTGCACTGGAAATAGGCTGCCCGGATAAATAGTCTGCCATATCCATCCAGGTCCAACACAGGAACAGTCCAAGACAGCCGCAGTAAATTATCCCAAAGTCTCCAAAGAGGAGTGAAAGTAGAGCTGCCAACAGCCATGCAATGAATATAGTCAGCCATCGTAAAAGATTTAAAGTCAGTCTAGGTTTGTTGAAGAGTAGGCAACATGCATAGAACTACAGGCAAGACCTATTAGCAGCCACCTTGGATTATTAGTGTGGCGAACCCAGATATGCACTTATTACAGGCAACCAGGTTCCGAAGGCCACAGTTGAGTATGAAGGCAGAAAAGAAAGGATCTAGACAAACAAGACACACAAATGTGGCAAGTCACAAATCAAGGAAGCACTGACACTGCATGTTTAACATCAACCTTGGGTAAACCATCAAGGAGTGATGGAGACCTGTGCACAGAATACAGTTCCGGTTCTCTGGAGTACACCCAGATTTGGAGAAGGAAAAACACATGAATTACCACCTCAGTAGAGTTTTTCCCAGAGGTGATGATAGCACAGTGTAAAGAGATTCCCAAATATCGCAGTAGAAGGCCTATAGTGTACATCCCAAGGTGGTCAAGGAGCAACTCAAGGAACTTTATCACATACCCATCTGTAAAGCTTCTATAGGGACAACCCAATAGCAATGAAGGCATAACCCAGGAAGATTTACAGATGCCTCAATACAAGGTCTTTGGTGCACTACCCAAGATGGTGAAGGTGGAAACTACAAGTTACTACATATGCCCATATAGATGGACTATGAAGTTCATACAAAAGTAGTTATGGTACAACACAAGGACATTTCCAGACATATTAGTAGAGGCTAGAGGTCTGGTATGCAAAGCGATGGAGGAGTAAAGTAACAATGAATACTTATACATCTTTAGAGAGTCTATGGCAGAGGTCTTCAATCTGTGGGGCGCGACCCCAAGGGGGTCGTGGAGTCCTTGGAAGGGGGTCGCAGATTCTGTCAGGGGCATGCAATTCCTGGCATTGAGCTGATAGATGGTGCTCATGGCGGAGGCCTAATTCACACCGAGGTGTGAAAAACATCAAAGGCTCATTACCAAGTAGAAGGTCTTTTAAAGACCTGTCAAGTACTTGGGTGTGGCTGTGTGTGTGTCCCTGAAACGGTTTCAGCCGGGCTCACACACAAGAGCTGGGAAGGGGGGAAAGTGGGTGGGGGGTGGGGTCTGGGGGAGCAGGCTGTAGTGTAGCCCTTTGAGTATGATGGATGTTGCGCGCCTGGAGCTGTGGGTCCCGTGACACGTTCCCCCCCCCTCCCGCGCCCAGCAGGGAGGCACAGAGATGCCCTCCCATGAGCGGGAAATAAGGAAGAAGACACAGAGATACTGACCCCCCACCCTACCCCCCATGAGAGAGTCACAGAAAAGGTGGGTGGATGAATGATGGGTGGATGGATGGATGTAAGGATGAAGGATGGATGGATATGTGAAAAGGTGGGTGGATGAATGATGAGTGGATGGATGAAAGGGTGGATGGATGGATGGATGGATGAAAGGATGGATGGATGGAAGGATGAAGGGGTGGATGGTTGGAAGGATGACAGGGTGGATGGATGAAAGGGTGGATGGATGGAAGGATAGAAGGGTAGATGGATGAAGGATGTATGAATGGATAAAAGGTTGCATGGATGAATGATGGATGGATGGATGTGTAAAAAGATGGGTGGATGAATGATGGGTGAATGGATGGATGAAAGGGTGGATGGATGTATGGATGGAAGGATGAAAGGGTGAATGGGTGAAGGATAGATGGATGAAGGATAGATGTATGGATGTGAGGATGAAAGGGTGGATGGCTGAAGAATGGATGGATGGATGAAAGGGTGGATGAATGAATGAAAGGACGGATGTATGGAAGGATGAAAGGGTGGACGGATGAAGGATGGATGGATGGATGAAAGGGTGGGTGGATGTATGGATGGATAAAAAGTTGTATGGATGAATGATGCATGGATGGATGTGTGAAAAGGTGGGGGGATGAATGATGGGTGGATGGATGAAAGGGTGGACGACTAAAGGATGGATGGATGGATGGAAGGATGAAAGGGTGGATGAAGGATGGATGTATGGATGGATAAAAGGTTGCATGGATGAAGGATGCATGGATGGATGTGTGAAAAGGTGGGGCAATGAATGATGGGTGGATGGATGGATGAAAGGGTGGATGGATGAAGGATATATGTATGGATGGGAGGATGAAAGGGTGGATGGAAGTATGGATGGATAAAAGGTTGCATGGATGAATGATGGATGGATGTGTGAAAAGGTGGGTGGATGAATGATGGGTGGATGGATGGAAGGGTGGATGGTTAAAGGATGGATGGATGGATGGATGGAAGGATGCAAGGGTGGATGGATGAAGGATGTATGTATGGATGGAAGGATGAAAGGGTGGATGGGTGAAGGATAGATGTATGAAGGATAGATGTATGGATGTAAGGATGAAAGGGTGGACGGATGAAGGATGGATGGATGGATGAAAGGGTGGATGAATGGATGAAAAGGTGGACGGATGAAGGATGGATGGAAGAAAGGGTGGATGGATGTATGGATGGATAAAAGGTTGCATGGATGAATGATGCATGTATGGATGTGTTAAAAGGTGGGGGGAATTATGGGTGGATGGATGGAGGAAAGGGTGGGTGGATGGATGTATGGATGAAAGGGTGGATGGAGGAAGGATGGATGTATGGATGGGAGGATGAAAGGGTGGATGGATGTATGGATGGATAAAAGGTTGCATGGATGAATGATGGATGGATGTGTGAAAAGGTGGGTGGATGAATGATGGGTGGATGGATGGAAGGGTGGATGGGTAAAGGATAGATGGATGGATGGAAGGATGAAAGGGTAGATGGATGAAGGATATATGTATGGATGGAATGATGAAAGGGTGGATGAATGGATGAAAGTGTGGATGGATGGAAGGATGAAAGGTTGGACGGATGAAGGATGGATGGATGGATGGATGAAAGGATGGAGGGATAAAAGGTTGCATGGATGAATGATGGATGGATGTGTGAAAAGGTGGGTGGATGAATGATGGGTGGATGGATGGAAGGGTGGATGGGTAAAGGTTGGATGTTTGATTGGAAGGATGAAAGGGTGGATGGTTGAAGGATGGATGTATGGATGGAGGATGGATGTAAGGATGAAAGGATGGATGGATGTGTGAAAGTGTGGGTGGATGAATGATGGATGGATGTGATGAGGTCTAACAGGTGCATTTATGGTTGTCAAAAGTTGATGATGAGGAGTACCACTTTCTAGAAACTTTTGTCGGAAGGGGGTCCTTACGCCTAAAAAGGTTTTACAAGGTGGTCTCGGCATCAAAAAGTTTGAAGACCTCTGGTCTACGGTGTCCTGACCATGACAGGAAGAGGTACAAATCATTGTAGTAGGAGAGATTGAGGAAACCTGTTGATGAATGCATTTGCTTGATGAGAAAAAGGAGGAGGTAGAAGAGAAATTGAAGGAGGATAAGAGTTAAAATGTGGAGGATGTCTGGCTTTAGTGCCCTCTCAGGTTCAAACAGAAGAGACGGCACAACAAGACATTCTTCTACTCTGCCCTTTACCTGGGTGCTCAGTCTAGATGGCCTCAGAATAGGGTTTACATGGGGCAGACCATATGGGGAAGAAATGTGAGACTTATGTCATCCACCCCTAAGCACATGAGCTTGTCAGAGGAACCTTAAACACACAGCTCTTGTGTAGTGAAAGTAACCCGACCCACTGTAGGGGATTGCATTGACTTCTGCTGTAAAGACTTTAAAGTAAAGGTAGTAACAGACTGGACAGATGTGGCCACATCATAAATGCACTCCTCCTGCCTGCAGAAGCCGCTGGGCTTATGTCCATGCACAATTAGATTGGTGTATTAGGTTTGGCCTTTACCACCTCCTCTCCCAGAGTCCCCGACACACACTGAGCAAGGGACCCTGATTTTGCTCATGCCTTATCTCAGTTTGTTACCACTCTGAGTTGCCTCCTGGCGCAGTTCATTCTTCTAGGCATACCTTGGGCCTCCTATTCCAGCCCTCCACCAACCTCTACTGTCCAGCTGCACCCAGTGCCCGTTGAAGCCATGTATTTAGGCACACCCTGCACTTAATCACCTTGCATAGTATCTTTTTTGGTTTTCCCTTTCAAAAAGTTCTTGAACTACCTATTTTAAATTAGACTTGTCAGAAAACAAAGTCCATCCATTTAGAGACCGCTCTGATCGCTAATGCGAGCTTGAGGTGCTCAGCTTAGCCCACAGGGCCCCACATTTTTTCAGAATGAGGTTTGCGAACATTGAAGGCAGGCTGAAAATTCTTAGAACGGCTGCCAAATCTAAACTATCAGCCAGAGAGATTGGAAATCATATTTCTAAACTCTAAATCAGTTCACAAGCCCCAAAACTGGATACATTCTTTTTATTGACTACAAATTGACTTTTGTTGTTGAGACTTGTAAGAATTTAGGTTACAGGTTGAAGGGGAGAAGCTCTTCTCAAACATAAAATCACAATTCTTCTCTGGGTGAAGTCACAAGCGAACCCTACTTTTACCTATGCTCAACACTCGGGTAGGTAGGCACAGAGCAATCAGGCTTAATAACTCAGAGGCAATGTGTAAAGTTTTTGTGAAACACTACAAACAGAAATACCGTGAAAATATACCACAAAAGGAGCGCATATCAATTTTCGAAAAATAGAGCAATTTTTAACAAATAAAACAAGACCAAAATGACAAAAATCCAATCCGTGTAATCCGATCAGCAATTTTTAAAAAACTATTTTAGTAAAAATAATGCCAACTGTGGGTAATTGGTTGCGCTGGAGCAATACAAAGTCACAAGTTCAGACTGAAGATGACAGAGCGCGAAATGTCTATAGGGACCTTGTTAGGTCTGATAAACAGAGTATTTTAAATCCTGGTTTGCGGAGCGTTTGGAGGATCCATGTCAAAGATGCATAGCCCAGCCAAAGCGACGCGCTGTTTCCGAAGTGCAACTAGGTAGTGGTGCGATGTCCTGGTGCATCATCGTCAAAAATCCCTTTGACAAGGGATTTTATTTGAGGCTGCATCGCACAGTCGGGTTGATGAGTTGATGAGGAGCTGCGATAAGGAGTCCATTATCATCCTCAATGCAAGGGCCTGCACTGATGATGCTTCACACTGTGGCTGTTTCAGTGTGGTGACGGGTTGCAATGTGGGTCTTTGCGGCGTTTCCGATCCACACATTAGCGGCAATGCACCAGTTCTGCTCAGTATTGTACCGTACAGTAGAGGAGATACGTTGGCTCCGCTGGATCCACAGAGGGTACCCACGCACCTCAGGCCTACTTCCAAGGGTTAAAATACTGTGAATGGCCCATTTAGCAGGGTAGACTCACAGATAGAAGATTCCAGGTGCAGGAGCAAGGGTGTTGGAGCCTTAAGTCCCTAAGGCTCAAGTCAGGAGACCAGTCAACTAGCCTTGTAGTCACTCTGGGTTCTGGGTTCTACAGATACAGGCCCAGTCGTTCTCATTCAGGTGCGATGGCAGCAGGCAGCAGGCCAGCACAGCAAGGTAGCAGTCCAGCAGGGCAAGAGTCCAGAAGAGTAGCAGTCCTTCAGTAGCACAGCAGTCCTGTTTTCTGGCAGTGTCCACAGGTGCAGACGTGTACTTAAGAGTTGGTATCTGAGGTCCAGTATATATACCCAGTGGTGCAATTAAAGTATGGAATAAGCTTCTAGAGGTTTACCTTTGAAGTCCCCAAGCATCCTGGCTTCCTTCCCCCGGCTCCGGACTAAATAAAGGGGTATGCTGCCCTGTTGTTTGGAGGCAGGACACTGTCTATTCAAGTGTAAGTAGGGCTGGGTCCAGCTTTGCCCTCCCACTCTGCCAGTGATGGCTCTTCCAGCACATCTAAGCTCTCTATTGTGTGTGGATGTCTAGGAGGAATACACAAAGCTCAACTTCTAGCTACACCCAGGCATGTGACCCAAGACAGGCAGCAGGCACAAAGGGAAGGACAGTGGCAACTTTCTAAATGTATAGGGTACAAAGAAAGTGTTCCTGCAGGAATTATTTATACACTATTGAACAGTAAACTGGTCAAAAATGATCTAGCTGTGAATAACACATGTTAAACCAAAGGCGTACTGTTTTACCAACATGCTTTTATATATTAAGGTAGTCAGTGTAAAGGACATCAGATTCAAAGACATATATTTCATACACAGTAAATAAATATATGAATTTACAAGGCAACACTGACACCCCTAATAAGATCACAGCAACATTAGCTGAATAAATCCAGTTCAAGGATCTTAAGGAAGCACAACATCCTCCTACCCATATAACCTTCTTTAATTCCATAGTCCTTTGAGATTTTTCTCATTCGTTTCAACAATGAAGTGGACTGATGTACCATGCAATACGTGGAATGGGACCGCTTTTCATCAGGAATAAAATCACCAAACACATTCAACAAAGGAACCTCCGCTCTAAAGGGGCAACTCGCCTCAAAATCCCAAAATACAAGAAAAAAACCATAGGTGGCACATGCTTCTCTGTTCAAGCAGCCGAATTTTGGAACTCTTTACCCCAACATAAGATCCACCGACAAGCACCTTATCTGCAGAAAACTACTCAAGAATTGGCTCTTCCCCACATAAGCACCATACGCAAACAGAAATTCACAGCTTATCCCTCTGTATATAAGCATTTATTTTCACTATAGATATGTGTATTACTTTGTAAAAACATGTCGAATAATTATGTTGTTAATAAAAAAAAAGATCATCTTTGGTCTACATGTAGTTGCTTCGATTGTGCATCTATGTACCTTCCATGTACTTGGATGTGTTTGTTACGTTTCTCCTGAAAAAGTATATCCAATGCATTACCCTATTTCTCATTGTGTACCTCTATCAATATCTTTAATCTACATATACTTACCTCCTTTTTGCATCTATATACTTTCGGAGAAGAGTGGCTCAGGGGTTAGAGGCGGCAGACCCGGAAGCTGAGATCGGCCCTGGACCAGGGTTCAATTCCCGCCTCGGCGGGTCTTGGACTAAAAAATAATTCCACGGACTCGATAATTCTTGCTCCGGTGCCTTCTCGACTCACGGGTTCACACTCTGCGACTCTGGGCAATAGCTTGCTTAATCTCCACAACGGCCCCTCGCGGCGGGATGCCTGGCTTTCACCTTGTGGATACCCTGCCAGGGTTATCTCACAGGGGAATACCAGGACGGGTTCCCTAAACAAGCGCCGGGAAACCCACTGCGGGTAGCTGTGCGCTATATAAGCTCAAATACATTTACATTTACAATGTACTTATGGATCTATATATTTATCACTTTCTTCTAATTTAGCATTTCCAATGCACTACCCAATTTCTCAGTCTATACGTCTCTCAATATATCTTCTAGCCCAACTTTCTGACTCATCTCAAATTTCTTTCTACTACTCTTTCCAATGCACTACCCTATCTCTCACCCTATACATATATCAATATATCCTCTACATCCACTCTCTCATTTATCCCAAACCCGTACCACTACTATAATCCCCAAAATAACCCTTTATAGACTCTCTTCTACTCTACTCCTCCTTGCATCCTCTGACACCTCTTTACTATACCGATCCCCCAAAACAAACCTTTCTAAACTATTCCCTCTGAATCTTCCCCTCCAAAACCCCTTTTAACTCATTCAAAAGCCTCCTGCTACTGCTATGACCTAAAACAAAAATCCAAATCCTTCACTCTTCTATCCCTCCACTAACGTGTTCACTTCTCAAATTCCATATTCCACTATACTAATTAACCACTAATCCTTTACGGGTTCCAGAGTAGCGTGCTACTCGCCAATAAAGTGTTTCAACACCCCATAAGGGTTGCAAGCGCTATATAAATGCAAATCTTTTTCAATTTCTACCCCTCCCCAACCCTTCTCAATCCAAACAACTGACTATGATATCCACCACTCAAATTATGTTCATGTTTCACCATACTAATTCAACACTAATCCTTATGGGTTCCAGAGTAGCATGCTACTCGCCAAAAAAGCGCTTCAAAACCCCATCAGGGGTATCAGGCACTATATAAATACAAACCTCTTTCCCTCTTCTATCCTGCCACCTACCCTTCTCTATCCAAATAACTGAATAACATATCCACCACTCAAATAACTTCACATTTCACTATACTAATTTTCAACACAAATCCTTTATGGGTTCCGGAGTAGCGTGCTACTCGCCAGAAAAGCGCTTCGACACCCATCAGGGGTAACAGGTGCTATATGAATGCAAACCTTTCTTCCCCTTCTATCCCTCCGCTGTCCTTCTCACTCCTAATAACTGACTAATAACGACCACTCAAATTACTATCATATTTCACCATACGAATTCACCACTAATCCCTTATGGGTTTCCAGAGTAGAGTGATAGACAGCCCCAAAAAACAAAAGCGCTTCAACACCCTATCAGACGTAACAAACGCTATATAAATACAAACCTTTTTTCCTCTTCTATCCAAATAACTGACTAACCTATCCACCACTTAAAATTACTTTCATGTTTCACTATACTAATTCAACACTAATCCTCTATGGTTCCCATAGTAGCGCACTACTCACGGAAAAAGTGCTTCAGCGCCTCGTCAGGGCTAGTAAGCACTAATATATTCGGTCTCGTATGGCAAAATTGGTCCGCAAGACCATCACCAGGACTCAGTGTTGTGAAAGCCCAATACGGGACATAGCCTAAAGATACTAAAAAAGCCCAAAAAACGAAAGTGAATGTATGACAATATGCCAAAGAATGCAGTGCATCGCTTGCCCACAATATAACACCACATAGAGTGACTACCCCTGTGACATGCTAAAGCATCACAAAGAAGATGTGCACCAAAAATGATGGGTTCATCACCATACTAATGAGAGTCAATAAATACAGTGTATACGCCATTAGCATCTAAAACATGCAATGTCTGAACAGTCAGACACTACTCATCCAATTTCTCTCAAAGTAGAAATAATAAACTAGGTCAGACTAAATTACATTGCCAACGAGTCAAAGAAAGTCTGCTCACAAATCTATCTCTATAAAAAAGAATGCAATGAAAGAGGAGCTTTCATCACAAAAGACACCCAACCAAATGCACGGCCACGAGCCAGAGACACAATAAATATCTTATCCGAGACTGACAGAGTAAGCAGGTAAACCAATCTGTATAATTAAACACATCTACTAATTTAAAGGAGTTTAAGGTGCATTGTGACCTGCCACCCAAGCCCAGGGTACAACACTTATCATAAGTACTTACTAGAACACCGAAGTATTGCTGCGATGACACACATCGCCCCGAATACTAAAATCTCATCTGCTCAGCAATATGCTGAAAAGCATGTTGGTTGATCTGAGAGCCACAATCCTCTCAGGTTACATGAATTTCTCCGCATCCCAAGGGCCATCTTTAAATGGACTATGTAGGTAGTAAAAGCGAGCCAGTGTGGTTGCAACACCATACCATAAAGATTGATTTTTTGAAATATATCCATACAAATATGTTCAACTAATAAAGGGGTAGAAAAATAATAACACAAAGTGAAGAAAGCAAGTATGTAACATATATTTGCTCTAGCTACGGGTACCATATTGAAATAGTTATAGTACTGTAAAAACAAAGCACGCGTGCCAAGGAACAAGTGCTCTACCGATGTCAATGACCCCTAAATATACCACACGACAACTAGCTCTCCAGCACAGATCATGTGCGGTTCCCAACTCAGAACCAATCAACAGAAGATTCTAATTACAAACAACAGAATGATCCTCCATCATCCTATATCCGGTAATGCATGATTCACCAGTTCCTAAGAAACAGATCAGAAAAAAGAGAGGTGTGTGTCCAGAAATTGAAGGATATACAGTATGCTTGGGGGGGTGTGCAAACATAACAATGAGACTATCCTACATCAAGATCTGCTATATATAAGTAGCCACATGGAAGTACCTTCTGTGTATTAGCAGCCTCGTACTATAAAGTGGGCAGCACATCCCATTCAACCTGCTGATTGAGACCCTTTTTGACCATGTTAGTCTTCAGATCCACCTACTTTCTTTCATAGTGATCAAGTAGTCCACATCATGCAGTCTTCTAGGGCATTTAACTGCTTCCAGAACAAACCATGTCATCACATGAGGTGCATGTGACATTGTCAAATAGTGATCTACAAGTGGAGCATTAGTAACTTTACAGCGAATCCGTGATTGATGTCGTATGATATGCTTTCATACTTCGTTTGCGGTTTTTCCTATGTAAAACAATACACATGGACACTCACTGCAATACACACATTTTTTGTTCCCGCAATTTAAAAAATGTTTCAGTTCCCAGGATCTGTCATTTAATACACACAATTTGACAACACTAGTAGTTGATCATGCCATGCAATTACCACAGGGATAGTGCCCACAAGCAGGAGTCAAACCCCACTAAAGGCTCAATGTCTGTGGTACTGGTTTAATAAAGGCCCAAACAAATCAATCCTTAAGGTTCCTCCCTCTCTTGAAGGAGAACAAAGGTTTGTCTCACTGTGTGTGTAGTGTATCCAATAAATGCCAATTCTTAAGGATGATCTTTTCTGGTCTTGTTAGATTATGTGCCAAAAGTTGTCACACAAGCCAGACATGTCTGGCCTTGCTTTTCTTTTACACTACACTCCCTCCCCCTTTTCCCTGTACAGTGGGCACTGTCAAAAATGTATATTATATGTTTGTAAATGAAATAAATACAGTTTTCTACGTACCAACACTATTTGAATAAACAATATTGTTTTATCAAGTGAATGTTTAATGAATATTTTTCTTTAAAAATGTATGAATTTACTCATAACTGGTCAGGGACCACTTTTTGTATAGCATACGATTACCCAGGTCCCTATGACTACCGGGGTTGACCCCCTTCCCTGTACCCCTTTCTTTTACCAGTAGCAGGGAATCTAGATCATAATATCAGGCCCGCTTGAGTGATCACTTGACCAAAAAATAGGGTAGAATCTGGTCACTAATATGGAGAGCAAAACTTTAACAGCTGTAAAGTAATGTTCCTTTCTGGTGTAGTTACGTCTTATTCTTAAAAAGTGACCAAAAGGAAGATTATCCTGCAAATTTCTGGAATGATGACCTGTATATTTGAGCAAAGTATTTCTTGTTGTTGTCTTGCATAGGTGCCTATATATAGGAAACCCTCATCATTTGTGATTTTTAAATCAAGGAAGTTAATCGAATGATTGTTGTATTCTAAGGTAAATTGTAGATTGACATACTGGGTATTCAACTACTCATGAAATTCCAGTAATTGTACCATAGATCCATGCCAGATTTACAAGACATCATCTATATATCTTAGCCATTTCTTAATGTTATTTTCCAATGGATTGATACTGTTATAGATGACTTTGTCTTCAAATGCAGCAGCATACAAATTAGCTTTGTCTGGGTCAAAAATTGCCTTCATCGCAACTCCTTTCATCTGGGCATAAAAATTCCCATTAAAAATAGAGTAGTATTGTTCCAAGGCTATCTTGGGACAGTCCTTGATAACACAGTTTGGTACATTGTGAGGTAAAAATTATATTGTAACAAGAATATTGCATTGTACATCAAACCTTGCACCTTTAATCTGTGTGATTTCTGAGAGGCTATCTCTGGTGTAAGTCTTTGTAAGAGGAACAAGGGTTTAATAAAGAAGTCAACATACTCAGCTAGTGGTTGTAGAATGATTGGTAGCCTGCCACATTCAGTCTCCCTGGAGGTTGTTTGTCATCTTTGGGAATTTTTGTAAATGTATATAACACTGGTATGGTATAATCTTTCTTATTCAGGTAGTCAAATTCTTTTTGACTGAGCAATAAACCATGCATACACGTCAAGTTTAGTGTAGCTGTTTCTCTTCTAATGGCAGGAGTGGGATCTCTCACAAATTTCTTATAATGCAAATGATTTTGTAACTGCCTCAATACCTCATTGTCAAAGTCCGATTCGTCCTGTACAATGATACTACCCCCTTTATCCGCAGGTTTTATCACAATATTCCTATGATCAGCTAGTTTGATCAGGGAATAATTATATGTTGAGAAGTTGTATTTCACATACCTACACTGTTTGAGTAGCTGCTCTACTTTGGTCGGGACTGCATTTTCAAATTTTACAATCTCTTTTGGCATGATGTTGGTAGGTGGATAAAAGGTTGCTGGGCACTGCAACCCTGTGGTATTATTATAACCAATTTCAGGTGTCAAAGAAAAGAAATAGTTCAGTCTTAAAATCTTCAATCTTTAGCATGTATCTTGGGTAGTCACTCTATGTAGTTATATTGTGGGCAGGTGATGCACACTATTTTCTGGCATATTGTCATACATTTATATTTGTTTTTTGGTGGCTTTTTTAGTATCTTTAGGCTTTGTCGCATATTGGGCTTTTTTGAAAAATTTACTTTTTAATGAGTATAAATAATTCCTCCGGGAAGACTTTATTTGTACCTTGAATAACCCAGTTCCTGGAGAGAAGATTGAGTTGCCCTGTTGCATAAAAAGATACTTTTTAAAAAGGGGCATTTTCAAAATTGTAACGAAAAATCTGACTTAACCGTTAAAGAGGGATTATCATTGCAATTTCATAGATACCAAATACGACATAGTTATCTGCTCCCAATTAAGAATTACAACGTTTTAAAATGTATTGAGGAATCCCTGTGTTATCCTATGGAAGAGGTAGGCCTTGCAGTAGTGAAAAATTAATTTAGACAGCACCCTGCCCTATGTGTTACCTGGGACCTACCTTAGGTGTGATTTATGCGTTATTTAAAAGAGGAGTTTAAGTCTTGCCAAGGGGTCTTAAATGCGAAGATGAAATGACAGTTACAAACTGCATTCAGGCTGCAATGGCAGGCATAATATAGGCTTTGAAGGGCTACCTAAGTTGAGGGCACAATAAGTGCTGCGGGGCCACTATTAGCATTTACCTGACAGGCCCTGGGTATATGGTATACCACTCTGCAACGGACCTACAAGTAAATTAAACATGTCAGTTGGCTATAAGCCTAGGTCCAACAAAACGGAATTCAGCAACAAGTGGAGGAAAAATGGCAAAACCTTTGGGGGTGACCCTGCAGAGAGGGCCCGTTCCAACAGCTGGCCTTAGGACTCTTCATACTTTATCATTGCTAAACAGTGCTAAAGTGCATGCACTCACTCCTTAAAACTTAGATGCCTAGGTATATGTGCACTTATTTCACAAAAATTGTCAAATGAGGCCAACATTAATAGTGGTTCAAAAATACTCCTTTAATGTAAATTGTGAGAGGACCAAACCTATGGCAACCTGTCTAATAAACCTTCTGTTCACATGGTACAATACATTTCACCACTATGTGCCTAGTGAATAGATTACACTTTACAGTGATTATTATCATCCACTTTACATACCCAGGAAATACCATCTATGATCCTGCACATGAAAACATAAACACGCCATTTCTAAAACAGTTTTGTGAAAAAGAACACACAATTATATTTGTCATTGTCAATCCACTCGCATGTAATTTAAATTGGAAGACAGTACACCGATGGCCTGAATGTTCTCTTCGGGGCACTCCTGTACAAGAAACAATGTGACTGTCCAGAGACTTTGAAGGCATGGGCAAAGTGGGCTCTGTCCCAAGGCCCAGCTTTTAAGGGGGCCCCATGATAGAGCCAGCTCTGTTCTGCAGAGAGTCTTGCCCTGATGACATTTAATAACTTTTTTAACATATTGTTACAAATACCATGTTCCTTTAATTTATTTTAATGTAGGTGATGTATGAGAGCCTATTACAGATATATACAGAGAAATGTTGTGTTTATGTTTCATGAACATCCATAAAAAAAGTTTCTTATACATCAAACAGGAACTCACATATTCCTACGTCCAGTGGCGGCCTCCATAAACAAAGGGTAGTAGGGCGGGTGGAAGAAAAGCGGGAGGGGTCACGCGGAGGGGAGTTAGAAATACTTTTTTTTTTAAAGACGGCCGGCCAAACACACATGAGCACTTAAGGAGTGGGGTGCACGTAGCATTACTCCTCCCCACTCCCATGCCTCTGCCCCGCCTCTCCATACAGCGCTGGCTCAGAGCTGGCAAATGCAAAAAAAAACGACGCAAAAAACATTGGTTTAGTTTTCATTTGCTGGCTCTGAGCCAGGCAGTGGGGCGATGCTCCTGTGCCATTGCGGGGGAGCCACTACTGCCTACGTCACAGACAATATTTGCAGTAATGTTAGTGAGGAGCTGCTATGTTTCAATATTGAAAACACACCTCACTATCCCTTAATTTTAAATTTAAACACATTTAGAATGTGGACCAGTGTGACTGTGCACTGACAGTGACCCTGCCAAAGGGGACATGAAAGGGCGGAAACCGAATACAAAGGTGTTCTGAACGGGGGCCCCCACAATGCGTTTGACTCAGGGCCCCCCAAATCCTTAAAATGTCCCTGTGACTGTCACACTCAAACTGTTTCTCTCAGTTTAGGGGCTCAAACTAGAACTCTGAGTACTACAAAAGCTGCTAGTACCTGCCTCACAAACCATACCCTCGCCACTAACACATTTCCATAACAGACTGCAAACGATTATTAAACATTGTTTTCTGTACCCTCCTTTTAACATTATTTAAAAAAAGAACATAGTGAAACCAGTCCAATTAAACGCCCAGCACCTCCCCAACAGAGACAATATCTCATGCATGTCGCAAACTTCTGTCAAAATACAAAGATCAGCTACTCTCAGGAGCGTCTCTTCTTTGGATTAGATGTTTTCAGTTGATTCTTAACTCTCCCCAATGTATACCAAAAGGAAAATCACAATGACCTTAAAAATGAAGAAATGCTCTCATCCTCCACCTGCCATGATCAAAGATGGACCACTGACCTCAGCATAGAAATGAACTAAAACGTGGTTACTCTTTTTAATTTCCCCGTAGAATTTAAAAAACGAGATGACTTGCTCTTTCGTTCCTGCATATTTACTTTCATATCCAACTGCATTATCACCCTCTGAAGTCTAGTCAAGTCAATAAAGCTTTATTTCGGCAGTTTTCAACCATAAAAGCAGAGTACAAACACAATCTAAAATCTAAAATTTTGAACTGTTGATCCAAAGGATTATATAAAGCTTTACATGAGACCAGATTAAAAGTATGAGTAAAATCGAGATACAAATATAATATATTACAACGTTTTAAAATTAGAATAAAAAAATAGGGAGGGTGGCGAGCACCAGATGACAAAATTATTTAATAGTAAGAGATACTTATCATTCCTAAGGGTTCACCTAGCTGGGGAGACTTTCGATAGCCTTAATCCTAGCTCTGCGAGTGCACCACATTGAAAACAAAAACCTTGAGGTGGCAAACGCTATCAATGGAGTGGAGTCATATTTCAATATCCTGTAAACTACTAGGTGGTTCCTGAAACCCAAATTATTACATAATTGCTAAATCCACCTTACTCTGGCTTTTTTATAAAGGGGGCAGAATAACACAACATGGAGTTCCGACTCTTCCTTTTCAGTACAGCCTGGGCAACCCTGAGGAGTAGTAGATGTACCTTTCCATTTATTTTTTAGAGCCCTTAATGGAAGTGTTCCATGCCTGAATTGTATGTAAAGTTTCTTTGCCATAGGGGGCGGGATGTTGTCCAGAATCTGTTCAAATTTATAAGTGTGTTTGACCGCCAACAAACTATTAGTTAAGGCACCCAGTCGACTGTTCTCTATTAGACACCCCAAGTTGTGTTCCTTTAGTGCCAGGGAGAGTGATTTCTTGGAAATGAGAGGACATGAATCTTCCACAGAGTTCCAAAGATTAGGTCTCCCGATTTTAATACAAAGATGTCTAATGTCCTGGAGCCATGGTACTTTCCCCGCACCCAAGATCGACAGGACGTTCTTTAGTTTCTCCCTGTAGGTAGCCAGTTCGGGGGTGCTCCAGAGTCGTCGCCAAAAGAGGAGAGGGCAATTAGCAATTATGTCCTTTATGGGATCCACTCCCAGATCTAACCTCAGGGAGATAAGTAGTGTGCCCTTCGGGAGCCCCAAAAGACATCTAAGGAAATTGTTCTTAGTCAGAACCAGTGAATTCTCAATGCGGTACAAAGCATATTTTCTATAAGGAATTGCTCTCTCACACATACTCACACACACACGCGCACACCCATACTCCCCCTCCCAGTTTGTGTATAGCTATGAAATTAAGAGAGCGTGTCTGAAAAATGTAAATTGATAGCGCGGGTTCCCTTTTTAAAAATATATTTGCTTATTCTTACTAGACAAGCACAGTGCCGTTTGGTAACATCTAGAGAAAAGCCCACACACACAGGTGATACTTTAACAAATGTAATGGGGTGGTAGTATGCCGGGTAGTGTCCTGCTATTAGTTTTCATAATGCCTTTCAGAATTCTGAATGTAGGGGCAGATGTATCAAACGATTTTTTTGTTGGGAACGCTGCGATTCGCAAAAAAGCAGCGTTTGCGACAAAAAGATCAGAAAATGCGATGTGTCATTTAAATCGCATCACGATTCCTTAAATGCTATGTATGAAGCACCCAAGTTGTGCGATTCCCAATTAAGAAATCGCAAATTACCACCAACTTGAAGTTGGTGGTAAATTGCAAATTCTTCCACAAATGCACTTTTTGCCATTTGTGAAGGTGCCATGTGGCTCACATACATACTCTTAGGGCATGTATGTGTGCAATATGCGCACACATGTAAATTTCAGGGGTGCATCAGGGTGTCCTTATGACACCCTTGCACCCTTGAAATTATTCTCAATTTGCGAAACGCAAATTGAGAATAACTTCCCATTCATTCCTATGGGCCTCCTGGCCCGTTGAACTGAATGGGAAATTATTCCTTAATTACGAATTTGCAATTTTCTATTCGCAAATAAGGAATATTAAGAAATCGCAAAAAAATTGCGATTATTTAGATACATACCATTTTGCAATTCTCAAATAGCGATTCTCAAAAAATCGCTATTTGAGAATCGCAAATAGGTATTTTGATACATTTGCCATTGATGTGCCATTGCTTCCAACGCACTAAACTACGGCGTTTCAGGGGAACTACTCTTGGCCCATTCAGAGGAATTGCAGATTCCCTGGAACTGTAATTCACGCAGTGACTCTGAAATCTGTAAGGTCGTGCTCCTTTTTGGCACTAGGTTCATGAAAGGACACCCTGCCATGACCAATTTTATACGTATACCACGAAAGTCAGAAAATTATCCACCAGCAGAACAGGCCCCTAATGCATGCCATGGGTATTCAGCACTTAGTGAAATGTTTTTCCCTTTATACCAGGTCGCTGATTTGGTACAATTCTTAGTTCTCTTCTGTTGACTTGCCTGTTAAATGGACCACTACTTTCTCTTCCTTTCACACAGCTCACCTATTACCTGATGATAAGAATTTTGATAACCTTTTCAGAAGATTTATTTGAGCCTGATACCGTTTCAAATAAATACTTCCTATCTTCCTCTGTGATAAGACTTAAACTCAATGGCCACCATGAATGAGAAAGTCACTGGGGTGACAGACATATAGGCATATGTCTGACTCACAAATACATTATTTAATCAGGGCTTTAAGTAGAAGTAAAAAAGGTGAGTGGACAAAGAAGAGTGATTGGAAATCCTTTCCAAGATGTGTGACTTATGTGGGCGTAGCTTGAGCAGCCAACAAGATGGCCGCACCCAGCTGAGGCTCCGTTACGCGAGTAGAACATTCCTGCTGTTTGGAGCTGTCGCAGAACATTTCACTGACCATGGACTTGCTTTAAGGGGAGTAAACACAGGGGCACAGGTAGCTGCTTTTCTTTTTTTATTCTGTGCTGCCTATTGCCCTATTACCTCTTTCATTATTGCCAGCGGCACCCACCATTTTGTTTGCGGCGGGTCACTGCATCTTTTCTCCCAAATTTTGAACTTCCCGCATCGCTGGAGGTGCGGCGCAGGTTTCATGAAGCACTATTTTTGCTACATCTACACCGCATTTCTGAAGTCTCCGATGCAGCCTTTAATGTCGCCTATGTGAAATTCTGAGGAGGCATTTATGATGCATTTCTGAAGCCTTTCAATAGCATTATCATTCTATCCTGTGCTGGAGATAATTAAATATACATTGTGGAGATTTTGCTTTTTCCATCACTTTCTTCATGCTGAGAACCCATTTTTTTTCTTTTTTCCCATATATCTGTGTGAAAATTCCTAATATATGGGCCATTATAATGATGTTTTTTTCAATTTTGTCTATCAATACTGCCATTGTGTGATCAACTTGCACTCTTGGGGAAAACCGCACTCTGCTTGAGTTATTGTCTATCCCTGTGGTTGTCCCCCTACAGGAGACAACTTTGAACTGGTCTGCTTGCTCATCTACTTAAATCCAAGGATACTTCTTTTCTTGTTCCAAGTTTATTGTGTCGTATGTTTACTTTTTTAACTGGCTAGACATTTTTGTATTTGAGGATCTCTCTACTTGCTTCACTTGCCTGCAAGTCTGAGGTCTGCAGTCACTGTTATTGTTCTTCTGACACTACTTTACTGTCCGGCACAGCCTTATTATACCTCTCCTTATGGTTGGTTGTACTGACAGATTATAAAATTCCCTCCTCTCTCCTGCTAGTGTATCTCTATGGATCCCTCTTGTTCCCTTGTCCCGAAAATTATTTCCACAGCAATGTCCTCTCTGTGCAAAGACTTTCCTATGGCTGCCTTCACCAAACACCAAAAAAAGGAGCTTCATTCTCCCACTAAATCGCCACTTCCGATCACTATGTAGGACCTTATGGAAGAGTTTAAACCCATGAAGACTTTTGTCATAGACACTAATGTCACTATTCGAAGGCTCGAAGAGAAATGGTCGAACCTAGATTCCAGGGTCTCTGAAGTGGAACAAAGGATTAGTGACACCCAGGACGTGATCCCTCAAGTGGCAGCCATGTCTAAAGAGATTTCTCTCCTTATAGCTCAGACTGAGGACTTGGAAAATCGTAACAGGCGTAACAACCTTCGCATTTATGATATTCCTGAGGAAGAGGAGGGATCGGGTATGCTTGGCTTTTTGAAAATCCATATCCCTAAGATTGTTGGCCTGAAGGATGGCACTCATCTTAATTTGCAACGTGCTCATGGCATCGGTCCATCCGGAGGTTCCTCATCCTCTTTATCTAGTAATCGCCCCGTGAGATAATTGTTCTATTTTTGGACTATTCCGAACTAGTAAAGGTCCTCTCCGCCGCTAAACTCAAGAAGCAGATTTCATGGTCTGGTCAAAAAATCTTCTTCTACCAAGATGTGGTCCTACTGTTGCCTGTCGCAAGGTCTTCTTCTCCCATCGTCCAGCTCTTTGAGCAATGAACACTAGATATGGCCTGGTGAATTCCTGCTCCTTCAAGGTCACCTACAAGGACCGATTTTACTCCTTCGATCGTCCTGAAGGCTTGCGTCAGAGAGGAGATGGACTTTGGAATTCTTTTTTAAAAAATTCTTTTTATTTGCATTTTGAACACATACAGAACATGTCAAGCATGTCTCATAAGGCCTTCCACCATACCCTATCTCCCCAACACCGTCCACCCTCCTTCCCCAGAATGTTTCACAGCAAAACAATACTTGTGGATACAGCGCCTTGCCAACTATGTCTGCATTGCACTTAGATGTCCATAACTTCCACCCCTTAAGTCGGGACATCATGTAGATCCACCCTTTCTCTTCCTAGACCCCCGTCTAGGCCATGGTATCTTCTCCATTTCCCCCACACTCTATTGAACTTCTTGGGGCAGCCTCTGGCTTTGTATGTGACCCTCTCCGCTGCCATGTATATGTCCATACCTCTTCTCCACTCCTCTATTCACGGGGGTGCAGGCGCGCCCCAAGCCTGATTCATGTCCCTCTTGGCCACCACCAAAGCAAGCAAGAGGAAAATCAAAAGTGGACAATTCAGGTCTACCTCCTTGGCTATGCCCAGTAGAACCAATCTAGGCTCCATCGGGAGGGTGGTTTCCAATATGTCACTTAGTTCCCTTAGTATCTCTGTCCAGTAGCCCTGGATAACACAACAGTCCCAGATGGTTGGTAAAAGTTTCCCTCCCCTCGCCCACATCTGAGACAGGCAGAGTCAGTGGCCCGCCCCATCCGGTGTAATCAGTGCCTATCATAATAAACTCTATGGAGGATTTTAAATTGTATAAGTCGAAGCAGGACTTTATCGCGACCTCCCTGGGGTGCATCAGGGCGGTCTCCCAGTCAAATGTCTCCATTTCCCCTAGATCCATTTCCCATGTCTTTTTCAGTTTCCCCAAACCGTCTGGTATATTATTAATCAAAGTCCTGTAGGTCAGGGAAACTAGCTTAGTCAGGACATGCTCCTGTAGGAGTTGGCCCTCCACCGGTGCATACTCCGGCAGTGGACTCGAGAGCGCCCCTTCAGCGTTCCATGCATGGCGCACCTGTGCATATTTCAAATATTGTGTATTATGTAGTCCGTGCTCTACTCGTAATGCCTGGAAGGACTTCAAGACTCCCCTTTTTTGCAGGTCTCCCAAAACAGAGATATCTATGTCGTCCCATCGCTTGAACCCTTTTAATTTATGCAGTTCCTTGAGCCATGTACAGTGCCATATCGGGTTTGTTTTGTCGGTTTATGAACCCATCCAATTCTCCGGGTTGCCCTCTCCCACAACTACATGGTCACACGGGTTGCTGAGAGTAGCCTTTCTTTTCCCCTGCCTCCATATAAGTAGTGCAAGTACGTTCTGGGCATCATTTTCCCCCTCTGCAGCCTATAAGTTGGGTTATTCGCTGGGGACAGTGCCTGAGGGTCCCTCCGGTCACCTGACCTATCAAAGGGGGCATGCATAACATCATTGAAATCAACCCCACCACTTGCAGCATGCCTGGCGTATTTAAAAGGATGTCAGCGACCCCCGCTAGGATTCAAGCCTGAAGTTTGGATGGTGCGGCCGTAGACAGAGACTACTGTGATCTTCTGGCGTTTCCAGGTTCCCGTGATCCCCACATAAGTACCTTGGAGGTCCGTCCATGTAGCAGTAAAAGGGGGGGACTTAAACAGTAAGGCAGCCCCTCTGGATCCCGATGTGTACCCTGCATGCGCCAGCACCTTGTACGGTCCCCTTGCCAAAAACCCGTATCTCGTGCCGTGTTAGTATGTCTCTTGCAGTAGGACTATATTCGGCCCTCTCAACAAAGGCCATGACCAACCCCCTTTTTATCTTATTACCTATGCCGTTCACATTCCACGTAAGGATTTTGGCTGTGCCATTATCTTGTGTAGAAGCCCCAGGGCCTCCCACCACCTCAGGAAAGATCGGTCCCAGCTTCCTGCTGCATCAGTAGGTTTCGGGTGTGTGGTATGTAGGGGTATGGAACTCTTCTACTGTGACATGCTTTAAAAAAATAACATTAAACTCCCCCCAACCCCCTTTCAAGACTGCCCTCCCTCCTCAATAACCTTGCATAACCATCCCAAGTGCTCCCCGCAACCCACCCACCCTCCCTTCCAGTCCTACCGCCATACTAGAGGCAAGAAAATACTGTTCAGGTGAAGGAGGTCTGTCGCCCACCCCGTCTCAACCCCAAAAAATGAAGAACCCGCTCTAAACCTCTAAAAGAGAAACATGTAAAGGCAGAGGCACAAGCAGATAAAAAACACAATAACAATCAATCCCAAATAACAAAACAAGCAGGAAGGGGGTGTTCAGCTTGCAAGCTCCATGGCCACCAGTTCAATACTCGATCAACCGATACTGTCCCATCATCACGAATTGGAGTAGTGGGGGTCCCCCTGCAAGACCCCCGTCCCCTGTGTATTTTTTGGCTCCATATCATGGATTGCCGCCACCCGTGGATGCAGTGAGCATCCCTCCAACTCCACTCCTTCGGATGATGTACCCCTGGATTCCTCCTCCCAGTCTGACTGCACTATTACGACTAAGCAGCCGAACCGGGAACACATAGGTCGACCAGAGTCAAGTGAGGCCGCACTCCGCCATCTTCGCCGCACATTTCTGGATTTAGGATAGGGGGTAACTGCCAAGCTGCAGCTGCCGTGTCTCTGCTTCAGTCTCTGTGGCTTTGGTGATCCCCTCGGGCCTTCCCCGGGTCTTTCCACAGCGGATGTCCTCTGAAGGTCAGATGCATGGCGCGTCGGGGGGGGGGGCTCCTCCAGCCACTACCATGCTTCTTCCGGGTTTTGAAAGAAGTACTTTTTCTCCTTGTAGATCACTTTCAATTTCACTGAACGTGGCGGTCTCTCAGTTTCGCCTTAACCGAGTCAAAGGAGCGCCGCTTTTTCTGCACCTCCTGACTGTAGTCCGGAAAAATCATGATTTGAGCGTTCTCAAGACAGATTTCCCCCATTTTTCTGGCTTCCTGCACAATCATGCCCCTGTCCAAAAAGTTCAGAAAGCGAGCAATGACCGGCCAAGGCCTTTCTCCCGCAGGTGGTTTTGCCAGCAGCAGGCGATGTTGGTCTCCTCAATTCCTTCTCTAAAACCAACAAAGTGGAGGTTGTTGCGTCTTGCCCTGTTTTCATCATTGTCCACCTTCCACATAAGCTGTTTGTGTGAGGACTGTGGTTCCGCCATACCTTTCTTCAAGTCTAGTATGGTGTCTTCAGCGTCTCCTATTCTAGTCTCCGAGACGTCACTCTTTCGGGCAGATTTCGGAGGTCTTGCCGCAGGAGCGTCACCTCTGTACCAACTTGTCCGATTTTACTCTCCAAGGCCTCCCGGGATGCTTGAATGGCTCCCATCGGCAGGGCAGTGTCCGATCTTGCTCCAGGCGGATCACTCTCAGGGGAGGGGGGGTCGCTGTGTACCGGTCCATGGTTCCTTGCCGGGGGGGGGGCTTAGGGTCCATATTTTCCTTGCCCATATAGTGCAAGTCACTGTCCGCACACCCTTCCGGCGGGCTGGTCATCCAGGTGTCGCTTAGACTCTCTCTGCGGCGGCTCCCATGCAGTGGTCCAACAGGCCTACAGGGCCCCTATGTTCCAACTTTCCCCTAGCGCCGCAATAACCTCCACTCCCCTTCACCAGTGTCCAGCAATGGGGAGCCCCGGCCTCGATCCAGTGAGGGGAGCACTATTTCTGGCCCTGCCTCCGCCTCTAAGGGGACGTGCAGTCCCGGGCCCCCGATCCGGACAGTGCCACTAGCCGCCTCCCGAGAACCACCAGATGTCGACTCCTGTCAGCCTCTGCCACTCCACAGTAATGTATGGGCAAGAGGAGGTGGGGGGGAGCAGGATCGCCAAGTACATTAATAGTGGCCCCCCTATCTGTAAGTACTGCGACTCCCCACGGCTTCCACAACCGCTCCAGGGACCATGGGGGTGCCCTCTGTATTCCATTGAGTGCCGGCTCACAGGTACCTTTCCAGCCCGGGGCGAGCTCCGCACATGGCTGCCCTTTGTGACTCCACAATCTCCAGTCCCCAGCCTCTCGCTTCTCTCTCCTCAGCCCGCAGATCGGCGCTCCCAGGCTGCGCAGACAATGGTGGCCTCCACCCCGTGGGGCGCTCTCCACAATCTTCCCTCAGTCCAGGCCTCCTATAACAGTGCCTAGTGCAGAACATAGACGGATGGCCGAGGGGGGTGGGGGGGTGGGGAGTGGTCCTTCTCTGGTGTCTCAGTCGGCCCGGGGCCATGTATCCCCCACTCACGCACACCTCCGGGGAGCCTCCAGCCGCCCCCAATGCCAGGGACCCACCCGCCGCTCCGTACCTCGCTGCGGTGGGCCGACAGGGTGTCCACGGCTCCCGGGACCCGGTATCCCACTCAGGGCCCTCAGAGCCTCCACGGGCCGCGCCGGACCAGTCAGGGCTGGCCCACCCTCCAAACACGGCAGGCCCCAGATGCACCGGCAGATCAGCGCCGGCTACGGCTCCTCCTCCGGTTGCTCAACCAGCTCTCCGGGACCAACGTAGCATCCCGCCAGAGCCTCAGTCAGCCATCGGAGCCTCACCCGGGCAGCAGGGACACTCCAGCTCGGCTGCAACGCGCCCGGCAATCAGCAGTACCTCTGGCCGGTCCAGGGCTGTCCTCAGCACAGCGGCGGCGCCATTTTGGGTCGCGTATCGCGGTCTGCTCTCCAGGGGCCTCCGTTGCTGTAAACAGGCTGCCGAGGGACTCGCTCACCACTTTCAGCTGTCGGGGGGAGGGAGCAGGGACCCCCACAGAAGGTAAAATTCACGTTTTCGGGACTTTAGGCCGCCATAGAATCATCGGATCGATTGAAGTGGCCGGGAGCTACGCCGGCCCACGTCTTACTCGGCCATGCTGCTGGCCACGCCCCCTGCTGTGGACTTTGGAATTCTTGTTTGTTGTTTTTTCCTATATTGTTTTGAATCTGTTGCGTTCTCCTTTTTCATTTGTAAGTTCTGAAGACCTTGTCTTCCTTTAGTTCTCGTTGATTGTAGTTTGCTGCTTCAATGTTGACTGTTGCATTATGTTCATCCTATATAGGTGTTCATTTCTCACCACTCCCACTTGTTTCTCTCCACAGGTGTTCCCCCTTCAGTACAGATTTGTTCCCTTGATGTTTCTTCACCCTTACCTTCCTGTATCACGCTCCTTTTTTATGGTTGTCTTCATTGTTTGGTAAGTTCTCCTTCTCCTCTTCCATTATTCTAGCTTCATAACTTGCCTCTCTCAGCGTGTAAAATTGTTTCTTACTTTTGTCAATTTGTGCTTCTCTCTCTCTATGTATTTGGTCCTCTTCCTATGTTCTTCTAATATGTTCCTTTTTCTCCTCCATCTAATGGTCTATTTGTTCCTTTCATCTTCCGGTTCCTTTGCTGGCTCTGCCATCTGTCTTCCCTTTGCAGTTCCCTGCCTCTGCTTGTTTCTCTTTTCTTTTGGATGTGTATTCCATCATTTTTGACTGCGACCTTCCGGCCGCTTGTCAACCTCTCTTTCGTTATCTTTTTTTTTTTTCACTTTTCCTCTTCTCTTTCTTTTTTCCTCTCCTTTTCTTCTCTATTTTTCTCTCTCTTTCCCTTCTACTCTATATCTATTTCCATACTCACTTCCTTTTTTGCCATACTGTCTTTTCAAATTTTGTACCTGTAAATTTTTTTATATATATATTTTTATTTTATTTTTCTCTATTTGCTTTCTTAAAATCAAAACATTCTTGGTGTTATTTGATCACATTTTATGTATTGATTATGTACCTGCTTTTCTCCACTTCAATATTCATGGTGATATTTGTTGCTCTTTCCTCCCGTGATGAATGATAATGTACGCAGTATTTCCTGAAATGTAAGAGGTTTACGAAACCCAGTCAAGAAACAATGAGGTCTTACGCACCTTTCTAAATTACAATGTAAAATTGCTATGCTGCAAGAAACGCACCTTCATGATACTGATGTTAACTCCCTTAAAAAACAATGGGTTGGTCATGTTTATAGTTCCCCTGCTAAAGATAGGAAGAATGGAGTGGTCATTCTCTTCCATAAGTGCCTTTCTCTTACTATTAACAGTTCGTAAAGGGACTCTGATGGCAGATGGCTCCTTCTTCATACTATCATTAATGGATCCTGGGTTTCCTTTCTTAATATTTACGGCCCCACAGGCATTGACTCTCAGTTTGGCAATCTATGTCACACATCCTTCACTCCTGTGTGGACTCTAATCTTATAGTGGGAGGGGATTGTAATCAGGTCCTAGACCCTTTTATAGACAGGAAATCCTCCTCTAGATACGTACCTAACAAAATGCAAAAGACCTTCGCCAATACCATACTCTCAAGAGGACTAGTTGATGCTTGGAGGATATCCCACCCTGACAGTTTGGAATTTTCTTTTCATTCTCCCACCCATAACTCCACTTCCAGAATCAATTATATTTTTAAGTCCACACCTTCTTCCCAATTTACACCATGCTAAAATCGATTCCATTCTTATCTCCGATCATGCCCCGTCTTTATAAATTTCGAACCCCCCTCCTTACCTTCAAAATCACGCCCCGGCGTTTCAATATTTAGCTCCTTAAAGACCCAAGGGCAGATCTACAAGGAAATGATGCAAGCTCTTTGGCTGCGCCACGCTGCGGCACTTCCGAAGCACAGGGATGCGACATATTTACAAGAATATGTTGCACCTCTGTGCTTTCCCCTGAGCTGGTGCACAAACCTCAGCCATGCGCTGGCGCAGGCACCCTTGCACCATGGTGCAAGGATGCCTGCATCGTGGAGAGATTGTGTTTGTGCAGGAAGGTGTACCTTCCTGCACAAAAACAATTACTACAGGCATTTTCCTCTTTCAATGCGTGCTGTAGAATGTATTTTTCCTCATTGTGCCTCGCTACGCCACTCTAGAGTGGCGTAGCATTCAGACGCATCTCCAGATTTACGATTTCTTATAAATCTGGAGATGTGTCTTGTTCCATGGTTGATGCGTGGGAACACCCACAGCAACACCCATGGAACGCCCCTTCAACACAAAGTGCTGCATGTGAAGGGGCCGTATTTACAAGGAGAGGAAAAGTCACACAGGGTGGCTTTTCCTCTCCTTGTAAATATGAAGGAGCGCCCTGCGCCACCAGTACGTCACCAAAAAGTGACGTACTTGTGGCGCAGGGGGCTTGTAAATCTGCCCCCAGCCTTTATCGCATGATTTAAAGATTTTTTGTCAGAATTATTTTCTCAACACTCATCCTGACATCCTGACATCCCCTTTTCTACTGTTTGGGACGCATTTAAGGGACTGCAAGAAGCTTCATTATTGATTATGTGGCCACTAACAATGTCATAAAAATCTGCATCCATTCTTTCTTCTATTAAAAAACTGGAACAGGCATATTTTTCTTCCAATGATGAAACTGTACTTAAAAACCTGGTTCAGGGTAAATTACATTTTAATAGAAAATTCACTGAGGAAGCCTCCGGGACACTACTTAAAATTAATTCAAAATTTTATGGCGGGCACAATAGAGCCTGTAAATTAATGGTGAATTATCTCAAGATCAACTCCCAATGCTCTTGAATAGTTAAAATTATCGATGCACTGGTGTCTTTCACTTTACAGATGACAAAATATTGACCTGTTTTACAGACTTCTATAAATTACTTTACTCCCCTCAATCCTCTACATCCGATGCCATCCTCAACTCTTTTTTTGACTCATTACCCCCTCGTACTTCCCCCTCTCCCGATTGTTGTTTGTTGGATGCAATACATCTTTTTCTGAGCTTAACGCAGCTCTTTCTCAGTTACCCAAAGATAAAGCTCCCGGGCTGGAGGGCTTTACTGCAGAGAAGTACTCTTGTTTCTCCCAAACACTTTTACCCCATCTTCTGTCTTTTTTAAATATTTTGTCTTTCACAATGAGGCTCGCGGTTCTTTTCGTGAAGACATGATTTGTTTCATTCCTAAGAAAGATAAGGATCCTTCCCTCTGTGCTAACTACCGCCCCATTTCTTTGATTAATTTAGACTGTAAAATTTGCACTAAAATGCTGGCTTTATGTATTAATCTTGTACTTCCTGATCTGACCAAACGGGATTAGTTAAGGGTAGTGCTTTAGCTGACAATACCAGAACCTTTCTAAATATTATCCATCTAGCTTTCTAAGTGCTCCTCTCCTGTTGCTGCCATTACTCTCGACGCGGAGAAAGCTTTTGACCGAATACACTGGCTTTTTATGATGCGTGCCCTCAAATGGCTTGGATTTGGTCCCATTATCCTTTCCCTCATTAATCTATTATATTCTTCACCTATCGCTTCTGTTTTTGTCAACGGATCTTGATCTTCTTATTTTCCTTTACAGAGTGGCACTCGTCAGGGATGTCCCCTCTGTCCTTGTCTTTTTGTCCTTTGTCTTTGACCATTTATTCATTCCTTACGTCTCTCACCTAAGGTTCGTGGCTTCTTCCATAGGCCAATTGAAATTAAATATACTGCTTATGCAGATGATTTTATGTTATATCTTTCAAATACCTCTACCTCCTCGCCCGCCTTCATTGATCTACTTTCCTCTTACGCCTCCCTGTCTGGTTGCAAATTACATTTTTCTAAACCAAAGTACTTCCATTAAACAAATATTGTTTAAAAAGTATGTTTCATGGGACTGATTTCAAATGGAATACTAGTGGTATTACTTGCCTAGGTATAAAGTATTCTTCTTCCATCGTCAAAACAGTTAATCATTTTAATGGATCTTTTAATGAAAGTTAATACCTTGATAGGAGATGGTCTCCCCTCTTTTTGTCTTGGTGGGGTAGATTGGGCACAATCAAAATGATGCTGCTCCCCATTATTAATTTGTATTTATTTATGCTTCCCGTCAAACTCTCACCGACTTTTTTTTAAGACTCTAAATAGTACTTTGAGTACGTTTCTTTGGAATGGCAAGAAAGCTCGCATTTCTTTATCTGTCTTGTCTGCTACTAAAGATCGGGGAGGTGTTCAGTTTCCCAACCATACCATTCATCCTTTTTAATTCATCATATGTTACCCTATTTGTCCTCTTCAACAGATCTCCCTCATCCGTTTGGCACAGATTGGAAGAATCTCTGCTTCATCCTCTTCCTTTTTCTTCGTTAGCCCATTTTCCCCATCCTCTTCGCTGTTTTAATTTTCCTACTATTTCAAATTTTAGTTCTACCTTTCATCCAATCCAGCGTAAATCTCATTCCCCTTTACAATTGTTTCTTGACTCACCTCTTTGGCACAATAAATCTACTAAACTATCAAATAGTACTATTTTTGGTAAAACGTGGGCGGCCAAGGGAATTTTCTTGGTTAAACATCTCTTGCATGGTTCCTCTTTTTTCTCCTCTCAAGAACTTCATTCTAAGGACGGCCTACCTCTATCTTCACTCCGCAGATATGATTCATTAAGATCGTTTTTGACCTCTCAGATTTCCTTATACTCCAGTTTTCCCTCTTCTGATTCCAACCCTACTTTTGAACCTTTGTCCATCACTTTTCCCCTCCGGGCAGCTCACATTTACAAATACCTCATTTCTCCTCCTCTGATCGTCCCAAAAGTAAAGTAGAACTTGTATGGGAATCCGATTTGTAACATACTATCTCTATTCACACTTGGAATTCCATATGGGTACGCATTCATCACACTTCCTGTACTGCTAGCACAACTCAGACCCTCTATTATTTTTACAACAGATTATTTTTCGCCCCGTTATCTATTTCCAAATTTCGTCTGGACTTCTCCCCAAATTGCTGGACCTGTACAAATACCCCTGGCTCGTTTATGCATTCCTTTTTTCTTTGCCCCCCAATTAATTTGTTTAGAAAAAAGGTTTGCAAATCACTCTCCTCTATTTGCTCCATTACTTTCCCCTTTCATCTTTTTGGGTAACAACTCTATGTGTTGGTTCAGTTCTCGCAGGGTGGGCATATTTGTGGATTTGTTAATTGTATATTGCTTTTCAGGTAATTACGTCTAACTGGAAAGATGCTACCAAGGTTTGTTTCTCTACATGGTGGAACCTTCTTTGCTATCATCACAGAATGGACAAAGCTTCTGTTACCACTTCTCAGCAGCTTTTTCGGAAAGAGGCCTTCTGGTCTACCCTCACTGAATATCTCTCTGCCTCTGCACTGAGCTACAAAGACAATTCCTTCGACTACCAACCACCATGAGTACCTTTTTGCTTTCTTTATACGACTTTTATATATTACTGTACAAATTCTACTTTATATGCAACCATTGTATTTAATATATTGTAATAACCTTACATACATTTATTTGACAGGATGTTGTCTCCTTTTCTCCTTCTTTCGGTTCTTTCCCTTTCTTTCCTCTTTCCTCCTTCTTTTTCCTTTTTTTTCTTCCTTTTCTCCCTTTTTTTTCATAATATTCTTTTTCTTTCTCTGTCCTTTTATTCAAAATACCGTAAAATGCTATTTGTTTTAAGGTGCAACTTTTTATTATGCTCTCATTTTCTGGTTTTGTTTCCTTGACCTGGGTTGTTCTTATTCGCTTTTATCCCTTTATGATCTTTATTCTGCTCGTTCATTTTCACTTTTTTATTATAACAATTGCAGTACTGTTGTACTTTTGTTCTCAACTATTTCAATAAAGCTTCTTAAACACAAAAAAAAGATGTGTGACTTATGTAATTAACAGTCGGTTTTAGCCATGTAAACTAAAACCCAGTGCATCATACCGCATGCCACTTGAACAGTACTAGGGAACCTCCAGACATATCACACAACAATGAACATATGCACAAACCACACCGGACCTAAGAGTTTTACCAATGCTTGTTAGCAGAAGCAGGTAAATGAGTAACAATGATTTTGTTGTGAATGATTAGAATTTTAAATATTTCAATTCTGAAAATATGAGACTGAATTCAACATTACTAGGGTCTGTGGACAGGGTGGTGGACTTCAGAGCGAAATTTACTCCTGAACTCTCCCTAATACTGCTTCCTCTGCAGTCTCTCAGGGGCATATTATCAAGGGGGTTTATATCCGCTTTTTTGGCTTTAAAAGCCAAGAAAGCGGAGATAAAATTATCTCCCTATTACCTAGCTGTCGCTAACACCAGTTAGCGACAGCTAGTAGGAGATAGCGACCATCTTGGGCCCCACTTTGCATGTCAGTGATATTTATCACTAATGACATGCAAAGTGGGCGTGCCAAGATGTTAGCGACTGGAAACAGTCGCTAACATCGCTATCTCCTATTGCCAACTTTTGGAGATATTCGCGCTAAGCGCGAATATCTCCAAAAGCTAACACCTGCCCTGAGCAGTTCTTAGCCATGTTAGCCAATGGGAGGTGGATAACGTGGCTAAGAGCATTAGCTCGGTAATGCATCAATATCGCTGACTTTTCAGCGATATTCATGCATTGCGGCCGATTTTTATCGCATTCGCGATAAACCTTGGTAATACCAAGGTTTATTTGCGATAAAAATCGCCGCAGCTTAGCGGTAAAGTTTTGTCTCTAACCAAGAAATAGCGATAATTATCGCTATTGCTTGGTAATATGCCCCTTAATTTATTAGACAGTTGCGCACTTTTCTCACTACACATTTTTGAAATCTCCATCTGCATATCTCATGTCATCTCTTTCGTCATCAGCACGTATTTTCTCTCTGCCCTTACCCATGGACTTTCTTTCATCTTCTCCACCTCACCTCCCCCCACTCACTTCTAATCACTGCATTTTCTTTTCATTTCGCGCTGTCCACGCTTAAAACGGTGTTCCTCCTTCACACAATTACAATTGGCATATATGTGACATCACAGTGCGTGCTCTTGAGAGGGGCCAAGGAATGTATGTGCTTGTAGTCTGTCCACCTTTATGACCCTCTAACAGGGACTGGAAGTTAATTGCTCTGCTTTCAGCCTAGACTCCAGTTCTCTCAATTGTGCCCGTTTTAAACACCCTTATTTGGTTCATAAAGACAACCTGAACTTGGTAGCGACTCATTTCATATTATGCCCCCCCAAAAAAATACATATTGGTAAAAAAACAACTAAAGAACCACAACATCTGGAAAGGGCAAATAATCTTTGATGGAAGATGAAGAAAAACGTGAGATATATACAGGAACAGCATTTCTGATGGATATTTTTAAGGGGGTTTAGAGGTCCTTGTTGAGAAATCGATCAGTATTTTTGTCTGTCAAGGAAACGCTGCCCTCAGGTAAAAGAAAAGAGCAGGAATGCGCCATTTCTATGTATACAGTGCATTTCTGTCGTTGTACCCTGCGCTGGCGTACAATAGGCTGCGTGCGCCAATGCAGGCACCTTTGCACCATGGTGCAAGGGTGCCTGCATTGAGGGAATGATTGTATTTGTGCAGGAAGGGAAACTTTCCTATACAAAAACAATAACAAGAGGCTTTTTTCCTTTTACTCTGTTTGCTGCAGAATGTAACACACATAGAAAAGGAAAAACGAGGAGAAATAAAGATATTTCTCCTCGTTGTGCCTCCCTTACACCTCCCCTGGGTAGCGTCCGTTTTTGGCACTGCCTCAGATTTACTATTTCTCATAAATCTTGGGCATTATCAAAATGCCATGGATGTTGCTGGGAATGCCCCAGCAACCCCATTGCATGCCCCTTTATTGCAGAAAACTATGTTAAAGGTGACAGTATTTACCAGGCAGCATTAAGACCAAAAAAGTGGCTTAGTGCTGCCTCGTGAATATGGAAAAACAACAGTTGATGGACAGAATTCAGAACAATGTCATACATTCACCCCAGTACAGAGATCTGGGTCAAAATCCATCGTTTTTTTGCACTCCACACCACCCCAGTTCAGACATGGCCATATGCAAATCAGCCTTGACCCTGTGCCTCATGGGAACAGTCCAGCCCTAACCTGGCAGTTCGGGCTGGATGTGGGAAGGGTATGCCCAGACGTGGGCCCCGTGCTCACTACGCCACTGGAGTCGAGCTATCCTGGCTGAAGACGGCTGATAGCCAGAAACCGGTCCTAGGATGCTTGAGTCCGGTCCAGGGAAGACATGGCCTGGCAGTTCAGGCTGGACTGTTCCCATGAGGCACAGGGTCAAGACTGATATGCATATGGCCATGTCTGAACTGGGGTGGCTTGGTGAGCAAAATAACGATGGATTAAACCCAAATCTGTGACTGGGGTGAATGTTTTGCCATTGTGCAACATTCCGTCCATCATCTTGTGTGTTTTGCTGTTCACCCTATGTGGGAAGGGTATGCCCAGACATGGGTCCCGTGCTCACTAGACCTCTGGAGTCGAGCTGTCCTGGTTGAAGACGGCTGATAGCCAGAATACGGTCCTAGGATGCTGGATTCCGGTCCAGGGAAGACATGGCTTGGCAGTTCGGGCTGGACTGTTCCCATGAGGCACAGGGTCAAGACTGATTTGTATATGGCCATGTCTGAACTGGGGTGGCTTGGTGAGCAAAAGAACGATGGATTAAACCCAGATCTGTGACTGGAGGTGAATGTGTTGCCATTGTTCAACATTCCATCCTCCATCTTGTGTGTTTTGCTGTTCACCCTAGGTGGGAAGGGTATGCTCAGACGTGGGTCCCGTGCTAACTATGCCACTCGAGTCAAGCTATCCTGGCTGAAGACGGCTGATAGCCAGAAACCGGTACTAGGATGCTTGATTCCGGTCTAGGGAAGACATGGCTTGGCAGTTCGGGCTGGACTGTTCCCATGAGGCACAGGGTCAAGACTGATTTGCATATGGCCATGTCTGAACTTGAGTGGTGTGGAGTGCAAAAAAACGATGAATTTAGGCCCAGATCTCTGTACTGGGGTGAATGTATGACATTGTTCTGCATTCTGTCCATCAACTGTTTTTGCATTTGGCACCCTGAGTGGGACGGGTCTGCTCAGACGTGAGTCCCGTGCTTTCCACACCACTGGAGTCAAGCTATCCTGGCTGATGACGGCTGATAGCCAGAAACTGGTCCTAGGATGCTTGATTCTGGTCCAGGGAAGACATGGCTTGGCAGTTCGGGCTGGACTGTTCCCATGAGGCACAGGGTCAAGGCTGATTTGCATATGGCCATGTCTGAACTGGGGTGGTGTGCAGTGCAAAAAAACGATTGATTTTGGCCCAGATCTCTGTACTGGGGTGAATGTATGACATTGTTCTGCATTCTGTCCATTAACTGTTGTTTTTGCCTCGTAAATATGGGGCGTTCTGTTGGCGCAAGGGGCCTCATAAATGAGACCCTCAATTTGTAATTGCTGCTGGGTCTGAAGCCCTTCAAGATCCGCCCCACTTAAAGACCTGTCTTTATCACTTTTTGATGTCCTTATTGCTGCCTTTTACGCCCGAATTTTCAAGAGAAAGAAAATCTATCTTAGTCACAGAATTCAAAACTTTGTGACCTTATTTCAAAACTTTGTCTCACGGGCATTAAATTCTCGCCTGGTTAGGGTTTCATCCATTATTAGCACTGCTTGAACATATCCTAGAATTCTGCTGGGTCCCATCTCTTTCCCTATCGCCTTTGTACTGCACGTATTTTTTTAACTGCATATTTTGGTTCAATGTATTCAACACCACAGGCGTTGTTATGAAATACAGACAGTAGCCACGGCTGTTTTCATATTTTTTCCTGAGCTCACAGCAGTGAAGTGAAGCCCTACAGGAAAACGTCGTCCCCAGGAGGGGTGCTGCAGAGCTCTGGCAGAAGCTCTCTTGCTGGACATTGGCATGCAGGAGGTAGGTCTGCCCTTAATGAAAAATATCTACAGATCACGTAGGTTGAAATCAACTGCATATTTGCATTCTGAGGCGTCGTTTCCAGCTGCGCTGTTGATGAAAAATCATAGGATGAAATCAACATGACACTTACAATTTATTAAACCAACGAGGCAGTGCCCGGTAGGATTCTGAAACAGCCTATCAGGAGAAAAAAAACAATAAAAAAAGTAGAAATGCGAATTTCAGGCTTAGCCTCCTGGGTTTTCTATATGAGAGAGTACACGTATACTACTGGAATACTGCAAGACCACTTCTTTGCAAATATCCTTCTCAAACTTCCTTCCTTAGAAAACTGAGTGTAAAACCTGCGTTTTCTTCTTAGTGGCTGAGGAAACAGACTTTTATTTACAGAATAGCTATAGCTGTTTTTTACACAAAGTAAATGAGCGCAAAGGCAAATGTTAAGAAAATATGAGCAAATACATTTTTTAAAACAGTCCACAGTAAAGATTGTCGATGTTTCGATCTACTTCAGGATTATTTATACCAGGGTGATCATCAGGACGGATATATATGTATAGTAGACACCTGAGAATAAAAGAATCATGTATCACTCGATAGTGTGAACATTGAATCAATGCAAAATAAGAGTAGTAGGCATAATGTATTGACATACCACAAAATGGTGGCAAAGAATCACAAACATGAAGGTGTGTGTGATGGTCTTAGTTCAGTGATCTTCAACCTTTACTACAACTTGAGCTACGTATGTTCAATAAAAATCATGCTGAGTTACTAATATTATTAGTGTTGTTGAAACGATGTTACGTTAGTGGCCACCCTATGCAAGACTGCCAGTGGTAATTGCCTTTGTGAATCAGACAGCAATGCAAGAAAGGTTTTATCAACTTGGAAAGTAGATATATATTTTGGAAATACCACAATTTTTCTCAAAATGTCATCTTATGAGCTCTGAAAATTTACACATTTTCAAGTTTAATAAACTCTTTTCAATTTTGGAATGCATAACTTAATTCAACTAAGTAATAACCTTCCAATTTAGTAGGCTGTTCTGCATATAGGAGAGCTATTTACAGGTAGGTGAAGAGCTACCAGTATCTTAAAAGCTACTAGTTGGAGAGGCCTGTCTTAGTTATACATCAAAATGGCTTCCCCCTGGATCGGCAAGCTCGAAGGAAGTAAATTCCAGTCAGAACCCAATATAATTTAGGCAATAGCGTTTTTTTGGTTATAAATTGTATAGACTCACTCTTTGGCATGAGTAACATACACTGTCCACAGATTAGTGATGATAAGATTGAAACATCTTGTCGATGGTGGTTATGCTCAGGGAACATCATTGTTGGCGTTCCAATCCGGAGACTGTGAGGAAACATACTCAGATCAATGTCCTATATGTATTAGGCGTAGAGTAATTTGTTTGCAATTTATAAGGACTCACCCGATGCAATAGAGGGCAATCAAACACCGTCAAAGAGAACAGTGGAGGGGAGAGTCTTATTGAAAATCTTTATAAAGATACATCCTCCTATCTGCCTTTTAAATTGCAAACTATATGGAACCAAAAAGGGGGGAATGGGGGTGCCCTATACAATCTTGTCACTAAGAAGTGGTCTATTTACAATTATCAAAGACTTACCCATTCAGGTAAGCATCCAACACTGTCTAAGGATCAATTAAATCAAGGTACAAATGTTTATCAGTGGTCATATGGAACAGCCAATCTCTCCCAAATGGCAGAGTCTGTAGAGGATTAAGTGTCAAAATTGTCATCATATGATTTTTAGGTATCAAAAGCATTTAGTCGATATTACATATAATGTTATATCCTAAGGTTTACATGTATATGTAAATCAGCCTAGGTCCTCTAGCTGCTCAGCCAGATTGAGAGATGGTGACGGAATGTTGGTGTGACTGTGATGAATGGAATGCCTGGGTGCCTGTGTGGATGAGTGGTGACAGTTTGGGATGGGCTGAGCAGCTAGGCAGGCTGCTCCTGGTGGGGCTGGCGTAGGAGATATGGGAGCTGGGTTAAGAGCTGTTACATGGCGGATCCTTGTTTGATACCACTTGACATGGATTAATAAAGAAAACTTTAAGAACTTACAACCTGGCTACTAGTCTCTTCATGTACAAAGTACAACATATTTTTGGCGACGAGCGGACCTGGACCCAAGTGTACTTATGGATTGAACAGAAACCCAGAGACTACATAGAAACCGGCGCAACTACAAAGAAAAAAGAAAGGAAAATAAAAGTAGCTGAATGGAGTAAAAGGCAAGCCGGCCCCACCAGTGTCCTGTCTTCGGATGGCCCCAACCTGTATCCTGCCTGATCTTACTCCATGAACTTGACCAGAGATATGGTCTGTATGTTAGGGTATGAATGGACTGAACTTCACCTACCACGTCCTTTTGTACACCGTATGGATGTATCTATGGCTTAAAGGGATTGTGGCTATACATTAAGGCGAGTTAAAGACTAACTCTGTGAATATATTCACATGTACCACACATGAGCGGTGTGGTTATGCTAAGTTTGGTGTCTTCAGTTTGCATGGAAAGTTGTAATTACATTTTTCATCTCAGTCAGATTGGAAATACTGCTTCACATATGGAACTGTGAGTTGGAGGTGTAGTCACTACAGACAGATTTGGTGTTCTAGCCACAATCAGCCATATTCATCAACATGAATTGCGCTTGCAAATGGCCAGATTCTGAGAATCTGGCCGTTTGCGAGTGCGATTTTTGCATTTGGGATTCATCATCCCAAATGCAAAAATCGCTATTACCGAAATCGCATATTTGCGAGGAATTGGATTTAAGGAATCTCTAATAGAGATTCCTTAAATCCAATTCATCACCCAATTTGAAATTGCGAATTCGCAATATTTGGTCGCAATTTACCACGAAATCTGACTTCGTGGTAAATTGCGAAAAAAGAGTAAAAAGCACTTTAGTGCATTTTTTTCTTTTGCATGTTACACACACACATGCCCTCTGGACATGTGTGTGCGCAACACCTGTTCAAATGTGCATTTGAGGGGTGCTACAGGGTGTCCTTTGGACACCCCTGGCACCCTTCAAATCGCAATATTATTTGCGATTAGCAAATTGCTAATCGCAAATAACGAATACTCCCCATTCATTCCTATGGGCCTTTTGGCCCATAGGAATGAATGGGGAGTTTTTCCTTATTTGCGATTAGCAATTTGCTAATCGCAAATAAGGAATCAGTAGAAATCGCAATACATTTTGCTAATCCTACATGAATCCCGTTTTGCGAGTCCTTAATAGCGAATTGCTATAATTCGCTATTAGGGCCTCGCAAAACGGGAGATTGATGAATCAGGCTGAAAGTCCCCTACAAAAGGTTCAGTGAGTTGGAGGGGTACTACTACAGCCTTATCTGGTGTTCTGTCACATCATTTTAAGAGATTTTCAAAGAGTGTTTGACTGGAAATTCCAGCAAAAGTTCTATAAGTCATCTTGGTGTATGCTCTTGATGCTCTGTTTCACTTTCATCATGTGTGCCCTGGATCAAGATCGTTTCTACTCTTAGTGAAGTGGCTGCACAATGTGTAAGATTTTCTCACAGCTCCGCTCTGTGTGTTTTGTTCGCCTAGCAGCTTGGCATTTATATCAAGGCGTGCTTGGTGTCACTCAGTAACAGTGTTTTCTGAGCCCATCGGGAGCGAAGAGAGGTGAGACTTTTATTGTCTTTTATTTTGGAACTTGGTTTAGACTTTTTGTCTGCTACATTGCCTAACTGACATTTTCGAATTTAAAAAAATGCAAACGCTTACCTGGTCATCCTTCTTCATCGCGTGCAGTCTCTTCTGCAATGTCTTCATTCATTTGTTTAGTCGAGCCTTCAACTGTGACGTGCGCCATGTCTCAGCACCATTGAATGCCTTTCACGTGTAGGTGCATCCATGCACCGTAAGCCACTCTGCACCGACGTCCTAAGCGTGCCGCCATCTTTAGGTTGGCTTTGGCACATGGAACTTGTTCGTGCTCAGCTTCTTCTTGCCAACCAAGTTCTCGGTTGCCACACACGGCAGGAGTTCATGGCACGGAAGACGCTTGCTCTGACTCTGCAGAATCACTAGTACGCTTTGTGCTTTTTAGTATGTCATCTTTGGTATGAGTGCAGAGTTTGTGGCAGGAGCTCCGTCTTCCAGCGATCACGTTGGTCTTTGGCAATCGTTACGAAGCACAATGGAATGTCCGGTCTGGGTATGTTCTCCTGCTATTTTCAAGCTGCAACATATTCGTAGTAATAACATAACATTTACTTTTAATTTATACTGATGGCGGTCTAGATAGTTCTCCAGGTGCCCAGCTTTTGTATTATCCTACTGTGTCATGTTGCATGTGGAGTCATAGGAAAGTATACACAGGAGGAAATTTATTGTGTGTCATCTTCAGACCGTTTTGCAAGACTGTACTCACAGCTCTAATCACCATTAGGACAGTCTTTTTGAGAACTTTGTTGTGTCTCTATGGTTTAAATAGTTACACACCTGATTACATGTAAAGGTGTTCTACTTGCATTTAATTGTGCTGTGTTTTATATGCTATTCTTCTGCAACATTGTCATGATTTTCTATCTCTAGCTTAATACAGTGTACTTTAGTCGTCACATGCAAGGGTAGTTGTTTTCGGGTGAGAGTTCGCTCACCGGCTTGGGGCACAGTTCACTAGTGTTCTATAGTGTTCTTCAATGATTGGTATAGTACTTGTATTCACGTGCAATGTTATTATGTTGTGATGCCATAGCTTTATGCGGTTTATGTTGGGACGTCCTAGTCTTCTGGTGGGTGGATATCACAGGTTCCCTTAGTTGTGGGTCGTTCTGGTCTTGGTGGGTGGTTTCCATTTTCTTGTGTTATGTGTTGGTAAGTCGCCTTGCGCTGCACATCTTATGTTTGTATGTGTGTATGTCGCCCTGTGCTTCACATTTTGTCCTGTGTAAGTCACCCTGCGCTTCAGATGTCGTGGTGTGTAAGTCGCCCTGTGCCTCACGTGTTGTCCTGTGTAGGTCGTCCTGCGCTTCAGGTGTTGTCGCGTGTAAGTCGCCCTGCGCGTCACATGTTGTCCTGTGTAAGTCGCCCCGCGCTTCAGATGTTGTCTTGTTTAAGTCGCCCTGCTCCTCACTGTGTGCACCCTCTATGTGGTCCATATTGTGGTACACGTGTATTTGTAGTGTTGGTTCATCCTTGTTGTCTGTTTCTGGCCTCGGGTGTTTGTCGTGGTGTGTGTGCACCTTTCACTACAATATTTTCTTTTGTGTTTTTTGGAAAGAATGGGGTTATTGCTAGTTTGTAATGTAATAATTTTGTTTTTTTCCTTCCCAATTTGCAATTGTTTGATGGTTTATATCTAATGAATCTTTACAATTTTCATGAGGGAGGATGGGGCATTTTGATGCATGTTTTTAATATGTCGTATTATGCCCATCTTTTCTTGTTTGCTTTGTTCTCTCTTTGGTGTTGTTTTGAATTCATTTTCATCCCTTAGTTATGAACATTATCACCTTTTGTGTATATTTCTTTTCTTTTAGATTTGTAAGTTTAGTTTTCTTTTTAAAAGGAAAGGGATAATGTTATATCCTAAGGATTACATGTGTATGTAAATCAGCCTAGGTCCTCCTAGCTGCTCAGCCAGATTGAGAGATGGAGACGGAATGTTGGTGTGACTGTGATGAATGGAATGCCTGGGTGCCTGTGTGGATGAGTGGTGACAGTTAGGGATGGGCTGAGCAGCTAGGCAGGCTGCTCCTGGTGGGGCTGGCGTAGGAGATATGGGAACTGGGTTAAGAGCTGTTACATGGCTGATCCGTGTTTGATACCACTTGAAATGGATTAATAAAGAAGACTTTAAGAACTTACAACCTGGCTACCAGTCTCGTCATGTACAAAGTACAACATATAACTCACCAGAGGAGGTGAGAGAACCCCCAGGTTGGTGAGATCAATTGAATTAGACGGACAGGGATTGTCCCAAGGCAGCAGTCGATCACAGTACTATATATCTGTAAAAATGATCAAAAGTGTCCAAAACAATTCCTGAGACTATGCAGGAATGTAAATTAATGTACAAGGGCAAACTACTTATAACATCTAGGTACAAGAAATTATAATATTTATCTTTCATGGCGGTGCTCACTAATTGACTTTCATGGTGGCAGAACAAGCTCCATGACTCTCTAAATAGTTCTGCCTCTATTTCAAAATAACTGGAGTAAATGATATACAATTATTACGATAATTTTAAAATATCAGTGCGAACAGTATACAGGAGGGATTAGCCCCCTCTGGATTCACAGGTCACTGTGTTCACTATCGATTTATCAGTATAGCTAAAGATAAATTATTCAGTAAAAGCAGCAAGGTCCTGTGCCGGCTCACCCAATCAGTCCAGCAGCTTGTTGCTTGTGTGCCACTGAGAGCACTCGCTCTCACCCTCTACTGTCCTCCGCTGCCAGCTGCATTCCCCTCAGACTAGCGGTTCCCTCGTGTAGCCTCTGTTCCTGCAAGTGCCAGAGCCCTGGGTAGTCAGCCTCCATGTATTTAGACTGATGGTATTGTGCCCCTTAAAGTATTGTGTAGTTGTGCTTAGGTATTCCTGACCCTCAACGCCGGACACCATCACAACAGCTGCTGCACTGCCTCCCAACGATCCACAAAAGAACCATTCACCTGCCACCATTGCCGCTTCCGCTGCAACACTGCCATACCGCACTGGAGCCTGTGTTGCTACCACCTAGAAGACCATGTACAACCCAGAACCACTCCAATGCATCCTATTAAATGCACAATCCCTCTGCAAACAAGCAGCGGAAATCTGAGACACCATCACTTTCCTATCCCCGGACATTGCCTTCATCACCGAAACATGGCTCATCCCCTTTGCAAACACCAACATCACCACAGCAACACCCAAACCTGCAGGATGATACACTGAGACCGCACCAAAAAATATGGCGGGGGCATCGCTACAATCTTCAAGGAAACCATCCAATGCATCACTACCAATGATGACCCCACTTCACTCGTGGAACACCTCAACTTCCAACTACAAACTGACGCGAAGACCACTTTCAGAGACGCCCTGATTTACAAACCCCGGGACCCCGACCAGCTTTCTTCGATACCATTGCCAACCTCATCGCCCCCTCTATGTCCTACTCAGCGACCTCAATTTTCACATTGTCAACCCTAACAATACCAACTCCACTTCCCACCAAGAGAGCCTGAACAACATCAGCTTCACTCAACTGGTCACCAAGCCCACGCACAAAGCTAGACATACATTTGACTCCGTTTTCACTTCTAGCGATAGAAACAAATTCAGCCATGTCACAGAACTCTCCTGGACCAACCATGCATCGTACACTTCACCATCTTCGACGCTGAGCACACCATCACCAAGCACCGGAGGTCCTCCCTCCGCAGGTGGAGCAAGGTAACTGAGATACAGTGACTGAGGCCCTGAGCACCACCCAACCTGAAATTTCATCAGACCTTGACAAGGCCTTTCAGAATTTCTCTGCAAAGATCACTGAATGTGCCAACAGAGTCACCCTGATGAAACCAGCAAAAACCAACATAACCTCAAAACAAGCCAGCTGGTACACCACAGAGCTCAGAACCACCAAGCGCAACTGCTACAGACTCAAGAAGCTATGGCATGCCACAAGGAACACCTCTGACAGAGCCACTCACAAAGTCGCCCTCAGCAACTATCAATTGCACATCAAGGAAGCCAAGAGAGTGGCATTCTCAGCCTGCATTGATACAGCGGCCAACAACACAAAAGAACTCTTCAAAATAGTCCAGGAATTCTCCAACCCTGCAGCCACAGAGAACACCATTTATCCCTCCCAAGGACTCTGGGACACCCTCTCTGACTACTTCCACGTCAAGATCGTCACCATCTACAGCAACTTCAAATGCAACCCAAGGCCATCAACCTCACCAGCCTTATCCAACCAGTGCACACATGCTGGATGATTACCACTTGGTCCCCGCTCAACACTCAGACCACTACAGCCATCAAGTAATCCATCCACTCCAGGATATCTACCGACCCCTATCCCCACCGCCTCTTAAACATCGGAACCAACACAATCAGCCTAGAACTAACCAGCATCATAAAAACCTCCATCAACACAGCAGTCTTCCTCGACAGATGAAAACACGCAAAAGTCAGACCCTCCTAAAGAATTCAAATGGCAGGCCTGACACCAGTTTGCAAGGCTACTTAAGTGGGTGGCAAAACAAGTGCTACAGGCCCACTAAGAGAAGTTAATGTACAGTCCCTGGGCACTTGTAGTGCACTTTACTAGGGATTTATAAGTACATTAAATATGCCAATTAGGTATAAGACAATGTTACCATGTTTTAAGCAGAGATCACAAACACCTTAGCACTGGTTAGCTGTGGTAAAGAGCGCAGAGTCCAAAGTCAGAAAAAACAGGAGGTCTGAAGGCAAAAGGTTAGGGGGAAACCACACCAAGGATGCCAGGTCTAACAGGCCTATCTCGCCACACTGAGAGTGTGGCTAGAAGATTGTTTTTCTATCACACTGGCATTAAGTAGTGTCACAGTGCTGAAGCTACTAATCCTGATTGTGGGATATTTGAAACATTCCTCCAGCTGTTAAGGTACCAAAGATAATGGTATTTAAAAGTTCTCTCTTGGCCTGAAACTAAAGCCGGATTTCATAGTTGCTAGAGGTAACTGATGGTAGAATACATTTTCCAGGTCCCAAAGATGCTAGAACCACCTGAAAATATGAACCGCTTCACCTTTCTACCAGTTCTGGACCAACAACCTTTGTTACCATAGATGTATAGTTAAGGAAATCATAATTCAATCAAAAGACTTCCCTTGACTCTTGTACAAGAGTAGAGGGAAGTAGACTAGACACACAGAATCTGTTTTGTAAATATATATTTGGTTGCACTTGCAAGATCACAGGAGCCCTGAGTGGATTATGAGTCTCTTTAAAAATATTAGTTTGATTATATCAATCACTCCCAATTTTTTTATAATGTTTATGGTCTGCTCTCAATAATGAATATTCTTATTGAGTTCAATGATGCATATTATATAACGTGATGATAACAACTTGCCCAGGCCAACATAGGCTGGTCTAGAAGTCGTTACCAAATGATCACTGGTCATACTGATTCCCATGCTCTAATTCTGATTTGCTAACTTAACCAAGCTGAGAGGAATCATTGTTCCAACTGTATTATATGATTCTCAAATGGCAAGGGTTTAGCAAGCTGGCAGTGGTGGCAAAGACGCGAATACGGGTATCTCAATGATGCTAAATGAGCTTCCATCTTGTAAGTGGTGGTACCTTGATGGAGGGAGGCTACTGCCTCTCTCCATCATTATGACCACCAAGCCATCATTGGGATAAGGCAAGGCAGCTAGAGCCCGTTTCTTAGAAATGCGGTTCTTAAATTCAATATTTTATCTTCATTTGAAAATAAATCAATTTACAAATTAACACATTTTGTTATAGGGAGCAAACCATGGAATGAATAAAAGCTAAATTGTGCTTGCAGGCTCATGCACCAGTATTCTTCATACATTTAAAGGAGCATATTTACAAGCCCCTTGGCTGCCAGTACGTCACTTTTTGTGACGCACCGGCAGCGCAATACACTGGCCCATATTTACAAGGACAGGAAAAGCCACCCTGCATGGCTTTTCCAGTCCTTTTAAATATGGTCCCTTTACACGCAGCACTTTGCGTGAAAAGGGTGTTCCATGATTGTTGCTGTGGGTATTCCCATGCAACACCCATGGAACGAGATACATTTCCAGGTTTACGAGGAATCGTTAATCTGGAAATGCGTGTAAAAGCTACGCCTCCCCAGAGGAGGCGTAGGGAGGTGCAACAAGGAGAAATGTATTAATTCCTCCTCATTTTTGTTACCTGTTTCTATGCATGCTACATTCTGCAGCACACATTGAAAGAGGAAATCACTCTAATGATTGTTTTTATTCAGGAAGGGTTCTCTTCCTGAACAAAACAAGCATTTGCAATGCAATAGGTCTCGCATTAGGAAAGTTTGAGCTATTGGTCTTGTAAATGACAATTCTTTTATTAATGTGTTGGTTTTTGCAGGCATCCTTGCAACGGGGTGCAAAGGTGCCTCAGTGGGCGCATGGCAGCAGTTTGTGCACCAGCACTGGGGTAAGCAAACAGATGCAACATATTGTTGTAAATATGTCGCAGTGCTGTGCTTTCCAAACTAACACAGCACGGCGCAGCAAAATGACTTGCTGTACCGTGCTGCGTTCGTTTATTGTAAATCTGCCCCCTAGTTTTTTTTGCCTGCCACGTCATCTAGCTGACCTGCGACATCTCTTCAATACCAAACAATACTAGTTTACTTGACCTTGGACCTAGAAGGCCTTCATGAAGTAGGGCAATGTTTAAACACCAGTCATTTTTAGGTAGAGCCTACAGCGCCTGTGCTGTTTGCGAGACCGGCTGTAATCCCTCTATACTGAGTGTAATCCCTCCTTCTGCCTCAATTGGTCCACTCCTGCATCATTTGTATTCCCTGGCTCCTTATTGGTGGCACTGTCCATAGTTCACTTCCGTTTTTATAGTTCAGGAGCACCAGCCAACTACTGTTTTCGAAAGCTGTAGTTGTTTATGTGTTTCCTAGGGACTACTTGTTTTAAATTTGTGCTAGTGTTTACTGTGTGAGTGTATATAACTTGTTTAATTATTTGACTTGGGTCGTGAATCAGCAAGGTGCCCCCTTCAGGACACCAGGCTTCATGTGGAGAAGTGTGGCTCAATGATTAGAGCGGCAGACCCTCATGCAGCGGTCTAGCCCGGGACCAGGGTTCAATTCCCCGCCTCGGCGGATCTTGGGCTCAAAAACTCCACGGACCTGATAATTCGCGCCTCGGTGCCTATTCCAATCATGGAGTACCACTCTGCAACTCTGGGCAATAGCTTGCTTAATCTCCACAACAGCCCCCACAACGCTAAGGATGCCTGGCCATCACCCTGGTGGTGCCCAGGAGTGGACGCCTCACAGGGAAGGCCAGGACGGGTTCCACAGCGGTATTCGTACAAGCGCCTTGAGACCCTTGCGGGTGAGTAGTGCGCTATACAAGTATCAATTTACATATGTGTGTCTATAATTTGTTTATTTATTTGACTCGGGTCGTGCATCAGCAGGTTGAGCCCATCAGGACACCGCGCTTCATGTTTTGTTTTGCTGGCCCCGGCAAGAAAACACGCCTGTAAAATCGTTCTTTTCAGGAATTTCCCAGTTCCGCTCAGCCTGTCGCTGCCTGTTATTTGAACTACTTTGGCAGACCTCCTCAATATCCCGACCTGTCCGTCCCCTCTCTCTCTCCCGCGCATGGCTCCCTCTTATTTTCAGTTGAACAATGTCAGTGGATGAAACAGTTTATTCAGAGTAATGTAAACTATCTTGATTTAAAGCTACAGTCGGTGTGTAGGATGTGTCACCAATTAAAAAACATGAAACTTAATTCAGGAATTTCCCTATGCTGCTCCGCCCATCCCTGCTTGTTACAATAACTACTTCAGCGCCCATCGTCAATATCCCGTGCCCTCCCGTCCCATCTCTTCCCGCCCGGGGCTGCTATTTGTTTTAGTTGAACGATGTCAATGGAGGGAAGATTTTATTCAGATTAATGCAAACTATCATGATTTATAATCAAACGTGGGTGGGCAGTAGGTGGCACCAATTAAAAACACTAAAACTAATTCCAGAATTTCCCTGTGCCACTTCCGCCCGTCACTGCCTGTTGTTTTAACTGTTCAGGCACAAGTCTTCACTTACTATTCCATGCCATGCCGTTCCTTCTATTCCCTGATGTGGCTGCCTCATATTTTCAGAGGAACAATGTCAGCGGATGAAAGAATGTATTCAGTTAAATGCAACCGATCTTGATTTGAAGCTACAATCAGTGGGCATGATGCAGCAGCAGTTAAAAACATGAAACCTAACTTCCATACAAAATAACTTAATCTTTAAGCTATCTGATCGGGTGTCAGTGACACAGCATTTCTGTAACAGTATTCCAGATTTATTAGGTTAGCAAGCCTAAGGGGCACGGGTTAACAAATAAAACAAAGATTGCTTCCTCAAAACTGTAATGTGTCTGTTAAAACGTATTTTCCTCCTAATTGTAAGAAGAGAAATACAGCCTGCACTTACAGAGGCACAGATCTTGGTGGACGATAGACTGATTTAGTGTTTGAATGTAAAAGGAAATAATATTAATTGCGTAAAGCCAATATGCTTCTGGGGAGGGGTGGAACACTGTCTTCCCTTCATAGTGTTGATGTCAAAATAGACTAATTGTGATGGGGCTCAATGGTTAGAGTGGCAGATCCTGATGCAGAGGTCTGGCCCGGGACCAGGGTTCAATTCCTGCCTCGGTGAGTGTTGGGCTCAATTTCCTCGGACCTGATAATTCTCGCCTCGGTGCCTATTCTAATCATGGGTGCAACTCTGGGCAATAGCTTGCTTAATCTCCACAACAGCGCTGGGTTGCCTGGCTTCACCTTGGGGGTGCCCAGGAGTGGACATTTCACAGGGAAAAGCCTGGAAGGATTCCAGAGCAGTATGCATACAGCGCCAGGAAACCCCGGGTGGGGTATAAGTGCGCTTTACAAGTACAAATTCATTTCATTTCATTTTCAACAAAAGTGCATTTGGAGTGGAATCAGGAGGATGCGCTCATAGAGGTGGGATATAAGTCTACCGTTCCACATGCTGCCTGCATTTCCTGCTAAATTTACAGCACTCCACTGCCAACTTGGGCTGAGTTTGTACCGTACAAATACTCTAATGCAATAATGTAAACATGCTCACTTCCACTTAAATTGGCAAATCAGTATATCTTCAATCCAGGTGATCAAGTGCACTCTCTCCAGTCTTCAGCTTTTGACAAACAAGCCATTGCTCTCGGGTGTGTTTGTATAAGTAACTCAGGGGATTATTACCAAGACTGCAACTCCCAGAATGCACTAGGTAGGTACAAGACAGCCCAAGAGTGGAAACAATTCCTGCAATGAGATGGAGTGAGGTGGACACCAACAACAGTTGCTACACAGAGTGAAATGAATTTGCAAATGTTCTCATGTTATAGCTAGTTGAGCATTAAAACCAGAAAATTCAGATCTGTAGATGAGACTTAAAATCCTGATTTTTAATAATGTAATGAGATTCAAAAAAAGTTCTGGCAGGGTCCCGGTACCATGCAAAGGAATAGTTTACAGTGACTATTGCATTCTTCATAACTAAAAATGATTACCTGCCTGGGAGCTGCCATGTGACACGTGTGACACCTTCTGAAAACTAGCAGCTTTTCAGCAGGTTTTAAGAATACCAGGTCACTTTAACTGTGCAGACCATATTTAGGGGTTAATGTAGGTCGCTGACTTATGCGTAACACTACTCTAACTGTACATCAAACAAAGGTAAGCTGCCTTGAAGGTGTTTTAGGGCAGGAGTAATTCATTGTGCTGCATGCTACTTACTGATTAAAATGATTTCCTATGTTGCCGTTTTGTGGAAAATCTACTGCTGTTGTAGTAACTGCTGGAACATGTGTGCTTGAAGGCGAACATCCCAGGGTGTTGTAGTTGTTGCTTTCTCCTTTGATGTACTTACATTGTTTAATTAAAAGATTAATCTGTGCATGCTGGGCACTAGGTGCACCAAAACAAAATCAGCATCACGTTCACCTTTTGCATTGTTAAACATGCCTGCGATCAATAACACAGCACTGAAGGCAAGGTAGAGGCACTCAAACCTCCTGCTGCACTATTCGGACCACTAATGTGTATTAACTAGTACAGTCCGTGAACTACGACTGATATCCTTGTTCTTATCCCGCTTCAAAGTGTTAGTTTCTAAGCTCCAAATGTAGCTTGTTATTAAAACATTTCAACATGCTACAGCAGCCACAATGCTCTACAACATAGCTTAAAAACATTGACAAAGCCAGTAGCGCAAGTAAGCACTTGGGAGGTCCCAAAGGCGAGACCTATTGGCAATGCCAATGCTTGTTTTATCTGTGTCACATGCTCGTGGCTCTGAACTGACTTTTTGGTGTACATCTGTAGCTGTAATACACATGAAACCCCACGTGTGGAATGTATAAACCCAGGAGTGGTTCTCCTGCTGTTTTTATCTGCTTTATGCGGGTGCTGTTTCGCAATGATCTATTGCACAGAACAACCACAAGAAGAGACATCTCAACTCGGCTTTAAAACGACTATTATAGAGAAGAACATTTCTCCATAGTTTGGTCGGTGTAATCTTCGAACTGGTAACGACTCCGTGTAGCTCACCAGTGGTGATACAAGACGGACGGATAGTACTAATCTCCCAGGCACCTACTTCCTGGAAGAGAATTCCTCGGCCCTTCGGCCCTGCCCAATTGTTCGTAATAACAATGAAAACTCTTCTGATTTCCATATGGTGTCGATGCGTTTTCTGCTGTACCCAAAAAAAAATGCAATATAGAATTCGGAAATGTGGCATCCGGTCGCGACTCCGATCACATCAGACAAGGACGACACAAGGGCCGTCAATATCAGAGGCGCAACTAGAGCCAAATTTCGGGGGGGGGGGGCTAAGAAAAAATTTCAGGGGGGCTGAACCTTTAATCAGTAGGCAGAGTGGAGCTGCAGGGCCTCCAACAAGGGGTGAAACAACAGCAAGGCCTAATTACCATTCAAATGGTCTTTTAAAGACCTGTTAAACGATCGGGTGCGGCTCTGTGTGTGCCCGGGATCTGTCTCATCCCGGGCTGACACACACGAGGGGGGGGGCTGAAGCCCGGTGAGTTCAATGGGTGTTGCGCGCCTGGTCGATATAGCAGGTGACTGTGTTTCTTAATTGATAAGCAGCCTACCATTTTCGCAAACGTGCTTGTCAAGAGGGTGTTGTTTTTATTTGCCATCCACATTAGACCATATTCCATCAACATGGAGTCCTGTTGTTTGAATCGTCGGAGTTAACTTGTAGCAATTATAGCTGACCCCACAAACGAAAACAGCACAAGTTCAGGATGTTTTCAAGACAAACATAAGACAAAACTAAGTCGCTACCAATTTGCCAACACTAATAGCTGGAAAGGAAAATCTGGCGCTTGAAATTAATGGATCCCAATGAAAGCTGATGGCCTTAGGCATTGCCGACTGACAGATGTGGAGACCTTGGGGCTTATTTACAAATCCCTTGCGCCGCCACATCACTTTTTACCATATTAAGGGGGATATTTACAAGAAAATGTCAGAGCACTGTGTTATGCCAAATTAGGCAACGCCGCCATCCGACATTTTCAAAACTCAGGGATATGCCTTATTTACAAATAGACAGCGCACCCCTGCATTTATCCTACCGCTGGCACTAACAAATCTGCCTAGTGCCGGTGCAGGCACCCTGCTGCCATATTGCAAAGGTGTCTGCGCTGCAGTGGCAATTGTTTAATTCATGGCAATTTGCTCTACACACATAGAAGGAGCAAAAAACTAGTAGAAATTAATAATTTCTCCTCGTATCGCCATCCTAAGATCAGGTATTACTTGACCTTTGTTTTTGGCACTGCCCCAGCCATGTATATCTGGGGCAGCATCACTAAAGCAATGGGTGTTGTGGTGGAACACCAACAGCAACACCCATTGCCCGCCGCTTTGTCACAGTGGACTACTGCGGAAAGGGGCATATTTACACAGTGGCATTAAGTCCCATAAAGTGGCTTAGCACCACCTTGTTAATATGGGGAATGGCAGAACGCCACCAGAGGGTCAGAAAAGTGATGCTCCGGGGGTCTTAGGGGCTTAGAAATATGCCCCTAAAGTGATGTACCGTCAGCCCAAGGGGCTTGTAAATAAGCCCTCTTGTGTGCAACAGCTTTCATGAACCTTATAGGCCTGTACATTCCCCCTTGTTATTTCTTTAACCGCATCTCTGCGGCGGTTATTTTTCCGCTACGCGGCTTTTTTCTAGAAGCCGCGTTAGATGACGAGCTCAGCTCGTCATCCGCACACGACCACTCTGGCTGATGACGAGCTGAGCTCGTCATCAGCATCGAAGGGGTTAAAGTATAAGACAGGCTTGCACTGTACTGAAGTGGTTGTGCTCACCTTTAACCCCTTGCATGCGTCGGACGGCGCCACAGTGGGCGTGTGTAGAGGACAGCCGGGGGCCGTCCGAACCCCACCCACTCAATAAATCACCAGCACCACAGTGGAATTCACGCCACGGTCCAGGTGTTAATATCTATTGCTACATGTTGACAGCAAGTATTTCGCTTGAATTTAGGCTAGATGAAGCACGTGACTTCAAGGGTATTGTTCTACTTGACACTACTCTTTGTACAGCAACAAAATCATGGGGAAAATCAATGAAAGCAAACTATTGATTAAACTCGCAGGATCAGCAAGCGCTCCTTTGAGGTGCAATACTTGAAGCAGCCTCGAAGTGGAGGTACAATTACTGGACCAAAGAGTATGTGGCCCCCACTCATCACAAGGTGCGCATGTTCAGAGGGCCTGTATTTTTAAAAGTAACACTGCCTGTGAGATGATATGCAGAGACGCGTCCCAAAGGAGAGGCGGGTTCATTAAAGCAAGCATAGCCTAATGTCGAAATTCAGAATTAGAATGCACATTGCCTGCTCCCTGCAGAAGAGAACATTGCTCGCTGAACAATCAGACAACTGTGAGATGTGGACCGAATACTTCAAAGAAGACAAGTCTTGACTTTGAAATTGAAAGAGACTTTTTTTTTCATGTAAATCCCATATGGGCCAGAACCACATGATTGTTCTTTTATTCATGTAGCCGGGAAGTTGCCTTCATCTTTTCCCTTCATTTATTTTTCTGTGATTTTGCAGCCCAAGAAAAAGAAACATAATCATTTGCAAGGAAAGGGGGTTTTCCTTACTACTTTTGATGTCTTTTCCTCTTGTAAAAAAATATAATTGAATATATTTTTCCAAAATAAACTTGTTGACAAGTGAATACGTTTTACCAATGTAAACTTTTTTCCGGACTCCAGTATGGAAGCCACCATAATCCTAAACTGTTCAGATTCCTACCTTCGATCTGCAGTGTTCCAAATGATTCCCTTACACGAACTTGTGCTTGCAAAGCAAAAAAGATTACGTTGAACACAAGGTGGAGTTAACTTTTCGCTCATTTGCACTGCTAAATTTATCTAGAAGAATAAACTTTCTTATTTGAGAAAATATATCCAGCATATCAAATTTACTAATGTAGGGGCATATTATCAAGCCTGAGCGCTAAAATTATCGCCGCTTTATCGGCCGAAAACGGCCGATAAAGCGGCGATAATGGGCTTGATAATATGCTCTATGGAATTCCAATCGAAGCACATGTTAGATGTGAAGACATCTAACATGGGCTTCGATTGGAATTCCACAGAGCATATTATCAAGCCCATTATCGCCGCTTTATTGGCCGTTTTCGGCCGATAAAGCGGCGATAATTTTAGCGCACAGGCTTGATAATATGCCCCGTACTGTTTAATTCAGTAGCCCATATATTTGAATCATTTTTAATCTTTATTAGAATATAGGAATGCTGAGCGCTCCATTGAAGACAATAGAGGCTTCTACCAGCCAAGTCTGGAGAGAAAGATTCCAATGTGTTTTTTCATTTCACAACTGTTGCTGTGAACAAAGACCTCTCGGAGCCCGAGGGGAATTAAGCCCCCTCAAGCTCCAACAGGCCTTTGTTTTCACAAAATAGAGCACTCTTCCCTCCAGGGACTGAATGTTCTAATAGCCTTTAAGCTTTCGGTAGCAGGTCCTACTGGCCATTAAAGGCCCTCTCCCTCGTTAAAGGTCTTCGCCTTTGGCTCAGGCCTTTAACGCTGGAGCGGGCCATTAATGGCTGGTAGAGCCCGCTATGTCGAGCCCTAAGGCTATAGTACAACATTGAAACATTGGGAGCGGCATTGAAGACAATGGAGTAGCTCCGGGCTTCTAACGGCCCGTAGAAGGCCGGAGCTCCAACATTCCAATGTTGTACTTCACAGCTGTTGTTTGAGAACAAATGCCTCGCAGAGGACGAGCAGATTGGAAAGTTGGGAGCTCCAGTGAAGACAATGGAGTAGCTCTGGGCTTCTAATGGCAGTTAGAAGCCCGGAGCTCCAACATTACCCGAGGGGATTTCAGTCACCTCAGGCTACTTGAGGCATTTATTTTACTCGTTAGAACATTCTGCCCTCTAGTGGCACAATGGTCTGATAGCCTTATAGCCCTCCGTAGCGGAGCCATTCTGGCATTAAGGTCCCGCTCCCTTGTTAAAGGCCCTTGCGTTTGTTTCGGGCCTTTAACACCAGAGAGGGCTTTTAATGGCCGGTATTAACTGTTACAGCGGGCTATAAGGCCATGTTGGCGCCTGCTACTGGTGACTGGAGAGCTGTATTTGTAACCAAGAAATCAAGACTTTACTAAAGACCTTTTACTATGTTTAAAAGTATTATATTTGTAGCCTAACTATTTTAGTTGGATTTTTATGTAGCTTGTTTTAGTGTTGAAGTTTTGAACTCACTCGATTAAATAATTAACCGCCATAATAAGAATGGGCCAATGGATTTTATTAATTTTTTTACCATTTTGAGTTTATGTTACACTTTGTGATTATCAACATTGATGTTGTTTTATGTGTTCCTGGGTCAAAAGGTCTACTACCAGAGTTATCCACCTTGGAAAGCTAAACGTAGCCGTAGTTCTAAAGTTTTCCCCAATCAGGATATCTTGATTTTCCCTATCCTACATGAAATATCTAAATCAGTAGAAAGCCGTAATGATGTTAATGTCCCCAGTTACAGCAAAAAGAAGAAATTAAAATGGCAGGATGTTGCTTAGGTCATTGCCAGCCATATTCCAATATGACTAATCTCTAAACAAATGAAACTTAATATGATACATTGCCACCAAACAACTTTGATTTTGGTCAATCAATCAATCAATAAATCATTTGTAAAGCGCACTACTTACCCGTGAGGGTCTCAAGGCACTAAGGGGTGGGGAAATGCTGCTACTGTTCGAAGAGCCAGGTCTTGAGGAGTCTTCTGAAGGTCAGTAGGTCTTGGGTCTGCCGTTGGCGGATGGGGAGGGTGTTCCATGTCTTGGAGGCGAGGTGGGAGAATGATCTGCCACTGGCGGTCACTCTTCGGATGCGGGGGGTAGTGGCGAGGGCGTGGTCGGCAGAGTGGAGCTGGCAGGCAGGGGTGTAAAAGCTGAGTCGGCTGTTGAGGTAGGCTGGTCCGATTTTGTGAAGTGCCTTGTGCGCGTGGGTGAGGAGCTTGAAGGTTATCCTCTTGATGACGGGGAGCCAGTGCTGGTATCTCAGGTGGGGTGTGATGTGGCTGCAGCGAGGGATGTCGAGGATCAGGCATGCGGAGGCATTCTGGATGCGTTGGAGCCGTTTCAGGAGTTTGGCCGAGGCTCCTCCGTAGAGGGCGTTTCCGTAGTCCAGTGTGCTGCTGATGAGGGCTTGGGTGACCCTCCTTCTTGTTTTGGTGGGGATCCACTTGTAGATCCTGCGGAGCATGCAGAGGGTGTTGAAGCAGTAGGAAGAGACGGCGTTGACCTGCTTCGTCATGGAGAGGGTGGAGTCAAGCATGACCCCTAGGTTGCGTGCGTGGTTGGTGGGCGTTTGAGCTGTTCCTATAACAGTCGGCCACCAGGAGTCGTTCCAGGGCAAGGGGGTGGATCTGAGGATGTGGACCTCCGTCTTGTCTGAGTTCAGCTTCAGTCGGCTGTTTCTCATCCAGTCGGCGACGGCTTTCATTCCTCATGGAGGTTGGTTTTGGCAATGTTGGGGGTCTTTGGTGAGGGAGAGGATCAGCTGGGTGTCATCGCCATACGAGATGATGTTGCGGTTGTGCAGTCAGGCGATGTGGGTGAGCGTGCCATGTAGATGTTGAACAGTGTTGGGCTGAGGGATGAGCCCTTGGGTATGACCCAAATGATCTCGGTGGCTTCGGAGCGGAAGGGGGGGAGACGAACGCTCTGTATTCTGCGGGAGAGGAAGGAGGTGGTCCAGTCCAGGGCCTTCTCCTGGATCCCAGCGTCGTGGAGGCGTGTTCGTAGTGTGCTGTGGCAGACCGTGTTGAAGGCGGCTGATAGTTCCAGGAGGATGAGAGCCGCGGTTTCTCCGTTGTCTAGCAGGGTTCTGATGTCATCGGTGGCGGCGATGAGGGCAGTTTCGGTGCTGGGGCTGCTGCGAAACCTGGACTGGGATGGGTCCAGGATGCTGTTCTCCTTAAAGAATCTGGTCAGTTGTTTGTTGACGGCCATCTCGATGACCTTCACCGGCAACGGGAGCAGGGAGATGGGTAGGAAGTTTTTGAGGTCATTGGGGTCAGCCTTGGGTTTCTTGAGCTAGGCGTTGATCTCGGCGTGCTTCCAGCTCTCCAGGAAGGTAGCTGTCCAGAAGGAGATGTTGATGGCTTTCCGGAGTTGGGGTGCGATGGTGGTGCTGGTTTTGTTGACAATGTGAAGAGGGCATGGGTCTGATGGGAATCCGGAGTGGACAGAATTCATGATCTTGATGGTATCCTCGTCGTTGGGTGGTTGGTGCGGGTGGTGGTTGTGGGGATGGAGGTCTTGGTGGTAGCCAGGGCGCTCACAGTGTTGGAGATGTTGTGGATGTCTGCGATCTTGCGGCGGAAGAAGGTTGCCAGAGAGTTGCACAAGTCTTGTGAGGGTGGGCAGTCGTTGGTGTTGGAGCTGGGGTTGGTGAGTTCCTTCACGATGTTGAAGAGCTCTTTGCTATAGTGTGCGTTGTTGTCTAGGCGGTCTTTGAAGGAGGTCCTTTTGGCGGATTTGATGAGGTGGTGTTGTCCCTGGGTGGCGTTCTTGTGGTTTTCCGGTGTTTGTTCACGGATACAGTTCTTCTCTAGCTTTCAGCAGGTTTGCTTGGAGGCCTGGAGGTCTTCAGAGAAGCAGCTAGCTTTTTTCTGGTGGGGCTGTTGCAGGGTTTCTTGAGCGGAGCAAGGGTGTTGGCGCAGTTGTCGATTCACTGTCTGAGGTTGCGGGCTGTGGCGTCAGGGTCAGTTGGGTCTGTGGGAGGGCTACGGGCGAGGGTGGTGGTTAGCTGTTCCTTGGTGACTTTGCTCCAGCAGCGGCGAGTCATCTGCTGGGTGTGGTGCTGTGTGGTGGGTTTCCGGAAGGTGAAGTGGATGCAACGGTGGTTGGTCCGGTGGAGTTCGGTGGTGTGGTTGAAGAAGACGTGGGAACTTGCGGAGAAGATGGGGTCCCGCGTATGGTCGGCAGAGTGGTTGGGTGTTGTGACGAGTTGTATGAGTCCGAGGTTGGCGAGGTTGTCACTCAGGGCGGAAGAGTGGGAGTTTTTGTTGTTCTCAAGGTGGAAGTTCAAGTTCCAGAGGAGGATGTAGTCTGTGGAGGCGAGGGCGTGTGTGATGACAAAGTCAGCGATGGAGTCGCTGAACTGTGGTCAGGGTCCGGGGGTTCTGTAGATGAGGATTCCTCTTAGGTTGGTGTTGGGGTCGGTGTGGATCTGGAAGTGCAGGTTTTCGGCAGTGCTGAGGGTGTCATCAGTGTATGTAGTGATTTTGAGAGTGTTCCTGGGGATGATGGCGATTCCTCCTCCTACTCCATTGGTGCGGTCCTTGCAGATGATCTTGTAGCCTTCTGGGATGGCTATGGCGATGTCTGGTGCCGAGCAGGGGTTCAGCCAGGTCTCTGTCAGGAAGATGACGTCTGGGGTGTTGGAGTCCAGTAGGGCCCAGAGTTCAACGGCGTGTTTGCGTGTTGAGCGGGTGTTGAGAAGGATGCATCTGAGGTAGTTGGGTTCTTTGGTAGGTGGGTTGGTGGGCCGGGCGCTGGTGAAGCTGCAGTTCCAGCAGGAGAAGGGTCCTTGGGTGTGCTTCGGGGTGGCCAGGCAGCAGGTGCGTGATCGTCCGGCGTTAAGTGTGTGGAGGGTGCTGGAGTTTTTGCAGATGTGGGTGTTGTGGTGCTTGCGAGGCCAGGGTTTATGGTGCTGGGCGCGGTCCAGGCACGGACGGGTGGAGACGAGCTTGCCTTAGGCACGCCGCGGTGTGCCCGCTGTGCAAGGCTGCTGTGCAGCCCCTGCGGGGCCTCTATATGAGGGGATGTGGGAGGGAGGAGCAGCTGGGCGGCGGGAGCGGGGCAGCGAATGGAAGTGCGGGGGGACGGGGCCACAGGGACACAGCGGCGGGAAATCGGGCGAGGGACGGCGATTAGGCACAAAAGAAACAATTTAGGCACAGAAGGAAAACAAGTGAGGCACAGGAAAGTCAGGCAATCAGGCACAAAGAGAAAACAATAGAGGCGCAGAGAGAAAACAGATTGGGCACAACGACAACAAGGTTTAAGCACAACAATGTGGGTATGGGCTACGAGGCAGGCAAAGACAGGCAGCGGCGTGGGGAGCGACCTGCCTGTGAGCAGGGTCAGAGGTCGCTCTGAGTACTGAGTACTTCAGAACAAGGAATCAGGAAGACAGTACAGATTAGGAAAAACAGCTGTGGAATATTATGTATCAAAGAGATAGATTTAACAAAAAATGAATTAGCAAACGGGTAAAATATGGTAGAACGCGGAATTAAGTAGGTGTTGTGACCAATTAGTTAGAAATAGAATGGTGACAGACCTGAGTGTTAATCTAACAGGAAGCATGTTCAGAAGGAGCATTTGAGCAAATACCAAACAGGAGCGGCCTCAGGTCTCTAAGATTAGGACCAACTGATGATATCAAATTAACTTCCTTTTAAAAATAAGGACATTTCATTCAAATACATAGGCCAGATCATAGTATCTCTCCAAGTGAGTATGAGTCGGGTATTTTAAGAGGCAATTCTATTCAAGACATAGGTGCCCAGATTTGCTAACATTTTGCATCGTGGTTGTGCTTTATTTTTTGGTTCTGCCATGATGCAAAATGCTAGTCGAGATTTACAAAGCCACCAAAGGACTGATTTGTATTGCCTTGTATGCCTTTGTAGAACATAGTTGCTCAATGCAGCATCTTGCGTTGTGCTGTGCTACACTTTGTCAGGTAGGCATTACACAGGATGGAGCATGGGCATAACCATGCATTCACCCATGTAGTCTGACACAAACCCAGATTTACTAAAGGCAGCGTAAGTTTGCACAAAAATGGTATGATTACCCAAGAGACGGGTAACAAGGAGAATCATCTTCATTTCTCCTTCTTACTTCTTTCCACATGCACTGCATTCTGCAGCTCAAGTAGAATTAGGAAGATGCCTCCAAGGACTGTGTTTTTGCAGCAAGGTATCCATGGCAGAAGGGTGCCTGCGCAGGCACTTGGCTGCCTGAAGTGCACAGAGCAATGAGAAAACAGATGTGTGCCACATTTGAGTAAATACAGTGAATTTCTGGACTCTCTCTTTCTTTCATGCAACGCAGCGCAGCAAGTTGCCTAGCTGTGTTGCGTTGCATGAAAGATTAGGAAATCCGGGCCCACAAAGTAGTTAATGTACAAAATAGTTGCAAGCTTTCGTTTTTTAGGGCGAGATAAGAGTGCATCTAAGTCTTCCACAGCATCTGAAACAATTTTTCACCATCTTTGGGTACAGAGTTGAACAACTCTTGGATGGTTGTTTACCTGATGGAAAATCCTTTAAACAATTATAACTAGTTTGAGCGATATACAGTTACTGCATATGGGTTTCTGGACAGTAAAATATTCATTCTATAAATATTTGAAAAGAAACTCCAACTCCAGTTAAAAAATACCAAGTGACACCAACTAACAGCTTATTTCAAGATCCAACTGAGTTCAAATTGATTTTTTCAGATAGCAGTTCAATACACAACATGCTGTCAATTAAATCCAGTACACTTATTTGTAATTGTCAGTGCTTAATGTGTGCTGGTGGTTGCAGGTGATGGGCATTGGCACACAAAGAGGATACACAAGGATGGAAAATAACTTGCATAAATGAGGTAAAATTATTTGAGTGCATGGTGGTGGAAAGGAGAGGCAGCTTTGGTATTGGGCAATCCTAGCACTTGGCAGCTCTGGCAACAGGCTCCTACAAAAACAGTTGACCCCTCCACTGATGTTTTTTAACAAATTAAGGACTGGTTCGTAATTAATTAGACATTTCACCAAGGGACAGTAGGCCACCAAGAAAAAAACACGTATGCAACCTGGAAACAAGTTCCTCAAAGAAATCATCTGTGTCTGGAGACATGCACACTTTTTCATCTTCAAGATAGGGTGTAGTGACCCAATCATTTCACAAATCACATGCAAGTATGAGGAGTTTTTTGTATTTGATACATTTTTTAAACCTATTTGCACATGGCATGAATAAAAGACAATGGAAAAAAGGAAGTTATGTAGATTTTCCCAGGGCGCCATGCTGTATTACGTTGTGTGCACATATTTTCATATAAACTGGCTTCCTACCCTTTTTGCAGATGGGGCAGCACTGTTCTGGCTCATACACTGGATCCACACATTCTGTCTGTGGACACGCAGACACTGTACACAGCACGTCTCCATTGGCTTCACAGCTACATCTTTCGCATGACGAAACCTGAAATACAGGAAAATACAGACCATTGATTTACGACTGAAACCTTTTTACTATGGCATCACTTTTCTCAGTAATTTATTTTTATATGTTTGATAGCCATGCACTATTCCAAAGGCCACTCAAGAATTGTCTATTTAAAGCACTAATAGAAGGTAATATTACCAAACCTAGGGTGAATCAAACACTTTTTCCTACTCACCTCATTAGATCCCCTTTTGAGTCGCTACACTATGGCATACTGCAGAACTTTACAAAGATAATAATCTTTTTAGTCAAAATGACATTATTGAAGGGGTTGGTGATTTATAACATAACACGTGTATTTGTAAAGTGCACTTGTCACCCGTGGCTCTCAAGGCACTGAATAACAGATGTTTATTGTAATTCAACTCAATGGTACTCATTTTATCAACCTCAGATGAATGAAAGGATGAGGGGACCAGCCAAGATTTGAACCTGTGACGATGCGGTCAAATGCAGGCCCCTGCAGTGGATGCATTAGTCCACTAAGCCACCAGACCTGTGAGAGAGTTGTACTAAAATGTGCAACAATACAATGCAGCATTAAAAACATACCCACAGTTTTTACCAAAAGCAGCGCCACCTTTTTGCATTAGTAAACTCAGGGGCATATTCTCAAGGACTTATCGCCGAGTTAACGGCATTTTATCGCAGCTTAAGTTGCGATAAATGTATCGCCTCATTCACAAGCTGGTACTAACAGCCCATATCACCAGTTTACCTGCAATGGCACCCGCAAAAAACATTGCCATGGATGACCCCGGCAACTATCACTAAGGAGATGCAGAGTAGGCGCTCCTGTGCAAAAACCAGCAACAACACCACTCCGCAACATTCTCAACGACCAGCCAGATCGGCAATAAGAACCCAAAACAGGCAATAAGGTGCCTTAGCAGCAGGAAATAACACCTGCCCTGTCCTGGTGTAAAGTCAGACTACAGCCAGCACCAGACAGTGGAGCCCAGCCCACAGCCACACCTGAAGGGCAACAGATGCCATGGAGCTACTGATCATGCAGCTCGGAATTCTAACAGGCCCACAACACCCACAGCCATCACCCCCAGGCCGGCCACACCACCCCACCCCCTTGGCTACCACAGAGGCAGCGCAGACACAGACAGCTGACCTTCAGAAAACACACCAGCCTCACAGACTAAACACCAGAGTATGTCATTGCCCACTACAAGCTCAAAAGGGCAACCATCCTCTGCATCCTGAACATCATAGCCCTCAGGCTGACAGTACCAACACAGCGGACAACCAACATACCACCTCAGACAAAGCTCCTGGCTGTGGTGCATCTGTTGGCCTCTGGTACCTTCCAACCAACAACATCCAGAGTCGAAGGAGTCTCACAGCCAGCCCTATCAAAGTTCATCAGACCTGTCCTGGATGCCATCATCAGCTTGGTACCGCAGTACCTATACTTCCCCACACTACGCAGGAGCAGCTGGAGACCAAGCAAGGTTTCAACACTATAGCTGGCTTCCTGCACGTGTTGGGCGCAATTGACTGCACACATATCGTACTTGTGCCCCCTGCTGACACTGCACACAATTACCGCAACAGAAAGCACACTCATTCCTTCAATGTGCAACCAATAGTGGACCACAAGGGACTCTTCACCTTCGTTGCCGCAAACTACCCAGGCAGTGTGCATGATTCCTATATCTTCCGACAGTCCATCAACAACCAGCGCTTTCAGGATGGCACCTACGGAAATGCATTGCTCATTGGTAAGTACCAAATGAACACACCACACACCTCAACTCCACATTCATGCAACTCACAACTCTGGGAATGCACATGTTAAAACTCACATACACCATGCCAACCAACATGCCAACCTACCAGACATGGCAGCACAACTTACTGTGGTAACCTGGGCTAGCCACTTACATGAGCCATTAACGTCATGGCACCTCAGCTACACATTAGCAGAATGTGGGAAGAGGAGGGAACCAGGCATGTGCGAAGGAGGTGATTTGACCGATGAATGAGACTGCACACAATGCCAATTGTGGCATGAATGTGCTTGACAGACTGCAGTATGCAGGCCACAGACATATCCATGTCGACATATTCTGCTGGTGGTGGTAGTGTTGTGGACAGTGGACACAACCATGTCACCCCAGCCAGTGGGGGAGATCAAGGAAATGTAGCTTGTTACATCCCCCCCTGTAAGAGTGTGCAGAGTGGGCTGACCTTGCGTATACCAGGCTAGCATAGGGGTGTGAATAAAAAGCATGTAGCCCTGGGCGTGGTTCTCTTCTGGAATGGCCAACGTTCCTGCCAGGGCGGCGGCTCTCACCCCGCCCTGAGGCCGATGCCGTGAGCGCTGGTGCCTGCGATACTGTGCCCTGCTGCACCCTGCTCTGCTTTGTCCCCGAAGCTGTCATGCCCACCCCTGGGCATCCAGGCATCACTGCTCTCCTGCCAACACAGGTGTGTGTCAAAGAGGGCCCACTATGTGCTGCTGCAAGCTCCAAGCCCGAGACCCCCGACCTTGGCAGCCTCCTCAGACCATCACAGCCTCTGTGACACAGTCCTGCAGTACTCCTCTCTCGCTGACGTACTACACCGGCATACACAGCTGACAAGTAGGTCACACATTTGGAAATAAGTCTTGATTTCTTCATGGCAGTGTTCATGTCACAGTACGCAAGTAGAGGAGTAAGAGGAAGATGCGCTTCAGTCCGGAGGAGAAAAGGCTCACATTTACGGAGGTGATGGGATACTACTAACAACAGCACTGGTGCCACTGACTCTGTGCAGTGCAGGCCTACCATACGTGGCTGTCGGCCACTGTTGACTGCTGCCTCCGGCACACACTGTGGTCAAGTAGGTCACACAATTGGAATTGAGTCTTGATCTCTTCATGGCAGAGTTCATGTCATTGTAGAGGCCTCATTGCAGACTGCATCCCCTTTCAGCTCTAGTGCCACTGAGTGTGTGCCCTGAAATTAAGCATGGGCGAATTTTGCGAATCTCGCGTTCGCGAATTTTGCGGATTTGCGAACTCGCAATCCGCAAAATCCGCGAATTCTCGCGAATTTGCGGATTTTTTTTGTGTGTTCGCGCGGGTTTCTGCCAGTTCGCGAGGGTTTTGTACAATTTCGCAAAACGCGAACTTACCTGTCGGGTCGCAAGTTTCGCGAACTTGTTGTTTCTACGTGTCCAGCCTGTTTGGGACACTCTTCTTCATCACTGCCACTCTCTGTCACCACTGCCACTCTCTGACTACTCATGCCACCCTCTGGCCCACCCATGCCACCCTCTGTTTCATCACAGCACCCTCTGGTTGTCCAGTCAGTGTACATTATTGTGACAACGCAAGCACGCCTTCCCTGCCTCCAGTGACCTGAATTAATTTGGGGCTGATTAATGTGTCACAGAATATTTTTTTAGCTGGCACCTGCTTCCTTAGTGCTTCCTGATTAGTGATCTTTTGCACTTGCTAAGTGCTTTCATTGTTGCAAAATTAGTTACAACACCTGCCCTGCCCCAACTGACAATAATGAATTAGGGGCTGATTAATGGATTTGAACTTCCAGCCTGGCTCCTGCTTGTCTCCCTTAGCTGTAATTCAGGACCTTTGTGGCATATGTGTAACTATTCTGAGGTTCAGAGCAGGGTCACATAATAGTTGCAACTGGCAACTGAACTCTGGAGGGGCCCCTCAGGAAGCACTACAGGAAATGGCTACTAATGATGAGCCTGAACTTTTGAACCTGGTAAGTAGTTTCAGTTTTGCTAAAATCGTATTTCTGCAATTTAGCGCTTATTCGCGGGGCGCGAAGTTGTACTGGGAAGCCGCGAACTCACGCGAGCAGTGCGAGCAAAATCCGCTGCTCGCGGATTTGCGGATTTTGCGGGAGATTCGCGAATCTCGCGGATTGCGAATTTACCGAAAATCCGCAAAATCCGCGAGCGAAACGGATTTTCCGCCCATGCTTACCTGAAATCCATGGGCAATCTCTGGTTGAACTTTAGTGGTGTCTGAGTCCATGGGCTGGGTGTTGTCTTCATCTTCATGTAGCTGATAATGACATGGTGGAAAAGAGGAGCCTGTAGCATTCAACTCCACCATTTGCCTGTTTCTGCCTGCTTCTGCCCTCTGCATCATGCCCTGAACCTTACACTGTCCCCCGAAACCCTCTGCGACATTCTCCTTGGACATCGATGAGGAGCCGCTCAGCTCGCGTGGCCCTACCTCAGTGCACCGCAAGTCACCGTCCAGTTGTGGTGTCCCTGTGCCGGCCGCATTACATCCGGGGCCACTAACTCTGTGCTGCTCAAGTCAGGGACCCTTGCTGTTTGTATCTTGTACAGCTGATTGTCTGCTCACCGTTGTGGTTGTTGCCTGCACCAACCAACCAATGAGGGGTGGCTTACAGTACCCAACACACATTCAGCACAGGCGTCACTGGACATGTAACCCTGGCAATAAAAGAGGCCGGGCGCACCCGCCCGTAGCCAGTTCCACAAACTCACTCAGTGTGTCTGTGTGGCCATTATGTATGCATGAGGGACCGCCGTACACAGCACATTACATTGTGCTGTGTACGGCGGGTGCAACCATGTCACCGCAGGCAGTGGTGTATACCTGGGACATGTAACTGTGTCGTACCTCCATGTGAGCGTAAGCGGTGTGGACAGGCGTAAACAGTACAGTGTAGGAATGTGGCTCCTCCACACGTGGATCTGGGTGCTATTCACTATAGGCCTTGCCACGGATGTGGCTGATGCATGTGTCTCTGTTGTAGTGTCTGCGCCACCCGTCCACCAATCGACAATGTTGCTATGTGGCATGCCCACGGTGTGCAAGCTCGGCCAAAGGGGTACATGCCCGCTCAGGATCAGGGGTCCCACATGCGAACTGTTGTGTGTGAGCCAAAAATGTACCCTCAACTTCATGTCGAGTTCAACCAGGCAGGTGCTCTACATCTGTGTCAGCCCTGTCCTTACAATGTGCCTACACACATGTGGCCTGCCTTCTTCTGCACACATCATCACTGTGTCATAGTCAGGCTTTTGGACATGCGCAGACAGGCATGACAATGGTGTGCTGTAGGGGTGCAAGTGACGCAACCGTGCCGCGCACACTAGTGACTATGCTCGGGAGAAGGGAGGAGCAGTAGTGAGGCTACGTAATACACATTGATCCCGCTCATTTGCAATAAACAGTTCATATTATACAGGAATCACTGAGTCACCCATATTACACACCAATGAACCAGTGAGCCTGCCAACACATCATGCAGTATGTAGTATTGACTCATGTCTCTTTTGGCTGTCACAGGTGACCAAGGATATAGACGCTGCGCTTGGATGATGACACCCCGCCAAGCCCCGAACACACAGGCCCAGAGGCAGTACAATTTGGCCCACAAACGCATCAGGGGCATTGTGAAGCACACATTTGGCATGTTGAAGTCACGTTTCAGGTGCCCGGACGTCACAGGTGGAAGGCTCCTGTATTGCCCAGACCTTGTGTGCAAAGTCCAGTCCATGTTAAGTTGCCAATGATCAGCTGGCCACTTCATGGAAAAGGAAATCCTCTTGCAGCTTGTTGTGTTCATGTAGCCATACAGGAGATCAGCCAGCTGACCATTGGAGTCCACTTTGTCCTGAGTAAAAAAGGGAGCAGGTCCAGTCCTTCAGGTCTCCTATCAGGTCACAGATAGCAGCTCCAGTCCTCTTCTAATCTTCAGCAGGTCCAGAAAGTGTTCTCAGGACCGTGCCTTGGGGTGCCACAATTATGGCTGACACAAGTTAGTGATGGGGTGACACTGAGGCACTCCCTAACTGATGGTATAAGACTTCCCAGGCCCTGGACTACCTTCTTTGTCAGTAGTTCTTGATTGCCTTTCTGTAAAGAAGCCCAAACTGCAATGTGCCAGGGCAATCCCAAGATTTCCAAAGTTGTCAGTTACACTAAACTTGGGCTGTGAAAACTGGGTATTTGTAGGGTAGTGTACTGTTGCAAATTAGTAGTAACCTTCAAAATCTACCATTAAAATCCACTTTGAAGCAGGCTCTGGACCTACGCCAAAATGTGAGAAAGAAGTCTGGTAAGCCAAAGTAAGGGCCTCCAGAAACCAGTCTGGGGATGCACAAGAAATACTTGTTTTCTTGTTCTGTTTGATCACTTCCAAGAGGCAAACCTTTTACACATACATGCCTTAGATTTATCTTTCAGGCAGGATTTGACACTGTGGTACCAACAGGAGGGTCAGCAATCCACAGCCTGTAAGTCCAGCTGAGCTCAAAGGAGCCATTTCTATTCATTCAGATCGACCTGTAAATCAAAGTGGCCTACTGTGTGGCTCGTGAAAGGAATTGCACACATGCTAAGTGCAGGCTGGACAACCGCTCGAAAGTTAATGCAAATTAGCCTCCAGGACCTCCGGTCAGGGTAAAGGTAGCTTTCTAAAAGTTCTTTTTTCCTAATATTCCTTAGAAATCTGACTCATCATTGAATTAGATTTTTAGTAACTAATAAAAATAATGCCCTCATCATTGTTCTCTGTAGTTCAAAATTAGAAAGAGAAATGTTATTTCAATCTGTATTCTGTTTTTCGATATAGGACAGCCAGGCCTGAAACAGTGGGGCTTTGTCACTGAAGGGACATGGTGACATTAATTTTCTACATGCCCCACTATTAATTACCACGCATACTAACTTATGGCCTACAAGGCCTACATAGGGTTGAGTAATTAATATTTTAAAGGGAGGTCTTTGACGGTCTAAAATCATTATTTCGACAGGTTGAACTGCAGGTTTTACACTGCAGCAGTCAGGTTACACATGATTGGTCTGGTGCAATTTGTAGGCTGCCCTGTGGATGGCACAGTAGATGCTGCTGTCCACAGGTGACATTTAAATTCCAGGCCCTGGGTGCATTTTCTACACTATATACTAGGGACATACAGGCAAGATAAATGTGCCATTAGGAGTATGCTAATTTAATCATGTTTAAATGGGAAGTAAAGGCACTTTACACCTGTCTAGCAGGGGTAGTAGCGCAGAGAATTCTAAGTCCAGTGAAAACAGGGTCCAGAAAAAAGCTGAAATATGCAGGGTGACCATGTAAAAGAGGTGGATTTCTCAGGGAGTTGGCCAAGATTCTCATGAAAATGCAAGAAGATAGCAAAATTCCACCAGCTGATGCTACTTTATGGCTTTCTCTGGTGATTTTGACTAAAACAAATTCTGGGGAGTTACACCTATGCATCGACCTACAGTGTCTAAAAAATAGCAGGTGGGTGGAGAATTTATCTCCCCCTGTATAGAATATTTGAGCACGACTGTGGATCAATCCAAACGGTTCACTAAATTAGATCTTCGAGTGGCATATTATCAGGTTGAACGGTGTTTGTAATATCCAATGGTATTTTTTAGTTCTGCTGCATGCCTTTTTGACTGGCCTCAGTGGCTTCTGTATTCCAGAAGGTTCTGACCAGAATGCTAAAATGTGTGACAAATGCAGTTGTTTCTCAGGGTGACATCTTGTTGTTTGCTGAAACAAAGGCTAAGTATTATGCAAACCTTGATAGAGTACTAGAAATGTTGCAGGAACTTGTAGTTAGGTTAAGGGTTGCATTTTTTATGTGAATGGGGTAGAATACTTGGGGCATATTTTATCTAGTCAGGGTGTCAAACCTAAAGCTGAGTGGATGGATTTGAGAAGACTCCTAGTCCTAATGGCATAGATAAACAGAGATTGGTCTTGGGTTTGTATTAATTCATTAGAAATGTTTCAGATCTCACAGAAGGCTTCAGAAATTGATTGAAACAAAACACTGAATGTAAATGGTTTCCCCTATATCAGGAGGATTCTGTTTTAAACAAACAGATCATTGTTTAAACTCCAGCTCTACAATTGTATCTTGATGGTTGTGAAACTTTGGTGAAAGCGGATACAAGTGTTTTTTGTATGGTGGCTGAACTGTTCCAATTAGATTGGGCCAAAGAGGCCACGATTAGTTCATATAAAGACGTTTGATTATCCACTACTGGATATTTTTTCAAGACAAAAAATGTAAAAGGCCATGGCATGACTGGCAAAATTAGTCACAAAGCTGCTTGAGTTTAACTTCAAAGTGGAAAATATTGTAGGTGACAAGAATTTTAAGGCTGCTGTTTTATCCAGTTTGCCTGTATGTAGAGACGGGCAGGAAGGTGGTTTGGAAAATTAAACTGAAAATATATGATTGCTAAGGTGGAAGACTATGTGATTTGTTTGGCCACGGGGGAGTGATGTTCAAAACTGATGGAGGATATGGTATTTAATATAGACATGAATCTTTATTATGGCCTATGGAAATTTAGAAACATTTTAGTAGCATGGCATTGATGGGTAGGTATAAAGATTGGTATGTGACTGTGTACAGTGTAGTTGTAGTGATAAACAGCTGGTTACATCAGCTCCCATTCCAATTTCAATTAAGTGCCCTACCAGAGTGTGACAGAGAGTGACAATTGATTTTTCTGGGTCTATTGCATGCCCTTTAGAGTCACATGAGATACATGATTGTTCTGCTGGACCTTTTATCAAGATGAAGAGATATGAAAGTTGTGCTTGCTACCACCACAAGTGTCATATGTTTTTTTCAAAAAGTATTTGCTAGGGAGACAGTTTTCACCTAATGATGACAGAAATGGGGTCCAATTTGTGTCATTTGCCATTGAAGAGTTTTTGGACTATTCTGGAGTTAAACACTTACGAATATCAGTTTATCACCCTAAAGGTAATGACAAAGGCAAAATATTCAACAGGGTGTTGGTTGAACTCATCCGGAGTAACATCAAATGAAGAGTGGATTGTGTGGATTCCATTATTGACTTGCATTGGGCCTACTGGACCACCCCACATTCAGTTACAGGTGAAATTCTGTTTAAGGTTATGAGAGGAAGGAAAGTGGTGGATATGTGTTGCAAGTAGATGATGAGAAAAGTGCTGTTAGATGTAATGATATAATCTCCAGAAAGTTGTGTGTGTATATGGGAGACACTTTCATTCGATCTGGTAGCCACTCCTTTCCAAGGAAATGATCCTAGCATCTGGAATAAAACTTCCCTATTCTAATGAGAGATTTGAATAGGCTTCCCTGCTGGTTAACCGCCTCCTTGGCCAATCTCTTCATACGTAAGACTCTTGCTGGTGCTGTGTTTACTGGGATTTGTGGAATTGCCTTTGCATTTTCCGATCTTGCTATTAGCTGAGATAACTGGAAACTCTTAGATTTAGCACTAGAGGATCAGGTAAGAAAGTGAGGCTGCTGCAGATGGATGAGCACCTGCCTCTCTCTCCATCAGCATTGTCATGCAAACTCATTGTTATCGAATGCCTTTTCCACTTGAACAGCTTGACACTTCAAAAAGGCGATATCGGCAGCCTGTTCTCATGGGCTGCCTCAGTACCATAGACTCATTTATGAAGTCTGACTACCACATTTTATTTCCACTTGCTAATCCTGCTTGCAAACATACAGATGACACATAATAGTTAAATGTTTAAACTATGCTGTTACCGAATTTGCCTACTTCTGTGCAGTCGTAACCTGTCATCTTTTGCCTCCTGCAGAGCTCCTTCATCGCTAGAGCTCCACATGCCCAACATGTATTGGTCTAAGGGATACATCATTGCTTGTCTTTAAGGTTATCTCTTCTTTCTGATCCCTCAAGTCACATGGGATGATGCCTTCCATAGTGATATCTTGCCAGTCAGACATGGCAGCGATCGGTTCACTTGCAGGGTCTCAGGTTCTTTCCAACAGGATACAACTGGGGCATAAAGTGTGTAATGAATCCTCATATTCTCTTATCAAGGTTTCCAAGAATGATCCCAGTGCTGGCAGCTTGAATGAAGAAGCTGGTTGATGTCTGCCCAGTTGTCCCTGCCAATTTAGGTTGCATCATAATGTACATTTGGGATTTTGTCATAAGCATTTATCTGTGGAGCCCTGTCCTGTGCATGCATTTGCTTTGCCTGTGGACTGCAACAAAGAATCAACATGTTCTCTGGATCGAAGAGAAGGACCACTGTGCACAGTATACCAATGCCATTTTCAAGATTATGCCCTGCTGGAGCGAGTTCTATCTTACCTTTTTTTTTTACAGCGAACACACAGACAAACATAAAGACACACCTGATTGTGGCTCCTCTGATATCATCTGTCGACCCTGCTATACACAGTGCTTAGAGGGCTAGAAGGAGTATTTAAACTAAAAAGAGATATGTCTGCCTCAGAGGTACACTACAGGCAATGAATACCTCACAGCCATATGTACCATCTCAAGTAAAATATCAAAGGGGTAAATGTTTTCATGAAGTTGTACATACATTGAAATGGATTTTTGAATGTATAGGAAGCATGCACATTAAATATCTCTCTACATATATCACAGCTAACATGATCGCTGCTATATGGGAAGCTCCTCCCGCCTTCCTGGCAAGGGAAAGAGACCCCATAACACCCCAAGAATGACTACTGGACCAGGAGGTAAAATTTCACATACCGAGAGTTGTTCCATCAAAGGAAACTGATAAGCAGGCTTTCACCTTATTACATTATATCGCTATTTTGGTAGTGAGATTTCATTTTGAAAGCCCGAAAGCCAGGGGCACACCTATAGCTCAAAAAAGGAAACTGCTTAAACATTAAAATTTTAGCACACATCTGCCTGTACAGATCAAACACTTGCATGTGATTATATTCCACATTGATCGCCATAAAGGTCTGCTTCCATAAATGTCTGCTAAATGCCTGTCTGTGGCAATCAATTCCTACTAAGTGGAATATTTTAAATATGCTAACCTAATGTTTAAATATGCTGCACATACGTACGTCCTGTATCTGAATATTTAAATACGTGTCACCCCTTGCCAACATACCCCCCATGTAAAGAGTAGGCTTTAGTATTGCAAAATCAACCAAAAGCTATATTTAGATCTCCAAATAAATACCATCCAGGTTCACAAAATCTAGACTGCAGGTGTTTTCTAAACGAATTTACTCTTGACTACCTGTCATTCTTCCTTCATTCTATTCATTATTACACTTTTCCTATTCCTTCCTTTCACCCTTCCGTTAAAGCGTTCTTCCACCTTTCCTTTCATGTTTCATTCTTTACTTTTGCCATTCCTTCCTCCTACCGTTGATTCTTCCTCCTCTCTATCTACCAATCTTTGTGTCATTCATACTTTTAATTTCTTACTTTTCTCCCTCATGCTTACTTCTTCATCACTACTGCATATATTGTTTTCTTCACTCTGTATATCATCCCACAGCCCACAGAAGAGCGTTCACGATGCCTCTATTTTTTCACTTTCCCTATTGTTTTCAAACTCAACATGCTGGCATAAGCTAAGTGACAGAAATCTAAAGGGAATTCTTCACCAAGAAATAGAAAGAATGTTGAATGCACATTTCCAACAGTTATTTGAGTGCCGTTCAAGGCAGCAGGAAAATTATGAGTTGCGTAGTTTTCCACTTGTTGTAAATTCTCAAAATTACAGAAATAAACTCAAACGTTTGAAGGGCATTTACAATAAGTAGATTTCTGTCTTTTAAAAAGGTGCATGCGAATCAGGCCTTATTTGAGGCCATCTGTAGCAGACATTAAAAAAATACTATAAAGGATTTTCTTTAGAGCACAAAAAATCCTTTGTCAGCTCTACCTTCAGCTATATGTGAGACACACTGGCTTCTTCATGCAAAAACCTTTACAGATAAAACGTTGTTAATGTTAATATTATAAGGGATAAAGTACTCCCTACTGTACATCGTAAGGATATTGCAAGTCACTTGGGTTTCCATAAGAATATAGAGGAACGAGTCCGAAGGCCTTCCTTTAGAAGGTTATGGAACTACGAGCTGACTTGCAATATCCTTTTCATGTATGCCAGGGGGTACTTTATCCCATATAATATGTACTCACGCCATCACCTTTCCCACAAACCACTTAAAACCTTAGTGCATCTCTCTTTCATATGAAGGAAACAAGCATGTTTGGTAACATTAAACACATCAAAAACCTATTAGATATTTGTTGCAAACAAATATTCGAAACAGTTAAATACAAGTCAGGTTTTTTTTTATAAAAAAAGTTGCATTTCCTTGGCATGTGTAGAAAAATGCAGAAAGAATCTCGCTTTTCACTAAGGAGCGCAAAAAAGAAAAATATTCTCTTTGCTTGACATTGCAAGCTAATTAAATACAGCATAAAAAGAAGAGCAAAGTTCGTTTTCATTACTTTAACTACTGCTCCAGTTATGCTCCATCACCTGACTTGCCTTTCACCTTGGCTGCTGGCTCTTGCAGCAGGCATTGTGATGTCAGAATCTGACTGTAATAACTTTATAATAGTCTTTTCTTTATAATCGGAGACTGGGTGCATCACAAGTCGCCGAATATAAAGAAATTATTGGCTGACGTTTATACTGAGATTACAGAATACCATGTATAATACAATATCTTCTGTGATATTTACATATTACTAAGTTGAACACTTATAGAACATGTACAGCACATTGACATATGAAATTGCCTTTTCTATGCTAAAAACAAAAATAAGATTCATTAGTTTTTATACTGTATTGTTAGTAGTTAGTATATATATGGTAATGGACTGAGTGCCATTGCTCATGTCATGGAGGCAGAAGATTATGGAGGAGAATAAAGAAAATTAATCTAACTCAATAGGTTGTGGTTCAAAGCACGTCCCCATAGCATCTTTTAATGCCTCCTTAAGGGGTTAGTTAAGGAGCTCCAGAAGACCAAAAGTCTTTCTGCAGGTCATCAAGCTCCCACTAATCTTCCTACACACATCTCCTGTGTGATCAGGGCACTAGCAAAATGCCCCTGAAAATCACTGATTCCTATGTCAATACTAGGCAACAAAATGGACTTAGACTCCTCCCTTGGATTGCAGAGCCCACCAGGAACTTGGGTGGGGACTGAACTGGTCTAAAAAATTATCCGTCATCCCACCACCACAAAGAGATCAAAAGTTATCCTCAGTTACAATGTTCGGTGACATCCTACATGCTCTTGTCCTAGATAAGAACGTTTACCTCACTTCAGATTTCACAATAGCTTCACTAGCCACACTGGGCCCCTCAACAGTGAAGTATCAGGCTATAGTAGAACTGCCCTTGTTAGAGCAATTATAAATTGACTGCCAATTGCACTATGGAAGATTGTTGCTGCAATGACACAACTAAAGCATTCAGTCAATCACTGAGTGGACTGCACTCCAGCATTAGAGATCAAGCATTGAGGCACTGTGGCAGTGGACATGCTTTCTTCATGTCGGAGGAGCACAATGTGCTTTAGCATAGGAAAGCAGTTTTATGAGTTTTTATATGCTATAAATATGTTGATATTTCATTCAGAACAACACCAGCCTGACATTGTAGAAGTCATCACCACCAAGCACATTTAATAGACAGGTCTGTGTAGTGAAGTTTTGGGTACATCCGTGGGTCAAACAATTCTAAAAGATGGAGCAACACACCATTACAGAAAGCAATATTATATTGCTTTCACTTGAGAACACTTTTGGATTACAGCACCACCATTCCTGGTGATGTGTGTTATAGTGTTCACTTATGCTTATTCATGAAAATCTCAGTAGGATAATGATAATGATTTCTAGATGAATGATGCACAAAAATGTCAGTGGTGCACTGGAACAGTCTTAGCTCAGCTGAAGGCCAGCTGGAAAGTGTGCCAGATGGCGTCTGCTGGGGTACAGAGTCCAGAAGAACCCCTCCTGCCTAGATCGAGAGTTCAACACAATGTGTTCAGTCTGGGAGTTGAACGCAACAGGTATGCTACTCAGCTGCAAGCTATCACGTCCTGGACCCCTTCTTATCTTGCAGGCAAGCTCACCATCACTGCTGGGTTTTGGCACACCCACAACAAGGACACCATCAGACTAAGAAAAAAGCAAGCCAACAGGCCTTTTTCATTTATGCATCCACGATCTGGAGCAACATCGTTGTATACATCAGGATCATCTCAACACTGATCCAGTTTAGGAAAGAGTTGAAGACTCAGCTCTTTAAAGAACACTCCATCAACATGAATTAACCATCCACAATTCAGCGTCATCTCCTCTTACTCATTGACTTTATGCTTGTCTTTGACCAGGTACATCGCTCTGCTGCCTTTTAGCTATGTTTGTGCTATAGAAATACTACATACATACATATATACGTATATACATATATACATATATACATACATACATACATACATACATACATACATACATACATACATACATACATACATATGTAAGGTCCAGAAGAATGTATTCAGTCCAGATTCGAGGTAAAGCTGAATCTGGCTGTCCCAAAGTGCAACCATATAAAGCAGGACTCAAAGCTGCACCATGTCCATCTGTTGCTTCCTCATATGCAGGCTGAAGGGGGAGCAGATGGAGTGGAGAAATTCTCTGGTATTTTCACAGATTTTGAAATCCGCATGCTCAGACTACTCCTCCACTGTTCCTTGCAGCCAGCGATAAAGCAATGCCTTAGATGTTTCTTCTACTAGCTCTGCAATGGGGTGTGCAGTACAGCCGGAGGTAAAGTGCTGCTATTACTAAAACACGGTCCTGTGGTGGACCCAGAGGGATAGCCTCTTGTAGTGTAGTTCCTAGTTTCCCACTAGGCCCTGCGCATTGGAATAACATAAACAGTAGTATCGACGTGGAACTGCGGATATTCCAGGCCTCCACTGACTATGCTAAACTTAATTGGGTTGTGTTACCAACTAGCTCAGAGGTCACTGGAAACTTTCTTCTCTGCATAGGAAGTGATCAGCTTCCTTGGCACAGACAAGAAGGGATTCAGTTTTCCAACAACCGTGCAACATGACAACTTTGCTCCTCAGATCAAGAGTCGATCTCTAGGGTCGTGTGAAACAATAGACATAGATTTCACTCAGTCAGTCTGGTGCAGTTTACTTTCACAATATGTAGAGAATAGAGAGACGGGCGTTTATCAATAAAGGTTGACATTTATTGAACAGTCTTTCTTCTCGTACAAGAGAAATGTATTGCCACAATTGCAATAACTGTTATTATAAAAAGTACGTACAGTAAGATAAGAATTGCGAAATAGAACTGTAAAAGCATTGATATGGTTTCTTAGCCATACAATGGTTTAAAAGTAATAAAACATATATACAGTCATATATACATTAGGCTAACAAACTCAACTGGTGCTTCTAACTAAGCCTACCCCGGTGTGCCTGACCTAAGCCTAACACGTGAGAAGGGGGAGTAAGTAAGTAGCTTAAGTTAAGTTGGTTTTGCCAAGGTTTGTTTCAAGAATTCTCTTCTAAGGGTTTAGTCAACACCATACCTCTGAATAGAATGATGGAGGATTGGTATCTCCTTCAGGGGTCTCTCTCGATATCCCAGTCACCCGCGAGGGTAAACCGGAAGCGCCGGGACTGGATTTCTCTGCACGAGAAAGGCAGCGGCTTCTCTCAGCGCGTCGGGAGGAAGGAGGGGTGACAGCGTCCGCGGGCAGCTGGGCTGGATGTCTTCGCAGAGGACGGCTGCACGGCTCCTCAAGCGTACTGAACCACAGTTCGCGCTGTAGCGGCGATAATGGTAATCAGTAGCTTCACCACCACAGGATAGCAGGCTGCAGCGACAGAGTGCTAGTTTTTACCAACACTGGTCATGCAGGCAGCTGGCATCAGCAACAGTAGCTCTCGCTCAACAGCAGCTAGCTTCGCATTGCTTAAGGCAACGTTGGTAATATTTATACCTGACAGGTGCCGGGTTTGACGCAAGTTTGCTGGACATAAGACGTCAATAAAAGATGTCACTAGGAAGTGGCAGCTATCAGTTGCTCATTAGAGTTCTATTACTAATCAAAACATAGCAAGCGGGGATTTCCAGGTTTTGCTAAGTTTTTATCTTGTTGAAGAACTCGGAGTGTTATCTAGGAATATCAGATAGTGACTGCTGCTCTGTCATTGCACTAATTGGTTGCAAAGGAAGTAGCAGAGAGTCATGCTGGAATGTGGCTCTGTGGCTCTGCTCGTGTGAGGCCAGAGATGACTTTTCAGAAAATCGCACTTGAACGGTTATGCCAATATAGGGAATAAAGGGCTTTATAGCCGAATAGGGGCATAAGGTCACAGTATCGATCAGGAACCTAGATAAGCACATGACACCCACTCCACGAATTCATGTCCATCAAAATTACTAAAACTAAGCAATTAGATGCATGTGTAACAATGTGTAACATAGCCCACCCCAAAATACATAAATGCATTCGAAATAGGCGTACTTGTAATACATGGAATTTAGGTACTGTACGTAGTTTTAAAACATAGTAATCATTCAAAAATTATTGCATATAAAATCAATGAACGATTATGCAAAAAGAATTACACATGAAGTATCTCTGACAGAAGAAATGCGAGATAAATCATCACATAAAAATGTATTGTAATAACATGTGTGCTAGAGGCTGGTGTAATGTTGTTATGTCTCTAGATGTGTGTAGAAATAGAAGTGTGAAGCTTCTGTTCTCTAAGAATAGTTTTTACGTTAAGCAAAGAATTGTTCGTGCCAAAAGGGAAAAGGGTCAATATTTGAAAAATTGTCCAATTCAAAGAAAAATCAGTTTACCAAAGCTCCTGGCAGTTTTTGTTGATCAAAACTGAAGGCCGAATTCAGAGTTCATAGGAACGCTGTGTGTCGGAAAGCTTTTCAAAAGTTATTGTTTCTCTATGGGTGAGAACATCGTATCAGACAGGCTCGCAAAGAATTGGTCTACAAAATCAGGTGATAGTTCAACCAAATTAGATAGCGCTGAAACTTGGCAGGTGTGAGAATGATTGCTGTCATCGAAGGCAGGATCAGCAATGCTCACAGAACGTTGTACCTGGATGATGTTGCTTTTGTCACTCGCTCCACTGTTACCACTTGGCTGTAGTACAGGAGTCTCCACGAATGCCGTCATCAGGATTGGTAGCCGCTGGGGACAACACAATGCGTGAGCCGTTATTGGACTTAGCAAAGTATCGGCGTCCATTGGTACTGCTGATGGAAGTGAAAGACAGATGTCCAACACGCATTCCTCGCCGCAAAGCATACACCGTAGCACAGGTAAAATGCAATTTTGCCATATCGGTCTGAATGAAAGGAACCAGGTCATGTTTAGATCTCTCAGCCTGGCCAATCCGAGGACGTTAGTTATCCTGTCCCTGTAGCGCATTGCTAGGATTGTCTCTTCCATTCCCATGGGAGCTATGTCTGAGCCGAGGCTTGCCATAACGAAGCAGGAGGGTCAAAAATAGAATCCCTGCGATGAGTCCAAAAAATAGTGGAATACCACCAAAAATGGAGTGCACAAAATTAGGAAATATTCCCAAAATTGCCTGGAAGGGTGTTAGCAGTCCTGTAAAGACTGTCTTAAATATGCCTGGGATGCTCGTGGCACTAGACATGTTAAGGAGTTGCTCGAGCATTTGTACGAAATGCACGGGGCAATTTGTTGATAAAAGGTCATGGACTTCAGTAGCCGTCCTTGCGACTAGAAGATCATACGTCTCTTTAGATGACGTTAAAGGCACTGTTGTCTGTAAAAGCACAAATTTCATTTTGCTTAATGTATCAATTCGTATAGAATAGAGATTCAGACGAGGCCAGATGGGAGTCACTATGTCTGGAGGCCCGCTCGGGAACAATGCTTGCATACAGCATTTGACCATGGACGTTACTTCTACTAGATAACTTAGTCCGGGCGCGAGGCCACAGCACCTGTGATCCGTTCTTAGAATGTAACTCCCGTTTGCGAGTTGCATAAAGAAGGGCTCTATCTGAGTTGCAGGTGTGACTAGCTGGTGGCATGAAAGGTTGTTTGAATTTCCATCACATGCTCCGTGTAAATTAATACCCTGACACAAAAGTATACCGCTTAGTGAGTGTTTACAGTTGTCACCACTAAGAAATACATTTTTGTCACTGTCACTATAGCAAGAATGAGTGTATGGTAATTTCCATTCGGATTTAATATATCCTTTACCCAATTGTTCATACTGGCCAGCAGGTATGTACTCAAGGCACTTATGAAATCGGAAAGTTGTTATCGGAATTGTGATAATTCCGTGTATTATCCATTCAATGACAGGACTCTCTGACATTGTCAATGGTAATCTCTCGAGTTTCTCGATGCTCAAAATTGTATAGTCTGCTCCTTTCTGTGCCAAACTGATCTGTTTATCAGTAAGGTTAAAAATGGAAAACAATGACGTTGTGTTAATTAAACGCCAAGGCACATAGCCTGAACGAAGATTTTGCAGCGTCCAGCCTAGTTCTATAATAGAGCGTAGTTGAGACTGGCCATGTTGTAACACTAGCAAATCTCTGTCTATCACATCAAAGGCAGAGGATACAATATTGTCCAAAGAATATATTCTGGAAGACAGAGTCATTAACCCATTGTCTACCACAGAAAGTGATTTCTCCAAATTAATACGATCAATTTCTCGTATTTTTTACCTACACTGTATGTTGTTATTATTCCTGGATGTTGTCTCTGGGAATATCTTGAGTCTAATCTGGTCATTTTTAAACCCTGTGTTTTATTCAGGAATCTATCTTGACAGCTATTTGTGTCTGTAGGCCAGATTAACCACTTTTTCCAATCAGGATGTGTTCTGTTGAAATGTAAAATGTGTGACACGTCTAACTCATTATCTGCAGTTGCATTCTCAGCTATTGGCTTTGGTATAGACGGTGTTTTCATTTCTTTGTTCTTAGCTAGGCCAAGACAGGATGTTTGGTGTACAGTGTCATTTAAAAATAACATTTGTTCTGGTATCATGCAGGTTCTAAACAGTGCTTCTAAGCCTTGCACCTGCCAATCTTTTGTACCCCAAATCGTTTTCGTTTCAATATTATTTTTCCAATAATCAAAACCAAATGTCATCATTTTATCATAAAATGCTTCTGAATATATCAATTTAGAATTTGTCAGCATCGTTTTCATTCCTGTTTTATCTAACAGTTTGTAATAAAACGTTTCTGCATCACTGGTGTTAAACCCTGAAAAATATTTGAATTTCTCAAAAAATGCTTTAGAACTGCTTTTAGGTGGTGTAGAACAATGTTCCCATTGATTATACATAAAAACATTTCTAGGCTGTGCAGATTTATGCAAGTAATGATCCCCATAGTGGGTGTAACAGAATAACTGCTCATAACTAGATGAACCTTGTAAATAATCATGATCTGTGAATCTAGCTGACATAACTAAATCAGACATCATGTCATTAATACTGTTAAAGTCCCAATCATCAGAGAATGTACTTGGTGTAACAAAGTCACTTAAGGAAACCTTTAGTTGATGAGGATACTTCAGGATTTCGACCGGACCATAGATCTCATAGTCTGTTTTCTCCCATACTACCCCACCAGGTATTGGAATTGCTGTGACATTTACTGTTGACAGTTCTCTTTTCTTCACGTGGGATGATCTGTGTGGTTTCAGGACTAGGTTGATGTTCTGACTTGCTGTGTCCATTCAATTGTAATGAACTTCCCTAAAATTAAAACTAAAATTAGGCATAGTAGGAGTATGAATACCCCTGAGATAATCCAATGCTCAATCAACGGTGAATCCAGATATAGTTCTTTGATTTGTTGAAGGAGTCCTGTTGTATTTTCTTTAGAATACTTTTTTGTTTCTGGCATCACTTCGGGGTCGTTAAAATCTTCAGAGAAGTTGTCGAAGTTGATGAAATAACCAGAGGCAGTTCTGTCAATTGATGGGATTGTTCTTTCAATCTGTCTCTCGGTAGCACTTTCTGATGCCACATCATTGTAGACTGGTGTTTTTTCTTGACGAACTGTTTCAATCTGTGTTTCAAGAGGCACGAGTTCCATGGCATTATTGCATAGTCCTTCATTGTGCACTGCAGGCTGATCGAATGTGATGAGTCTTTCAGTTTGAACCTCTTGGATTGTTGCAAGTTTGGGTATTCTGTTGTTTCTTGGGAGTCCACTGGGCCTACTGTTGATTATAGGCCACATGCTTGTGGTTTTACCAGATCGATGGACACGATTCTGTTCTCCTTTTTACCAGCAAGGGGCGGTAGCACAACTGATCTTGTTCCGGTGACTGCCAAGACAGGTACTGCTTTTCTGTAAGAAGGCCCAAATTCCTTCTTCACCGCGATCTTTTCTCTGACTAGATCCCCAATCTTTGGAATCCAGACAGGCCTTGCTGGGGCTGTTGCGGGTGGTGCCTCGTCAGTGGTACTTGGCTGTTGCTTTAACTTTATGTTGCTTAATGATTTTCTTGTTTCATTCAGTTCCTGTAAAACAGCCAAACGGTCTTTTACTTCAAACTGCTTTGTTTCTTTTTGTACCACTGACATCTGACTATCGAGGTCCTGAACGTTCATTCTAATTCCGAACAATAGTTCGTATGGGCTGAAACCTTTTAGAGAATTTCTTGGCATGTTGTTAAGACTAGTCTGGACACTTATTAAATGTTTGACCCACCCAGCGCCTGAACCTAATACCTTCGCTGTTATAGATTGCTTTATGTCCCGGTTTTTTCTTTCCATCACACTTGTGCGATGGATAAGAATACCGCAACCCAATTCCCATGCTAGCCATGGCCCCCCTATAGGCTCGAGAGCTAAAAGCAGGACCCTGGTCAGAATGGAACGTGGTAATTGCGTATATGCCGATATGGACTCGCTAATCTTTTATAACAGTTCTAGCGTCAGCCGAGTGCTGGAGGCCTCATTATTTAAGTGTATTTCGTCTTAACTATTAATAGGACGCAGGATGGGGTGTAGGCAGCGTTACGCTCTTTCTGATTGGTAGCCGGTAGCAAGGTTCGCCACTGCGATCCCTATTGCAGTTTTCACAGTTGTTTGCATATATTTGGTGTTCTACACTCATTCCCGGCCACCAGAATACTGATTGTAATTCAGTCAGTGATTCCTTGATCTTTCTGTGCCTAAGACCCAAACCCATATGTGCGTCTGCTATTAAAAATATTCTCCTGTTCGTGTTTGGAATTACTCTATCCCCCACTCCAGGGATTCGAGCAAACGGAACGGAGTTTGCATCGATTATGTATGCATAATTGAGTGGATAGTTTACGGGTAGTGCTGCACAGTCGCCTTTTACGGTCGTTCTTACTGCCAGCATGGTTTCCCCGTCTATATACTTATCTGTACGCTTTTTTGTGGCTACGGAAGCCGGGTTAGTTGCTTCCGTGGTGGCTGTATTAGCCAATGAATTCCCTGCAACGTGAACGCCATCACGTTGAAGACTCTGTGCGTGAATCACGTGAGTCATTTGTAGTTCTTTGTGTAAAAGAGCTACCTCGTTCCAGAGCTTTTTATGCTTTATTGTGGCACCTGTGTCATCTTTGTAGTCGTTTTCGATCCAACTCTGCAGTTTGTTATTGAAAGAATTGACGCAAAAATGAGAATCGCACACTATAAGTGTGGGGAATTCGCGTTCTGCATTTTCGAGCGCCATCTTTAAAGATCTGATTTCAGTTCTTTGAGCCGAACAGTACTTAACTGATTCAGTTTTTGTTATTTTCGGTTTGATTTTACCGCACAGCCAACGACATTTAATGATCGCACATGCTGCATCGTAGGATTTTCTCTCTACGTTGAAATGCTGTACAAAGCTATCTGTGTAGATTATACAGGCGTATTGTGGGAGAGGCAGGATTTCGATTGGCAGAGGATATTCTTCTTCATAATCTAATTCATTCAGTTCTGTGTATTGCGGGGTGAAAAAGTATTTCACATCTTCCGCTCCTAGAGAATCTATGCACTGTATCCATTTTGGATTCAGTGACACTGTAGGCAGGTTTACTGGGCTGAATAGCGCCTCGAAGGCGGATTCCGCTGTGAGGATATTAATCCGTTTGCCGTGTGCTAGTTCTCTTTCATTTGCTAATGCGATTTGCACTGCGTTCACAGTTTTTTCTGTGCGACTGAATGTTTTTTCTGCTTGTGTGTACAAGTGAGATTTAATTGAAATTGGTACCTTTTCTCCCTCATTAGAGGTTAGGTATGTGAATCCGCATCTTCCTGGGATGACTCGGATTACAAGATCCCGTGTGTTGTCACGTGTATCTAATTTTGTTTTTGCTAACATGTCTGTTTGCAGTGATCTCAAAATTTCTGTGTGTTTTTGAGTCCAATTGATTTGTTTTAAATCAGGTTTAATTAGTTCGTAGAGAGGTTTAACCCTCTCTGCGTAATTTAGGATGTAAGTTCTTCCGAAATTCAGAAAACCTAGTATTGATTGTAAATTCTTCAGCGTTTTTGGAGCTTGGAGTACAGCGCACTTCTCTAAGAAGTTGTCCGCTAGGCTTTTCCCTTCCCTTGATAATTCGTACCCTAAAAATAGTACTGTCAGATGGGCAATTCGGGACTTTTTAAAGTTGAATTTGTAACCCTCCGCTGCGAACCCAAGTATAATGGTGTTCACTCTTTTCAAGTGAGTATCCAAGTCGTCGTCTGTGAGATAAATATCATCTACGTAAGATAATGCTTCATCATCATAGATCTGTAGTAACTCTGTTACCCTAGCTGAGAATAGTCCTGGGCTGTTCTTGAACCCCTGTGGGAGTCGACAGAATTTTTTCTGCGACCCAAATGCGGAGAAAGCGGTCAAGTATCTGCTTTCTGGTGCAATGTTTTGACAAAAGAAACCATTAGAAATGTCTAATGTCGTTTTGTATTTTTTCCTAACTATGTTATTCATTAGGGCTGCACTATGCGAGTTTTGTACTGCAAAAGTTTTGCAACATGTATTAAGATGTCTGTAGTCCAAAACTAGACGATATGAATTGTCTGGCTTGGAGACAGGAAACAAAGGATTGTTCATTTGAGAGGTGCATGTTTCAATCACCCCCTGGTACTCAAGTTGATCTAAGATCTCCCTGACCTGTTTTTTAGCTTCTTGCTTTATGGGATACTGCCGTTGGGCAGTTGGTTCACTTTTTAATTGGATTTTGTGAGGCGGAGAATCCTCATCCCATCCTACATGATTTTTATACAATGCAGGTGCCTGGGCTACTGCCCATTTCCTTGCATATGTGTATTTTTTATGAATCGGTATGTGATTCGAGAAGGCAGGCATAATTACCTCTTCGCCACGAGGGCACTCCCTGACAAACTCCGGGGGCCAATCTTTTTCAGCTAACAGAATATCATAGCCTTTTGAGAGCTTATCCCAAAATAGACCCTTAATTTTCCTAGTCTTATCACCCTCCATACGCAATGTTATTTCGTATATTTTATGGGGCTCGCTAAGTCTGGCGTCGGCAGTTTCAACCTGAATGTATTCATTCGTGTCCACTGTCTCCAGATGACTCATCAAGTTCTTGCGCGCTATACTGATCTCTGCTGCACTGTCCAACATTGTCAATGCCCACTCCCCGTTTTTCAACTGTGTCCTCAGTATTCTCGGCATGGTTGATTACTCTAATACTGGCTACCTTCTTTTTCTGAAATTGAGATTTCTTATTTTGAGCAGGTTCCTTGTCTTTGGACTTGGTGTGCTCTCCTGGGTCTGACCGTCCTCTTCTTTCCGAATTCTGTGGAAGAGATCGAGAGGGACGTGTATCAATACTTTGATATCTATCAGGTTTTTTTATATTATCCCTATTTCTAAGGTTATATCTTTTCTCAGAGGGCTCCCGTTGGGGAGACTGGCGTTCTCGAGTCGGAGTTCTTTCCCTCCGTCGAGGAGATCTTCCTCTGGTCTGGAAAACTTTTTCCTTGGGAGTGGATTGTTTATTTCCATCCCAGCTCTTTTTAGGAGTATTTAAATTATTTTTAATAAATAATTTTTCAGGATTTTCGAGCAGTTGGGGCTTAACTGGTTTTCCACCCAAGCTGTCTCTACCTAATTCTTCATAGCATTTTTCTATGATTTTTGCAAGCTCAACAGGATCTTTTATATCTGTTTCCCTCAACTTCTGGCGAATCGCCACAGATGCTGCTTCTCCCTTTACATTAGCTAATAATATAGCTGTGACCTGCTTGAAATCTTTCAGTAATTTCATACCCAGATTTAAAGCGGGCTCTGGACCGAATTCATTTTGAATCTGTTTTAGCACGTCTGGTATTACCGCCATAGACGGAACACCGTGTGTTTTTGTGTAAATGGAAGCAAAGACTGTACCCCAAGTGTCGCAGTCCTCCACGTGTGGTGCGATTCCCATAGGAAGGCAGATGGTCAAGATTCTGTGTTTCTCAATAGGGGTAGTATCAGGAAATACTGCCTCTATTTGAGTGATTTTCTGGGCTAACCAGAAAGGAATTTGTTCCCGTTTTACGGGTGTTTTACCAAGACATGACTGTATGTTCTGTGGTGTAATTTTATTTGTGTTCCCCTGATGAGGGGTCAGCTGTGGTGAATTAACAGCTGGCTGGACTGTTGCAGTCCGTATTACATATTGGACTAATTGCCTATGTATTTTTATTAATGTGTTTAGCTGTGCTAACAGCTCTTCTTTTGACATTTTTGCAATGTCAGGATGTGGTGTGTAGCTGGCTAGAACCGGCCACGTGGCTCCTGGTCTACCTAGTGGACCGAGCCTAGTTATGTGATCATTGTGTTTTAGGGCGCCATTAAACCAGAGCAGGTGCTCTTGAAATTTAAGTGGGATTTCAATCTCCTCGAAAGGAGCGTACTCTCCCGGAGGTTCCTCTATTTTGTAATAGTGAAACTCTTGTGTTATTGCGTTTACCGCTGGAAAGTTTATCCATGAATAGAATACCTCTGTCTGCCGATACTCGTGAGCCTCTATCACGAAAATTACTGTACCACCTTGAGGTGGCAGTCCGTTTTCTATAAGTTTTAAAGTTATAGATCTTCTTAACTGGACCGGGATGATAATAGCATCCGGGTCTGCTTCGAGGAGACTTGTGTCTTCCTCTATTAGTATGGAAGCTAGTCTAACTGCTTCCTCATTGTCTGACATTTTAAAAATGCAGTTTTGCAGAGTAGGTCTCCAAGGAGACAAAGATTAGATGCACAATATTTTGGAACACTGTATCCTTCAACGTTGAATAAACCGGAGCTTTACATAGGAATCTCTTCCTACTAAGGTCGGGCGGATTTTAACCTTTCACCCACTCCAGACGTCTATTGGAGTATTTACGGGAGAAAGGGGTGTGAAATATGCACGACTGAGTTACTCTACAAGTCTTACGTTAGTTTATCGCCTTACCAAACGTTGGGCGCCATGTAGTGTAGTTCCTAGTTTCCCACTAGGCCCTGCGCATTGGAATAACATAAACAGTAGTATCGACGTGGAACTGCGGATATTCCAGGCCTCCACTGACTATGCTAAACTTAATTGGGTTGTGTTACCAACTAGCTCAGAGGTCACTGGAAACTTTCTTCTCTGCATAGGAAGTGATCAGCTTCCTTGGCACAGACAAGAAGGGATTCAGTTTTCCAACAACCGTGCAACATGACAACTTTGCTCCTCAGATCAAGAGTCGATCTCTAGGGTCGTGTGAAACAATAGACATAGATTTCACTCAGTCAGTCTGGTGCAGTTTACTTTCACAATATGTAGAGAATAGAGAGACGGGCGTTTATCAATAAAGGTTGACATTTATTGAACAGTCTTTCTTCTCGTACAAGAGAAATGTATTGCCACAATTGCAATAACTGTTATTATAAAAAGTACGTACAGTAAGATAAGAATTGCGAAATAGAACTGTAAAAGCATTGATATGGTTTCTTAGCCATACAATGGTTTAAAAGTAATAAAACATATATACAGTCATATATACATTAGGCTAACAAACTCAACTGGTGCTTCTAACTAAGCCTACCCCGGTGTGCCTGACCTAAGCCTAACACGTGAGAAGGGGGAGTAAGTAAGTAGCTTAAGTTAAGTTGGTTTTGCCAAGGTTTGTTTCAAGAATTCTCTTCTAAGGGTTTAGTCAACACCATACCTCTGAATAGAATGATGGAGGATTGGTATCTCCTTCAGGGGTCTCTCTCGATATCCCAGTCACCCGCGAGGGTAAACCGGAAGCGCCGGGACTGGATTTCTCTGCACGAGAAAGGCAGCGGCTTCTCTCAGCGCGTCGGGAGGAAGGAGGGGTGACAGCGTCCGCGGGCAGCTGGGCTGGATGTCTTCGCAGAGGACGGCTGCACGGCTCCTCAAGCGTACTGAACCACAGTTCGCGCTGTAGCGGCGATAATGGTAATCAGTAGCTTCACCACCACAGGATAGCAGGCTGCAGCGACAGAGTGCTAGTTTTTACCAACACTGGTCATGCAGGCAGCTGGCATCAGCAACAGTAGCTCTCGCTCAACAGCAGCTAGCTTCGCATTGCTTAAGGCAACGTTGGTAATATTTATACCTGACAGGTGCCGGGTTTGACGCAAGTTTGCTGGACATAAGACGTCAATAAAAGATGTCACTAGGAAGTGGCAGCTATCAGTTGCTCATTAGAGTTCTATTACTAATCAAAACATAGCAAGCGGGGATTTCCAGGTTTTGCTAAGTTTTTATCTTGTTGAAGAACTCGGAGTGTTATCTAGGAATATCAGATAGTGACTGCTGCTCTGTCATTGCACTAATTGGTTGCAAAGGAAGTAGCAGAGAGTCATGCTGGAATGTGGCTCTGTGGCTCTGCTCGTGTGAGGCCAGAGATGACTTTTCAGAAAATCGCACTTGAACGGTTATGCCAATATAGGGAATAAAGGGCTTTATAGCCGAATAGGGGCATAAGGTCACAGTATCGATCAGGAACCTAGATAAGCACATGACACTCTTCTTTTCCTTCTAATTCCATTGATGTCTCAATACTATTCTCAAATCTCTGGTTTAAAAAGAGATAATAGGTAATTCTTGGAAAGAATTTATATTTTTTACGTCTGCTCTTTTCTTTGAGATTGAGTGATTGTTGTGCAGGTGAGTATATTTCACATGGATTACAAATTAAATCTTGCTCATGCAATGCTTTTGGTCAAAAACTGTGATCTACAATAAAAAGAATCACGTTCGCTGTTCTTTAATCCAAGAGTCAAAACAGTCAATATTTTTCTGGCTTGTTGTAGGTCTGGGGGAATGTTCTCTTATGTCTAGTGAAATGGGTGGGTCATTATTTCATAAGTAATTACACTACAAGGACGATTTTTGAAGTAATAAAGATTGTTAAAAATATAGCAGACAGTGATAATGATGGCTAAACTACATATTTCACTTAATTGCGTTTCTCTTTGTCTGTTTTGCTTTTCTATAAATACTGAAGCCTGTGACTCCAGGTTCTAAAGTAGTCACACCTACTGGAGCCAAAGTGTAGTTAAACCAATCACAGCTTCACACAGTAATTGCATGCTCATTTATGTACAAATGCAACAACATTCTTCTCGACTCTACCAAGAGCAAACACATTTTTTTTCATTTACTGTCCTTGAAGGATTGAAATGCATGAAGATCACAGAGTGTGAGATGGGATAATGCGATTTGCTAATATTTAATAATGGTTTTGACTACAACAATAAGTGCATCTCATGAATGTCTACTGTTTGGATGTGGCACTTAGTCATTCATTATGAGCTGCCCAGAGTGGTATTTTAAGAGGGAAGCCCCTCTCAGCAACTACGAGTTGTCTGTCTGTTTGAGTCCCAAGATTTTGTGTCTGGAAACACCTTTGGTTTCCCCGGTATGGATCTGCACCTGGAAAAATGGTGGCTGGGAAGCAGAAGAGGACTTTGGAAGAGGAATATTCCGCCCTTAGTCTGCCCTCACCAGCACTATGGTGGGCACTGACAATCTTCCCCCGGAGAGTGCATATCCTCCCCACAACCAAGTTGCCCACTATGACCACCTCAGACTTGGAAATTCTGCAAAATGCTATCCCTCCCCTGGGGAGGCGTAACAAGGAGAAATATCTTCATTTATCTTCGTTTTTTCTCTCAGGATTGTTTTTGTGCAGGAAGATGTCCCTTCCTGCACAAAAACAATCCTGCCTGCAATGCAGGCAGCCTGGCACCAAAACACTGGGGTTCCTGTGTTGGCGCTAGGCAGCCAAAAGTGTGCCAAAGCAAGGAAAGGACAGGAATGCACTGTATAATGTTAAATACAGTGCATTCCTAACCTTTCATGCACTGCAGCAAGGTGGCGTGCTGGGTTACCCTGCATGAAAGTATAACTATGGCTCTTCGTGTCCAACACTTTAATCCCCAATCCTGGTTGTTTAACTCATAATCCACGTTACCACATAGAAAGACATTGTCTGCTCGAGTTTATTCATGCCCCTGTATCGCCCCACAGAGTTAGCGGGAAACCTCTTATGATGGCATTGGTAACAGCACTTCATAGTGCCTCCCATAATGCATTTATATACTATGGCCCACCAATGAATGAATGAATACCATTGTACTCGAGTTATATTGCATTTAAATTATGCAATCAACACCAACAGGCAACCCCTGGAAATTTACTGCGGTTATGAGGAGTGCCACAAATTAATACTCCTATCCGTGCACTGCCCATTGTATCAAAAGTCACAATTTTGTAATGGGAACAAATAACTTCTTATCCAATGTTCATATAATTGTACTGCTTTTCCGAGGACTGCTACAAAATCTCCAATGAGAACATGGTCAATTAGGAAAAAACTCAATAGAATTACCTTTGATCTTTCATTCTTCCTTATTTTAACTTCAGTGAGCTCCAGTGATTGCTCTGCAAATGCTTCAATACCAAAAAGAGACGAACATTTTAACATTTCTCTGAAAATGTTCTGCGAAAAAATGTAAAATGTCTATCAAAAACTGCCTGATCTACAATAAAGCAATCATTTCTGTGTTTATGAATCCAAGACCCACAACACTCAATATTTATGGAGGAGGTGGTGCCGTCTCAACTCGTTTTTTTAATATCTTGGGCAATGTTCTTTTCTGCCAAGTATAATGGGATCATTATTTCAAAAGTAATTGCACTGTCTGGCCAACTTTGGAAGCATGAAAGATTGAGTTAAAAATACAGCAGGCACTGAAATAATGGCGGAAAGCAGATATTTCACCTCTTGACATTTCTCTGTGTCTGCCCTGGTTTTCTGCAGCATCTAAAGCCCTGCGAAACTAGGCTGTCCAGTGGTCACAGCAATCAGATCAAATGGTCAGTAAAACAAGCACATCTTCACAAAGTATTTCCGGTGTCATTTAAATACAGTTGTATTAACGTTTGCTATTCCTGCAGCGTGAGCGAGTACTTGTTTTGTATTTATTTCCACAAGGGAAAGTAAATACACTACAAAAACTATGCGTTAGGAATATAGGGCCATGTGTACAAATACATTTTCCCATAGACACATAATGGGTACAACCCTGTGATACATCTGGCCCTATATAATGCCCTTCTGTGACCGTGTGTCAATAGGAATAATGTACACAGTATAAACTGTGACTGGATAAGGGCCAACATGCTGATGCTGTGGTATTGTGAGGAAGATGCTCATCCGTGTTACTGCTGATCCATTACAAGGGGAAAGGTCCCATCTGAAATAGGGCCCAGAGTTATAATGAGAGGCTAAATGCTCAGTAATCATTTTCTGGAGTCAGAACAATGTTCATCAGTAAAATTGTGCCAGGTTAATACAGAGTCTATCAGAAATACTGTGTCAGGAGACCTTTGTCCTGGTGCTGAGAGGTGTTGTGGGTACGTATGCATGATCTGAGAAGCCTCTCATGGTAGATAAGTGTCAATGTTATGGATGGGGCAGGGTGAGAGGTAGGAGAGCAGGCACTGAACCTGAGCTCTGCCTGCCACAATGTACATTTGCTTTAGTGTGTTGACTTCAGTAGGAGTTTCATGGATGTTTAGACGTAGTAGATACATCTGAAGTCTGGGGTTGGAGGATAGGAGATTCGCAGCAACAGGGCCCCCCCACCGCTGCTTCTGAGTTCCACTAATTTCTGGTTCCTGCAAACAGTGATAGGCAAAAAGTTCACGGTAATGCAGGCTGTAGAAACTCTTAAGGTGCAAGATTGAAGCAGTAGAATTATGACTCATTGAATTGGATGTAATTTGGGCATTTTGAGTCATCTCATGGTTCCCAATTCAACTGAGTATAGTTTCTTCCGTCCCTGAAGGCTACATAGTTAAATATATATTGACATCACAGGTTGGTTCAGTGACCTCAAGCCTAACATTGTACTGCATAGATGTTTGGACCCTGCTTACAGTTTGAAGATTCTTGAGTCTGGTTTCAATTAATTTGCTCAGAAGTATTTCGCCTGTATGTATATAGATACCTGCACAACTTGCTTCTTTCCTCTCACAAATAGTTTGCTCCATCTATGCTTTTATTTAATGTACATATCAAACCAATTCGATTTTTTTCCAGGCCTAGACACTAGGACCAAAAAGTACTTTAAGGACGAAGTGGGGGCCTCACAAAGACAGTGAGAGATGGTGTTGCCGATCCCATCTGACCATGCATTGCACTGCTGGAGGGCATACCAGGATGTAGCCTAATTGCCAAACTAGCCCTTCCACCCCCTTGCTCCTGGAGGACATCCTGGTGTCATCCCTGGACCATTCATGTGCGATGAATCCCAATCATTATCCAGCACCAAGAGCAGCAACTCTGTCGGCACCACAATGTTTAAGGAAAATTTCTTTCAAGAACTCCTTGAAGGACTGTTATCTGTTTTTTAAGGATACTATATGCTGCTTTTTGGTTATGTTATGAATTATTTTCAAGAACATTTGCATCAAGGCATCAAAGTAAAGATAGCCCCAGAGGTACAGCTGGCTTAGAAGCAGGCATTCATATTAAAAAGGTATAGAGAAAATAATCATGTGATCGAAGCTGTTCTGTGCTGCACATTTCTCAAAAGATTTAGGGGCAGATTTACAAGCCCCTTGCGCCGCTTTTGCATCACTTTTCCCATGTTAAAAGTCACACAAAAGTGGTGCAAGGGGCTTGTAAATCTGCCCCACAGTGCGGTCCAGAAGCCTGTGACTATCGTAAACAGCCCTGGACTAAATTCTGATCCTCATACAAACAGGTGTTTATACATGAGCAAGAATTGTATGTTATGAAACCCTCCCAGTTTTCCCCTGTTAGACTGTTGCAGGTTACACCTGCCAAGAATTTGTTTTCCATAATCAAATTCTATTATTTTATAGGCAAGCCATAACATTACATTTGGTAAATCGCAAGCGTAAGAAAAGAAATCCAGCAAGCAGCATAGCCCATGGGAGTCCGAGTATATATACATTGCCACCATTTCCTACACACTTTTTCATGCTTCTGAGGACAGTCCCTGGATTGGTTGATACATCTGCAAAGATGTATTGACGGAAAATTCATAGAAAAAAGATGCACAACATGTATATTTTAGTATGTCATAAAATGATTCTGCAAGTCATGCCTCATTGTCATGGTGAAATGCTGAAATATCGTAATAGAAGAACATTTTCCACACCTGGCAAATACCTCACCCTGTGAGGCTGTTATTCACTGGATGTGGTAAATGCCACTCTATTCCTCATGCATTTAAACGATTGAATGTGCCGGCACTATCGAAAATGAGGCACCGTCGTCGGTGATGACATAAACAAACGTTTTGATGTTAATACAACTCAAACCTAACATTAGTATAATCCATATCATACTTGCATGTTTCACTCCAACAAGTAACTCCATGTCAAAAATGTAATGCTCCCGAAAGCCTCAGAAAGCCAAGGAATAACTTATACATGAAACAATCCATACAATTGGTAATACATCATAAACCCGCAAGGGGACACCAACAGATGAGCACTAGGTCATTCCTCCTAGAAAAATCCAATTATTTCCGGAGGTTGGAGGAAGAGTGTTTTGCCAACATTGCCTGCTCTATTATCTATTATAAGTCCAAATATGTAATACTGCCATCCCCATTTATTTTTTAGTACAAAAACTGCCCACAAGTGACATAAAACACATCCACACTGATAGTTGTCAAAGCCAACTAGAAGGCACACACCTCACTTGTCGTTAAGAAACTCTAGTGACTACCAGTGACAGCATGAATCACTTTTAAAGTGCAAACCTGTGTCCACAAAATCATACTTAGCTTTTGCATCAAATTAGAAAAAGATCCCTAGTTAAAACCTATGCCATTGCAACGATCACCACTGGAAAAGGCACTAAGCCTCCCCTCACTTAAAATAGCAACATACTCGCAGTTAAGCTATTCTACTTACTCAAGCAAATGTCAAAAACTCTCTTGAGAAAGAAACATAAATATTCACTTTACGACAGTCATAATGATTCTGCAGAAACAACAATGGCCTATTGTACCCAATGTGTATGTTTGTAGGAATTCAGGGTCCATTAGAAGTTTGTCTAATATAATAGAACATACAGCAGAGAACTTAATTCTATGGGAAGGTAGAGAGCTACTCTGTTTTGTGTCCTTTTTACATACTTTAAAATCTAAAGTTCAAAAGCCCCCATCAAGATAGATAATTCCTAAAATCCCTTCTGATCGTCGTCATCTAAACACAGAAATAAATAAATTAGTCAGAGCCCAGTACCTTTTCTTTACTCCTGAACGTAGACAAAGAATATCTCTTTTGAGAAGAAGGAGAAAAAGGATAAAGGCTAGATTAAAACGGAAGAAAGAAGATGCCCTCTGGATTAAACTTCGCGAGGCATCTAAGAGTGGGCAGGTAAAGACCTTTTGGTCATTATTGGAGAAGGATGTGGGGTGAGATCTAGACCCTCTCCGATATCTATTAATGAGCAGACATGGGTTGATTTTATTCAGCAACTATACAACAGTAATGGTGAGAAGTTTTTTTCTGATAAGCTGCCGGAGGATTCACTTCCATACGATCCTCCCTCTGAATTAGAAATAGTTGTGCCAATTAAAGCTTTACGCTCTTCTGGTGCATTAGGCCCAGATAAAATTCCGATTTCAGTGTTAAAATCATATAGCACGTTATGGGGGAAAAATTTATACCCAGTCTTTAAAACTTGCTTTATTAATGGCACCGTCCCACATTCCTGGAAGGGGAGTCTATTAATCCCTCTCTACAAAAAGGGGGCTAGAGATTTAGCTCAAAACTATAGACAAATAGCCCTCCTAGATGCCATAGGCAAGGTTTTTGCTAAATGTTTATTGAACTCTTTAAATGACTGGGTAACAGCATCTGCAATACTTCCATTAGAACAGACTGGCTTTAGGAAACAACATGGTACTTTGGACAACCTTACTGCACTTCAAATCCTGGTGGAAAAATATGTTACAGTTCATAGAGGGAGTGTTTATGGGGCCTTTATTGGCTTCTCTACGGCATTTGATAAGGTGGACAGATCCCTGTTCTGGAGTAAGCTAATTAAACTAGAGATGCCCCCTAGTTTATTAAAATTAGTCATTGCACTACATACAGACACTTGGTGCAGAGTTTTAATGGGTGGTGAGCGAGGACTATCCAGGGTTATACCCACAAATAATGGACTGTCTATTGGCTCCCCTGTTGTTCTCTCTATATATCGCTGACCTCCCTAAGGCTATATTATCATTTAGTAATGGTATTGCACCACTTTTGGGGAGTTCTCCAATAGCGTGCTTAATGTACGCAGATGATATTTTAATTTTGGACCTCACCCCAATAGGTTTGAATGACCGCTTACAAGCTCTGTCCTCCTATGCTGAGGCTCACATTTTGAAAAAAAATATTTCAAAGAGTAAAATAATGTGCTTCCAGAGAAGGAGAAAATCCAAATATGAAAATTATTATTGGTCCATTGGGGGTGAAAGACTAGAAGTAGTGAAATCTTATCCCTTTCTTGGAAAGATTGTCATGAGCAATTTAAGTGAAAAAACCCACACTGAGAACAATAGCAGAAAAGCCCTAGCTCAAGGGAAGAGTCTCATTTCCCTTTGCTCGAGGTTTTCCGAGCTAAAATCCCCGCATCCCTAATCTACGGACTAGAAATAGTGGATATGGTATGTTGGAATTTTTTGGATTCTGCTGAAGGAAAAATATTACGTAATTTAGCTTCTGTCAATACTGCAAATTCTACGTCTTCATTAAGACGAGAATTTGGTCTGCGTAGCTCTCGGGCTCAGGCAGCTGCGAATGTGGTGCGTTGGGTTTTTAATATTGCAAAAGGAATGCCTGGCACATTGAGATTTCTAATAAAAACTGAGCTGTTGGGTTCCTTTAATGCTTATTCCTCTATTGTAAGGAATTTCCGACAGGCTGTTACCCTATTACAGCTAGACGAACAAAGCCTTTTTTCACTATCTGCTGCCCAATTAAAGTTATCCTTAAAATCTGCCTCTTGGGAGTTGAGCTTTAGAGTTGATAGTGGGACAAGTAAAGCGGTGAGCGGAATGTTCCCCATTGGTAAATTTTGTGAAATAAAAACACCCCAGCCGTATATATGCTGGAATCTCCCCCATGGAGTTAGGCGATTTATGCTTTTGTTAAGGTATAACTTACTTCCGCTGAACTGTCTTTTGTCTAAATGGTATGGTGGTTCAGATATCTGTAATTTTTGTAACTTTAATTCCCAGGATATGTACCATGTTGTTTTTGTCTGTCCAGCCCTCATGGCATTTAGACGCAAATGGCTAAGACCTATGTGCCTTCAACTGGGTATTTTTACTGCTTTTGATTTCGTTGAAGCAATGCTTAATCCTCCTGACGAAATGTTTTGTTTTAAATTGTTTTACTTCTTTAAATGTTTTTTAACATTATATTGAATACTTAATATTATGCAATTTCCTTTTGTATTTTTATGAAAATTGTTGCTTGTTTTCTTCTTGAATTTTTATGTGGACCTCAATTGAGTTCCGTTATCATAAATAAATAAATTTGGAATTTGGAAAAATTTGGAATTTGGTATGTTTGTAGACTGATGAATCCATATGTGCTAGGGCAGTGATTTTTAACCATTGGACTTCTGTAGGCATGCAACCTATTCATTACTGGAACCCATGGACCCACACTGACTCATTATTGAAATCCAGGGACCCCCACTAAGTCTTTAGTGGAAACCGAGGATGAAAGCCTAATACTTTTTGATGATTTGAACTGCAAAACAATACACACAAAAATAGAGAAACAAGTATTCATCAAGAAAAAAATGATTATTTTATTTAATTCACAAACAAATATAATAAATTAATTAAGGGTCGAAATTTGCAAGCTGGCAGCATACAGGATTCAGCCTTCACAGATAGGTAGCCAAACGCGTTTCAGGAGAATTCCACTCCCTTCGTCAGTGGCTTGTTGCTGAAGTAAACAGGATGTTTCACCTTGCACCTGAGTTAAAGAAAGTCCCGCCCGTGTGGGCGTGGCCAACCCCGTGGCCTTATGGCCTCCTGAGCCTGCGCCACGCAGGGGGCTTCTTTCCGCGGCTGGACTGCGCCGCTCAAGTATGGACTGATACTCACTGTAGCGGCACCTATTCACACTGCAAGATCCATAAGGCCACGGGGTTGGCCACGCCCACACAGGCGGGACTTTCTTTAACTCAGGTGCAAGGTGAAACATCCTGTTTACTTCAGCAACAAGCCACTGACGAAGGGAGTGGAATTCTCCTGAAACGCGTTTGGCTACCTATCTGTGAAGGCTGAATCCTGTATGCTGCCAGCTTGCAAATTTCGACCCTTAATAAATGGAACAGAAACCGATCTGCCTGTGGCTTCTTTTCATCTCGGGCTAACTCTTTTGATGGATATATATGTATATATATATATATATATATATATATATATATATATATATATATATATATATATATATATATGTATGTATGTATGTATATATATATATATATATATATATATATATAGATAGATATAGATATATAGATATATATAGATATATATATATATCACAACCTCTCGCCTGGGAAAGCATTGAGTTGCACTCCTTAAGGTAACCATTTTTATTAATTTATTTAAAAGCCCTGGCAGGTTCCTAATGCATTTCGGTCTATGACCTTCTTCTGAGGATAGCCACGGCATCAGCAGTCTTACAAAGCACCAATAAACAATTGCTTTTATTTCAGGTGTTTGCCCCCTGGTGGGCGCCTCATTAGGCTCACATTGAAGAATGCTGATATTTGTGGTGCAAAGCCGGTCCGTAATTATTTCCCTCCAGTGGGTGATGCCGAAAATGGGTATGCTAATTTTTCCTTGTGTCACTTTCGCTCCCTCGCACACCCATTACATGTGCTGGAGTCCGTTCTAAAGTCCAGTCATATATATGTGTGTATATAAATACAAACAAACAAGGACCCCACCTATCCAGTTGCTCGTCATTTCGAACAATTTCATCAGAGCAACTGTGATTTGTTAAAATTCCACTGTATATACTAAGTGGACAAAACAGAAAGAGGGGGAAGCTACGGATCTTGGAATCGACATACATAATTGATCTCCAAACCATGGCCCCAGCAGGGTGAAATAATGATGAGGAGCTTTTGGTACCCTTATATTGTCATGCTTAAACAACTAAGAGTGATATAAAATGTGAAAAAACACTATATCATCAGTGTGGCACCTTGCGCCACAATACCTCTCACAAGCTGTTCTAAGCCCAATCAGGGCTCAATAAACCATAGGGGGGTTACACACTAGTGATAAAAATACATTTAAAAAGGATATGAGTCTATTAAAGATTTCATAATATTCATATCAGCTAAATATGTGTGTTCTCATAGTTCGTATATGTATATGGTGTATATATTGTATATATTTCATACATGGAATTTACAAACATTGCGCCCCTTCTTTGTTTATATATACAATGAATGAATTGCAAAACATTGTTTTTTAAAATTGCACTTTATTAAAACATAGGGACAGCACAAATTATAAATAGGACACTTAAAGATAGCCACCATGAATTTAACATTCGTGATGCATTAGTCCATCTTTAAATGCTTCCGTGTTAGCACTAAAAAATTGACATTGATAAAGCCAGTAGGCGAAACGTGTCTGTCAGTGCAGAAGAGTCAGCACAAATAAAGCACTTTGCTTAGAATATTTTCATGTGTGCTTTCCTTTGTGACGTTATGGCATACCTGGTTGTTTCGATACATATATATAGGTATATATATCAACTTTGTGTTTGCAATAATTGAAAACAACGGCCTTGATCACATGCCACGTATGTGTTGCTACACACTTTTTACTTCAGGTTACCTAGCAGACGTAGATGAAAGACCTACTTCTTTGCAATGTCAGTGTATGTCAAAATTAAAATTCGTGGCAAGGTATTTTTTTTTTAACAACTTTCATCATGATTAAAATAAAATTAAATGGACATGATTCCTCACATCGTCCTAGGCAAGTGCTCAATGTATAATTCTGCCTATATCCACAAACTCATCTAGATAGAGGATTTGTGTAAAAGAGTGAGCAACCTTAGGCCAGTGCCTTATATCAATCTAAACAATTCAATCCATTTTTAATAGTGAATTAGATAATTCATATTCTATTTACACAGCTGTTCAGGTGTAGGTAAAAGCGACTAATGCATTATCCTAATATATATATATATATATATATATATATATATATATATATATATATATATATGTATATATATATATATATATATATATATATATATATATATATATATATATATATATATATATATATATATATATATATATATATATATATATATATATATATATATATATATATATATATATATATATATATGTAAAAATAAATTATTGGCGTAAAAAGGAGATGACAATGCAATAATCAACCTCTCGCCACTAGTACTATCAGAGGGGGAAAAACAACTGTTAGCCCTAGGACTGTCATTTTGTCCAGTCAGTGATTTTAATTACACAAGTACAAGGGTGGATGTCTTCTGCTTTATTCGTAAATTAAAATTGAAATTTTTTTTGCAAAAAAAGGAAGGCTTGAAAGAGACACAACAGAAAAAAGTCATTACCGATCAGACTACAAAGTCATTTCAGGCACCTGATATTCAAACGCTGCAAACACTATATGAATTGGGCAATGAGGAAGAGAGTGATGACAAAATACCTAATATGCCCACTTCACAATACACACTAAGGGATGCAGGATCAGACAACAAGGAGCAGGTATGAGCCCTTTTAAATCTAAATCGACTTTTGTACCCACTATGCCTAAGGATGCTATAGATTGATATCTTCCATGAATGTGTTACAAGTGAAATAAAGACTCTGAATCATCAAATTAAACACAAAAAGCAAACTAAAACACATTAGGAAAAACTGTACACCAACTTAATGAAAAAACTAAGTGACAATAAGGAAATAGTGGTGACTAAATCTGACAAAGTCGGAAACATAGTGATTAGGCCACGCAATGATTATATTACTGAGGCTCACAGACATTTGAATGATCTAGAATGCAATGAAAAATCGAGCTATCCGCAATACAAACAAGCCCAAGAAATGTTGAGGAAACTCCTGGAGCGATGGAAAATGGAGGGTATGATATCCCATGAGTATATAAAAGTGGATTTTCCCATAGTACCAAGACTGTACTTCATTCCCAAAATCCATAAGAACAGTGACCAATACCAGGAAGACCAATTATATCTGCGATTGGAAGCATTGGGGAACATGTGACTGAATACGTAGATTACTTCTTACAAAGCTTTGTCAAAAAACTCCCAACATATATTAAGGACACCAGTGATTTCTTGACCAAGTTACAAGAAGTCAGATGGGCAGAAGACTTATTATTCATAGCGTTAGATGTTGAATCGGTATATACGAGCATCCAACACAATGTTGGTCTAAATGCTGTGAAGGACTTTCTAGAGACTAGACCAGCTGAATGTTACAACCATATCAAATTACTGATGGAACTGATTGCTTGGTGTCTTGACAACAATTTCTTTGTCTTCAATAATGATATATATGTGCAGAAGATGTGCCTTGCTATGGGGGCCTGCTTCTTTCCCAGCTACGCGTGTTTACACGTGGGCTGTTGGGAGGAGTGTTGGGAGGAGTGGGTCCTCAAACGCATACACTCCATTGAGTATAACAACCATGTACAGCAGTGGTTCAGATTCATTGACAATATTTTCATTGTTTGGAAAGGTGATGTCAAAATTGCTGCAGATTTTGTTAATAAGATCAATCAGAACACAGTGAAACTAAGGTCTACCTCCCAGATGAGTAATGAAAGTATAGAATGGGCAAATGGCTACTACATTACATAGAAAGATCACTGCTGGAAATCGAACACTACGCGACAGCAGTGCACACCCCAAACACCTTATAGAAAACATTCCATATGGAGAACTGCTTAGACTTAAAAGAATCTATGCCAACCAAGAGGATTTTACAATGTGTTGTGAAGAAGCTTTGGACAGATTTAAAAAGAGGGGATACGATGAAAAAAGATTACAAGAAGCCGTAAACAAAGTAAATAAGAAATCTAGTGAAGCTCTTTTTCCCAAACCTACAGAGGAAAATGAATTAAAAGAAGATGACACACCTAGGCTTATCACCACATATAACAGGCAGGAGAGGAAAATCAGGTTGATTGTCAAGCGCAATTGGCCAAAAATAATGACAGATGGTGTATTAGCCCCTAGACTTCCTGACCAACCGACTATCACTTTTAGAAAAGGGCCATCAATGCGCACGCAGATAGTAAAATGTAGTTCTGAATAAAGAACCTCAGGCACTTGGTTGACAACTAGACAAGGGTTTTTTAAATGCACCTCGTGCCGGGCGTGCAAGTTTAGGGTGAATACATCTGAATATTTCGCTACTTTCAGCACCTCAGCCATTAAAATAAAGGGCAACATTGGTAGTAGGACAGAATATGCTGTGTAGGTTCTGACATGCACCTGTGGCTTAGGATATGTGGAAATCACAAAGCTACAGGTGCATGTCAGAATCCTACAGCATCTGCGTGCAATTGTGAAAAATGATCCTATGTACCCGGTGGCACAACATTTTAAAGCAGAACACAATAACGATCTCAATTGTCTGCGTTATTTTGTCATTAAAGCTGTGCCAAAACTGCATAGAGGTGGTGACAGAGAGATGTTACGTAAACTAGAATCTACCACCATTTTTATTTTAATTAGACAGCAAGATGCCCAATGGCCTCAATAACACTGAGGACCTTCATTATTTTTTATAAAATATAATGGATCCCCTTTTTTACTGTCCCAGCTCCTATCAAACTCGTAACGCTGAGAAAAGGTATGCTTCCACTACCTACCATAGGTTATATAATACCTTTGCTTGCACTTGCATTTATGTAGACTAATATGTAAACTATATGCTTCTTTGCACCTTATTTATTTATGATTAGGCACATTACGTTTACACTAGATTTTAAAGTACAACAATTCTTTTCATGTAGCACTTGCACTTTCTAGGGAAGCACAGATACACATCGGTATCATGTAAGCTCTTTAAATTATGGCATTGCTCCAATTTAATAGTCTGATTACCAGCAGGGTCCGGGTTGATACTGCCCCAAATATGTTGGGGTGGAATTAGGGTCAATCAGCCATCATACAATAGTATCATTGCGATTTTGCACATACAAATATTACAACTATGTTTTTAAATCTATATTTATACATGGTTTTCGAGTAGTAATAACATCTCTATTTATGATAAATAAATTATAATATGTATGTCATTATTTTTAATATACATATATTTATTTATTTATCAACGCATGATACAAAATCTGAAATGTATTTTACTGTGATATGGAGGATGTTTTGTGTAAATTAGATGACCCATGGTAAAGGACAGACTCCAAGCAACAGGATATGCCATAGGGGTGAATAATATGTTTACAGTATTCATTAATCACGTGGTGTAGCAATGAAATTTAAAAATGATGAACTGCTTTCAATGTATGTGTGATCAAGGACTGGTGAAGTCTGAAACGCGTCACTGAGGATAAAATAAATATCTGAGCCATACCTTCCTGTGGTCCGTGTCTCTCTAACCCATCGAGGTGCGAGCTGGAGAGTCGTTTGTTGTTGATATATATATTCATTAAAAAAAACATAGGTTTCACACATTTTATAGTTAGCTGGATATTTCACTCATACAAAACCTTTGAAATTCCCCCGTTATAGTTGGATCAGCTAACTATACCTCGCGCGCCCGCAATGCACTGCTGATGATGTCACATATTACATCACTCATGACATGGTCAGTGACATCACTCATGACATCACTGATGACATCTCAAATAACATCACTGATGACATCACTGATGACATCATCCAGTGAATGTGTGTCTTTCTGAAAAATAGATATTTTTTATATATGTATATCTAAAGGTCGATGGAAGAATAAATGGGTAAATAAGTGTCTAAATGGATGTTTTTTTTTGTAAACTTGATTGGTTAACTGACTTTTCAAGTGTATCTTAGTGAATACATATATTAGCGAGTAATGTTAAAATATTTAAATATATGTATCCGTGTCTCACTTTGTGTATAAGTGGCTGCATGGGTTGGCGAGTAGCTACATGAGTATGTATATGGGTTATTAGTTGTTTTTTTGAGTATCAGTATGAGTGTCTGTATGGTTTGGTGGGGGTTATTACTTAACGCATAGATGCATGAATGACTGACTCACTGTTTGTATGGGTGTGTTACTGAGTGAATGACTGTCTCAATAGTAACTTTATGAGTTACGTGATAAGGTGAGTAAGGTGGGGAAGTTGTGCCCCCTTCCTGAAGAAGGAGCATATGCTCCGAAACATGTCGACGCACACCAGAGGTACTGTCCATAATCACGACAGTTAATTACCTCACACTGCACTTCTTTTTAACAGTACCAGCCCGGGGTTGTGAATAAAGTTTTTTCCTATACACCCACGAGCCAGGTACTTTTTAAACCTTCACTATATCCCACCACTCACATTTAAGTACCCCTACCACTTCCACCACACACACCACACATAGTCCAACTTTCAGTGCTCCCGCGTAGTCGTAGGTCGCAGCACGCCGCATCCCGTTAAAGGGGTGCGAAGACCCCGATGATGAAGCATGAATAAAGGGGCCTGTTGGTGTGTGAGGGATATTTTACAAAACACTGCATGTCCCCACACATGTGGTAGACACGTTTCCACTTCCACTGTGAGTAGGATTCCTTTTGTTTATGTAACAGTGCCCGTGGAGAAGAATCCTATCTCTTTACTCTACCTCCCTCCTATTGTTTTTTTGTGAAGGAGTGTTGACAGACAGTTGACAGCCAGTCAGCATGCAGCTCGTGCACGGGAAGGTACGCATACCGTACACGTACGGTACGCGTACGGTGCGCACACGGTACTCGCATCTAGATATATATATTTTTTTTCTTTTGATTTTCTCAGGAACTACTGGAGGGATTTACACCATTTGAACAAAAGCGTGATCTGCGAATCAGCTTCTACCATTTTGCCAAATTTCTTGTAATTCCCTTCAGCCGTCCGTGCTATAGCCGTGTCTAATAATCCTACGGAAAATTGCATGTGGAAAACACATTTTGGGACTCCCCTTTTTTATCGGCCCCATCTTGACGAATCACCCCCAACCTTTCAAGAAAGGAGTGGAGGGGAGCAGGCCATCTTTTTGGAGAATTTCGTGAAGATTCATTGACCCATGTTAAAGTTATTCCAAATAGAATGTTGCAGATTTCCTATGGAAACTAGGTCCTAACTATAACTACCTACTGTGTCTCGGTAGAACTGAGGCACAAGAAAACTGAAAAACAAGTGCGCAAAAGACGCAAAGGGGGCAGGGTAGAAACACCCTGACCCCCTAGGCCTCTTCAGGGGGTCTGACAAGGACCCCCAAAGCCCCAAATTTTTTTATATTTTTTTTAAATCACGGGATGCATGTAGGATACGCGTATCGCATTGAAAAAAAAAAGAAAACCTGAAGCCCGCTTTAGTGCTGATTTGTGAAGCGTGGGCCGAGAAAAAAGGGGGTCCCAAAATGTGTTTTCCCCATGCAATTTTCCATAGGGATCTTTAACACGCGCTACAGTCCAAACTGTTGAACGGAATTACACCAAATTTAGCAGAGAAGAAGTGTTTGGTTCGCACATGACGCTTTTTGTTAAGTGTTGGTAGCCATCTTGTGTCTCGGTAGAACCGAGGCACAAGAAAACTGAAAAACTAGTGCGCAAAAGATGCAAAGGGGGCAGGGTAGAAACACCCTGACCCCTAAGCCTCCTCAGGGGGTCTCACAAGGACACCCGGAGCCCCTCAATTTTTATTTTTTTGCAAAATTGCTGGATGCGCGTAAGATACGCGTATCACATTGAAAAAAAATAACCTGAAGCCCGCTTTAGTGCTATTTAGCCCACGAGGGGGTCAAGTCTCGGGGGCAATGTAGTTTATTATAATGGGGGGCCCAGAGGGTCCCCCTTGCCCCAGGGATCGCCACCCCTGGGGCTTTAAAAAAAAATATATATGTGCAGGGGCTCACGGCCCCCTCGCAGTAAAATGTAAATGTATATGTGTGGGTGGCTCTTAGGTCTCCACAGCCCCGGGGACCACTACCTCTCGAAGCTTTAAAACATTAATTGATGGGGGTCTCTGAGGCCCTTTCAGCTTCGGGGACAGCCACCCCCGGGGCTTTAAAATATTAATTGAGGGGGTTCAAAGGCCCCGCACCCTTGGTGACCGCCACCCGTGGTCATTCTTGAAAATGTTGGAGGGGGGCCGCGTGGACCACCACCTCCCCAGGGCCGACTCCTGTAGTGTCACGGGGTGCACACCCCCGGGACACTGTTGTTTTCAATGAAAGAGTGGGAGCCTCACGGCTCCCACCCTGTCATTGCAAACAGCTTTCCTATTTGGAAGAGAGAGCTTATCTTATACAGGCCTATTCTAGGTTGGCAGTGTGCGTTTACAAGAGTTTGGCTGGCGCTGATATGGAGCAGATAGTATTTGTGTTCCCCGTAGTTTTGTGTACCCCCTAAATCAGAAGGGAGCTTATATAGGCCTATTTTTTTCAATTGAATTTATTTATAAATATATTTATATTTTATTTATTTGTGTACCACCTTTGCAGCTCCTTAAACATTTTAACATATGATTTGTGTACAATCTTTTCTGTGTTGGACAACAGAGTGTTTCATTTGAGATGTCGGAGAAAAACCAAAGGAAATGATGGACGGAGCGTTGACAATACAAGCACTCACCCCCAGTCAACTGATCTGGGTTTAATCCATCACCGTTCTTTAGCCCACTCTGCCACCCCAGTTCAGACATGGCCATATGCAAATCAGTCTGACCCTGTTCCTCATGGGAACAGTCCAGCCCGAACTGCCAAGCCATGCCTTCCCTGGACCGGAAACAAGCTACCGAGGACCGGTTTCTGGCATTCCAGCCTTCTTCAGCCCGGCTTGCTTGAATCCAGTGGCAAAGTGAGCAAGGGACTCACGTCTGAGCATACCCTGCCAACTTATGGCGAACAAAGAAAAACCAAAGGAAATGATGGACGGAGCGTTGACAATACAAGCACTCACCCCCAGTCAACTGATCTGGGTTTAATCCATCACCGTTCTTTAGCCCACTCTGCCACCCCAGTTCAGACATGGCCATATGCAAATCAGTCTGACCATGTGCCTCATGGGAACAGTCCAGCCCGACTGATTTGCATATGGCCATGTCTGAACTGGGGTGGCAGAGTGGGCTAAAGAACGGTGATGGATTAAACCCAGATCAGTTGACTGGGGATGAGTGCTTGTATTACATATTTTTTATATAAATTGAAAAAAGTTTTTAAATATTGAAATTGTAATATATATATATTTTGAATTTATATATATATATAATATATAGCAGGCAATAATATCCTATGGAAGGAATTTCAAGTTACTGGTAAGTATGGTTAGAATTACTTTTCAGGATCAGTAGTGGGCTGAAAGATGCAGCACTGAGGTCTCTCCTGATAACAGGTGAGTAAATTGGAATTCGTAGTTCGGTTGATTTTCGAGGAATTTTTTAAAGTTCCAAAACTCCACACTTAAAAGAATTTCCAAATGAAACCAGTCAATGTTAGCATAAGGAAGAAAATTCAAGTTACTATGAACGGTTAGAATTACTTTTCTGGATCAGTAGTGGGCTGAACGATGCAGTACTCTGGTTTCTCCTGATAACAGGTGAGTAAATCAGAATTCGTAGTTCAGCTGATTTTAGAGGAATTTTTTAAACTTACAAAACTCCACACTTAAAAGAATTTCCAAATGAACCAGTCAATGTTAGCCTTCGGAAGGAAATTCAAGTTACAGTAAGTAAGGTTAGAATTCTTTTTCTGGATCAGTAGTCAGCTGAAAGACGCAGCACTGAGGTCTCTCCTGATAACAGGTAAGTAAATCGGAATTCATAGTTCGGAGGATTTTAGAGGAATTTTTTAAAGTTCCAAAACTCCACACTTAGAAGAATTTCCAAGTGAACTCAGACAATGTTAGCCTATGGAAGGAAATTCAAGTTACTGTAAGTACGGTTAGAATTACTTTTCAGGATCAGTAGTGGACTGAAAGATGCAACACTGAGGTCTCTCCTGATAACAGGTTAGTAAATCGGAATTCGTAGTTCGGCTGATTTTAGAGGAATATTTGTACGTTTCAAAAATAGACACTTAGAAACTTTTCTGGTGAAAACCGCACAATAGATTCCTATGGAAGGAAATACAAGTTAATAGTAAGTATGCTTAGATTTACTTTTTAGGGTCCGTACTGGCCTCAAAGATTCAGCACGGAGGTCTCTCGTGATAACAGGGAAGTAAATCGGAATTCGTAGTTCGGCTGATTTTAGAGGAATAATTTGCTCAATAGTGAAGGAAGGGGGCGTGGCCTGAGGTGAAATGTGTGCAAACACGCCCTATGGCGAGTTTTAAGTTGGGTAATTAATTCCTCTTCCATCCTGAGGTCCCCTGTGGGCCAACTAGCCCAGCAGGTACCTCCAGTATGCGCCAGGGAGCTGCGTTGCAGAGAGGTGTTCAGAGGCCATGCCCCCTTTTTACAACACTCTTCAACGCAGCTCCGTGGCACTTGCTGGAGGTACCTGGTGGGCTAGTTGGCCCCTAGGGGACCTCTGGATTGAAGAGGAATTAATTCCTCAACTTAAAACGCGCCACAGGGCATGTTTGCACACATATCACCTCAAGCCCCGCCCCCTACCTTCACCACTGTGCATATGCGCCCGATAGCACGTTCTAAGTTGGGGGATTAAGTCCCCTTGCATACTGGGGGTCCCTGGGGGCCAACTAGCCCACCAGGAACCTCCAGTATGCGCTAGGGGCATGCGTTGCAGAGAGGTGTAAAAAGGGGCGTGGCCTCATTACACCTCTCTGCAATGCAGCTCCCTGGCGCGTTTCCAGAGGGCTAACTTGCTAACATGCTGCTCCCCATGTAGAATAGCAATCGACTTTGGTTTTTGGAAGAGAGAGCAGGTTTCCACCACCCCCGGGGCTTAAATGTATAATGATGGCGGCCCCCCATCATAATAGTTAGAGGCCCCCCATCATTATACATTTAAGCCCCGGGGGGTGGTGGTCCTCGGGGCTGCGGGGGGGATTGGGCCCCCACACACTTTATTTTCAAAAAGCCCCCGGGATTTGGCCCCCCAAGGGCTAATTAGCATTACAGTGCGGGAGCCTGTGCTTCATTTTTTGGGGGGATCGGCAGGATCCGCACACCCTGCATGCATCCCGTGATTTAAAAATAATAATAATTTGTGGGGCCTTGGGGGTCCTTGTGGGACCCCTGAGCAGGCCTAGGCTAGGGGGTCAGGGTGTGTCTACCCAGTCCCCTTCTCGCGTTTTGCAAGGTCTTATTTTAGGTTTCTTGTGCCTCCGATCTACCGAGACACATGATGGCTGCCAACACTTCCTGGTTTGGAGTGTTGACAGACAGTTGACAGCCAATTAGCATGCAGCTTGTGCTCGTAAGGGTGCGCGCATAATCCTCAGAGGATACGCGTACCCTACTTCGTCCATAGATTTAATCTATTATTATACTTTTGATTATCTCAGAAACTATTGCATGGATTTACACCATTTAACAAAAAGCATGATCTGTGAACCAAACTCTACCTTTTTGCCAAATTTGGTGTAATTCTGTTCAGCAGTTCGGGCTGTAGCCGCGGTTAAAGGTCCCTATAGAAAATTGCATGGGGAAAACATGTTTTGGGACCCCCCTTTTTACTCGGCCCCCGCTTGACGAATCACCCCAAACTTTCAGGATAGGAGCGGAACGGGGCAGGCCATTTTCTTGGAGAATTTCGCGAAGATTCGTCAACCGGCGCCAATGTTATTCCAAATAGAATGTTGCGGATTTCCTATGGAAACAAGGTCCTAACTATAACTGCTTACTGGCGTCTGCCAGTAGGTAATATATATATATATATACTGGTACTGGTGGGAGGAGCAGGTACTTATGACACTACACTGGGAGACCATGAACCAAAATGTTGTTGTTTATAAACGTTTCATTGACGACATTTTTATTTTGTGGGAGGGAAGTGTGGAAAGTGCAAAAAGTTTTACAGAACAGCTAAATGAAAATTCGTTGAATCTCAAATTTACCTGTAATGCAAGCAGGGAGAGCATACAATTCCTAGATGTAGAACTATTTGTACAAAATGATAAAATACAAACACGCACCTATCGCAAGCCCACTGCGGGCAATGCAATCCTCCACGCCAACAGCTTCCACCCGACACCACTAAAACAGTCCATCCCATATGCAGAATGCCTCAGGATGACACGCAACTGTAGCACCAGTGAAGGGCTATCTGAAGCGAAAAATAATCTATTCACGAGATTAAAACACAGAGGGTACACTGACAAAACCCACAAGACTGCTGAATTAAAATGCAGCACAAAAAACCGACATGACTTACTGTTCCCAGAGGTGACAGAGTCTGGAGCCATAGCACAAGAAAGGCAACCCCCTAGGTTAATCACAGGCTTCAATCGCCACCACGCCAACCTTCGAAAAATACTCAGAAGGCACTGGCCGTTGGTCCGAAATGACACAACCATAGGGAATAGAATGGGTGACAAACCATTAGTGTCCTTCAGAAAAGCTAGGTCCATGCGTCAGCAATTGGTTCGCAATGCCCCGGCTATACCAAAACAAAAAAACTGGCTTCAGTCACAAAAAGGTTTTAAAAAATGCACAAAATGCAAGGCCTGTAGTCATGGAAGTAACACAACAAGCATCACTGTACCCTTCCGAAAACAACAATACTCCATCAGAGAACATTACACATGTAAAGCGGAATATGCCGTATATGTGCTTACATGTGTATGTGGGAAACAATATGTAGGGTCCACAATCCACCCAGTGCATGTAAGAATCCTGCAACATTTAAGGGCAATCACGAATAAGGACCCAGCCTACCCAGTAGCAAGGCATATCCATGAGGTTCATGGAGGAGACTCTAAAGGTCTGACATATTTTGTCATAGACAGTATCCCGAGGAATGTAAGGGGCGGAAACCGCAAGCTTGCGTTACGCCGCCTAGAATCCAGATATATCATTTTACTGAATTCTAAGATCCCCTCAGGGCTTAATGCAGATGAAGCCCTAAGTGTCCACATCTAGTGCAGTCTCTCTCCCCATACCCGAGTACCCTAATAACAACTACCCAGATTGCGCCATCACTGTAAATAATCTACACGACCAGTCACATGCATTTTATTACACCCATTAACCACACCAATCACTATACTAGAATACACATACCCCTATTGTATTGTAAGAATGATTTTAAAACCCACACTGCAACGTGATTATAAAACTATACACAAAGTGAGCAAATGCGCACTAGCGCGGTATTTCGGCTCCAAATATTGTATCAAAGCGGGAGGGTGCCTCAACGATTAGAGAGACTCAGGGGGTCACCACACCAAGGAAGATACATACTTAGTAGACAAACACAGTCTACAGCTTACCGGCTGCACGAGGAGGGACCGTTAGCACTACAACATGTTCTGACTCTGCCACTAGGCCAGCAAACCGATTGTCGGTAAAACCGAGCCCCTTTGTACAACTCGTTCCGTCAACCAATCCCAATCACGAGAGTGACACACCCCTCTCACAGATACGCCCGAGCCTCCATGACGTAGGAGAAACACGAAGGGTGTAATCTTTATTACTTTGACAAGTGGGAAATGTAATCATTACAATACAGGGTTCAGCATTATTTGTGATACACAATAACCAAGTGTGGTAAATACAGTATAATGATGTATTCAAAACCCGAGTGATTCAAAACATTATGTTAATGTTTAGATAACGTGTGAATATACGTGGCATACAGCAATTAACTAACCCGCCAAAAGATGTAACAGTCATGAGATCGGTCACGTCAACACGAGGGTGTGACCTAAGTCACCATGGTAACAAGTTAATGCCAATTAGTGATGTTAATTATAACTCATGTGACAGTGTAACATGTATATAAAGCGCACCATTCAGGGGTCAGATGTTAGTGAGCAAGGCGGGAGTAGCCGCCGAAACGCGTCTGAGCAGAAGCTGATGTAAGAGATAAAAACCCTTGAACCGAGATACACGGAGTCAGCGCCTTCTTTGATGGTGAAGTTTGGTTTGGTGTTAATATATATATATATATATATATATATATATATATAATTCATTTTAATAAAATTTGCGTCTGTATTTATTCATATTTATTTTTTAGCCGTCTTCTCTGTATTTATCCATATTTATTTTGTTTTACGTATAAATGAATTTGTAAAATTGTACATGGCCGTGTGTTAATACATCCAAAGATATATACAACTTTGTGTTGCCAAAATGTGTGATCACTAAAGTGTGATTTTCTATCAAGTGCATTTAAGCAAGCATGAGCATGCTGGCAGAAATGTGGATTTGTCCCTTATATTAATAAATCACTTCATCCCCTTGTACATTGTCCTGTAAAGCTTAGATCATTGAAATGTTTTCAGAAGTTTGCATTTGTTAATACTACAAGGTTTAGAAATTGGACAGGCAGATTAGAGTTTTCCAAAAATGACTTACCTTTGTGCATAAAGGATTCATCCTTATCATTGAGGTAGTGTGAAATAAAAGTACCTCTATTCCTACAGCCATAAACATTTTGGCTATTTGAGGCAAGTGTTCTAGAAACTATGTAAGCCTATTAAATCACAAAGAGGATTTTTTTAAGGGTTTCAGAGAAATGTAAGCAGAATTCCTCTAATTTATGCATGTATGTTTTTGATATTTCTATAGTGCTGAACGACAAAAATAAATTCAAAGAGTGATAGGAGAGGTAGTTGGGTTATGGAAGGTTAATGTATTGTGATGTAGTGTTATTTAAAGAGGTGTACCTTCAACTCTTTCCTAAATTTGAGCAGCTTTGGGATGGTCCTGGTGGATAGGGGAAAGTTGTTCCAAATCGTGGGTGCATAGATTGAAAAGGCATGCTGTCATATTTTACATATCTCAGTCCTCAGTCTGAGGTTGTCCTGGCTGTGGGTGTGCTGATACCCACCAGAGGTGGTGAGCTTTTCTGCAAGATAAGATAAGTTCTACTTGTGATGACTGTTGTGACGACTTTGTAAATGATGTAGCTAGTTTTGAAGATGGCGCCAGCTAGCAAAGGGAGGCAGTGGAATTCCAACAAGATGGGGTAATTTGATATTTCTTCAGGTCCTGTTTGAGGAGATGAGGGATAGAGATTAAATGTATGATGAGAGAACCTGAAGTTGTCTATGCTGGCTTCAGCACTTGATCATGTAACTGGCCACGTCTCCTTGTGCCTCAAACAAGGCTTAGTAGGAAATTGAAATCACCTGGCATTTACCCTGGAGGCTGGAGTTACTGGAGGACATTTTTTTGAAAGATCGATGGTTTTCTGCCTCAGTCTCCTATCTCCTTGGTTTAAAGGAGCTGGCACAACTGGCAAAAGGAGAAAGAGACTAGGGGCAGAGAGAAAGATACAGGAAACAAAGAGACAGGAAGAGCGTAGGCTGGTTCTAACATTTTTTAGTGGCCGGTTTTTACTTCCCAGTCTGGTCCTTACCTCAAATTGTAAATTTGTGTAGCATGTAATTATGTAATATATATAAAAACAATTACATTGTGTTGTGTTAACAATTGTCCCCATTACATTTTCCCAGATCCCTCCAACCTGCTGTCTCTCTCTCTCTCTCTCTCTATCTCCAGACATTTATTCTCTCTTTACTTCACTCTTCTCTCCCCTCTCAGATCTCTTTCCATCCTCTTGCTCTTTCCTTGTGCTTTCTACCCCCACCCCTCTCTGTTTTTTCTCCTCTCTCTCTCTCTGCGTATATGCCCCCCCTGTGACTGCTACAATCATCCCAGGAAAGCTGACTGAAAGCCACAGAGGTGCAAATGTGGGTATCGAAAATCGTTTGTAAATACAGACTGCAGGAATGTATCCCAATATCTGTGGGAAAGACAGAAAACATGCAAAAGTTGGCTTATCCCAGATGGGAGTTGACTCAAATTTTTATGTTTGCATGTAAATAAGAAAACTGACATGGGGGAAATGGTCAATATATTACACTATGGTAAATGACAGTTTTACAAATCCCTAGAATATAATGTGGGCTTCTGCATGTGTTAATGAATACTCTGGAGATATAAGGGGGAACTGTATAGAAGATGGATGAAAGGAGTTAGTTTAAGGACGATTGGGATGCAGGGTGTTAGACCTGTCAGCTTTATGGTGGTCTTCCCTCCCCAACCTTTTGCCTTCCTCCTCCATTTTTTCTGACCTCGTTTTTGCTGACCTTGGTACTCTGAGCACTTTGCTGCTGCTAACCAGGGCTAAAGTGTATTTGTTCTCTCCTCTACACATGGCAATATTGGCTTATACCCAATTGGCATATTTGATTCATGTATACATCCTTAGTAAAGGGGTACTATACAGACCCAGGGCATGTAAATTAAATGCTACTAGTGAGCTGGCCACACTGATTCTGATCTGCCACCCACTTAAGTAGTCCTTTAAAACCTTGGCTGCTAGAGGTATTCTCCCCCGGTGCTGCATTCCCAGATTTTCCATTGTTCATGATGAGCTCAGCTCGTCATCAGCACAGCTCAACCGTGCCTCATGACGAGCTGAGCTCGTCATGAGCATCGAAGGGATTAAACATGTCTCAGACCTGCTATTGCAGAGCCTCTGTGTTAAGTTTTAAACTGCAATTTCTACCTGCAGAATAAACCTTTTGCCAGGCCCAAACCCCCCGACGAAGAGCTTAAATGGCTCGAAATGCATTGGGTCCACAAAGATCGTATTCCCTCAATGATTGATTCACCTGTGTAAGACGTACCATTGTACAAAGCCAAATACAGGCATACAGCTGGTGTTTAAAAGTCGAATAAAATTATGCAGGTGCAACCACACCGTCTATGTAGTGATGATATGAAGAAGGTTTATCAAAAGAAATTGGATTCACTTATGGCGTCATTTGTTTACTTAAGAGTAGTTGGATAAATTGGTTACTTCAGGGGACATTTCCCAGGTTCTGCAGTGCGACAGTATATAGCACTAGAAGCGTGTTCTTTTTGTTCAATGTTTTTGCATTTGCTGTGGTAAAGGGCGATCCACGGCTCCTGATTGCACGCACTAACTAAAGAAGTTCTAGCAATGTTTCCTGACTTTTAGAAAGTTGGCATGTTCTGGCCTTAGCCATTTGGTGCCTGGAGCCTATCTCTGATCACATGACTGGGTATAGTTGGAAGTTGGGATTTCTTTTATTCCTCTTAGCCACAAACAATGGGAGCTTGGGTGTGACTGGATGGTCCCTAACTGGCAGGATGGGAGGGGGAACTGGGTCCAACCTCACTTACACCTGAATAGGCTGTGTCCTGTCTCCACACAAAGGACTGCATACCCCTGTAGTTTTTTTGGAGCCAGGGCACGGAGGGCAGGATATCGGTAGACTTCAAAGTTAAACCTAGAGAAGCTTCTCCCCCACTTCAAAGGCACACCTGGGCATAAATACTGGACCTCAGACCCCACTACTTCAGTACACTTCTGGACCTGTGGACAGTGTGCTAGTAAAGAGGACTGCTGTACTGCTGAAGGACTGCCACTCCGCTGGCTGCACCCTGATAGACTCCTGCTTTGCTGTGTTGACTGTTGTATGCTGCCCTCTTGCCTGGGTGGGAAGGACTAGCCCTGCATCTCCTGAACCCAAAACTCAGAGTTACTCCAAGATTTAGTTGATTGGCCTCCTGATTTGCAGCCTCGGGGACATAACAGGCTTCCAACAACATTGCATCTGCACCTGTACTCTGCCATTTGTAAGTCTACTATGCCAAGTGGTGCCACCCCAGTTATGGACCCTTGGGAGTGTGCTAAAGCTGATTTACTAGCCTCTGTGGATCCAGAGAAACTGGTGCACCTTCTCTGCTGCACGGCGCAACCCCTGAGCAGAATTGATGTACCTCCACTGCTGCGGGGATTAGACCTATTGCAAGAACTCGTGTCGCTGCCACACCCAGCATCACCATCGGAACTGCAGCTGTGTGACACATCCTTGGGACAGGCCCTGGCATCTTATGTAAACAGCATCCTCGACGATGATGCCGGACTCCACATTGCAGCCTTGTATCTCTTCGGAACTGTTGCATCTCCCTGACAGCCTGCTGCATCCCAGAATTTGAATTTCGCATTGCAAGCCCCGCTTACAGGATCCTCAACGTCGATGCAGTGGGACCTCGCACCGCAGCCTTGCCACATCTTGGAACGGATGCATCACTTTGACTGTGCAGCACATCTTCGACATGGATACTTACAATGCTCCGTAACCAGAATTTAAGGTACTTTGTTCAGCGTGCCTAACTGGGTCCCAGTAGCCAGCCAACACTCGATAGTAGACGGTCTGAACTTGTGACTTAGGCCTGGTGAGGCGCAACCAGATATCCACAATTGGCGTTTGTGCTTTTTGGCACTATTTTCACAATTTTGAAATTTAATATCCGGATTCTACTAATTGGATTTTTGTCATTTTGGTCTTGTTTTATTTATTTAAAATTACTCAATTTTTCTAATACTGTTGTGGGCTCCTTTTGTGGTGCGTTTTCACTGTGTTACTGTTTGAAGTGCTGTGGAAATTGTTGCTACTGCTTGACCAGGGCTCACACCCCTATCAACAAAAAAAGCTATTTCTTACCAAGGGGAATACATAGAAGAGGCATGAGACAGTATAAAGGAGCAGAGAAAAATGCAGGTAAAATTGGAACATTTTTTAGAATTGGCTGAAAGATGAAACAAGATGATCAAATGAGTGTTATATTTTGTAACAAGAAGGGGGCAGAAAGTGGCTTCTCGTGTTGTATTTTATTGTGTTCCATTATCCTCTAACAGTGATCAACCATAAGGTCAAGAGCGAACTCTTCTATCTGAAACTTTCGTCATCAGTTGCAGAGATCTCAGAGACTCGTCACTCCTACTGATCTTCTTGCTACAAGGCAGCCCTGGAGCCCATCCTGAAAGCCTGCTACATCAGCTGCAAGGTATCTGCAAACAAATCCTAATCTATTTTACAGTGAGGAGGGTCCTGGGGATGACACCAAGAATTAGACTGACCTAAGGAAGTCTAGTATCAGATACAACCCTACATTATATCTCAATGACTGAAAAACAGAGATTATACTCATTAGACCTTACCCCCTTTCATTCTTCTATCCATCTTTGGAGGGTCACTGCCTACCTCAATATAAAAGGTGTGTAATTTAAACGTATTGTGGGGCAGTGATCTTTCCTTCATTTCCACGTTTAATGTTCTTTACTGTAAACACCCATCAAAATTAGCAGAGGTAAGACTGAACAATAGCAAAGCTGATGGGGGTGTTGAATGAGTGTCCACAGGTGGAATGCAGGTGGCATGTCTGCAATCTGAGTTATACAGTGTAAGGTGGTAATTTCGTCAGAAATGTAAATGAACTGTTCAGATAGATCTTCTGTTACCAACTTCCTTTTAATCAGGCACTTAAACTTTTGGTGTCAAGAGACGCAGAATTACACTTATCATATTTGCTCCATTCCTTACACAAGTAAACTCAGTTTTAGATGACTCTCCTTTTGAGGGATTCTTGCCACACTTCCTTTGGTTCGCAAAACGATTCCGGACACCTTAAAACCTCTAAAAACATTTTAATTCAGACTTGCAAAGCCCCACCCCTATCTGTTTTAATGGTGGTAGTATTACATCTAGTTTTAAAATTCAGTGATATATTAAGATGATCTGGATCATTTAGCAGACCAAACTGTTCAATCCAATTCAGTCAACACAGCACATATTGATGATAATTGGAATAAGCACATGACTGGAGTTCTGGCTACCCCCCTGCTAGGAAACTGCTAGTGGGGCTCTTCTCAACTTAAAAAAACAATTTGTGAAGTTGCAACCGAACTTGACCTAACCACCAACTCCAGTATGAGAATCCAGCCGCGGTCGGTAGGAGAGTACCTGCCGGGGCGGTGACGTGGGGAGGGGGAGGGGCAGGGTAGGGGTTAGTAATGTATGGATAATGGATGTTTGCAGGTAAGTAAACATATAAATAAATCAAACGAATTTCGTTGCGTGCACTGCATTGCATTTGGGGATGCAGTGCACACAACGAAATTCGTTTGATTGACTTATATGTTCACTTACCTGCAAACATCAATTTTCCATACATTACTAACCCCCACCCTGTCCCTCCCCCTCCCCACGTCACCGCCCCGGCAGGTACTCCCCTACCGACCGCGGCTGTGAGAATCTCCATTTTGGCTGCTGGTCTCCGGGGCAATAGCTGTGCCAAGCTTAGCTTCCAGAACATTCGAGGTTGCTGGCAAAAGTTCAGATCAATGGATCAAAATTGTTGACTCTTTAGCCTTACATGCCCTCTCTAATGAACATAGGGACAAACTGCCAAATGAAAATTACAAGTTCTTTGTTAAGGGTTTTGAACATATTTGCTTTGGGGTTCATAGTTGGCCCCAAGTTCAATATGCATCAAACTGAATACCTAAGTACTTGTAGCCAGTGATCCGAATGATCTTATTTCCATCCATGGAGCATTCCATTGGTAATTTCTTGACGAAAAATCTAAATTTTTGGTTTTCTCACAGTTAATCTTTAGGCCATTCTCAATGACATATGTACCATGAATCTTCCAATAGCACAGCCCTACAGATATTTTGTCAGTTATCACAAAATCATATGCATGATACAGTGCTCTGTTTTCAGGTAATCCTAACTTTCATGGTAAATGATATACATTTTAAAGTTACATTTCTAGGTCACATAGTAAAAATAGGTGAGCACCAGAATACAGCCTAGTGTACAGCAAAATTCAGAACTGCCAATTGATTAAAATTGCTCACTATGTAAGGAGGGTTAAGACTTTGGAGAGGGCTGGGCTTTGTGTCAAGCACAACCCTGGGCACTTTAACTTATCGCCTTCCCCCTCACAAGCAAAACATTTTCAAACCTTCTGAGGCTGCCGCAAGTATGCTGAAAATTAACACCGGGTAATGGACATTCGCTGTGCAGAACCTCCCAGCAATTAGCTGGAAATGTTCTCTCTGTTTCCAGTTAATATTTTGCACACAGTATAATCTTGTCTCTGAGTCCTCACCAGTTGTCTGTGCGCAGGGAACCCATATTGTGTGACTCCCGGTGGCACTGTGTGAGATCTGAAACTCTATTGGTTAACAAACGTCTCTGTGGGATGGATGGGTGGAAAAAGAATCATGGAGGCTTGAAATGTTTCTCAACTTTGGTGTGCTTTATTAGGAGGATGGGGTGAACATGTTAAGTTTGTCACTCAGAGCCCTAGTTTTCTTTCTCTTGGTTACTTACACCTTCTCTCTTCTTCTTTCTTCCAGGGTTGTCTTTTCCAGGAGGGTGACCCCAGGAGGCTCAGAGAGAGAATAAAGCTGCGGTAAGTATCTCTGGTTTTATCAATTGGGTTAGGACAGTATCCTTCACAACACCGGGAGTGATGGAGAGGGAAGTAACTCAGCCATTAAAAAGGGTCTCTGAGGGTGGAGAGAATAACTATAGTGGGGGGGGGGGGGGGGTGAAAAAGTCTCTATATTTCCCTTCACTCCTTTCACACCCTCCATCCCTCCTTTTGAGTGAATTTTGAAATCACACAAGAAAAGTGAGGGAAATGAAAGAAAATAAATTGGCAGATATGGAATTATCACAAAATAAGGATCTGACTTTGCCGTGTATTTTTTTTCTCTTAATCCGCTTTAGCACTAACGACCTGGCTTATGAATGAATTATTTTTATTTACATAATCACTTAAAATCATTGCAAAGTTGCAGTACATTATTAAATTTATGCTAAAATACGTGTCTCACACCAATATAATACATATGTCTCATTGTATATAAAGAATTAAAAGTGTCATTTGAACAGCGGTGACAGACCATTTCTAAAATGTGGGTCTTGTTAAAAAATGCATTGGTTTTAAAATTGCATATTAGAAAAAATCCCTGTTCCTTATCTATTCATGAGAAACAGTCACTTAGTTCATTGCGAGTCTTGTGAGGGCCGTGCAGTCCCTTCCTCGAGAGGGCTCTTCACCATTCGTCTCCTTCTGTTACTACCGGAGGCTCGACAGTTGCAACCAGACAATTTTTCTCTGTGCTGTTTACCATTAGGACCCTTTGTGTGATATTCATAAATTTGCCAAATTTGGCTAAGTCTGAGGGCTCCATGCTGGACTGTAGAAGTGCCTATGCATCAACACATTTTCTGATCCCTTGCCTTAAGAACATTGGTTTTAACAGTATACATCGATGTTGCAGTAATGAGGGACCGCAGCATAAAAGGTGGACCAACTATTCTGTACTATAGTTGCACAAGCTACATCTGGCTATATTGCTCAACGATTTCCAGCCCGGGTTCAGTTCTTTTATTGGCAGGGGGACTAGGTGTGCCCGTTGAATTTCTTTCAAGCACTCCATATGGCAGAATTGTGTGTGACTCGTATCTTAACAAGGTTTTGTATAGCGCTTGCACACCCGAGGGTTTCATGGCGCTAACCGACAGGACTCTGAATCTACAGATAGAAGACCATCAAAGGAGTTAAGCCAAGGCTTGGACAAACATCCAGGTTTTTAAAAGCTTCCTGAATGGGAGAAGAGTAGTACAGGAACGAATATCCAAAGGGAGGGAGTTCCACAGCTTAGGGGCGAGAGTGGGAAACCTGCGGCCTCCCTTGCGTGAGAGCTTATAGCGGGGAACTCTTATGCTTTAGTCAGGCTGACCAACCCTCTGATGTCCTTCAGTCTTGCTATATCTTCACTCCTTGATATCTGGGTGGTGTGAATATTTAGCGCCCTCTTTATTGCAGGGTAGTTTAGTTCTTCTTGAGACCAGGATGTTGTCGATAAGCCCGGCTCAGCCACTGTCTCAAGACAGTACTTCTGCCATGGGTTTGGTGCCCCCTCAAATATAGTTCTCAATACCTCCTTAAGGGATCCTTTCTGGTCTTTTACTGTCTTTAACCAAAATTGAACCAATGTGCTCCTGCATTTGCATTTTTGTTGTGCCACGCCAAACTCGAGCCAAATCAGGGTATAACAATGTATACTTGGGAAGCTTAAAAAGCCTTTTGTATGCAAAACAAATTACCTCTGACACCATAGATCAACATTTTCTTTTTCACCACTTGAATTTTTAATTTATCCCTGGATTGTAACTAAAATACATGAAACATTTTTTTCCTTATTTTCACCAAGACATATTCGCCCTATGCACGACTCGCTAGACAATTACCTTCTTGCCTTATTTTGTATATGGTGTGTACAGGAAAACATACTCAATACATGGAAATCGTATTTACAATAGACAAACATCTATACAATGTACAAACATAAAACATATTGATGCTACCAAACACCAAAAACTGTACATTTTAACAGGCAAATGATAGTCCTACTCCTTTCTTAATGAACAGTACAGGGACTCCTCTCGTTGATATCCTCACAGTTTGATTCTCACCAAAGTGTTGGTGTACAGTGACATAATTGCCTTCAGTAGTTTGCTGGGGAATTTCCAGCTGGATAGTTTATGCCATAGCTTGCTTCGGTTTACCCCATCAAAGGCTGCTGAATAGTCTACAAAGCATGCAAATACTGGCAGATTTTTAATGGAGTGTCCCTGTAGTACCAGGAACGACAATGTTGTCTATAGTGGAACAGCCTTTTCGGAATCCAGTCTGGTAAACAGGTAGTATTTCATTGTACTCGATCCAGGCTGTTAGTTCCTGTAGCAAAGCACCCGCATATGCTTTACTTTCGATATCTAACAAGGTAATGAGTCTATAGAGTTTTGGGTCCGTTTTTGCTCCCTTCTTGTGTATTGGCTGCAATAGCGAGCTTTGCCAGGCGTCTGGCACGTCTCCCAAGGCTCTGCATTCCATGTACAGAGGTGATATCAACTCAGCACAGCCCTTGGGGTCCTGTTTGAACAATGCACCTGGTAGGACATTTGGACCAGGGGCTCGATCTCTTTTTATCCTTTTTATGCCCTGTATCATTTCTTTCTGGTACTGGGCTTGGCTCACCTCCTCTGTCTGGTCTTCTTTCTCCACTTCAGCCCCTTCTAATCTAGGGGACCTGTTGACATTTTGGCCTACTTGTTTCGTTGTGTATATTTCTGCCATATGGTCCAGCCAGGCTTCTGCTGTGTCCGCTTTGTGCCTGACCATGTTTTGTGTTTTCCTTCTTGGCTATATACTCACAGAATTGCTTCAGTTTGTTCAGTTTGCATAAATCAAATAATTTGGTCCATTCCTTCTCCATCGTCTGGGATTTTTCATTCCATATTAAATGTTTGCTGTTCCGCTGGGCTTCTTTCTAAACTCTCTATCACCAGGGAGCAACTTTTTTGATATGCCCTTCTGGCCTGTCTGAGGTTGAGGGTGCTGTTCTTCAACTTTTTGCTGTATTTACCGGTTCGTTCTTGGTGCCCCACCGATTTGGTGGCTATATTCCTTGCCCCTTTCAGTAGGGCTGCCTGCAGTTCTTGGATTCAGGTGGGCAAACTCTGGATGGCTGGGAAGAGAAGTTCACTATGTCCCTTACGTGCTAATCCCAGCTTCCAAGATTCCCAATTTGAGACCGTGATGTGGATCCATCTGATCCTCTTCAATAATTTTTGCTCCTCCCACCCACGTGTGTTACTTATGGGCACCAACTCTTCACGGCAATCGCACTGGAGATTACAATTTATTCCAATCGGGACACTACACTATATTCAAGGAGCAATATTAGATCTCCCATACACCAGCTTGACCCAGCAAAACAACAGCAAACTTTTCTTCCCAGTTAGGAGTCCCTGGTTGGTCTGTCGACCGGGTGGGCCTGCCTTCTTCCTGTACGAGAGAGTCTGTTGCAAGTAATTGAACTCTTTGTTTTCTTTCTCTCCAGGTACGGGGTGGCCGATGTTTCGAGCAACAGCCGGTGGACAGTGGTGAGAGAGGTAATTAAAGGGCTTCTGTGGGTATCGTATCCCCCTCTTCCCCACATCCTCTGTTAGGGCCGGGCTGTCGTAATCTCATCAGCTCTTCCCGTGTGAGCTGAAGCCATTGGAGGCCATTTTTTGAAGGGCACATCCTCCACCAGTGTCTATGTCGTGCTCAATTTCAAGCATTCTCAGCAGGGCCATGAGCTGAGCAAGAGAAGCATCAAAGAGTGATATAGATTTTGCAATGATATCAGAAAGAAAGAGAGGGTGGGTGACTAGAGACCAGAGATAGAAGAGTAAGAGGCTAGAAGCTGAGAGACAGATTGGATGCGAAATAATGAGAGAAATAGAGAGAGAGAGTGTTAGGGGGGAGAGCTGGCTGGTTTGAACCTTGTTGCCAGGGCTGCTTTTGGTTCCCAGTCCAGCCTCGATGACTGCAATCGTTGAAATGGCTGAACTCGCCCGAAAATGTTGTTCCATTAGATGGAGGAAAGGCAAGAATATAACAAAATGATAAAATGCAGATAAGATTCCACGGAGTCATAGTACACATAAAGCAAGCAATTAGAGAAAGATAAAACATTGGTGTCTTGAAAGCTTGAAGAGAGCTTAATAGTTAAGCCAATAAACCCAAGGAAACCAATAAACTAATTAGATGAATATTGTGACATGTAAACAAAGTTGATAGACACAAATCATACTGTTTGTATTCAAAATAGTTTTGTGATTTATTGAAATATTTTCTTCATTTTTGTTGAGATTTTCTTTTATAAAAATACATATAATCGATTAAAAAGTCAGTGACATACATCTCCATCCACCGCTTTGCTTACTCCACCAGCCCGATCTATCACCATAGTCATTTGTGTTGTTTTTTGGTTTCCCCCCCTCCTTTTCATGTTTTAGAGTATGTTTTGATATTTTTCTGGAATCACAAAATGTATGTCACTGTTTTTATAATAGATTATATGTATTCTTATAAAAGTAAATCTCAACAAAAATGAAGAAAATATTTAAATAAATCACAAAAACTATTTTGAATACAAACAGTATGATTTGTGTCTATCAACTTTGTTTACATGTCACAATATTCATCTAATTAGTTTATTGGTTTCCTTTGGTTTATTGGCTTAACTATTAAGCTCACTACTGTTCGTTTTTCCAAAAAATAGTTCCATTTATTCCCTACTAGTAGTGACGGCATTAGAAGTAGGGGTCCCCTTCCTTTCCAAATTGAAAGCTTGAAGTGCAATCACCAAGGAAAGCTGGCAGAGCGCCACGGCACCGCCAGCGTAGGCGCAGGGGCCTGCTGTCTCTGGGATAAAGACCTCCCAATGAAAACAAGAAATTGCGCTTGCCTCACTCGGTGAGACTTATAATTGAAGTTACCTGCCTTCCACGGGGTTTCAGCTTATTCGCATCCTTGTCTCATCTTCAAATACAGACTGCAGGGTGTCTCTTAAATTAACAAGCGCATTCCCATTGTTTCTGTTTTGTTAAAGTCTTATCTTCTTTCCAGCAGCACATAGACCATAAAAAAATTACAGAGAACAACCATGCCTTTGTTTTGTGGCGTCTAATGCACAAAGAAAGCAAAATACATAAAAGCAGTCTTCTTAATTGGAATTCACCCTTTGAAAGCAGAAAATAAACAAGAATCCGTTTACTGCTTTTCATTGATTTTTAAAATGTGGGGAGAATTAGAATTGTAACACTAATGCAGGCGGGGAGCGCGGAGGCATAAACCTGCATAGTGTCGCGGGCCCGTGCAGGCTCTCGCGCCGCCCGCGCATTAATGAAGTATTGATTGTGTCGTATGGAAAAAGGGGGCCGCTACACTAAAAACAAACTTAAGGTTAGTGGGCACTTTTATGTTTCAGAGCGAGGCCGAGGATGTTAGCTGTTATTCTTTAGGTGGTGTTGGTGCCAAAGCCCGCGCAGCACTGCAGTAATTACCCACCACAGCTCGAGATAAAACCCCAAGCGCTATGAGGCCGATTTCCCTTGTTTACACACGAAGAGTGCAGCTGAAAACAATCTTCAGAATGTTACAGTTAGTAGAGGAAAACACACATTTATATTCTTGATTTTGGGATTTCAATATTTTAGGGTTGCCATTCACCCCTTAACATCGTGGGATTTTTTATTATTTATTTTGCAGTTTTATTTAGTGCTAACCCGACCCGAAGATGTTGGAGCGCTGTATATGCAAAAAGAACAATTGATGGACAGAATGCAGAATAATCTTATACATTCACCCCAGTACAGACATCTGGGCCTAAATCCATTGTTTTTTTGCTCCCGTGCCATTCCAGTTTGAACCCAACCATATGCAAATCAGTCTTGACCTCACGCCCAATGGGAACAGTCCAGTCAAAACTGCCGGGCCAGGCCCTCCCCAGACTGTAAAGAAGCATTTTAAGACTGGTTTCGGGGTTTCACCCCTAATCTGCCAGGATAGCTTGACTCCAGTGGCATGGAGAGCCCGGGACCCACGTCTGGGCATACCCGTCCCACTCGGGGTGACAAATGCAAAAAGAACAATTGATGGACAGAATGCAGGCCAATGCCATACATTCACCCCAGTACAGAAATCAGGGCCTACATTTTTTGCTCCCCATGTCATTCCAGTTTGGAGTGGACCCAGCCATATGCAAATCAGTCTTGACCCCGCACCCAATGGGAACGCTTTACATGAGCAACAGTCATGTCACACAATGACACATATATTTTTTGGTACTATCTTTTACTAGTATGTCAGCTGTGAATGTAAAGATCATTTTCGAGAATTTTTGGGGGGAGGGGTTCTTTAAAGGGCATTAAGTTCCTCCATTTTTTTCCTTTTATGTATTTATTTTCATGGGCTAGGAATTACACAGGCACCTCGAAGAAGCATAATTTACACACAACTAATAACCTTATTTTCATTTTAGTGCAAATATTATACTGATTTGCACATTTTAGAAACAGAATAACGATTTTCGAGAATTGACCATTTTCCTATTATATTTTAATGGTGATATTATCTCTATTTCTCCATTCCACAAGAATTAGCAGTGAGGTATACTGTACCGCTGGCCCATCACAGATCCTTTATGGAGGACACGCCAACACATTATCTGCAGTAAAAATGTTAATAATGTTAATCATCCGCATATTAGCAATGGGGACTCCGAATATTTCCATCAACAATGCCGAGAAATACATAACTGGGGCCTCATTTATGAGGACTTGCATCAGTTTTGCGCTTCTGATGCGTCACTTTTTGTGACGCATCGGCAGGGTAAAACATGCCTCCTATTGCGCACTATTTACAAAGTGACGCATCTAAGCAGATGCGTCACTTTGTAAACCCCTGCGCTACATTATACCTGCGTCAGGTATAATGTATGCAGGGGGGGAGTTCCCCCGCAAAAAGCCTCGTAGAAGTAATGCAGTGAAATCTATGAGATTTCACTGCGTCACTTCTAGGACGCCGTTGCGTCAAAATCTTGCGCCTGCCTCACAGCATTCGTAAGACTGAGGCAGGCCCTTTCACATTGGGCTTGCCTCATGTGAAAGGACGCATTGCTGGAGCTGCGTCACTTTTGTGACACACTCCAGCAATGCGTCACTTTTGCGCCTACAGATACGTCAGAAATACTGACGTATCTGTAACTCCTTGCGACATGATACGTCATATTATAAATATGACGCATCAATCATGTCGCAAGGAGTACGCACTGAGAAGTGACGCATCGCTGCTTTCACACAGACGGAATTAAGAGACCGGTAGGGGGCGCTCGCCAGGCTCCTGAGCAAAGTCAATGCTCTGAATTTACTGAGAGAAACAAAGGATTAATACTAATTGCAGTATTCAGAATTGACGTCATACTAGCTATTCCCACATAAGGTGAAGGATCTAAGACCTAGCTTCTACACTCATTCAGTGAGGCAAAGTACTGACTGACAAAGAGGCTCGCTCGATCCGAGCTTGAAGCGCGCAAGACACGCTGTCATGCTTTAGAAGCGAACCATCGTACAAGAGAAGCAGCGAGCCGGCCTCTGGAAATCACTCATTGCAAGAGGACCTCGTTAGTCTTAACCTCAGAGCCACAGGCGTCAGTTCAGGGGACAAAGAGACAGGCAGGGCAGCACAGGGCGACGGAAATAAGCTGCAAGTCAAGCGCAAGCGATGAGGACAGATGACAACAGCTCCACGGAGGCGCACAGCCGGCCGAGGACGTCAAGGATGGAGTTAGTTAAACAGGCTAGGTTCTGGAAAGGTGGTACTGTTGTTCATGGCTTCATCACTAAAACAGGAACGTGGAAGTAGGGCCTGGTAAACCGAGGGAGCAATGGGATTAAAGACCATGTACTCGCTCTTGACCCTGAGGCTTTAAGTGACAAGTGTTTTTAGGAGAGCACAGATAATTCATCTGCAAAACTCATTTTTTAGAGAAAATCTTCTGGAGATGGGATATACTTAAACATTTGGCGCTGGGAGGCTCGGTTACTTACCGCATTCCCTTTACACATATGGATGAGGTGTCACTCAGGCAGGTCACCCTACAGCGATATTTTCTCTTATTTTTGGTATGCAAAGTATTTTATTGAATGGTTTCATTAGAGGTTAAAAACTTGATCTGAAAATGTAGAAATAAAAATGCTGATATAAATAACACATATTTTCAATTCAGTTCAGTTTCAGTTTCTTATCAGCTTATCCACAGTCTTGTAAATTGCATCTCAATAAATTAAGATTATTCATGCTAATATTTGTATCATTACATATTCCAAACATATACAGCACTCTGGCAAACATCAATTGAGGATGGACCCATTAATTTGAAACTCTGTCCAGACTCTGGTAATATTCTAGATCATAGGACTCAAAAAATGAACTTCCACTTGTCTTCAACTGGGGCAAAAACAAGTGAGACGGGCTGAGGTGCCCCTCCACTGCCAGTAGATTGGCTCATCTGATCGATTTAAACCTGTCCAAGCTCAGCTCACAACCAACAAGATCTTTTCGGGGCATATTTGTAAGAATGGTGGCTCAGGGTAGCAAGTTGCCTTGCTGTGCTGCGAAAAGACTAACATGGGAGCAAGTAATAAGACAATAAAGCTATATCTGTTAAACTGATCCACTGTAATCATTGATCAGGATTTCTAATGTGTCAAAGGGTTCTCATCTATGGCATCACAATGTTAAGCAGATCCTGCACACAAAGTAAGAGCTTGATCCAAGCCACATTTTCACATTAACTACATAAGATAAATTTGGGATCAATTTAAATTGATCGAATTCACTTAGGCGCACATGCATCAAAGCACAAACCGGTCGCAACTCTGGCAGATTCTCAGAATCTGCCCATATGCGACCGGTATTTTTGGGATGCATCATTTCAAATGAAAAAAACACAATTTAAGCAATCTCTAAATTGAGATTACTTTAAATTGCAATTGCATTTAAGGAATCTCATAAATTGAGACTCCTTAAATGCAATGCATTAACGTAAAAAAACTAGCCATTTCGCTAATAGGTGGAGCAAACTACCATGAAGTTGAACTTCATGGTAATTTGCAAAAACTTTGAAAAATGCACTAAAGTGCATTTTTCAAAGTTCCTTTTTACACACACACATGCCCTTGGGGCATGTGTGTGTGCAGATGTACTCATATGCAGATTTCAGGGGTGCAGCAGGGTGTCCTTTTGACACCCTGGCATACTTGAAATTGCATTCTCAATTTGCAATTCTCTAATTGAGAATCGCAAATTAAGAATGTCTTCCCATTCATTCCTATGGACCTCTAGGCCCATAGGAATGAATGGGGAGGTATTCCTTAATTGCGATTCGCAATTAAGGAATGTTTAGAAATCGCTATTTTTTTTGCGATTTCTACATGCATAGCCTTTTCCTATTCCTTATTTTAATTTTTTAAGTATGAAAAAAGAAAGAGATATGGCACTTACAAAATGTATAATTACTTCAGATACATCAACATATGAAATGGGCCCTTATAAATATTACAATAAAGCACATCATACGAAGCCCCAAGGTTTACATACCCATATAAGTCATCACTGAGTCCCAAATTTGATGCCCTAGTTACATTTTCCGTCTGCCTTTGAGAGCATATAAACTATACTCCATGTTAAATATAGCTAGAAACCTAGCCCTACAAGTTTCAAATGAAGGGGCGTCTTTTTGCAACCAGCTAGATGCGATGCAGAGTCTGACCACTGCTGAGGCTAAGAAAATTAAATAAACTGATTTGCTGGGTATCGTATCTGCATTTGCACCCATCTCTACTCCCAACAAAATCTGCATAGCTGACATATGCACAGGCTTGCCCAAGATTTTGGTTAAGAATTTATCCATATGTTCAAATAGCCTGCTTAACTGCGGACATGAGTAAAAAACATGAACCACATCCGCCGCATGCAGTCCACAGTGAAAACATTTTCCCTCATGCCCCCCCCCCCCATTATAAATTTTGTCAGGTGTGAAATATAAATTGAAAATCGTTTTATAATGTTGAGATTGAAGATTGGCAGACATAAAGAGTCGCCCGCCAAATCCATAGAAGTCTCTAGTTGTATACCGTGACATCCAAATCTATTGTTTTTATTTGCCACTTTGAACTGCCAGGTCATTAACCATCGTGCCAAGCATTAGGGTTTAGAGTGTACCAATTCATGCCACTTTCCTTACTGCTTCAATGAGGGGATTAGGTTGAATATTCAAACGGGCTCTCAGTAAACAGTCTTGGACTTGTAGGTATTTTAAAAAAAATCCCCCCGTGAGAGCTGATATTCCTCCTGAAGCTGCTCAAAAGATTTAAGCCCACTCTCTGTATGCAAATCGCCAATCATACAAAGTCCTTTATCCCGCCAATTGTATATAACCCAATCCCAGAATGTAATTGGGAAGAACATAGATGATATTAATGGGGTGTACCAGGAGACACGTTCTACCTCATACATCTTCTTTGCCACTTTCCATACTTTATAGGCAGCTGCGATGGTCTTAAATCTCGTATGCTTATAATAACTCCAATCCATATTTACAAAAAGTTTTTTGCCTCACTCCCAAGCAGCATTTGATATATAGCAGGAGACTCAGCCCTATCTGTTGGTCCTGCCCCAGTAAAAAAATGTTCATATGTTGTAGCATGCACGCTAAATAATATAAAGTAAAATCAGGAAAAGCCCAACCACCTTGTACCTTTGGGAGGACCATATAACGCATTGCTCTTCGCGCTTTTCCTCGTGCCCATATAAATCGCCCGCATATCGACTGTAATTGCGCAAGGCAAGTATGTGGTATCTCCAGGGGAACACATCTAACGAAATATAACATTTTTGGTAAAATCAGCCTGTTTAGTACATTGCGTCTGCCTACCAAAGATAAATGTAGGCTTTCACATTGGTCCAGCTGTCTACGAACCCCGACCATTAGCTTCACCCAGTTTGACTGGACTAAGGCAGGCAAGGAGGCCCTTATCCCAATCCCCAAGTAAGTCACCTCTTGCGCTACCCTTTGATCGACATATGATCCCGTATTAATTCATAGAATTTGTGTTTTAGATGAGTTCAACTTGTAACCCGATACTGCTCCATACTCTGCGGCGAGTAGCTCTATTTCACACATTGCCACTGCTGGATTGGGAGACACCACAGCCACGTCATCAGCATATGCGAAAACACAGTATTGTTGCTGCTGCAGGGTTACTGACTGGATAGGGGGATTACTTTTTATCATTTTTAAAAATGGATTTATATATAATGAAAATAATAATAGGGAACAGGGGCAAGCAACCCTGTCTAGTCCCACGCATAATGTAAACCGGTTTTTATTTGAGATCCATTGTACAAATCCTAGCAACGGGTTGATGATATAACGTCTGGAGTCCAGTAATAAATTGCTGCCTAAACCCACGCCGACACATGACAGCCCATATAAATCCAGCTGTAAGACTTAAAACGGTCTTTTTTAAAAAACTTCAACAATTTAAATGCAATGATCATCAAAACTATATATTCAATATTCAAAATTACTTTAGCAACAAGAATTACATAACAATACTCTCAAATGCTTTCATCTTTATATTTGAATCAATCATTATTAGAAAGAATCATTATTGGAAAGCAGTGCTCTGAGAAAATCATGAATGTATTTGAAATCATGAATCAATCCATATGACAATGATACATAAATAAATGATGAAAATCAAAAAACCCAGGAGAACATTTCTTTGCTCTATTGTGTATGTCTTTATGTTTGTAGATATTGTAGATATTGTACAAATATACATGTCAAAAAATGTTAAATATGTTTATATATGTAAAACAAAGTAAAGGAGAATTAGAAAAAGAGAAAATTAACTTTTCTTAAGAAAAAAAGATATGGTTTACTAAAATAAGTTATAGAAACCAGCTTTTTGTTTGTTGGATTTATTGAATTGTTTGGATGGTGACTAGATGAATGATGACAAAGTAGATTTTGATTAATTTACGAAGTATTTAGGAAAGTGAAGACAGATAATTGATGGTACCTGTCTTACTTTAGAGATTCCAGAAAGTACTACCATAGGTATGATTTTTGATAAGTTTAGTTCATATTCCCAGATGCCTTAGTGGTTTAATGGGTCACCCCTGTGATAACAGGAGCTGTACTGTGTCAGGACAGAAACAGGGCGCACAAAAAATATGCACCCTTTACCTGACCGTTGCCTTTCCGGTTGCCATTCCTTATTAGCGATCCTTATTTTTCGCTAATAAGAAATGGAAAATGGCATTGTTGATGCATGTGCCAGTCAGTGGTTATTCTGACAACATGGAATGGGTTCAGCCCTCCTTGACTTATGCTGGGCACTCCAGCAAGCCCTTTATGCATCAATACTATTGTTCAAGAAGTAGTCCTATTTCTAGGCCTAAACCATGTCACTTTTTTTTTTACATTAGATGACTCCCAAGAAGAGAAAGGAAAACAAATAGAGAGTGAAAAGATCGACTGAGAAAGAGTGTACGAATGCATGAAAATGAGAGACGATTCAGAGAAACAAGCAAAGAGAGGAAGAGAAACTAAAAGACCGTGCGGAATGCGGCACAGGCAATGAAAGACAAAGAGGAATACAACGAGGAATACAGAGAAGGATTTTACAGAGGAACAGAGGGAGCGTGAGAGAGGTGTAATTTAAACACATTCCTCCCTCTAGTAGATGTGACAGGCCAAGATGAGTAATGCCCCGGTTCCTGCAGCATGCAATGCCGGGACAAGCAGAAAAAACACACAAATGTTTGGAAGACAAATCAGTGTTGGATCTTGTTCACAAATTCTGTCTTCAGACAGATTAATAGGTTTACACTCTCACTTACGTTTTATTTCCACATTACAAAATCAATACCGGAACATCCCTTTGTCTCCCTTGCAGTGCAGCTATGCCCTCCCAAGTCATTCATCCTACCCCGCCTCTACTTTAGTCTTCTGAAAATAATTTTCTGACTGGTACCAGTGACTAGCACCCATGCTGAATGACCCGACTTGACCTTCCCCCGAAAAAAAACACAGATTATTGTGGAAAGCATCTTTAAAACAGGCATTTGAAAGTTTGAGGAATTGGTATTGTGACAATAGCTTAAACTTTGGCAAATGCAAGACCTATTGCATTGCAAATACATTTTTTGGAAAAGCTCCCCATACCCCAAGTGCCACTTTCTTTAGAAGAGCCGCGTCTAATGAAGGGTCTGCGGCCGCAATTAAAGTGAAAGCACGGTATGGGGCACTTTTACAAAAAAGTATTTGTTTGACAATGGCCTTACACAATGCACAGAGGGACAAGCAGGAAATCGCTCTTAGAAGAAGGGAATATAAAAGGCCATAAAGAACAGGAAAATAGAACTTAAAAAAGACCTCTGGACCCAACTACACAATAGCTGCATCCTTAAAAACAATACTGTTTTTTGGAAGGTGATTAGATCACCTTTCCTTGCAGACAATAATAATAATGACATCATAGATATAGCTATTGATGAGACAGAATGGGTTAATCATTTCCTGGGAATTTTTGGTATTCCACAATCTCAGATTCCACTCAATAACAAAGAGGCCGCAGTTCCACCGCCATTCAACCCTGTCTTCCCCATTTTATTGGGAATATCCATTGACGAAGTAGAAGCTGCCCTCTCAGCAAGTAAAGGTGGAAAGGCCCCAGGTCCGGACAGAGTCCTGGTGGACCTTTATAAATATAACATGGATCTGTGGTCTCCGATACTGACAAGAGTCCTGGAGGCATCGATCTTGTGCCACGCGCCTCCTAGACTCTTTGTCAGATTCTATCTTAGTGCCAATTTTCAAAAAGGGAGACCACAATCTTCCATCATGTTACAGACCAATATCACTGTTAGATTCCCTAGGGAAGGTGGCTGGTCATGTTGTTGTTGTGATCCTTAATCGATTGCAGATGTGGGCTATAGATAATGGGAAACTCTCTGACTTACAGTACGGATTCAGGGAAGGACTTGGCACCATTGACCAAGTGCTAAACCTGTCTCTCTTAGCAGGCAAGTACGTAATGGCCAAAGGTGGGAACTTATATCTGTCATATGTTGACCTGACAGCAGCCTTTGACTGCGTCAGCCACTCTAAGTTCTGGGACATATTAGAGGAAATTGAGGTCGAGCTCCCACTAATAAATTTTCTACGGGAACTATATACAAATGCTACCGCTAGGGTCAGGTTCGGCAATAAGGCGGAACTCACAGCGTCATTCGGAGTACAGAGAGGAATCAGACAAGGATGTGTCCTGGCCCCTTTTCTTTTCACCCTTTATACCAACGGGTTGGAACGCGCTATGCTACATTGGTGCCGGGACCTACCCTTGATAAACGGTCGATCGATCCCGGCACTACTGTACGCCGATGATGCCGTGATTCTCGCACGTACACCTGTCGAACTTTAACGAGCCGTGACAAGACACAACCGCTTCATGGCGCTCCTTGGCTATAAAATCAATATTAAAAAAACATTCATCATGTCCATAGGTAAGGGTTGCAAGAAAGTTAGGGACATCTTTGTTGAAAATGTAAAATTAGAAAGAACAAAACCTACCCTTACCTTGTCGTTTTGATAGACGACAAATGTTCTTGGAAACAGGCCATCGAGATAAGGAAGCTGCATTTTTCGAGGGCCACATCAGCTTTGGTTAATTTCACACAGAGGATGGGTGGTAGACCGCGGATCAAACTGATTAAAATTTACAAAACTAAATGTATCAGTGTAGCAACCTACCGAGCGGCTCTGTGGGGTAACGGGAAAATTGAAGCCATACAGAAAGTCGAGAACTGTTTCCTAACATTTCTACTTGCCGTCCCCCGAAGTTCCTCAATGTATAATTGTCATCTAGAGCTAGGCCTTACATATCTAACGGACCTAGTAAGGCTTCAACTGATGCTTCTGTGGTACCGCATTTGGTCTGCCGAAAAAAACGCCCTTACTTGAGGGCTGTTAGAGGACTGTCTTTCTTTAGAAAATGGGTGCAAAATTAAATGGCTCATGTACATCAAAAAGTTCTTCCATGATTTAGGATTGGGGAAATACTATCTTCACCCTTTGACAATAACAGAAATATCTAGGAAAGAATTAAAAACAATCTGTCTGAGCCACCTAGAACAACTTAGCCTCGTTAATGAGGCTAGTAAACCCACTGTTCAGCACGCATTATTAATACAATCTACCTTAGCCATTCAGCCCTATTTAACGTTCGTACACAAGGCTTATAATAGATTTCTGCTGATCCGTTTTAGGTGGAATATATTGCACCACATTGTGTCATTCCCAGAGGCGAACACTTGGGCTATACATCCAATTACTTGCCCATGTGAGGACATCGCCAACCAGTCCACCATACATATTGTGCTCTTTTGCAAATTTTACAAAGAGGCTAGGACTGACTGGGTGATTCTATCATTAGAACACTTGCGTTTGAGAAGATGTCGCCCCGCCTATATCGCCTTACAATCTTTGGAGACAACCTACATGGCAGAAAACATTGCTAGGTTTTTGAAGTTTTGCGTCAAACATAGGGCAAATTTATGCTAGCTTAATGAATTGCTTTGCACTATTTTGTTCAGAGAATTATGAAATATTGTCTAAAGTCCAAAGTAATATACATTGGTGTACATAATGATTGGGTAAATGTGTCATGAAATTTTATCAATTTGGTTTTAACGTTTTTATACATTTATAATGGTCTGTTTTTAAGTGTATAACAACTTGTACTTTTATGGTCTTCTAAAATTGAAAACTGAATAAAGATGATTTGATTTGATTTGACAAACAAATGCTTTTTTTGTAAAAGCGCCCGATGCTGCAGTTTCACTTTAATAGGTGCTGACAACCTTTCTTTAGGTGGGGCTCGTGTAAAGAAAGGGGCGCGGACTCCATTAACGTGAAATCGCGGCATGGGGTACTTCTACACTGAACAAAAAAAGTGAATACAAAGGGAAAAAATCATGCTGCTGCATTCGGCACCACAAATAAAACAAAGGTGCGGCCTCCACTGTGGTATGCTATAAAAAAAAATAATAATAAAGCATTAGGGGAACAGCATGTCTTGCCTGTAAAAGAAGGCAGGTGAAAACCATTTAAAGAAATAGTGCTCAGAGGCTGTAAATAAAGCCTACAGAGTAACAACACAAGTAAGATGGCCAGTCCTTAAGGGAGGTTACAAGATGAGACAAGGCAGTAGTAAGGAGGAACTACTAATCCTAAAGACCAATGAATAGACACAGTTTACAAAGGACAATGACACAGGGCAATGAAAATTATGGGTGGAGAGTGGGTGGAGCTTCAAGTCCATACCTGAATACAGCATGCCTCGCAGCAAATGCGCTGTCCAGGCTCGACCTTATTTGTTCAACAAACAAAACATTTTCTGCTTTAGTACATCAGAATGTATCTGCATGCAGACGTATCTCTTAAAAGTGATAGTTTTTAAACAGATACTGAGAAAAGTTCCTTCCCAGCCATGAAGACATGCCATCAGTGAACAAAGAGAAAAGTCAGCTCCCATTTGTCTGCTAAATGTGTCCTAGATTCTTATTATACAAAGAGCAAAGTTTATTAAATCAAACACAGGAGATTTTCCCTCACCCCACATCCTGTACTCGCTATTTGAAGGTGCTCTGATCCGAAATGATGAATAAAAAGGTGGCTTGGTGACACAGAATTTGCCTAAGATCAAGCAAGGAAGCCAAGATTGATCCTAGATTTTCCAGTTTCATGCTGCATAATTCAGCCACTAGATGGGTATCTGTTCTGACATCTAAGGTTAATACTTTATCCTTACTTGTTGGAAGAAGTGATTAGCAAGTGAGTGGCAGGCAAAATCCACATTTTATTTTTGGCAGTTTCATGTAGCACGAGCTTTGCCCACGGACATTTCAAAACAAGAAAGAGCGAGAAAGAGTGAAGCACTGAGAGAGTGTGAGTGCCAAAGAGTGGGAAAGAGAGAGACAGTGAGAGGCAGAGACGAAAGAGAGAGAGAGAGAGACAAGGAAATACTTCACGAGGGAGAGAGACATTGTCTTAAGGGGGCCATAGAGATGAAAAGACAGACAACATGTGAGAAACAGAGAGACAGACTGCCAAACAGAAAGAGTCAGTCTTACAGACAGCAAAGAGAGACAAATGGAGAGAGATCAAGAGAGACAGAAAGAGATCGAGAAAAAGAAAAATAGCGATTGAGAAAGGGAAAGAAAGAGACTGAGTGAGAAACAGAGAGAAGATGGAAGAGAGAAACAACGAGCACATAAAGAGAGACAGAAGGCAGGTCCAAATGCATAGTAATATTTTTTGTGGCACAGTGAATGCTCTAAACAGTTTTTGCATTCTTGAATGACGGATGCCAACTGCACCTTCAACTACTCTCCGCATAATACACAATGCAAGTGGCTGTGGCAAAACAAAAACCCAGAACACCCCTGAATTCTCCTTCTCATGAGTTCATTCTCTGGTGCTCCTCCTCCTGGTACTCAGTTTCTATGCATACCACTTTAACCATCTGCAGACAAAATCCATAAATCCAAGTAGAGCAGAGCACACACTAAAAATCTTTTGTCAGTGTTTAAGATGTGATGACATCAAGCAAGATACATGGTGTCCTTACCATCTGACTGATAACCCCCATTACGATAATTAAAGATTTTTTCTGGAACAATACACACACTTTTTTGTCCTGAAAAAGTTCTATAATGTCAAAAGGAACGAAACATGCTGGCTATTATGTGCTTTTCATATCTGATTAATGATATAGAGGATTCGAAATCGGGCACTGTTAAATCTGGTATCCTTGGCTTAGTTAGCCCTCTTTTGCAGTTAAACCTCCTGTTTTGCTGACTTTGTTCGTACTCTCCACACTTTATCACTGCTAACTAGTGCTAAAGTGCTTATGCTTTCTTCTTAAAACATGGTAGGGTTGGCATATACCCAAATACCATATTTAAAAGGGGGGCCAGTTAAACCTTCTACTCTGTTGTACTGTGACTTCTGCTTTTATGATGCTGCTCAACGAAATAAAGTTTATTGACTTGACTTGACTTGTATATTTAATTTACTTGTAAGGCCCTAGTAAAGTGGCACTGGCTGGCCCTGTAAATTAAATGCTACTGATCCAGCGGTTCAACACCAACAGATACTCCACTATCATATACTGGGCCCATAAACTCACAATGCGTAAAACCGCTGGGGGTCAAGTTTATGATTTTCACAGTGTTCAAGATTAGTTTTGTAATACTCCAAACTAACCTTTCACTGATCAAACAGTTCTGTCCTCTGGTCAACGGACCATTAGTTGAACTAGTTGATGGTGGAAACAACATAATATTAACTATACTTTTATTTAATGTAAATAACCACAGACTCAGGAAAGTTTTAAATCTGTATCCACATTAATGATGGATGTGAACCATTCCAAAGTACAGTGCAGTCACTTATTCATAGGAGAGAACATTTAATTCATAAACACCAAGCATATTCTTCGGACTCATACAACAACCAATGCTCAGAAAGGGAGAAAACAGGAGAAAAGGATATCAACAAATAACAAGAAATATAATTGCCAAGGATGTTGTGTACGACCAAGCCCCTGGCCAAAGGGTTGGTGAGGGTCCCCTGGATAGGGCAGGAGACAAAGACTTCAGGACAGGATAGATGACCTCTCTAGAATACCGATGATTGCGCCACACCCCTCTCTGACACTCTCCTCCTCCTCGAGATTCATCTGTTATCTTCTGATCTAACCCAATTAAATTAGGATAGAAATTTCTGCTTCAGGCTCTGCATTCGGTTCAGCACCTCAGAACATCTCTCCTCAGCATTCATCAAGGCTCCATCACCATCATCTCAGCGTTCAGTTCTGACTAACTAACTAAAGCTATCTTAATTATACCTTGCGTTCTGCTTGTTCCACCCATTAATGTTTCAATATAATAAAAATACGAAATCTGATTGGTCAGGCAAGGGAGGAAGCTCCATCACACCATGCTTACATGTCAATAAAATCAGTTTGCCTATTGCTTGCAAACCCATCCCCTTAATTTTTATTCATAATTTTAGTTCTCATTCGTCTTTTAGTTTATTTTGAACCAATTTATTAACATTCTGAATAGGAGTCTTCATCGTTGAACTCTTCATCATCCGTTCTCATGGTGTAACACTCGTTCTTGGCTCCCTTTCAACAGCACAGTCATGGCCTTCATGGCTTCACTCAGTGGGCATGCGTGGAGTTCGTATCACTCAACTTAATACAGTTATACAATAGAGAAGCCCAAATACGCACTAGTGATAAAGTCAAAAAGACAAATATTAATTTCACAAAGTGGTCACACTGTATACCACCCACCTCTACTGTATTCCCCTTTACTTATTAAAACGTTTCCCGCATTAGCATTAGTAAAATAGCTTGTTTTTGTTTAAAGTAAGCAGATGCCATGCACACGAGTCTTCAAGACTCCATTTTAGTGTCTTCTGTTGATGCCCCAGAATTTCCTTCCAAGCATTAATAAGTCATACTACGTAGATGCAGTTGACACATGCGCACAACAGTTCCCCATTTAAAGCAGTATTAGTCCATCTTCATTGTTATCGTATTAGTACACACATAAGCAAGCTTCATTAACCCGCATGTTCATGTGGTGCATATTAGTTATTCACAACACTTTTTGTAAATAACATCTTTAGTAAGTTAAATGAGTGGATTGCATCCGAGCAAGTCCCTTTTCCATGAAACCTTGCTCCATCAATCCCTACTCTGATTGCATTTTTGAGCCATCACAAAACTACCCATCCATTCCCAGATGACAACTTTAGCACATCTCAGCTTCTTTTCCTTCTCTCTGACCTTTGCCAGTTTTTCTTCGTTTCAAATCTTTCATCTTTTTATATAGCTTTCCTTTTATTTCCTCCAGCTGAATTTCTTCATATTCCCTCTTTCGTTTCCGTTCTTTCCCTTCTTTTTCTAAATGTATTCTTCTCTTTCCCTTGCTTCTACAACACTTGCTTGTAATCATCATTATCAATACTATTGTAATTATCATGACTACTGGTAATATTTTTTGAACCTAGAAAACTCTTCAGAAAATCAGTAAACCTTTTCCCTATTGATGTAATGCGCTATGTTTGTCTTCCCTATACACCGTCAACCTCGAGTCTTTATGACTTCTTGTAATATTTCCGATAAACCCTTTATTTTCCTGACTTTTATCAGGAATATAAGTGCAGCAATGTTGGATTTTCAACATACCACAAACTCAATCCTCTTTAGCCAATAAAATCTCAAGATCAAGAACATTTTGTAAAACCATACACCTTATCGCAACCGTTTCTGTATTTATCATTAAGAAACCTCCAGTCGTATCTGTAGAAAGACGATCAACTATTGTTGACAATTTGCAAATTTTACGTGACTTTAGAATGACTCCAACTGAAGGTATCAATACACAAAATATATCACCTACAATTTCAGAAAACAAGCTCTTCTTATCCGAGTTAGTCTATTAGATATTTAATTGTTTCAAATGATTCTGCCCACATGGTAGATTTTTGGAAAAACAATTTCAAAATAACAACTACCATACCATCATGCAGGTGAGCTATAGTATGCATTATTTCTGCACACATAATTAACTTCTGGAAACACAGAATCAGTTCCCCCTTTTAGTCCACATCCTCCTAAAATTAGGAAGTTGTGTTCACATTCACTGGAACCAATGAAAATGTTATTATAATCTTTCTTTAACTTATGAAGGCAGAATTTTCCCCTTTTCTCAAAGTCTATGGACATTGCAGCACGAGTCTTGCCCTTTGCATACATTCCCTCTTTCTCAGCCCATTAAAGTACATGAGATTTCTGTTCAGCAGCTTTCTTTGCTAAATCCTGCCTTCTTTCTTCTACTAAATTCAAACACTCTTTTTCTTCTTCACGTAATGTACATATTAGGTTATCCTGGTGTGCCTGTGCTATATCTGTTGAACTCATTGTTAAGAAACATTCACCCATAAACTGTGCATCGTTACTAGTAATTACTGGATTCACTGGAACAGAACTCGAAATTGACTTTGTTTACCTGCAGTTTGCCAGTGGAGTCAGCCGGGCCATATCAGTGTGAAGCGCAGCGCCTGGGGTAATTCGCCTGCCCGCCTCCCGCCGCCTAACTCCTTGGAGACCACGGAGTGAGGCCGCCGAGTGGAGCGTGGGCGGGCTGGAAAGGACTACACACCCCAGCAGCCCTAGCGGCATACTTCGCAAGCGTTTGGCGCCTGGAGTCGCTGAAATAGAGCGTCAGCACCGACGAGCGGGGAGAACAGAACTCGAAATTGACTTTGATTACCTGCAGTTTGCCAGTGGAGTCAGCCGGGCCATATCAGTGTGAAGCGCAGCGCCTGGGGTAATTCACTTTCCCGCCTCCCGCCGCCTAACTCCTTGGAGACCACGGAGTAGGGCCGCCGAGTGGAGCGTGGGCGGGCTGGAAAAAACTACACACCCCAGCAGCCCTAGCGGCATACATCGCAAGCGTTTGGCGCCAGGAGGCGCTGAAATAGAGCGTCAGCGCCAACGAGCGGGGGGAACAGAACTCGAAATTGACTTTGTTTACCTGCAGTTTGCCAGTGGAGTCAGCCGGGCCATATCAGTGTGAAGCGCAGCGCCTGGGGTAATTCGCCTGCCCGCCTCCCGCCGCCTAACTCTTTGGAGACCACGGAGTAGGGCCGCCGAGTGGAGCGTGGGCGGGCTGGAAAAAACTACATACCCCAGCAGCCCTAGCGGCATACTTCGCAAGCGTTTGGCGCCAGGAGGCGCTGAAGTAGAGCGTCAGCCCCGTCTTGCGGGACGCAAGCGGGACGCCGGGCGAAGCCCGGGCAAAGGGCGGGACGTCTGTGGCCGTCCGAGGCCGGACACGGCCGGGCTGGGCCCACCCTCGAACGCCGGATCATCATTCCTTTCCTTGTAATCGATCATCGCGCCTGGTACTGTAAGTTGTCAATATACCTGTTGTACTCCACACAAAGGTCCCCCTGGAGTGTTGAGTCATTTGTACGACTGCTACCTTTCTCACTATCATAATAATATTATTATTCAGGGACTGCAGCATGTCATCAGATGAGTTGAATTCCTTTTTACCCTCGACTGTTGGGGTCAGTATATTGGGACCCCTAGATAAGTAATTTGCACGGGCAAAGAGGGAATTAGACAGAGAGATAGCGCTGGCAGAAAAGAGAGCTGAGCGCCGCCTCTCTATCAAACTTTTAAAACATAAACCTCTAGCCCCAGCAAGAATTGAGGTACCTCACCTTCTACCACCTAATAATACGACACCAGCGGGAGAGTCAGAAATAGATTTATTCAATACTAATGATATCCCCCTGATCTTCCAAGAAGGCCCACCTTATGCAATTAACAAGGAGTCTACAAATGCCACTGACACCTTCGAGTCACTATCGGGGTCTGATTGTTTAATTGACTTGAACTCTCCAATAGTCTTGGACCATGACTCGCCGCCTAACACAAGTCATCCTTCCCCCGTAGTGATTTCATCCTTGGAGGAGGGGGCACAAGGGGAGGCACAACCAATACAAACAGTTAGCCCACCTAAAGGGAAGGCACAGAAAAAGACAGGACATGAAGCGTGTCACTCACCACCAAGAAAAAAAAGGAGGAATGCAGGGGATAGAAAAAGGACTATAAATACAAATACACCACTACAAACAAAGAACCCCCAAGACAAAATCAATAATGTCTCTGTGAAAGAGGCAGCAAGTAAGCAACAAGCTGATCTGAGTAGGCCCCCAGAAGGACAGACGGATAGAGGGCTAATCGAGGACATTGAATGCCTCCTTAGATCTTTTATGCTGCCACTTTTAGAAAGGGTCAAAAGGCTGGGAGAAACTATGGACCGTATTTTAGTAGCACAGACACCTAATGAAGCCCCGGTAGGAAATAACTTAAAGGAAACCGGACATTTGGAGACACAACCTGCACAGAATATCTCGATCCAAACTAAGGATTACCCTAAAAGAACTCTCTCGCATAATAATAAAACCCCGAGACCAGTGGACACACAAGCATCACATAAAGGAAAAACTAAGACAATTCCCATGAAGGCTCCTGTAGCTACAGAAGTGAGGAGAACAAACGTACCACCACAGAACCGGGCCAAAACAAAGTATAAGGGATATGTTGACCTACCTCCAGAGTCATTGAATTATGTCATTATCTTGACTGGCGTCCCCGTGGTACCAGTGGGTAGCATAGAGCCAGATACCAGTTTAAAAAATAAGGTTATACACTGGCTGCGGATTAATAGACTGCTCCCACCACATTTAAATGGGGATATAGTGTCTGTTAGACGATGTGACTGGGTAGGTGTGAGACCAAAAGATATAGAGGGCGATGTGATTATAATAAACTTTAGGGATCACAGAGTCGTCACCCATATTTGTGACTGGTTTTCGGGAAGAAAGGAGGGCAGTGTATCCCCTCGTAACTTGAGTTATTTCTATCCCGAAGCCCTGATGAAGCCCCGCGCTCATCCCCCAAAATGGGGCCACCCCAACTCCCACCCATTTGGTAATCGTAAACAACACCCCAGTCTAATAAGACAAAGTTTTAATAATTCGCCATTTCCCATTCCGCGTCAATACCCCAATAGACCTGACTTTTTCTTTGATTATAACCATCACCCTATAAATCCGATTCAATATTGGAATGTCCCGTTACACAACCTCTTTGAACCCCTCTCAGGTTTAGACCTAAACAACTGACTTGATAATCCTACGACTAATTCAAGCGGTAATCAGGGGGGGGATAAGGAGGTTGTGCCCGAGAGACCCATATCTGGTCAGACGTTTCTCGGCAGCAGGTTTAATACAACTATAGCCAGCGAAGTAGGGATTAACCAAAATAGTAAAATAGGAGAGTATATTAGGGTCAAGGGAAATGAAAACACAACTAATGGGGTGACAAGGAAGGATGATATGGGAAAGATGACTCCATATATAATAACCAAAGGTAAAAACACACCTAAACTAAAAGACACAAGTATAAATGAATGCCAAGTAAGTCTAGTAACGTGGAATGTGTGCGGGATTGCTAATAAAGTGTCAGAAACACTGTGGGAAGAGTTCGTTAACAACATAGACATACTATGTGTCCAGGAAACCTGGGTTTTAACGGAGTTGCACATAGATGGCTTCAAGACTTTTCATGTCCCTGCAGTACCCTCCAGCCATGGTAGGCACAAAGGGGGACTATGTGTATATGTGTCTAATCGTTTAAATACTAGTACCAGCTCAGGTAGATCAACCTCACCATATTTCTAGTTGGTCACCAACCCCCCCCCCAGCGCCTTGAGACCCTCTGGGTAAGTAGTGCGCTATATAAATGCGATGATTGATTGATTTAAACTGCAGCAATGTGCTAATAGTGGTCAATTTTTATAATAATATTGAGAATGCCCACTTCAGGGAAGAACTGCTGAAAGTGACAAAAGAAATGAGGGAGGTAAAACCCATAAAAGGGAAAGATCTAATCTGGGTCTGGGTAGGTGACTTTAACGTAAACCTATGCACTAGGGAAACATGTGGCTTCCAGGAATACGGGGAGGGGGATTATGGGGATAGTAGTCACTTCCAACACAATATTAAAGGGGAAATTCTAAATGACATCATGGCCAAGTTTGACCTTGGGTTCGCAAATAGGCTGTGCTCCCCTAAGGTTAAGTTTACCCCCACCTTTTTGGCAAGGGGACACCATTCAACTATTGATTTTATTATCTTGCCGAATATGTATGGTGGTCGGGTGGTAAACTTCGAAACCCTTGCCATTGGTCTGAGTGACCACTTACCGATAAAAATTCTTGTCAGTACACCGGGAACAAAAACACCCTCACTAACTGAGATTCTGGCATGGACGCAAAATCTAGCGGTAGCACGCCAAAATGGCATTGCCTTAAAATGGAGCATGGTAGACCCTGAAAAAATCCTACAGAAAATTGTGGAAGGTGCTCTCCCTTCATTCCTTGTATGCTTAGAGGATAACCCTACATATGATGAAATCTTGGAGGCATTTAGCAATATCACTAGGAGCATACAGGGAGTCTTGACCAGGACTCGTTCAAGAAAAAACAATATTCCTAAGGGATGGTTCGACACCCAATGCACCAAGACACATAAAGCCCTAAAATGGCCTTAAATGAACCAATAAGGGACCATGCTACGATTAGAACACTTAGAAAGGCATATAATTTAGCAAGACTCCAAAGAAAGAAGGCCATTAAGGGAAAAGCATGGCAAGACTTAATGAAAGCTGCGGAGAGCAGAGATCCAAAGTTATTCTGGCAGGTAGTTAACTCACCATTTCTTAACAACAAAGTGGCAGCCAGAATGGAGATTGCCATTGACAAAAAGTCGTGGGTGGACTTTTTCTCGAATGTATATTGTAACTCCCAAGATGAGCCTCAATTAGAGAGTAATTACTGCCCTATCCCAATAGAGTTTAATTTAGAGGAGGTGGTGACGGCTATAAATTCCACTCAGAATAATAAAGCCCCGGGACCAGATGGGATCCCAAGTGATCTCTACAAAATGAACACTGACCTCTGGGCACCAGTCTGTCTACGAGTAATGGGGGCCTGCTGCGCAAAAGGCTTTGTTAAAACATGGGCAGAATCACTAATAATCCCAATACATAAAAAGGGTGATAGGGAAAGCCCATCAAATTACAGACCGATATCACTCTTAGATTCACTAGTGAAAATTGCAGGCAGAGTGGTTTTGGTTAAATTACAGGCTTGGGCAGAAGAAAAGAGCATTCTGACGCTGGTACAATATGGATTTCGGCCAGGGATGGGCACAGTGGAGCAAGTTTTAAATTTTGTTCTTTAAAGGGGAAATATACTAGAGCACAAGAGGGACGTTTTTACGCAATTTTCGTCGACCTTTCCTCGGCGTTTGATTGCGTAATACACAATAAGTTATGGGAAACACTAGAGGAGATGAAAGTGGAGCCAGCTATTGTTCTCTTCTTGAGACAATTATATTCAAATGCTACCGCCAAAGTAAGGTTCGGGCTGGGGGGGAATGCACTGGGTCTTTCCGCATACAGAAGGGGGTGAGGCAGGGCTGTGTGCTGGCCCCATTCCTTTTCTCATTATATACCAACAGCCTAGAGAAGGAACTGGGTGCCAGCAACATTGACTCTCCAAAGGTTGGAAGCAGGCAGATCATCTCCCTTTTGTATGCGGATGACGCCGTGTTAATGGCAAGAACGAAGGTCGGTGCCCAAAAAGCCTTAAATAAATATGTAGATTTACATGGAGGAAAGGGGCCTTAAACTTAACGCTAAAAAGTCCTTTGTGATGGGATCTGGAAAAGGTGGAGCCAGATGCAACCAACTCAGTGTGGCAGGTCTCCAATTACAAGCTACGAAAACATTTACATATCTAGGAGTTACAATCGAGGCAACGGGGGCATGGGGCCCCGAGGTGAAAAATAGATCTTTAGCCTTTAAACGCTCGGTTGCGGCTGTAAAGCATTTTGAAAGTAAATTGGGCAAAAAACAACCAGAAATCATGCTCAACATATATGTGGCTAAATGTAGAAGCATTGCTCTTTACGGAGCAGGGATATGGGGGTACCAGGATGTTTCAATGCTCCAAATTGTAGAAAACAATTTTTTTCGTTACCTTCTGTCCCTCCCAAAAAGCATATCAGTCTACAATTGTCATATGGAACTAGGAATGGAATATCTGACAGACCTGATTAAAACTCAGCCAATCTTGCTCTGGAGGAGAATTTGGGCGACGCCAGAATTGGGCCTAAATCAAGAAGTAATTAACGACGTTATGGCCCTTGACAATGTAAAAAGTATCAAATGGATTGAGTATGTGAGGAAAGTTTTGATGGATATTGAAAAGCCAGAATGGTACTACAAACCTGAACTAATTGGGAAAATCCCAAAGAAAGCCCTAAAAAAACTATGTATGGAGCATTTTAACATTCTAAGGCTTGGGAGTGAAGTCAGCAAAAGATCTGTGCTCGAACACCAGTCATTGCTGACTACTTACAAAATACAACCATACTTAACCATCATGACTCTGGGGTTTGAACGCTTTGTCCTGACCAGATTCAGGTTCAACATTTTTCACCACTTAGTTTCATACCCGGCTAAAAATGACTGGAATAGAACTCTGGCTCCCTGCCCATGTGACAATGCATCCACCCAGACCACCTTCCATCTAGTACTCTTATGCAAATTGTATAAGAAAGAGCGTGCTAGATGGTTAAAACAATATTTGAGAGGTGGGGCTTGGCGGCAATGTAGGCCAGCTTATCTGAATTTGCAACAACTAGGAAACCCTCTGTGCATAAGGACTATGATTATGTTTTTAAAAAGTGTTTTTAAACGACAGAACTTATTAGGAATTAATGATCATTCGATTAATCACTCCAATTGATTTAATATTTTTTTAACCTACATATTATTTGTAAAGATATATTTTTTGTATGAATTGCTTTTATGATTTTTAATAGGTGAAAATCGAATAAAGCTTTAAAATTGAAAATAGAATTGATACTGGATTCATATTTTTTCTAATAGGTAGTTCAGAAAATACTACATCTAAATTTGAATAAAGATACCGAAGTTTCCAGGTTACATAAAATAAACTTGATAAAACACTACATGATACACCATATGTGAAAGGAATATGGTGATAGGTCACCCCTTCTGACACAGATGAGGGTAACTTCATACAGACATAACAATCACTAATCTCCATTGTATTATTTGTACTGAAATAACAACTTAGTAATCACATTTCAAAAATTAATCATTCTCTGATTCATTATGATGATAGTTTATCTTATCTTCTACCCCTATTTCTATTTTAGTTCCCTTTATTCTATCTACTTTCTCATTAGTAGTTGTATTATTTTTGTTACCTTCTACCATGAATAAAGGTACTCCCACTGTTAATAATAACCACACTAGTACTACTAAAAGAATACTACATAAGCAAAACCCAAGACATTTTCGTTTAATACTTCTTTTCGGTTGTGCTGCGACTTCAATTTCTGCCATTTTGATCTGAGAACATTTATTTTCTCTTGTCTTTCTTTATTCAAAATACATTCTCTTTTATTTCTAAGGTGGTCCTAATCTGTTGTCATCAATCTGTCCAACATGAACTTCCTCTCATTCCTCACCTAAATCTAAATTCTCAAATGCTTCTAATAATACATAGGTCCACTCAGGGGCCTTGTATTTTCTGTTCAGACTTCTTAATCTTAGACTTCTTCGCATGGACTTTATTGCTGGCAGTTTGGATCTAGTTTGACTTGAAACTTAATTTACTTGTTCTGGTTACTCCCCTGATTTTCTTAGGTAGTATCTTAATCTTTTAACTCCACCTGGCCAATTATCTCCTTTTCTAACTCTTTTCACCTGAACTGCACTTTCACCTTGTTTGTCGTTCTTTTATTTTCAATATGTCTAGGCACAATCTGTTCTTATTCTTCTTCTCTTACTAATTGTCTTTGCTCAGTATTTTCTGTATTTTGTTCTTCTTCATTGTTCTTGAACTTGTTCCTCTACATCTAGCTGGTCCTGTTAAGGGATTTATATAGTTTGTTCTTGTTCTTCCTGAACCTGTTCTTCGACTCCTATCTGTTCCTGTTCAGGTCTTATTTTAACTTGCTCTTCGTTCTCCTGAACTTCTTCTTCTTCTATCTGTCCCTGCTCAGGATTCTTGATAGCTTTGTTGATTTATTCCTGAGTATGTTCTTCTTCCCCTGTCTTTTCCTCTCTACTTTCCTGTCTGTCTAATTTATTTCTTCTTCTTGTTTTGATAACAACTTGAGATATTTCAATCACGGGAGCCAAGATGGCGGGTTGATGCCGCCGTGCGAAGGAAGCAGTGCAGAGAGGCTCCTGACTCCCCCACGGTTGTAAAAGGAAATGTGGTTTTTATAAAAGAAACTCGACGAAAACTTTGCAATTAAACGACACGACATGAAGTTATCGAGGTAGAAAGTAGTGATTTTTACTACCGATCTTGTAAAAGCCATTCGAGAGATAATTAAAGAAGCGGCAAACTTTGGAGAAGTGTCAGGCTACAAATTGAACGTGAGTAAAACTCAGGTTATTGCCAATTACAAACCGACAGAACCGATTTTGGGGCTCTGTAAAAATGCAATTTATCTAGGAATAAAGATAGCGGCTGAGGTAGATAAGGTAATAACATTGAACTACGATTCGCTGCTGTAAGAAGTTACTCTTATTTTAAAAAAATGGCATAAGATACCACTTAGCCTAGTGGGGCGAATAAATCTAATAAAAATGAAAAGTTTGTATAAATTTCTATATTTATTTAGATCCATTCCACTTCAACTTAATAATCTTTTTTTTTTTTAAACTGGATGGTATATGTAGCAGTTTTGTGTGGGGCTAAAAAAAGCTTGTAGATCAATTAAACTTTTGAACTTGCCAATTGAAAAGGGAGGTTTAACTTTTCCTGATTTTAGGTTATATTTTTATGCTACCTTCTTTCGTCGTATACGTCGTCTCCTGAAAAACGAAAGTTCGTTATTTTTTCAAAATTTATGCTGAGACCCGACTGTAATCAATTTTTATTTCGAGTTCATGATCCAAATTACTTTAAAAGAGTGAAATTCAAGACTGCCAGACATATCAAGAAAATTTGTGATCAGATTATGACTCTAGATAAGATCTATTTTTATAATGCTGAACTCCAACCTTGGGGGAACCATGGATTACCCGGTATCTTTTCGGCTGGAGTAGGGACCTTATGGGCAGGGCATGGTATTAATACATTGGGGGATTTCTAAGGTTCAAGTGGCTTCTTAAGTTTTGCTACACTAAAACTCTTATTTAAATTAAATGATGGTATGTATTTTAAATGTATTCAGATCCAAAATTTTCTAGTTCGAAGAATGAAAATTTAAGTAGTAGTTCATTCAGATACTTTAAAATGTTTGCACTCGGACAGAACTAAGTTGCTCATAAGTAAGAGTTACAGTTATCTAATTTTGGGTAAGATAGACGACTGTGGGTAAATAGCTGATAAATGGTCGAACAGATTAGGAATAAACATTAGCCCTAACCAAATTTCATCCTCACTTAGCCAAATCTATAGGGTAGTTCCATCATCTAACTTAAGACTTCAACTATATAGAACTATTAATCAACTTTATTATACACGGCAAAGAATTGCTAGTTGGCTATCAGAAAACCAATCAAATGATCGAACCAAATGTCCAAAATGTAATCTTGAAGCAGCAGGTATGGAGCATATGCTTTTTTCATGTCCAGAGCTAACTCTTTTTTGGAAAGGAATAACGGATGCTTTAAGCTATAAACAAATTATAACTCCGCCGCTTTCTGCTCATTTGATCCTATTAGACATTGAAGACGTTTATTGTCAGTATAAAGACTTGTTATCTATAGTATATGCTTGTGCAACACTAGTTATAGCTAGATCCTGGATCTCTAAGGAATCTCCAACATAATGGAGTGGTGGAACTTGATTAATGAAATTTACACAATGGAACTAGCATTAGCAAAATTAAGAGGTCCCAAGGCTCTGAAAGGGAGGGACAAAATCTGGGGAACGGTCATTTAACTTATGAAATATAGGATGTAGATATGTGATAAGACCAGCCTAAACTTGAATTTCTATTCTTCAAAATCTATTTTGAAAATAATGTATTGCCGCCCTCTGTTTTATGTACAAAATGATAATTTATACTTTTGTTTTTTCTATGTTTTATTATGTAACTTTGAGAATGATGCTCTTCTTGCAATAACAATAAAAATCTTAAAAAAAAAAAAAGATATTTCAATTACTGGTATCCAGTCTTCTTGACTTGTACTTGGTTGTTCATCATCTATTTGTCTTTCAGAATCAGTCACCTTTGATGCTTTGACTTCACAACCTTCAGCTTCTGGTGTCTCAGCGTATTTGGTCAGTTGCTGCTCTTGGTCTTCAGATGGGCTCAAAAAACTTCAGGTATGGCTCACATGAATCCAGTTGGAAAAACTTGCACACTTCACTGCTGTGGTAGTGACAAGTATGACTTGACTTGGTTTATCCCACCTAGGTGCTAGACACAATTTTCGTACATGTTTCTCCACTAACACCCAGTCTCCAGGATTAAAATCATGTGCCTGGTCTAGCTGCCTGGCAACTGCATCTTCTCCCACCTGATGAGAGATAGAACACACCATTTCAGCCAATCCTTTGAAATAGTCCAATACCAGATCATCAGTTGTATTCACTCAATTTATTCCCAGGAATAAATGCTTGTCTCATTGCCCTTCCCATGAGCACTTCGTGAGGGCTCAAGCCTGTTTTCCTATCAGGAATGCTTTTGAGACCCACCAATACAAGAGGCAATACAAGACCCTTGACCCTGTTCTGGGCCGGTCTGTCCACGCACCGCGCACACTCCCCGTGAGTAAACCCAGGTTGCCCCCGCTCCTGCTGAGTTCGCCGCTGCCCTGCAGCTGAGTTCCTGGTCCTTAGCTTTTTTATTCTGCCTCTGTATTTTGCTGCATTTTGCCTTCGTGTTGTCTGTATTCTGCCTCTGTATTCTGTTTTGTTTTTACTGTGTCCTGCCCCTGCCGCGTTTCTCGCCCTCTCCCCGCTACCCGCCCCTGCTACCCTGCGGCCCGCCCCTTTTGTTTTCTGTCTCCCTTCCCATTCGCCGACCCGCTCCCGTCTCCCAGCTGCTCCTCCCTCCCACTTGGCCATTTATGGCGGAGTGCACGCGTACGCGCAGCGAGCACGCGCAGCGGGTGCGCCAATTGCACGCCAAAGGCGCGCCAAAGCCAAGCCCGTCTGCGCCCGTCTGCGCCTGGACCGTGCCCAGCGCCGGGACCCCTGACTGTCATCGACGCCAGACCACACAACGGACCTACGATGCCGCCACCCTCAACGCACTCAACACCGGCCGAACCCCCGCCTGCTACAGAGCCACCCGAAAAATGCACCCACGGACCTTTCACCTGCCAAGCCTGCAAATTGACCTGCCTCTGGACCTGCACCGCACCCGCCAAGCCGAGCACCAGCAGCAACTACCTCAAGTGCATCCTGCTCAACACCCGCTCCGTCCACAAACACGCCGTCGAACTCTGGAACCTGCTCGACACAACATCACCAGACTTCGCCTTCCTCACGGAAACCTGGATGAACGCCTCCTCAGCGCCCAACATCGCCACCGCCATCCCGGACAGATACAAGATCACCCGGAGGGACCGCGTCAACCAGACTGGAGGAGGCATCACCATCGTACACAAGAACACCATTCGCATCACTACCAGCGCCAACGACACCTTCACCGCCGCCGAACACCTCCACTTCCAGATACACACCGACCCCAAGACCACCCTCAGAGGCACCCTCATCTACAGACCCCCGGGACCACGCACACTATTCAGCGAAGACATCACAGACTTCATCAGCCCTCACGCCCTCCCCTCCGCTGGATACATCCTCCTAGGGGACCTCAACTTTCACCAGGAGAACAACAAGGACAGCAACACCACCACCCTGCTGGACAACCTCGTAAACCTCGGGCTCAAGCAACGGGTGAACACCCCCACCCACTACGCCGGCCACACGCTTGACCCAGTCTTCTCCTCCAGCAAGTAAATTGCCTTCAGCCACTCCACCGGACTCCATTGGACGGATCACAGCTGTGTCCACTTCAGCTTCAGAGGAGCCACGTCCCACCACCACCTGCAACAGGTTCCTCGCTGGAGCTGGAACAAGATCACCGCCAACCAGCTCACCACCTCCCTCAGCCAGAACCATCCCGCCAGCACAACGGACCCCAACAAAGCAGCCAGCAACCTCTCACAGTGGATTACCAACTGCGCAGATGACCTTGCACCACTGAAGACCCCTCCCAGCAGACACAGCAGCAAGAAAGTCTCTTGGTTTACTGACGAACTTAAGAACTCCAAGAGGAACTGCCGCACCCTCGAGAAAGCCTGGCGCAACGACCAGACCACAGACAACATGACTGCCCTGAAGCACGCCACCCGCAAACACCACCAGCTGATCTGCACCACCAAGAAGACAGCATTCAAAGAATGACTGGACAACAACGCCCCCAACAGCAAGGAACTCTTCAGCATCGTCAAAGAGCTCTCCAACCCCAGCGCCGGAAACAACAACATTACTCCCTCGCAAGACCTCTGCGACTCACTCGCCTCGTTCTTCCACCGCAAGATCGCCGAAATACACAACAGCTTCGGCGCACCAACCACGCACCCAACCACTGAACCAACGCCCCCCACCACCACCCTCTGCACCTGGACCCCGGTCAGCACGTAAGACACCACCCGCACGATGAACACCATACACTCCGAATCCCCAACCGACCCCTGCCCTCACCACGTCTTCAACAAAGCGGACTCCATCATCGCATCCCATCTCCTTGACATCATCAACGCCTCCTTCAACACCGCCACCTTCCCGGAAAGCTGGAAGCACGCCGAGCTCAGCGCACTCCTGAAGAAACCAACAGCGGACCCCACCGACCTCAAGAACTTCAACCCCATCTCGCTCCTCCCTTTTCCTGCCAAAGTCATCGAGAAGACCATCAACAGACAGCTGGCCGCCTTCCTCGAGACGAACGGATCCCTCGACCACTCGCAGTCCGGTTTCCGAGCCAACCACAGTACCAAGACCGCCCTCATTGCAGCTACTGACGACATCAGATCCCTGCTCAACAGCGGGGAGACAGCGGCCCTCATCCTCCTGGACCTCTTCACAGCGTTCGACACTGTCTGCCATGCACCCTAGTGCAGCACCTCAGCAACATCGGAATCCAAGAGAAGGCACTGGAATGGATCATCTCGTTCCTCGCCAGAAGAACCCAGAGAGTCCGCCTCACCCCGTTCAGATCGGAGGCCACCGAATTCATCTGCGGCGTACCACAGGGATCATCGCTCAGCCCCATCCTCTTCAACGTCTACATGAGCCCCCTCGCAGCCACTGCACGTCAACACAACCTCAACATCATCTCCTACGCCGACGACACCCAGCTGACACTCTCCCTCACCAACGACCCCGCCGCCACCAGAACCAGCCTACACGAAGGGATGAAAGACGTCGCTGAGTGGATGAAGAACAGCCGCCTGAAACTGAACTCAGACAAGACAGAAGTCCTCATCCTGGGGTCATCGCCCTCCGCCTGGGACGACTCCTGGTGGCCCCCCGCCCTGGGCACCACTCCCAAGCCAACGGACCACGCACGCAACCTGGGCTTCATCCTGGACTCCTCCGTCTCGATGACCAGACTAGTCAATGCCGTCTCATCATCGTGCTTCAACACCCTGCGCATGCTCCGAAAGATCTTCCGATGGATCCCCACTGAAACCAGGAAGACGGTCCCCCAGGCACTCGTCACCATCCGTCTGGACTACGGGAACACCCTCTACACCGGAACCACAGCCAAACTTCAGAGAAGACTCCAACGCATCCAGAACGCCTCCGCACGACTCATCCTGGACATCCCCCGAAACAGCCACATATCCGGCCACCTGAAAGACCTGCACTGGCTCCCCGTCAGCAAGAGGATCACGTTCAGACTCCTCACCCACGCACACAAGGCCCTCCACAAGCTGGGCCCCAAGTACCTCAACAACCGACTGACCTTCTACACGCCCACCTGCCAGCTGCGATCGACCAGCCTCGCCCTCCCCGCCGTTCCACGCATCCACAGAGCCACCGCCGGAGGAAGATCCATCTCCTACCTGGCAGCCAAGACATGGAACTCTCTCCCCATCCACCTTAGGCTAACCCAGGACCATCTCTCCTTCAGGAAGCAACTCAAGACCTGGCTTTTCGAGCAGTAAGGGACCCCTCTCCCCCAGGGCCTTGAGACCCTTCCGGGTGAGTAGCGCGCTATAAAAATTGTCATGATTGATTGAATGATTGTTTGATCTGTCCATTTTAGCATTGTGGATGCACACACCTTACCCAGCCTTGACTTGATTGTGCCGTAAAGCTGTTCAACTATTACAGAAGCCTCTGGGCGATAAGCAAGTGCAGTTTTTGTTCAATATCTAATGCAGCACAATTAATCCAATGATCTCATTTTTAAAATGAGGTCCTCTATTTGATTCCAAAGTAACTGGGAAACTTTTCCTCTTGTGGGGTATGCCTCTACCCATCTTGAGAACAGACACACTATAACAAGTACACATTTCAATCCATTGCACAGAGGCAACTCTATGAAGTCTAACTGCTGCTAACTCAGTTTTTCCCCAGCTAACCTCGGTCTTTCTACCTGTGTTTTGCTGATGACAGATCAAGCATCTTTGGCAAAGGCTCTCTGCCCCTACCCTAACCTTTGGATTATACCAACTCTGTCTGAAAGATCTGATCATTGAGTCCCTGACAATGTGTGTTGTTCCATGGTATAATCTTGCCATTTGAGAAAGGTAAGAAATCTGGCATGACTGGTCTGCCATCTAGGTATACCCACACTTCATCTTCTGTCCTTTTTGTACAACCTGACTTTATCCAGGTTTCCTTTTCCCTTTCCTCAACTTCTTCCTGCAACTGTCTGACCTCATCCCATGTTTCTGTAACTGAGAAAAACATAATTTGGCAGCTGGTTTAACCTGTTTCCACTTTCCTGTTATTTGCAGTGGTATTTTTTTGCACAGTATTGAGCAATTTGGTCGGCATCTCTATTGCCCGCCGTCACATAGTCATTTCCTGACTGATGTGCAGCACATTTGACCACTGCTATTTCTTTTGGCAATTGCAATGCTTCCAACAATTCTTTCACTTTTTTATTGTTTCTGATAGGAGACCCTGAAGAAGACAGAAATCCCCTCTGCAACCAGAGCTGGCCAAAATCGTGCACAATCCCGAAACCATATTGACTGTCCGTAAATATGGTTATTCTCCAATTTTTCCCAATTTTCCATGACTTTCTTATGGCCACCAATTCGGCTACTGGAGCAGACTTGACTCCTGGTAAACAGGATGCTTCAATGACTCCTTAAATTTTGCATACAGCATATGCAGCACTTAGCCCTCCATCTTCCTTTCTCAGACATGACCCATCCACAAATAATTCATGATCAGATTCCTTCAAGGGAGTATCTTTTATATCAGGGTGGGGCTTAGTACATAATTCAGTCACATCCAAACAATTATGATCAAGCTCATCTATAACTTCCTCACAATATGGATCTGGCTATAATGTGGCAGGGTTCATTATTGTACATCTTATCACTGTGACATTCTCAGCTCCCAAATCCACTATTTCATACTTAGTCTCCTGACTAGGAGTGAGGTGCTGTGTTCACATTCTTGTCAAAAGATTCCCAACTGAATGTGGGACATATACCTTTACAGGATGTCCCATCACAATTGACTCCCTTTGCTCTAGACTCCTACAAGTAGCAGCTACTGCTTTTAAGCAGCCAGGTAAGGCTGAAGCCACTGATCCAAAGTGGCAGAGAAATACTCCACTGGACGTCGGCTCAATCCATGTATCTTTGTTAAAACTGAAAGGGCGCAATTTTCTCTCACAACAAAACAGCGCAAATTCTTTTGAATAGTCAGGCATGCCTAAGGCAGGGGCCTCACACAGACAATTTCGCAATTTCACTAATGTTTCTAAACATTCGTCATTCCAATCAATTGGATCTTTCGCTCTTTTCCGAGTCAATTGTATCAATAGTTTCGCTAGCAGGGAGAAGCTATTTATCCACTGCCTACAATGCCCAACCACTCCCAGGAACATTCTCATCTCCTTTTGCGTCTGAGGCAATTGCATCTGTTTGATTATTTTTATTCCTTCGAGGTTCACTTTTCTAACTCCTTTTTCTATTTTATGCCCTAAATACTTAACTTGTTGCTGTAAAAAATTGCAATTTCTCTGGAGACACTTTGTGTCCTCCTTCGGCCAAATGGTTCAGTAATGCAATGGTGTCAGTGACACAATCTTCTCATGTCTTTGATGCCACCAATAGGTCATCAATATACTGAACCAGAACAGATTCTCTGGGCATTACTAATGACTCTAGACACTTTTTCAAGATCTGATTAAAAATCGAGGGACTCTCTGTGTACCCTTAAGGAACTCAACACCATGCCAAAACACGATCTTCAAACCGAAAGGCAAAAATATACTGGCTTTCTGGGTGTAAAGGAATGGAAAAGAATGCCTGACACAAATCAATCACTGTAAACCAACCTGCATGCCAGGGTATTTGATAAAGAATCACTGATGGATTTGGCACCACTGGACAACAAGGTACTACAATTTTATTTATCTTTCATAAATTCTGTACTATTCTGTACTTGTCACTAGGCTTTTTAAGTCCCATGGTTGGCAAATTGCAAGGACTGCCTACTATTTCTTTCAGTATTCCTTGCTCAATCATTTGTTCAATCACTGAAGCAACTCCTGTTTTCACTTCTGGGCTCATTATGTATGGTTTTTTGTTTGGCTAAACTATTACCACTACCACTATTTGTACAGGGTCTACATTCTCCATTATCCCTACATTCTTTTCTGTAAAGTCTCACACATCTGGATTTACGGTGTCTCTCAATTCTTCTGGTAATTCACTTTCAGTTACCAATGAAAACATTTCATCCACTTCTGTACCTTGCTTATCTAACATCATCTTGTAAGCAACATCCTCATCAGGAGTTTGGAAAGCAAAACCATCAGGAGTACAATAGATTGTGCAGTTCATCTTGCACAGTAGGTCTCTTCCTAACAAATTCACTGGACGTGAATCACACCCCACAAACTGATGCATATCTTTACAATTTCCAATATGCAGTTCCACTGTTTATTTGACACTCCTACAACTTGATTAGCTTCTCCCAAGAGGGGTAGGTTTGGGATGTCTGCTGCTCTTACAGTAGACCGAGTAGCACCAGTGTCCAATAGAAAATAGAAAAGTGATGTCACTACCTTCAACTTTCCCATTAATAAATGGACCTGTCTGATCTGCCGGTAAGGATGCTCCAAGCACTCACTACTCTTCCTCCCCCCTCAGGCACCATCATTGCATATAGTCCTATTCATCATCATTCTGCAAAAAATACTGTGAAACCACAGCATTATTCTTATCAATTTCTCCTTGAAAGCTGGTGTTCGCACGGTATTTTTGATGTTCACATGGTTTGGCATAGGAGTTTGTGGCACCTGATACTGTGAAGTAACTACCTGCTGCTGCTGTTGCTGTTCCACAACCACTGCAGATTTAAATTTAGATTTGCTCTCGTTATTATTCTGAAAAGTTTTACACCCGTTCTTCCAATGTTCAAGCTTTCCGCACGAATGACAAGGACATTTCTTTCTTGCTTCCTCTCTATTCATTGGTCCTCATCCTATTCCACCACTCGACACCTGTTCACCTTGATTCTGATCTTTCATCTCATTATCAGTCTGGGAAATTCATTTTGCTTCCTGCTGTTCTGCTAATTTCACCTGTACCCACATCATTTTTTCTTTCAACTTTCTATGTTTTGACTCAATATTTCGCATATTTCTATATTGCATCTATGGTCTTGCTTTGCCAGCACAACATGTGCTGCTGAATCATCTGACTAATCTCCGGTTTCAAACCATACACAAACAAATACACAAAATGTCCTATATCCTTATCACCAATAATCTCAAATCCACTGTGCTGCCTTCAAGACCTGTAACAACCTTTTTATAATACACATGTACGGACTCCTTTTGCTCCTGAGTTGTTCTTTCTATCTTAACCCAATTAGTTTCTTTAGGAGGGATCTTCCCTTTCAAAAAAGTAATCACCTGGTGACATTTCTTCCTCACCTCTTCTGACGGGGCTCCTGTTTTGGAATCTCTTGCATAATTTTCATTCGGCCAATCAACTGTAATCTTACACTCCATCCATAAATCAGCAGTAACCACTATGTCAAATAAACCATCCAAATCCTTCAACAATACCTTCGAAACCTTCACAAACCCTTCCACTTGCTTGTGCCATTCAACAGGTTTCTCTCTCAACCTGGGAAAATCATTTGTAAATGACAAAATATCCTGTCTACTCCATGGAACGTGAATATATCCACCGCCAGGTACCTCCCTTATTGGGCATACCCTTTCAACATTTTCTGACTCCCTTAATAGAAATGCAGTTAATGCTTCTTTAGCCTGTGCTTCTTCTTTCTTTCTTATCCATCTAGTTCTTCATTTATCAATTTCATCCCTTTTTCTCAAAATGTTCATCAGGGCACACTTTAGGAGTAGTCCATCAGAGATGACAATGCAATGAGGGTCCATGCACAGAGACGGTGTACCAAGGGAAAAAATTTAGACATGTTTATGAGAGGAGTTAGTGGCCATTAGGACTGCCTATATTGCGTAATTAAACAATAAAGTCTGGCAGAGTAATGTCCGATCCCTCTGCATCCCTTAAAAGGAGTTAGCCTTGTAATGGGCCCCAAATATCTCTAGGCCTAGAGGCTAGAGGCAGAGTCTCAGCATAAACATTGGATTGCTCCTGACAGTAAAGTAGATCACCTAGCCAAGTCTTGAATTTCGGAGCCTGCTCTCTTCCCCAGCGACACGCTACTCTGCGCTTCGCCAGTAATAAGGACAGTGCTAAGAACTTACGGTGTGACTTAGGTATCTGTGCAGTGTAGTCTAAAAGCCCCACCCGTGGATTCCTCACCAACATGCTGCTTGTCATTTTCCCCAACAACATATGAACCTGTTCCCAGTAGTCCTGCACCCCGGGGCACTCATTCCTCACCTAAATCTAAATTCTCAAATGCTTCTAATAATACATAGGTCCACTCAGGGGCCTTGTATTTTCTGTTCAGACTTCTTAATCTTAGACTTCTTCGCATGGACTTTATTGCTGGCAGTTTGGATCTAGTTTGACTTGAAACTTAATTTACTTGTTCTGGTTACTCCCCTGATTTTCTTAGGTAGTATCTTAATCTTTTAACTCCACCTGGCCAATTATCTCCTTTTCTAACTCTTTTCACCTGAACTGCACTTTCACCTTGTTTGTCGTTCTTTTATTTTCAATATGTCTAGGCACAATCTGTTCTTATTCTTCTTCTCTTACTAATTGTCTTTGCTCAGTATTTTCTGTATTTTGTTCTTCTTCATTGTTCTTGAACTTGTTCCTCTACATCTAGCTGGTCCTGTTAAGGGATTTATATAGTTTGTTCTTGTTCTTCCTGAACCTGTTCTTCGACTCCTATCTGTTCCTGTTCAGGTCTTATTTTAACTTGCTCTTCGTTCTCCTGAACTTCTTCTTCTTCTATCTGTCCCTGCTCAGGATTCTTGATAGCTTTGTTGATTTATTCCTGAGTATGTTCTTCTTCCCCTGTCTTTTCCTCTCTACTTTCCTGTCTGTCTAATTTATTTCTTCTTCTTGTTTTGATAACAACTTGAGATATTTCAATCACGGGAGCCAAGATGGCGGGTTGATGCCGCCGTGCGAAGGAAGCAGTGCAGAGAGGCTCCTGACTCCCCCACGGTTGTAAAAGGAAATGTGGTTTTTATAAAAGAAACTCGACGAAAACTTTGCAATTAAACGACACGACATGAAGTTATCGAGGTAGAAAGTAGTGATTTTTACTACCGATCTTGTAAAAGCCATTCGAGAGATAATTAAAGAAGCGGCAAACTTTGGAGAAGTGTCAGGCTACAAATTGAACGTGAGTAAAACTCAGGTTATTGCCAATTACAAACCGACAGAACCGATTTTGGGGCTCTGTAAAAATGCAATTTATCTAGGAATAAAGATAGCGGCTGAGGTAGATAAGGTAATAACATTGAACTACGATTCGCTGCTGTAAGAAGTTACTCTTATTTTAAAAAAATGGCATAAGATACCACTTAGCCTAGTGGGGCGAATAAATCTAATAAAAATGAAAAGTTTGTATAAATTTCTATATTTATTTAGATCCATTCCACTTCAACTTAATAATCTTTTTTTTTTTTAAACTGGATGGTATATGTAGCAGTTTTGTGTGGGGCTAAAAAAAGCTTGTAGATCAATTAAACTTTTGAACTTGCCAATTGAAAAGGGAGGTTTAACTTTTCCTGATTTTAGGTTATATTTTTATGCTACCTTCTTTCGTCGTATACGTCGTCTCCTGAAAAACGAAAGTTCGTTATTTTTTCAAAATTTATGCTGAGACCCGACTGTAATCAATTTTTATTTCGAGTTCATGATCCAAATTACTTTAAAAGAGTGAAATTCAAGACTGCCAGACATATCAAGAAAATTTGTGATCAGATTATGACTCTAGATAAGATCTATTTTTATAATGCTGAACTCCAACCTTGGGGGAACCATGGATTACCCGGTATCTTTTCGGCTGGAGTAGGGACCTTATGGGCAGGGCATGGTATTAATACATTGGGGGATTTCTAAGGTTCAAGTGGCTTCTTAAGTTTTGCTACACTAAAACTCTTATTTAAATTAAATGATGGTATGTATTTTAAATGTATTCAGATCCAAAATTTTCTAGTTCGAAGAATGAAAATTTAAGTAGTAGTTCATTCAGATACTTTAAAATGTTTGCACTCGGACAGAACTAAGTTGCTCATAAGTAAGAGTTACAGTTATCTAATTTTGGGTAAGATAGACGACTGTGGGTAAATAGCTGATAAATGGTCGAACAGATTAGGAATAAACATTAGCCCTAACCAAATTTCATCCTCACTTAGCCAAATCTATAGGGTAGTTCCATCATCTAACTTAAGACTTCAACTATATAGAACTATTAATCAACTTTATTATACACGGCAAAGAATTGCTAGTTGGCTATCAGAAAACCAATCAAATGATCGAACCAAATGTCCAAAATGTAATCTTGAAGCAGCAGGTATGGAGCATATGCTTTTTTCATGTCCAGAGCTAACTCTTTTTTGGAAAGGAATAACGGATGCTTTAAGCTATAAACAAATTATAACTCCGCCGCTTTCTGCTCATTTGATCCTATTAGACATTGAAGACGTTTATTGTCAGTATAAAGACTTGTTATCTATAGTATATGCTTGTGCAACACTAGTTATAGCTAGATCCTGGATCTCTAAGGAATCTCCAACATAATGGAGTGGTGGAACTTGATTAATGAAATTTACACAATGGAACTAGCATTAGCAAAATTAAGAGGTCCCAAGGCTCTGAAAGGGAGGGACAAAATCTGGGGAACGGTCATTTAACTTATGAAATATAGGATGTAGATATGTGATAAGACCAGCCTAAACTTGAATTTCTATTCTTCAAAATCTATTTTGAAAATAATGTATTGCCGCCCTCTGTTTTATGTACAAAATGATAATTTATACTTTTGTTTTTTCTATGTTTTATTATGTAACTTTGAGAATGATGCTCTTCTTGCAATAACAATAAAAATCTTAAAAAAAAAAAAAGATATTTCAATTACTGGTATCCAGTCTTCTTGACTTGTACTTGGTTGTTCATCATCTATTTGTCTTTCAGAATCAGTCACCTTTGATGCTTTGACTTCACAACCTTCAGCTTCTGGTGTCTCAGCGTATTTGGTCAGTTGCTGCTCTTGGTCTTCAGATGGGCTCAAAAAACTTCAGGTATGGCTCACATGAATCCAGTTGGAAAAACTTGCACACTTCACTGCTGTGGTAGTGACAAGTATGACTTGACTTGGTTTATCCCACCTAGGTGCTAGACACAATTTTCGTACATGTTTCTCCACTAACACCCAGTCTCCAGGATTAAAATCATGTGCCTGGTCTAGCTGCCTGGCAACTGCATCTTCTCCCACCTGATGAGAGATAGAACACACCATTTCAGCCAATCCTTTGAAATAGTCCAATACCAGATCATCAGTTGTATTCACTCAATTTATTCCCAGGAATAAATGCTTGTCTCATTGCCCTTCCCATGAGCACTTCGTGAGGGCTCAAGCCTGTTTTCCTATCAGGAATGCTTTTGAGACCCACCAATACAAGAGGCAATACAAGACCCTTGACCCTGTTCTGGGCCGGTCTGTCCACGCACCGCGCACACTCCCCGTGAGTAAACCCAGGTTGCCCCCGCTCCTGCTGAGTTCGCCGCTGCCCTGCAGCTGAGTTCCTGGTCCTTAGCTTTTTTATTCTGCCTCTGTATTTTGCTGCATTTTGCCTTCGTGTTGTCTGTATTCTGCCTCTGTATTCTGTTTTGTTTTTACTGTGTCCTGCCCCTGCCGCGTTTCTCGCCCTCTCCCCGCTACCCGCCCCTGCTACCCTGCGGCCCGCCCCTTTTGTTTTCTGTCTCCCTTCCCATTCGCCGACCCGCTCCCGTCTCCCAGCTGCTCCTCCCTCCCACTTGGCCATTTATGGCGGAGTGCACGCGTACGCGCAGCGAGCACGCGCAGCGGGTGCGCCAATTGCACGCCAAAGGCGCGCCAAAGCCAAGCCCGTCTGCGCCCGTCTGCGCCTGGACCGTGCCCAGCGCCGGGACCCCTGACTGTCATCGACGCCAGACCACACAACGGACCTACGATGCCGCCACCCTCAACGCACTCAACACCGGCCGAACCCCCGCCTGCTACAGAGCCACCCGAAAAATGCACCCACGGACCTTTCACCTGCCAAGCCTGCAAATTGACCTGCCTCTGGACCTGCACCGCACCCGCCAAGCCGAGCACCAGCAGCAACTACCTCAAGTGCATCCTGCTCAACACCCGCTCCGTCCACAAACACGCCGTCGAACTCTGGAACCTGCTCGACACAACATCACCAGACTTCGCCTTCCTCACGGAAACCTGGATGAACGCCTCCTCAGCGCCCAACATCGCCACCGCCATCCCGGACAGATACAAGATCACCCGGAGGGACCGCGTCAACCAGACTGGAGGAGGCATCACCATCGTACACAAGAACACCATTCGCATCACTACCAGCGCCAACGACACCTTCACCGCCGCCGAACACCTCCACTTCCAGATACACACCGACCCCAAGACCACCCTCAGAGGCACCCTCATCTACAGACCCCCGGGACCACGCACACTATTCAGCGAAGACATCACAGACTTCATCAGCCCTCACGCCCTCCCCTCCGCTGGATACATCCTCCTAGGGGACCTCAACTTTCACCAGGAGAACAACAAGGACAGCAACACCACCACCCTGCTGGACAACCTCGTAAACCTCGGGCTCAAGCAACGGGTGAACACCCCCACCCACTACGCCGGCCACACGCTTGACCCAGTCTTCTCCTCCAGCAAGTAAATTGCCTTCAGCCACTCCACCGGACTCCATTGGACGGATCACAGCTGTGTCCACTTCAGCTTCAGAGGAGCCACGTCCCACCACCACCTGCAACAGGTTCCTCGCTGGAGCTGGAACAAGATCACCGCCAACCAGCTCACCACCTCCCTCAGCCAGAACCATCCCGCCAGCACAACGGACCCCAACAAAGCAGCCAGCAACCTCTCACAGTGGATTACCAACTGCGCAGATGACCTTGCACCACTGAAGACCCCTCCCAGCAGACACAGCAGCAAGAAAGTCTCTTGGTTTACTGACGAACTTAAGAACTCCAAGAGGAACTGCCGCACCCTCGAGAAAGCCTGGCGCAACGACCAGACCACAGACAACATGACTGCCCTGAAGCACGCCACCCGCAAACACCACCAGCTGATCTGCACCACCAAGAAGACAGCATTCAAAGAATGACTGGACAACAACGCCCCCAACAGCAAGGAACTCTTCAGCATCGTCAAAGAGCTCTCCAACCCCAGCGCCGGAAACAACAACATTACTCCCTCGCAAGACCTCTGCGACTCACTCGCCTCGTTCTTCCACCGCAAGATCGCCGAAATACACAACAGCTTCGGCGCACCAACCACGCACCCAACCACTGAACCAACGCCCCCCACCACCACCCTCTGCACCTGGACCCCGGTCAGCACGTAAGACACCACCCGCACGATGAACACCATACACTCCGAATCCCCAACCGACCCCTGCCCTCACCACGTCTTCAACAAAGCGGACTCCATCATCGCATCCCATCTCCTTGACATCATCAACGCCTCCTTCAACACCGCCACCTTCCCGGAAAGCTGGAAGCACGCCGAGCTCAGCGCACTCCTGAAGAAACCAACAGCGGACCCCACCGACCTCAAGAACTTCAACCCCATCTCGCTCCTCCCTTTTCCTGCCAAAGTCATCGAGAAGACCATCAACAGACAGCTGGCCGCCTTCCTCGAGACGAACGGATCCCTCGACCACTCGCAGTCCGGTTTCCGAGCCAACCACAGTACCAAGACCGCCCTCATTGCAGCTACTGACGACATCAGATCCCTGCTCAACAGCGGGGAGACAGCGGCCCTCATCCTCCTGGACCTCTTCACAGCGTTCGACACTGTCTGCCATGCACCCTAGTGCAGCACCTCAGCAACATCGGAATCCAAGAGAAGGCACTGGAATGGATCATCTCGTTCCTCGCCAGAAGAACCCAGAGAGTCCGCCTCACCCCGTTCAGATCGGAGGCCACCGAATTCATCTGCGGCGTACCACAGGGATCATCGCTCAGCCCCATCCTCTTCAACGTCTACATGAGCCCCCTCGCAGCCACTGCACGTCAACACAACCTCAACATCATCTCCTACGCCGACGACACCCAGCTGACACTCTCCCTCACCAACGACCCCGCCGCCACCAGAACCAGCCTACACGAAGGGATGAAAGACGTCGCTGAGTGGATGAAGAACAGCCGCCTGAAACTGAACTCAGACAAGACAGAAGTCCTCATCCTGGGGTCATCGCCCTCCGCCTGGGACGACTCCTGGTGGCCCCCCGCCCTGGGCACCACTCCCAAGCCAACGGACCACGCACGCAACCTGGGCTTCATCCTGGACTCCTCCGTCTCGATGACCAGACTAGTCAATGCCGTCTCATCATCGTGCTTCAACACCCTGCGCATGCTCCGAAAGATCTTCCGATGGATCCCCACTGAAACCAGGAAGACGGTCCCCCAGGCACTCGTCACCATCCGTCTGGACTACGGGAACACCCTCTACACCGGAACCACAGCCAAACTTCAGAGAAGACTCCAACGCATCCAGAACGCCTCCGCACGACTCATCCTGGACATCCCCCGAAACAGCCACATATCCGGCCACCTGAAAGACCTGCACTGGCTCCCCGTCAGCAAGAGGATCACGTTCAGACTCCTCACCCACGCACACAAGGCCCTCCACAAGCTGGGCCCCAAGTACCTCAACAACCGACTGACCTTCTACACGCCCACCTGCCAGCTGCGATCGACCAGCCTCGCCCTCCCCGCCGTTCCACGCATCCACAGAGCCACCGCCGGAGGAAGATCCATCTCCTACCTGGCAGCCAAGACATGGAACTCTCTCCCCATCCACCTTAGGCTAACCCAGGACCATCTCTCCTTCAGGAAGCAACTCAAGACCTGGCTTTTCGAGCAGTAAGGGACCCCTCTCCCCCAGGGCCTTGAGACCCTTCCGGGTGAGTAGCGCGCTATAAAAATTGTCATGATTGATTGAATGATTGTTTGATCTGTCCATTTTAGCATTGTGGATGCACACACCTTACCCAGCCTTGACTTGATTGTGCCGTAAAGCTGTTCAACTATTACAGAAGCCTCTGGGCGATAAGCAAGTGCAGTTTTTGTTCAATATCTAATGCAGCACAATTAATCCAATGATCTCATTTTTAAAATGAGGTCCTCTATTTGATTCCAAAGTAACTGGGAAACTTTTCCTCTTGTGGGGTATGCCTCTACCCATCTTGAGAACAGACACACTATAACAAGTACACATTTCAATCCATTGCACAGAGGCAACTCTATGAAGTCTAACTGCTGCTAACTCAGTTTTTCCCCAGCTAACCTCGGTCTTTCTACCTGTGTTTTGCTGATGACAGATCAAGCATCTTTGGCAAAGGCTCTCTGCCCCTACCCTAACCTTTGGATTATACCAACTCTGTCTGAAAGATCTGATCATTGAGTCCCTGACAATGTGTGTTGTTCCATGGTATAATCTTGCCATTTGAGAAAGGTAAGAAATCTGGCATGACTGGTCTGCCATCTAGGTATACCCACACTTCATCTTCTGTCCTTTTTGTACAACCTGACTTTATCCAGGTTTCCTTTTCCCTTTCCTCAACTTCTTCCTGCAACTGTCTGACCTCATCCCATGTTTCTGTAACTGAGAAAAACATAATTTGGCAGCTGGTTTAACCTGTTTCCACTTTCCTGTTATTTGCAGTGGTATTTTTTTGCACAGTATTGAGCAATTTGGTCGGCATCTCTATTGCCCGCCGTCACATAGTCATTTCCTGACTGATGTGCAGCACATTTGACCACTGCTATTTCTTTTGGCAATTGCAATGCTTCCAACAATTCTTTCACTTTTTTATTGTTTCTGATAGGAGACCCTGAAGAAGACAGAAATCCCCTCTGCAACCAGAGCTGGCCAAAATCGTGCACAATCCCGAAACCATATTGACTGTCCGTAAATATGGTTATTCTCCAATTTTTCCCAATTTTCCATGACTTTCTTATGGCCACCAATTCGGCTACTGGAGCAGACTTGACTCCTGGTAAACAGGATGCTTCAATGACTCCTTAAATTTTGCATACAGCATATGCAGCACTTAGCCCTCCATCTTCCTTTCTCAGACATGACCCATCCACAAATAATTCATGATCAGATTCCTTCAAGGGAGTATCTTTTATATCAGGGTGGGGCTTAGTACATAATTCAGTCACATCCAAACAATTATGATCAAGCTCATCTATAACTTCCTCACAATATGGATCTGGCTATAATGTGGCAGGGTTCATTATTGTACATCTTATCACTGTGACATTCTCAGCTCCCAAATCCACTATTTCATACTTAGTCTCCTGACTAGGAGTGAGGTGCTGTGTTCACATTCTTGTCAAAAGATTCCCAACTGAATGTGGGACATATACCTTTACAGGATGTCCCATCACAATTGACTCCCTTTGCTCTAGACTCCTACAAGTAGCAGCTACTGCTTTTAAGCAGCCAGGTAAGGCTGAAGCCACTGATCCAAAGTGGCAGAGAAATACTCCACTGGACGTCGGCTCAATCCATGTATCTTTGTTAAAACTGAAAGGGCGCAATTTTCTCTCACAACAAAACAGCGCAAATTCTTTTGAATAGTCAGGCATGCCTAAGGCAGGGGCCTCACACAGACAATTTCGCAATTTCACTAATGTTTCTAAACATTCGTCATTCCAATCAATTGGATCTTTCGCTCTTTTCCGAGTCAATTGTATCAATAGTTTCGCTAGCAGGGAGAAGCTATTTATCCACTGCCTACAATGCCCAACCACTCCCAGGAACATTCTCATCTCCTTTTGCGTCTGAGGCAATTGCATCTGTTTGATTATTTTTATTCCTTCGAGGTTCACTTTTCTAACTCCTTTTTCTATTTTATGCCCTAAATACTTAACTTGTTGCTGTAAAAAATTGCAATTTCTCTGGAGACACTTTGTGTCCTCCTTCGGCCAAATGGTTCAGTAATGCAATGGTGTCAGTGACACAATCTTCTCATGTCTTTGATGCCACCAATAGGTCATCAATATACTGAACCAGAACAGATTCTCTGGGCATTACTAATGACTCTAGACACTTTTTCAAGATCTGATTAAAAATCGAGGGACTCTCTGTGTACCCTTAAGGAACTCAACACCATGCCAAAACACGATCTTCAAACCGAAAGGCAAAAATATACTGGCTTTCTGGGTGTAAAGGAATGGAAAAGAATGCCTGACACAAATCAATCACTGTAAACCAACCTGCATGCCAGGGTATTTGATAAAGAATCACTGATGGATTTGGCACCACTGGACAACAAGGTACTACAATTTTATTTATCTTTCATAAATTCTGTACTATTCTGTACTTGTCACTAGGCTTTTTAAGTCCCATGGTTGGCAAATTGCAAGGACTGCCTACTATTTCTTTCAGTATTCCTTGCTCAATCATTTGTTCAATCACTGAAGCAACTCCTGTTTTCACTTCTGGGCTCATTATGTATGGCTTTTTGTTTGGCTAAACTATTACCACTACCACTATTTGTACAGGGTCTACATTCTCCATTATCCCTACATTCTTTTCTGTAAAGTCTCACACATCTGGATTTACGGTGTCTCTCAATTCTTCTGGTAATTCACTTTCAGTTACCAATGAAAACATTTCATCCACTTCTGTACCTTGCTTATCTAACATCATCTTGTAAGCAACATCCTCATCAGGAGTTTGGAAAGCAAAACCATCAGGAGTACAATAGATTGTGCAGTTCATCTTGCACAGTAGGTCTCTTCCTAACAAATTCACTGGACGTGAATCACACCCCACAAACTGATGCATATCTTTACAATTTCCAATATGCAGTTCCACTGTTTATTTGACACTCCTACAACTTGATTAGCTTCTCCCAAGAGGGGTAGGTTTGGGATGTCTGCTGCTCTTACAGTAGACCGAGTAGCACCAGTGTCCAATAGAAAATAGAAAAGTGATGTCACTACCTTCAACTTTCCCATTAATAAATGGACCTGTCTGATCTGCCGGTAAGGATGCTCCAAGCACTCACTACTCTTCCTCCCCCCTCAGGCACCATCATTGCATATAGTCCTATTCATCATCATTCTGCAAAAAATACTGTGAAACCACAGCATTATTCTTATCAATTTCTCCTTGAAAGCTGGTGTTCGCACGGTATTTTTGATGTTCACATGGTTTGGCATAGGAGTTTGTGGCACCTGATACTGTGAAGTAACTACCTGCTGCTGCTGTTGCTGTTCCACAACCACTGCAGATTTAAATTTAGATTTGCTCTCGTTATTATTCTGAAAAGTTTTACACCCGTTCTTCCAATGTTCAAGCTTTCCGCACGAATGACAAGGACATTTCTTTCTTGCTTCCTCTCTATTCATTGGTCCTCATCCTATTCCACCACTCGACACCTGTTCACCTTGATTCTGATCTTTCATCTCATTATCAGTCTGGGAAATTCATTTTGCTTCCTGCTGTTCTGCTAATTTCACCTGTACCCACATCATTTTTTCTTTCAACTTTCTATGTTTTGACTCAATATTTCGCATATTTCTATATTGCATCTATGGTCTTGCTTTGCCAGCACAACATGTGCTGCTGAATCATCTGACTAATCTCCGGTTTCAAACCATACACAAACAAATACACAAAATGTCCTATATCCTTATCACCAATAATCTCAAATCCACTGTGCTGCCTTCAAGACCTGTAACAACCTTTTTATAATACACATGTACGGACTCCTTTTGCTCCTGAGTTGTTCTTTCTATCTTAACCCAATTAGTTTCTTTAGGAGGGATCTTCCCTTTCAAAAAAGTAATCACCTGGTGACATTTCTTCCTCACCTCTTCTGACGGGGCTCCTGTTTTGGAATCTCTTGCATAATTTTCATTCGGCCAATCAACTGTAATCTTACACTCCATCCATAAATCAGCAGTAACCACTATGTCAAATAAACCATCCAAATCCTTCAACAATACCTTCGAAACCTTCACAAACCCTTCCACTTGCTTGTGCCATTCAACAGGTTTCTCTCTCAACCTGGGAAAATCATTTGTAAATGACAAAATATCCTGTCTACTCCATGGAACGTGAATATATCCACCGCCAGGTACCTCCCTTATTGGGCATACCCTTTCAACATTTTCTGACTCCCTTAATAGAAATGCAGTTAATGCTTCTTTAGCCTGTGCTTCTTCTTTCTTTCTTATCCATCTAGTTCTTCATTTATCAATTTCATCCCTTTTTCTCAAAATGTTCATCAGGGCACACTTTAGGAGTAGTCCATCAGAGATGACAATGCAATGAGGGTCCATGCACAGAGACGGTGTACCAAGGGAAAAAATTTAGACATGTTTATGAGAGGAGTTAGTGGCCATTAGGACTGCCTATATTGCGTAATTAAACAATAAAGTCTGGCAGAGTAATGTCCGATCCCTCTGCATCCCTTAAAAGGAGTTAGCCTTGTAATGGGCCCCAAATATCTCTAGGCCTAGAGGCTAGAGGCAGAGTCTCAGCATAAACATTGGATTGCTCCTGACAGTAAAGTAGATCACCTAGCCAAGTCTTGAATTTCGGAGCCTGCTCTCTTCCCCAGCGACACGCTACTCTGCGCTTCGCCAGTAATAAGGACAGTGCTAAGAACTTACGGTGTGACTTAGGTATCTGTGCAGTGTAGTCTAAAAGCCCCACCCGTGGATTCCTCACCAACATGCTGCTTGTCATTTTCCCCAACAACATATGAACCTGTTCCCAGTAGTCCTGCACCCCGGGGCACTCCCACGCCAGATGGAGAAAGTCAGCCCTCGGTCTCCCACACCTTCACAGCAATCATTGTCAGATAAGTTGAACCTAAATTTCTTGGCCGGAGTATAATACAGACGATGTAAAAACTTGTAGTGTATAACTAGAGGAAATCTGTGAGGTCTGAAGGCAGCAATATTCCCATTGTTGAAATCTCCGCCCCTAGCTCTTTGGACCATTGTGTACGCGCCAAGGTTGAGGCCACCGCTTGCTGCATACGTATACTATTATACAACTGTGATGCCAAATGTTTACCGTCGGGAGAGCCAAGCAGTAGGTGCAGAGGCACTAGATTTGCCGGCTCATATGGAAAATCAGGGAGAACTGTCCTCATGCCTTGTCGTAGGTGAACATATAAGAAATAGTCTAAAGGAGAAGGACGCTCATCGCGCAAAAAAATATTTGCAGAGCAAAATATGCTGTCCTGGAACAAATCACCCCAGGTGACAATATTGATCCGAGCACATAGCTTGTGAAATCCCGTTTCCTGTAGCAGTGGTATACTGGGATGATAGGCCAGTGGCAACCGTGGAGAGTATAGCAACGGAGTACCTGATATGGCTATGATGTGATGCCAGGCATCCACGTGCCAGTAACCATTATAGGTGGCGTCGCCCATGTCTGAGCAGGAGCATATATTATCCCAGACATTAGACTAGGGTCCGCGAGCCAGTCCCTGTGTCTACTTGCGGCATATACCTGGGGGATGGTCCCAATAGTACGCATAATATGCTTGTGCACTTAGGGAATAAATCTCGAAGTCGGGTATGTCAAACCCACCTTGGGTTAAAGGCCTCCTCAGAATAGACCACTGGAGCCGTGGCTGCTTTCCTCCCCGCAACAAGCGCAACAGTTCAGTGCGTAAAATTGTTAAAACAAAATAGGAGCCAGGATAATAGGGAATATTCATGAATAAATAGAGAAATTGCGGAAGGACCACCATTTTGATGAGAGGGGCCCTGCCTACAAATGAGAGGGGGAGGTGAATCCATCGAGAAATATTATCTGCCAGTTTCGTAATAGCTGTACCATAATTGAGCCATTTGGTGGCTTCTCTGTCTGCAGTCAGCTGAATTCACAAATAGCGCAGATCAGAGCCACACCATTCCAGTGGGAAATCCAGCGCAAATTGATCAGCCGCAGGTGTTAGGGGAAAAAACGGAGACTTCCAGTTGATATTAATCCCAGATAATCTACCAAACACGACAAATTGCTGCAAGATAGGGTTGATATTTTGTTGGGGGTCTCTAATATATAGAGTAAGGTCATCTGCATAAATGGATATCAACATTTGCCTCATGCAGCAACGAAACGCTCGCTCATGATGGTGCTGGTGAAGTTTAGACGCTAGTGGTAAAATGGCAAAAAGTAGCGAGTACAACGGGCAGCCTTGCCTCGTGCCCCTTGACCTTAACAGTGGGCTGCTGATATAACAATTGAACCCAAGAGAGGAACAAGTTAGGGAAGCCCATGCGTTGTAAAACTCTGATTAAATAATTCCACTCCACCCAATCGAATGCCTTGGTGACGTCTAAAAAATACTGCGGCCAGTGAGAAGTCAGGGGCAACATTCTGTACTAGAGAAAAAAAGGTGCGAAGATTGTGGCTCGTGGCCCTACCTGAGACAAATCCCGATTGATCAGGTAGGATGAGTTTATCCAATAGGAGAGTTAGCCTATTAGCCAGCAATTTGGTCAGTATTTTTGTATCACAATTTATAAGGGAAAGGGGCTTGTAGGAATCGCATACCTCAGGGGCCTTTCCTGGCTTCAAAAGAGAGGTGATCAGTGCCTTGCGGGTAAGTATTTCCCTCTCAACAGATTCTTCATAGAGTTCCCTAAGGACCGGAACAGAAACAACAACTCTTCTTCACTGTGAATGTGCAATTTTTCTGTGCTTACATTACCAACTATAATTTCTTCCAAATCCACTTTCAATCTGGCAATACCTTTCGTTGGGAATTTCTGTTTCTATACCCTGTGCCCATCAATCTAAATCCTCTGGAGTAACCATCTCTGAACCTCCAGCTCCACTAGGGCTTGTAGACACCTTTTCTTTGCCTTTTCAGGTGTAACTCTCTTTGGGGTCTCAGTTAAGGGTTCCATAATTGGAAGATCCATTAATGAAATAACTGAATCACACTCACTGACTTGATCATCTGACATCACTATTTCTTTTCTAAAATTGCTTAAAGGTACTGTTACAGTTTGTGGTTTCGAACTACTCTTTTATCTCCATGCAATGGGATCACAGGACCAATTGTCACTGGTACTGTCAAAGCTTCAGTATTTAAGTTCAACTGACTTATTTTCTGCACTAATTCTTCTCTAGTTGTGTTCAAAGCTTCTCTCTCTCTATCTTGCAATACTCTAGTACTTGATGTATCATGAAGAATCTGTGGCACCAATGGTGTTCCCAACACTGAGGCACTCAGGGTAACTCTACTGTAGCACGAAGTGCAGTTCTTGCATTGCTGGTGGTCATTTACTGTCATTGTCGGAGCAAAGAGCAGGGTTCATTGAAACTTCACATTGGGAGTCATCATGGATGGCAGAGTTATGGCATGATCTGGCCAGTTTGCGGATGTGAGGAGCCAAATATCCAGATTTTCACTTTTTCTTTAGATGGAGCTACTCTGATGCCAGCCAAGGGTCCAAGACCTGGGGAGGCACCTCTTGTGGCTCAAGGACTAACTCCAGCAGAGACCAACAGGTCTCGGGCAGGTCTAGTTGCAGATCTAGGCAGGTCCAGTTGCAGCAGGTCAGCTTGTTGCAGGGAAGCCTCTGAAGCTTGTTGTGTCCATGTAGCTCACACAGGAGGTAAGTCAACTGACCTTTAGAGTTACTCCGGTTAGCTGATGTAAAGCAGGCCTGTTCGTCTTCACAGAAAGCAACACAGTATTTCAAGCAGCAGGGCAGACCTCTGGCAGCAGGGCAATCCTTCTTCTGTAACTTCCACAGCTCCAGGATTTTTCTGAAGAATGGCTCGGGAGGACCAATATTTATACGTGGTGCAGCCTTTGTTTCAGTAGACACCCTGTCCTACCCCCACATCTGGTTCGGTAAATTCTTCCTCTTCCCCAGTAAAGTCTCTAAACTATCAGAGAGTGTCATAAGGCAGGGCAGGCATAGTGTCACATTCCTTTTTGTGCACAGGAGGCAACGTCCTTTGTACTGTAAGTGGAGTTGTGCACAGGCCCTCCCCAGTCATCATGCCAGGGTGGTCCATCCTCTCCTCACATACGCTCCTTTTGTGTTTCTGTCTGGAAGCAGTACACAAACCCCAACAGCAGAGCTATTCACAGTCATGTGACCCAAAACACTGACTGAAGGCACAAACGGTTGGGACAAGAAAATTCAAACTTTCTAAATGTACCATTTACAGAATTGTAACTTAAAATCTGACTTCATTATTAAAGAAAGTTTTAAGTTACAATTCATTTGAGTGTAAATATCATATCTCTATTTGCTTGCAGTCCATAGTTAGCTCTAATTAAATGTCATAAGGTAACCCAGTTTTAGTCTATGGAAGAGATCAGCCTTTGAATAGTGAAAAACAATGTAGGAGTTTTTCACTGCCAGGACATGTAGAACTTAAGTACACTTGCCCCACATTTTAAATAAGATGCACCTACTCTATAAACCTTTAGGGCCTACCTTATGGGTGACATAAGTATGAAAAGGAAGGTTTGTTTTGCCATGCCAAAATGGTGGTTAAAAAACTTCACTATGGGCTGCAGTGGTAGGCCGGAGTTATGTTTTGAAATGGCTACTAGAATGGGTGGCACAATGAGTGCTGCAGACCATCTAGTTAAGAAAAGAGTGGGGTTGTGTCCTATTTAGCGCTGGGTAGGACAACATAAATATGTATTAGAGAAAATAGAAACCCAGTTGCTTTTTGGTTCTGCCACTTATTTTATTTTGAACAGATTTTTTATACCCTATGGTATTTAATCAGTGGGTGTTGTAATTATTTTTTAGAAGTACAAGTTACTTCACTTGAATCAACTACTGTGATAGTCTGAGGACTTGCTTTGTCATAAAAAAACAGGAATTGTTATATACAAGTTACACATTTAACACCAAAACAAACAATTGTGATGCAAATATACATTGACATTTATACTATACATTTTCTACAATATATTTTACATGAAAAGAGGTCTAAACTGTACCCTACTAACAGATTTTGACAACAGACCTTCATCATGTGACTTTTGTGTATTTAAGGTCTGGTCATGCAAGGGCGAGAATTTCGTAAAAGTTATTTTGTTGACTGAAAAGTACGGCGTAGTATTAATGGCCCTTTGCACAATTACAGTTCATACGCTAAGATGAACAAAGGTAAGCCGACGCGTTTCCAAGCCTGTGTCTTGATCGTCAGGCTTTTCTTCAGGGCTTTTGTTAGTTGGGTACCTATGCAAAAACAATAGGGGACATGTTTCAGAATGGGACCGTTCTCTTGTGCTGGTTGAGTGCCTTTAGTCATTTGTGTTCGTTATTACCTTTACAAACAAGGGTGTTTTGGATCTGTCTTGATTGGAACTCCTGAACGATGGGTAGTTCGCAGAGATAAAGAGCATGTAATGTGTCTGTTTTCTCTATGTATACAAAGAGCATACTGTCACTGTGATTCTACTAAATGTAACAACATCAGGGCTTATGTTTACCTAATTTCTTTATTCGTGAATGCTGTAGTTGGGAAACTTTTTTTTTCTTTTAGTGGAGTGTTGTTTGAGCGGCGGCGGTAAGGTCTGTGTTAACGATAAAGTGAGGAGAATTCTGTAATTTGAAAGTTCAAACATTTGCGGGACTTTTTAATCTATTCCCCATTTCTAGTAGTTACTTACTTGGGGTTTCAGCCCGCAGGCTGGCCGCTGCTCTTGCGATTTGGGCGGCGTCACCTTTTTCTCAACTAGGGTTTTGTCGCATTTACTGCAAGGATGAGAGGAATGAATTTTTAGTAATATATTCAAATGCGTTGCTTGTTTGCTCCCTTCGTTTGATTTCTTACCTTTAGAAATCTTTGTGGCTCAGGGGTTTCCTGCCTGCTTCCGTGTAGAACGGTTTGTTTGGTGATGCTGATCACATGACTGTTTAAATTATATTCATGTCATGTGATTTGGTGGTTATGGGAGATGTAGCCCTGATGCTGGCTTATTATTTAGTCTTATACAGTCATATGTTCAGGCTTCAAATTGTTCATTTAGTCCTGTGGTCACGCAGTTGAACTTCATAATTAGATATGCTTCTCTCCTGAGTAAAAGAGTTTCCACATTTCCTCCCCTTAAAGGAGTTTTTATTCCGTAGAGAACCGACCATCTTAGATCTCTTTCGGTGTGATTCTGGTCAAGGAAGTGTTGCACCATGGGTGCAGTCAATACTTTCTGTTTTATCCTGGAACGGTGTTGTGCCAATCTTTGTGTAATTTGTTGATTTGTTTTTCCAATGTAAATTTTGTCACATGGACAAATTATTACATAGACAATATTTTTATTTTTACAATTAGTAAATTCTTTATGGCTCCATTTTATGGTGTTGTGTTCAAACATCGTGCCTTCAATGGTACTTGCACACGATACACAAGTTCCGCATTTGTGATGTCCTTGCAATGGATTTAGGTTCCATATAGTGCGGAGGTCACTTTTTACTTTTGAAGTACGTTTCTGGATGTTGAGGTCTTTCCCCAGAAGAATGAATTGGTCACTACACTAGACCGTAAACAGACGGACAAAAACACCATTCTCCATTACCGGAGTTTCCACCCACAATACTGGGGCAGTATTGTGAAACACAGACAGTAGTACACAGACCCTTTATAGACCCACTTGGGTTTAATGTTTAATTGACGGGTTGGATGGTGTGTCCATGACCAATGAATTCAATAAAGTTATATTGAAATACTTACTCTGACAAGTCCTCGGTTAAACCAATAATTCTAAGGGCAAGTCAGTCGAGGACTATAAATACTAGGCATTTGTTATAAATCATTTTTAACAATCAAATGCTGTGTGGCTAATTAGCTGCACTTTGCGAGGATGCGTGCCGAGCCGCGTATTCCGCATACGTATTTGTAATGGTCCATGCAAATCGAATGTTAAACCCTTATTTGCCAAAAAGTAACATGAGTAACCCGGTATACAATAGTCAAGTCAAGTCAATAATCTTTATTCGGATATTTCATTATTCATAAAAGTACAATTTTACACACATAATCACGTACATGGTCCATCATTATTAGTAATATAAAACATTGTTAGGTTTTCCATTTCATTAACGACAAACAATACTAGAATGGCAGTGTACAAAATGCATTATTACCCAAAAAGTCACTCAGTCTCAGATATATTACTATATATAGCAGCATCAAATAAAGTGCCAGAGTGCAAAGATCCCGTTTGAGGTAGCAACAAAAGGTACAGAATGCAAAGTTTCCCACAGCGGTAGCTAAAGGAGCAAGTTACTAGAGCTCGTATGGATTACAATTAGCAGCATCGAGTAAAGTGCAAGAAGTGCAAAGTTCAGAGTTCCTGTTTTGAGTAACATTAAAATAAAGTACAGAAATGCGAAGTTTGCCATAGCAACAGCTAAAAGAGCAGATTACTAAGGCTCATATAAGTTACAATTTACGACATTAAATAAAGTGCGGCTGTGCAATGGTGTAAAATACAAAGAATGCAAAAACCTCTAAATACATATAATGCAACCTAGTCTAACAAACATCAATTCATAGAGGAACGAGAACGAATAGCCATTTTCAAAAAAGTGCACACACGATATATGATGTCATCATCTTTAAGCTGGAAATGGATTTATAAGCTACTTTAAAATCCTTTATACCCTAAGCTCTAAAAAACTGTATCAACAGCTGCATACTATATTTTTGATAAAAGGGGCAACAGAACAGAAAGAGTATGGATTGTTTCCCTGAGGTCCCACATGGACAGGCCAGGTTATCAATATTGGGTTGGTAGCCTATAGGGAAGCACAGCAAATATTGTATAGATCCTGATCTTAATTGGAAAAGAAGACTGCGCTCCCAGCATGTAATATCTTTTAGGAGATAACTAACAGGTAAACACAAAGTGGGTTCATCATCACCTTTCATTGAGATGTACTGTTTCACAGAAACTTTGACTAATTCCTGATTGTATCTAGCTTCCCCATAATATTTATATAAAATTTTACGGATGATATTACCATCAATCCCATCTAATTGGGGTTGTCAAAGATATGGTTGAGGTTAACAGCAGTCAAACTCGCCCATACTTGGGCCAGCCAGGGAATTTTAATGCCCTGGTCGCATTTTAGGCTATCAGCCAACATTTCCCTATTCAAAGAGGCTTCAGGGTTTTCCAAACCTTTAACCAAAACAGGACAGGGCGAGACCTAATATAGTCCTCCAAATAAGACAGTTTTAACTCATTATGGCTTACAAAAGTGGGCGATGAGATAGGTATTCCCAAAAGCCTTCTGCAAAAATTATTTTCCTCAGCCTGTACATTTTTCAAATTAGTATATCCCCAAAGTTCAGCCCCATAGGTCATAAGTGGTACACATTGTGTCCTGTAGATTGTAAGTAATGACAGTACCACCTCTATTCTTTTTGGTTTATGGAGGTTCAGTAGTGAATTTATAGCTCTTAGTCCATACGCCAAATGTGGGGTCCAAGATCCACTATCCGTAAATCGTATGCCCAGATAGGGAAAAGTGCGAGTGCATAACAGGGAGTCTTGATCCAAAGTAATCATGTTAATGGGATGTTTATTAGGGCTGCAACACATTAAAAAGGATTTTTTTAAATTGGTCCAATGATCCAAACTATACATAAAATCTAAAAATCCTCTGACTAAAATTCTCAAAGCGTTTGGTGTACGACCCATTAAAACAGCATCATGTGCATATATTAAGGCGGGCAATTTAGTGCCATTAATTATGGAGACGTCAGGGTTTGTTTATACAAGACATTATGGGCTTCATTAATGTATAAAATAAATAAAAGTGGAGCGAGAACGCATCCTTGTCTTACACCTCTACCGACCGCTATGTCTCCTGACACTGCTCCGTCCATACTAATCCTTACTCGGGCTTTTAAATCTCTATGCAGGTAAGCTAAAAAGTGCATCACATCTTTATCTAAACCATAATCAAGAAGACGTTGCCAAAGCCTTGATCTGTTGACAAAATCAAAGGCGGACGAGAGGTCCATAAATGCCAGGCAAAGTGGACTATGTCGAGCGATGGTATACTTCTCTATTATTAGATTAAGGTTCAGACACTGTTCCACTGTGCCTAATGGCTTCGAAACCCCAGAATGGCCTTTATTCAGTATGTTTCCATCCTCTACCCATGCCCTGATCTTGTTAAATAAAACTCTCCCCAATATTTTAAGGGTGTTATCAATTAATGAAATAGGCCTGTAACAGCTGGGGTCAGATCTAGATCCTTTTTTAAAAATAGGAATGATTACAGAAGTTGACCATGTACTAGGGGTTTTTGTTGTAGTTAGATTATTAACAATATTTAATAACAGAGGGGCCAGAACTCTGGCTCTGATTTTATGAGGTCAATAGGCAGCCCGTCCGGGCATGGGGCTTTATTTCCCGCAGTCTGAGATATTGCCTCCTCAACCTCACTTAAAGACATAATAATTTGAGTAAGCGGGAGGTTTTCCAGAGTGTTATCACAATGTGGCGGGGTAGCATATATTTTTGAGAAATGGGCAACCCACGCGTCACTAGTGATATTACAATCTAGGGGGTGGATGGATTCCCAAAAGCTCTCAAGGACTTGGTGGCAGACCAAAAGTTATTTGTATTATTGATTTTGGCAGCGCAGGCCAAATTGTTCCAATATTCCTTCAAGACCGTGTCATGCCTAAGTTTTATTTCCTTTTTATAATAAGACCTTAGTGTAAGAATAAGGGTGGGATCTCTAGGATGGGCTGATAGAGCTGCTCTCAAATCCCTATTGGCTCTGGAACAGGTATTATTGAACCATCTAGGATCAGATTTATGTGCGGCCACTGGTCTTGGGATCAGATTTTAAATGCCTTCGCATAATTCAATAAAAGCAAAAACTGCCTCAGGATTAGGGTCTGCCAGGGTAAGGCAGGCCTCACCAAGAGAAGGATAAGTTTTTACCATCCTCATGAAGATCTCTCTATAATCCATGCCCCTCCATTTAGCTCTTAAGCTATCAATGATAAGACGTAAGTTGCCCGCTCCCAGTTCTCTTCTGAAATTATGGCGCCATGCCACATTTAATAGTACCTCAATTGGATTGTGGTCTCCAAAGGTGGACGGCCTTACCTCTGCCCCAATTGGATAATCTTGTAATGAGGGGGATATGAAGAAATAATCTATAATAGAAGATTGTCCTAAACCTCTATAAGTGGGAAGTGAATTATCGATGATATTTATAGGGGCAATGTCCATCATATTTATAAGGCTGGAATTTGATAAGTGATCTAATAGCTCATATCCTCTCTTACATGGGTTATATGTGGTTAACTGGAGGGGGGGGGGGGTTCCCATTGAATCCCATTCCTATCTTTGCATTAAAGTCACCACCAAGACATATCCCCGCCAATTTATACTTTACCAGTGAATTGTACCGGTCCTGAATAAAATTAAAAAGTTGTACGAAATTAAAATTAGGTGTGGTTTAAAAATCATTATTGTAAAAATTGATAAGACAAATCGAGCACCCCGTGTGTAGATTAAGACTTGAAAATTAATATTTCCGGTGGGAACTGATTTAACTCTGCCACCTGAGGCGATACTGACCCATATTGAGGGGCCCCCGATGGTCTGCCATGTTTAGAATTAGGGCGCATAATGTTAAAACATTCATACCCTTCAAGATATAATTCTTTGGTGGCCCAGGATTCTTGGAACAAAAGGATATCAAATTTATCATGTTTACCCAATCCTCTAAGTTTAATTTTGAGGCTAAGCCTGCCACATTCCAGCTCAAAACCTTCAATATAGAATCGAAACAATTGGGTGGGACCGTGACACCCCAGGGCTATTGTAAACAATCTCATCAGTTTCCACACACACCAATCTATTAAAGTGGATTTTGGGTGAGGGTCAATCGAGAGCATCTAAGTCAGAGATAGCCGAAAAACGATTTACACACTGATGAGAGGGACTGAAAAGTGGACGCTGTGTGGGTGGGGGTTTATAAAAGAACCCAAGTGGTAGGGCACAAATATTTGTTGAAAAGAGAATGTTAATATCCTTAGCTGCGAGTATGGATCCGACAGTCCTTGGCCGTGAAAAGTTTATAACAATACAGTTGCCCCTGATAGTTTTTATAGCGGGACCCACCCAACCCACCCCGCGTACCAGTAACATTTCATGCATGTCAGGCCTCCTGTACCCTTTATGTTTGGCCATCCAATCCACACATTTGTTCCTTAATTGTTCCCATGACTCTAGTGTATTTTTCTCTAATGAGGGGCCCCTGCGAGAATTAACACATATGGGCAGGAAGCAGGTGGTAAATTCAAGATGTCCTTGTTTGGTTCGGCTTGCCCCTTAGGGCCGACCTCAGCGGTACTTATGCTAACTATAGAATTTCTTTGTACAACATTTGGGTTAGCCTTTTGGATGGTACTGAGGCATGTTAGTTTATTAAAATTGGTGGTGGTTGATGCCGATTTTTCAATTTGGAGGCTAGGGGTACATGGTGGGACAGTTGCGCACTAAGAGGGGGGTTTCCCTGAGTATTTACCTGTCGTGTTGTATCATGACATTCCCTACAGGGTGGTGTAACCTTGGAAGTTAAGGTTTACAAGCGATCTAAACACTTCCATAGCTTATCAAAGCTTCTGTCCACAAGCCCTTTAACACGATTAAACAATGTGTCAACAATAATGTCTATAGCAGTATCCCCAAGTGTAAAATCTTAGAAGGCAGTTTGTGTGGACTTCATCTGGGTGTAGTTACATTGTATGTCCACATCGGCTACATCAACTGGGTTAATGGGATTACTACATTGGTCACTGCTTATGATTGGGTCAGCAGTGTTTGTATTGCCCTTAATCCACTTATTTAATGATGAACTTTGAGAGTTCAAATGTGGGGGCTGTCTTCGTTTGGGTTTGGGGCAAGGTGGTTTCGACGCCTTTCTCTTCTTTTTTGTCCCGCATACTTCTGGGTTGGGCGATGGGAGCGAATTTACTGTAATCAGAGATTCGTTCGGGCTTTGGCCAACTTCAGCATTGTCAACTGTTCCTGTTGGGTCGGACCCTTCCATGTCCAGCATATTATCTCCAGTTACAGTTTGTGGCGAATGCACAATCGCTCTGTGCCTCACTGTCTGTGCCACGCTTAAGTCTTTAATATCAGAGTGATCTGTACGTGGCAGTTTTGAGGGGCCCAGGGACAATCTTCTCTCAGTGAGCTTGATTTCACTGCTAACCAAGTTCATTGCATGTTCTAGCATGGTGTATATAGAAGCAATTTTGCACGCTGGGGTAATAGCATTGTGTTTGCCCATTATAGCATGACCTAATCTCCCACGAGTATTCTTATGAAAGGAGGCACGCCACTCACCGCTCATATGCCGATTACGAAGATGTTAGGGAATTTGCCCGGCCCGGCCTCCTCTGGCCCCGGACAGCCACAGACGGCCCGCCCTTTGCCCGGACTTAGCATGGTGCAACCCGCGCGCGGTCCCGCGACGCGGGCCGCAGCTGTGGTTTATGCGCCTCTTGGCGCGGTGAAGGCGTAGGCGTTTTCCGCCGCTAGGGAAGCTGGGAGTTGTGGTTTCCCTGCTCCTCGCTCGCCTCGCTGCGGTGTTGTGGACTGAGGCGGCAGGAGGGGACCAACACGGACAGCAGCAGGGCAGAGAAGTAAAGAAGCAGCAGCTCCTAGGTAAGTGCCCCACAACGATGAAGTAACTAGACCCCCGCTCCACCGAGGCGCAGGTGTGGTTAATGCGCCAGCGGGCGCAGTGAAGGCGTATGGAAAGGGGCGACCACTCGGTCCCCCCGAACGTATGGCAGAGTACCACGATCCCCCCGGGAAGCCATCTTGGGCGGGAGGCGAGTCTCGGCTGGTATGCCCGAAGCGGCGTAGCCGGGGCGCGCCTTTTCCCGCCCTAGAGTGGGTTGGCCTAGACACTGACGCGGCTGGCCACGCCCTAGGGGCAGGCAGGGGCGGGTTTACGCCCGCCCTGAAGACGGATAAAAGGAGAAGCAAGATCCGAAGGCATCCTCTTGTTCCTGTGCTCTGAAGCTGCACCTCCTCGCTGCACGTGAGCTCGAGACGGAACGAAGAGCCAATTTTGAGCGTTGTAATCGTTCTTGTTTGTTTTGCAGATACTCTGTTGGAGAATGCCGAAGAAGGCGGGAAAGCGCATGACTACTGAACAGATGCTGCGCGTTCTCATGAAGGAGATGACCGAACTAAAGAGGCGAATTGATAAGAACGAGGAAGGGGGACCGAAACGTCCTTTGGCGGGATCAGCCCCGGGAGGGAAAAACAAGAGGCCCAGGAGGGGAGCAGCGGGAGAAGACATCCCGGGTCCCAGTGCCCCGCTCGAGGCACCAACTCCCGTGCCGAAGGAAGGGAATCCGATTCCCGTTGTGGTCACCCCCGTGTCCGAGGGAGATATGCCGCCCGAGCTGGCAGCACAATTGACAGCGTGGTTGGGAAAAGGTAGCGAGGGCGCCACGGCTGTCGACGCGCAGGAGCTAATGAAGCAACTGCGTGAGTCACGGGAAGCAGCGAAGGTGTCCACGCCGGCTGCAGCAGTAGAGAAGCCACAGGGGACGGGTTCAGTAGCAGAGACAACGTCCGGTGCAGGTAAGCGGCCATTGCCGATTGCGAGGGATGAGTCGGCACCCTCCCTTAGGGAAAAATTGGGTCAGCATGTTCCTTTGGCTATTAAGGAAAAGATATGGGCAGGGGAATACGTAAACATATTCTCGTTGCTTACTGATCACTATGAGATGGAGCATGTCAAGGGCCAGAAGGAGCTCATGCATCCGAGTGTTTGGCGCGCAAAAATGGCCGCCTTTAAGGTAAATGAAAACATTGGCAATTGGGGCCAAGCGTGGGGGGTTTTTACATCGATCTTGGGGGAGCGAAGGCCCGATCTGTTACCCGAATTGCCGATTTATCAGTCACGAATCATGGGGTACTCGGTATCACACGAGGGTAATCATTGGTTCTGCTATGATAACCTGTTTAGAAAAGCTAAAGAACATGATAAAAACTTAACATGGGATTGTTATGATTCTGTGTCATGGTCCAAAATGAAGGAGACTGGTATGTTAAAATTGCCATTAGTAGGGAGTATCATTGGCGAATCTTCCCGCCAGTATGCGGGGACGCCCTTTCGGTCAGGCGCGGGTACAGACAATTACTCGAAGCCTGCCGGTAACACAGGAAAAAGGGGGGTTTGTTGGAACTTCAACAGGGGTAAATGTACTAGGCCCCAGGGATCGTGCAAATTTAGACACGAATGTAGTGGGTGTGGGCAATCATCCCATCCTGAGTCCACGTGCAGAGCCAAAACGGGTGATAACGGGGGTAGAGGAGGCGCCAAACAGGTCTAACATAGTCCGAGGGGCGCCTTTACCTACCCCGATTGATACCTTGGCAATGATTCCTTGGCTCAGTGAATACCCAGATCGTGCTTCTGCTGGGGTGTTGCGGAACGGGTTTTCTTATGGTTTCCGCATCCCAGTGGGGGACTTTCAAGGTGCAACTGAGGTTCCGTGACAATTGTAAGTGGTGTTTTTTAACTCGCACGAATATGGTCGAGTCTGGTATCTATGAACCGCAAATGACGAGTTTAGTAAGTGTGCGCAGTTTCGCTGTGCTAACTTAAACCGTTCGTTTGTTATGTGGGTTTTTCATCTGTACCCACGGGTTCCATCTTAGATACGGCATCCATTTTGTCTCTTGCCCTCAAGTAGCCAGCGAACGGACGCTGTCCGCTTCGCGACCCTGGGACTCCCAAGATATTGGCGGAAGACACATGTTCTTTGTGAGTGTCTTTATGACGAGGGGGATGCTACTGTAAGGCAGATGGCGCCGCTCGAGGCTCATCTTGCCGCACGGGCTTATTGTCTCAGCCGTGCATCTCATTAGGCGCGTCCCTTTGATGCCTGTATCTCGTGTTTCTCGATACCTCCCCTTTTACACCCTTTCCGATCTCCCCACTGTCTCCGTCTTCCTCTGCACCTGTCTTTGTTCCTATTTCGATCTACTTTACTGCTGATTGGAATTTGCTAATGGTGGGAAGATGGGTTTTTACAGTTGGGAACCGCCAAACGTTTCCGTACTTATGTTCCGGACCTTGTGTGTTTCAAAGTGACCAAAGCGACCCCTCTGGGGGCTAATTGTGGGAACCGGGTTGTAAACTTTTGTGTAACATGTTATCTTATGGGTAAAAATTGTATAAAAGGAGCGATCCACAGAACCAATTTGAAGCAGTCTCCCCGAACTACATTCGATGTACTTCCTGTGACTTCTGTGTTCCCTGCAGCAAATAAACCTTGAATCTTTGACGCCGAAGGAAGTGTCCCGTGTCTCTGTGACTTGTACGCCGGAGCAGGTTACCCACGAAGGTTTCAGGTGTTGTGCCCTGGCACCGCTGGGTCCAAAAGAACCCAGTCCTTCACAACGAAATGTAAAAATCAGCTATCGGTCTTTCAGCATACGACGGTGGTACAGGATAAGATCAGGAAGGAGGTTACTCGAGGTCGAGTCGCCGGTCCGTTTAGTGTACCACCGGTTCCTAATTTTGTTTGTTCCCCTTTAGGTGTGGTCCCAAAGAAGGACCCGAGTGAGTTTCGGCTGATACATAATTTATCAGCCCCACGTGGTCTTTCCGTAAACGGAGCGATAGACCCGGAAGTGTGTTCGGTGCGGTACGCATCCTTCGATGAGGCCGTAGCCATTTTGAATCGCCTGGGGCCCGGGGCGCTGATGGCAAAATCTGATATCGAGTCAGCGTTCCGGTTGCTCCCGGTACATCCAGACGATCAGCGTCTCTTAGGTTTCATGTTTCAGGGTCATTATTACATGGATAGGTGTATGCCGATGGGGTGCTCTATATCTTGTGCCTATTTCGAAAAGTTCAGTAGTTTTCTACAATGGGTCTTCACAAGGAAGACGGGTTTCCAAAATGTGATGCATTACCTTGATGATTTTTTGTTCCTGGGGGCAGCCGGGGTCCCGGAATGTGGGCAGGCTTTGGCACAGTTTTGTGTCTTGATGAATCAGTTTGGCGTGCCATTGGCACCAGGTAAGGCTGTGGGGCCTTCCACTTGCCTCGAGTTTCTGGAGATTGAGTTAGACTCCGCAGAAGGTTGTTTTCGTTTACCAGCTGACAAAGTGTCAAAGTTCAGGACATCCCTGCAGATGTGTATAAGGGGACCTAAGGTTAAGCTGCATCAATTACAGCAGTTAGTTGGCCAGTTGAATTTTGCCCTGAGGGTCATACCAATGGCCCGCCCCTTTTCCCGTTCGATCGCTCAAGCCATGGTCGGCCTGAAGGAGTGCCATCATCGCACAAGGCTCTCGGCAGAGGTCCGCCAGGACATGCGCATATGGTTGGCATTTCTGGCGGATTTCAATGGTCGAGTCGTCTGGAACAAACCAGCCGTGTCCTCTGAGGAGCTGGGGCTGTGGACAGATTCGGCAGGGAGCATAGGTTTCGGTGCCATATTCGGCACGAGATGGTCTGCACAAAAGTGGCCGACATGGTGGCATGATAGTGGACTGACAAGTAACATTGCTTTCCTGGAACTTTTCCCCATTTTAGTGGCCCTGAGAACTTGGCCCGAAGGGTTCAAAGATCACTCTGTGGTATTTTGGTCTGACAATATGACCGTGGTCGAGTGTATCAATAGTCAGGCAGCACGATGCAAATGGATTTTGAGACTGCTCAAGGAAATTGTTTTACTTTGTATGCAATTGAATGTGCTATTCAGAGCAAGACATGTCCCAGGGGTAATGAACCAGGCGGCTGATGCACTGTCTCGTTTTCGTATGCAGGCTTTCTGGGGTTTCCTTCCCACAGCGGACCCGGAGCCGGCACCCTTTCCCGAAGCTCTCTGGTCTCTCGGTGCCCCGAACTTCGTAACCTCGTGGGAGAGAGTTTAGCACCCAGGACGAGGAAGGCATATGAAGGGGCGTTCCGGTCCTATTTGGCCTTTTTGGGGACTGATAGGGAGGAGCTTTGGGGCCAGGAAGAGTGGGTGGTGTATTTTCTGATGTCCTTACATCGGGTCGGGAAATCGGTGGCCACGGCTCAGAGGCATCGGGCTGCCATTTCCTTTGTTGCTAGGGCTCACGGGATCCATGACCCGACAGCGTCTTTCGTTGTACAGAAAGCGCTACGGGGGTGGCAACGCCTTGAGGGTCGCAGAGTAGATGAGAGGCGCCCGATAGGTTTGGACAGGCTGGCCCAGTTATTATCCAGACTCCCTGCTACGTGTTCATCTCAGTTTGAAACAGTGTTATTCCGAGCCGCTTTTACGCTGGCATTCCATGGGGCTATGCGGGTAAGCGAATTAGTGGCGAGGAACAAGCAGGATGTGACAGGAGGATTGTGCCAGGAGCACGTCCAGATCAGAGGGGAGACGGTAACGGTCTATTTGTCAGGTCCAAGACCGATCAAATTGGGATGGGTGACTGCGTAATCATACGCAGGATTCCCGGGTCCTCCATGTGCCCGGTAAGGTGTCTAGAAGATTATTTAGCACGAAGGGTGGCATCATGGGGGGGGACCTTGTTGAGACACGCTGACGCCACCACACTGACAAAGTTTCAGTTTCAGCGGGTGCTTGCGATGTCGATTGCCGCTGCGGGCTTGAACCCGGGCGAGTTTGGGACCCATTCCTTTCGGATAGGGGCTGCTACAGAAGCTACAGCCAGGGGTCTGGATGTTGAACAAGTTAAACGGGTGGGGCGTTGGTCCTCCAATTGTTATAAAAGGTATGTGCGGTTGCACATGTTGTGAAGCTGTAGCAATGTACTCACTCTTCTTGTTTTTGTTTGGTTTTCAGTTGCGCAAGCCTACGAGGCGGGGCGGACTTTGCAGTCGACCCTACACCAGGCCAGCGGTCAGACATCACCGGCTGTGAAAAAGGAGGTGTGGGTTGTGGGCCACTCATACGTGAGACGTGCCGCAGACGTATTCAAGGCAGGTGATATGATTCACGTAGCTGGGGAATACGGGTACAGTGTGTCCTTCTACGGAAGAGGCGGTCTCTGTATTGACCAGTTTCAATCATTTTTTGAGGGTTTGCTAGGGCGGACGAGGTCACCGCCGTCTGTAGTGATAGTACATCTTGGGGGTAATGATTTGGTCACCACTGGTAGACGACTTCTTCTTGAGGCGATGCTTTCCACTGTAAGTTGGTTAGCGAGGAGAGTTCCAGGGTGCACAATTGCGTGGTCCCATATGATCCCACGAAAAGTGTGGCGGGGGGCTATTTCGGTTACTGCTTTAAATCATTCTGTTAGGAAGCTTAATAACAAAGTGAGTAGGTTGTTCCGTTCCAAGACACTGCATGCTATTTCACATGGGTGTATTAATGATGACAGTATGTATTTGGGGGATGGAGTGCATTTGTCTCGAGTGGGGAATGAGTTACTCATAGGAGACTTCTTAGCATGGCTAAAAACGTTACACCATGACCTTTAGGTAGGAGTGTGTGGGGGGTCCGGATAGCCGGTCAACTATCCGGCCTGTGGCGGTAAGGTCATGATCGGTGAGCACTAATTGGAAGATCCCTATGAGTGGGCGTCACCCAGCACGGATGGGAGCGCTCGGGGGAGGTGGCCATTGGCCCCTCAACGGGGAGGCGGTCCCTTCTAAGGATGGGTCGCCGAAAGAAGAGGAAAGGCGGTCAAGGCCCCTTCCTGGGTAGGAGGGGTTACAGCCCCCTCCTGGGGAATTTCCCGGGGCCAGGACGTCTGCGACGGCAGATATGGTAAGTTGTGTGGGGTTTGGGGGGGGGTCTACGCGACCTTCTAGATACCTCACACGAGTCCTCGTACGACCTCTAAGTGGCGTCGAGTTTTATTGGGGCCCCCGTCAAGTCAAGGGAAATTGGTAATTGCACTTGAGGTACGCCTCTGGGCCGCCCCTCACAAGTGAGGGCGATATTTCTGGGTTAGGGATCTTGACACCGGTTACGACCTTGCCGTTGGCCCTTAAACGTTAGGATGTACAATTTCAAAATTTCAAGTAAATGTTTTGCAGGATGTTAGTTCGGCTAGGAGAACCTTTGTATTAGAGAATCTGTTAAGGTTAGCCAAACATCGCAATGTGGTAATGAAATTGTACATAATATGAAACTGTTTATTTAATGTTTTAATTTTGTTTCATATTTTAATAAATACGGCCGGGGGGGTTACTCCCTCCCGTCTTCCAAAGACTTCAGAACTGTTTCCGGTTTCCCATCCTTGGGGATTGTGTTGAGAGGGGGTGGCGGGTATCTCAGCCATATGGAAAGGGGCGACCACTCGGTTACCCCGAACGTATGGCAGAGTACCACGATCCCCCCGGGAAGCCATCTTGGGCGGGAGGCGAGTCTCGGCTGGTATGCCCGAAGCGGCGTAGCCGGGGCGCGCCTTTTCCCGCCCTAGAGTGGGTTGGCCTAGACACTGACGCGGCTGGCCACGCCCTAGGGGCAGGCAGGGGCGGGTTTACGCCCGCCCTGAAGACGGATAAAAGGAGAAGCAAGATCCGAAGGCATCCTCTTGTTCCTGTGCTCTGAAGCTGCACCTCCTCGCTGCACGTGAGCTCGAGACGGAACGAAGAGCCAATTTTGACCCACCCACCAGCCCCTGATGACAGCAAGTGGTTTTGAATAAAGTTGATGGATAACTCTGATTTTCGTTTACAGGTTGTGGTATTATCGTGATGATTTTGAGTATGTAATAAAGAATGTCGATTTGTGTTACGTTTTGCAAATAAAGAAATTCTGCTTTAGTGTTCATTGGTAAGCATGCTTTTAATGAAAGTATAGTTGCTACTGTATTTTTAGTTTAGTCATTTAGTTAGCATTGTCGTATTTATTTTGGTCGGGCGGTAAGGTCATGATCGGTGAGCACTAATTGGAAGATCCCTATGAGTGGGCGTCACCCAGCACGGATGGGAGCGCTCGGGGGAGGTGGCCATTGGCCCCTCAACGGGGAGGCGGTCCCTTCTAAGGATGGGTCGCCGAAAGAAGAGGAAAGGCGGTCAAGGCCCCTTCCTGGGTAGGAGGGGTTACAGCCCCCTCCTGGGGAATTTCCCGGGGCCAGGACGTCTGCGACGGCAGATATGGTAAGTTGTGTGGGGTTTGGGGGGGGGGTCTACGCGACCTTCTAGATACCTCACACGAGTCCTCGTACGACCTCTAAGTGGCGTCGAGTTTTATTGGGGCCCCCGTCAAGTCAAGGGAAATTGGTAATTGCACTTGAGGTACGCCTCTGGGCCGCCCCTCACAAGTGAGGGCGATATTTCTGGGTTAGGGATCTTGACACCGGTTACGACCTTGCCGTTGGCCCTTAAACGTTAGGATGTACAATTTCAAAATTTCAAGTAAATGTTTTGCAGGATGTTAGTTCGGCTAGGAGAACCTTTGTATTAGAGAATCTGTTAAGGTTAGCCAAACATCGCAATGTGGTAATGAAATTGTACATAATATGAAACTGTTTATTTAATGTTTTAATTTTGTTTCATATTTTAATAAATACGGCCGGGGGGGTTACTCCCTCCCGTCTTCCAAAGACTTCAGAACTGTTTCCGGTTTCCCATCCTTGGGGATTGTGTTGAGAGGGGGTGGCGGGTATCTCAGCCATAGGCCGCTAGGGAAGCTGGGAGTTGTGGTTTCCCTGCTCCTCGCTCACCTTGCTGCGGTGTTGTGGACTGAGGCGGCGGGAGGGGACCAAAACGGGCAGCAGCAGGGCAGAGAAGTAAAGAAGCAACAGCTCCAAGGTGAGTGGCCCACAACGATGAAGTAACTAGACAATAATTTCCACAACAATGAATTTAATTTGTCGAATTGTTTGTGTACACTTTGGTCTGTTGATAAAACTACATGTCTGTTGTCCATAGAACTGCATTTGTAGTAATGTCACGTGACACTGTTAATGAGCACATGGTTTAAAATGGCCGATTTTTCAAAAATAAAATATGGGTGAAGAAACCTGCTGGTCAGGTGAAACGCGTCCCTTGTGAGCTGACCCAGTGAAGAAATTTCGAGGCTGACACATGGTGTTGTCATTCTTTGCTGGCTTTGCTACGTGGAGATACTTCGGCGATAGTAAGGACCGATACTTGGGTGGTCCCTCGGATGACACACCCGCTGGTTTGGCAGGCGACAGTTTTCCCGAGTACGGAGGAGTAAAATATATATACATATATATTAATATATATATATATATATATATATATATATATATATATATATGTTACACAAAGTGATCCTTCAGCCCTTTGGACGCGCTCAGCAGTGTGTGCTCTGCCTAGGGGTCGGATCCTGACCCAGAAAATTTTGGAAAACAAAGGAGGCGGCACAATCAGGATATCTTGGTTAAGCCTTTATTTCAAGACTATTCACCCCACCAACGCGTTTTAGCCTTACACGGCCTTGCTCACGGTTGGTTAGTCCCTCTACAGTGTTTATTTTTATACTGACCCATAGACAGCCATTTATGAGGCATTATGGGATATGTAGTTTTTGTTACATTTTAGTGAAAAATTAAAAGAAAAGAAAGACTTGGCATGCTTATAATTTCAACATGTTATAAGTAACTTAATTAATGTCTCGTGCAGCTAAAAGAGCCACCAAAGTAACAATGATGTTCAAACCAGGAGGCAAGCCAGTTGAAACAGCGGCAACCTCGACAACATCCCCAGTACCGGATAACACTGTGAAGCAACAGCTAAACGCTTTCGAAAGACTTTATAAAAAAGAGATAAATAAAAGTTGGGAAGCAATAGCCTTAGAGAAATATTTGGAGGTAAAACGCATTCCCCGTGGGCTTAGGATTTTCACAATGCCAACCCACACAGAAGTGAAGAAAGAATTAATTGAGGAATGGATGGACAACAACACCCAATGCTCATTAAACATGATGCGCATTCTGATAAAACATGCACGCATCGAAGTAGATGAAATTACAACAAAAATCAAAGAGCTGGAAGATAAATTATCTAATGACACAAATCAGGATGAAGTAGTCAAACTTAGAAAGGAAATGGAAAGTAGACTCGATTCCTATGAAAGTGACATTGAAGAACGCAAAGAGCGTAAATTTCAACGGGATGAACAGGACTACATCCAAGGCAGAATCTTAACCTTTGCTCGAAAATATGAGAATCTCAAAAAGAATTATCCCTTGCAGAAAATGACATCGAGTGCAAGTGAATCCAGCATAAGCGATGATGGCTCAACACGAAGCACCTACCAGTCAAAAAACTGGTCAGTTTTAGAGGAGGTCGAATTGGTCAATTTGGAGAAGAACATTGCGAGAGGCGGAGGAAGAGGAAGAGGAAGGGGGAGACGACCATACCCCAACCAAAGGAACAGAGGAAGAGGCAGGGGGCAGCACAATCAAACAACCCCCATGTCAGCGCCAGAAAAACCCGCCGGGCAAAACAAAGAAAAACGCCAGTACCCACTACGCAATCGCAACCCGAGGCCAACTTAATAGTAAACCTTTCAGACCACCAATTAACAGAAACAGAACAGCGTGTCTTGAACAAAGGCTTATCTTTTTGTCCTGAGGCTCATTTCGACTACACGGAGACTCGCATAGATTTCTATAAATATATCAGAAAGTTGAAACTCGCAAAAGTACATGTTAATAACCAGACGGTACCAGTCACCAATGTAAATGAGCATACGGACACAGTTCATTTTGAAACCATTGCAGATATTCCTGACATGAAAAACAGCTTTGAAACATTGTTTGACCTGGAAGGAGCCTCTATCTCAGAAACTGAATTTCTAGAGGAGCTAAATATTCCAACGGATGCCAGACCAGCTACTGGCTTAAAAAGAAAATCGAGATATTACCCCATCCTGTCACCAGGCAACAAAATTGATATGTTTTCAGAAGCAATAATAAAAGAACTTGACAATCTTGTTAAAGCCAGAAACAAGACACGCGAAAACTTAACAAAAGCAGAACGTGCAGCCATCAAAACGCTAATGGATAACGATAAAATCATCATAAAACCAGCGGACAAGGGGGGCAACATTGTCCTACTCAACACAATTGACTACACATGGGAGGCTATGAGACAACTAAATCAATTGAATAACTATGAAAAGTTAACAATGAATCCTTTTAACAACATGAAAAAGGAACTACACGAACACTTGGAGACTTGGCACAAGAAGGGTCTAATAGATGATGAAGAGAGGAAATATCTAACGATTGACCACCCGATAACACCGTGTATATATTTTCTCCCGAAAATTCATAAAACCCTAAACCAACCACCAGGAAGGCCAATAGTTTCATCGTGTGGGTCATTGTATGAAAACATCTCAAACTACGCAGACAAATTTCTAGCCCCTATTGCCCAGACCCTTCCATCTTACATAAAAGACACTGGAGATTTCTTGAGAACCCTAATGGATGTGACCTGGAACCCTGACTTCCTTTTAGTAACAATTGATGTAGTCTCACTCTACACGTCGATCCGCCATGAAATCGGAATGCAGGCCTGCGAATATTACTTGAAACAACGCAACATCACATATCTAGACCATTCAAATATGTTGATGCAAATGATTGATCTCTGCTTAAAAAACAATGTATTTTTGTTTAACAAACAGCTTTATAAACAAATCTGTGGAACTGCCATGGGCATTTCTCTGTCACCAAACTATGCTAACATCACGATGGGGTGGTGGGAAAAAACCATTGCCTGGAATGAAGACAACCAAGAAGATCTGGAACGAATAATGCTATGGGTCCGTTACATCGACGACCTATTCATTATTTGGCATGGTACGGATGACCAATTTAAAATGTACTTCGACAAATTGAACAAGAATGATGTCGGACTGCAATTCACATGCAATACCAGTGTGAAAGAAATTGATTTCTTGGATACCAAGATATATGTACACAACGGGAAATTGGAATCTACCCTTTTCCGGAAAAAGACAGCCACAAACAGTGTACTGCATGGTACAAGCTTTCATCCCGCACCCCTCCTACGGAGTATACCGTATGGTGAATTCACAAGACTGAAGAGAAATTGTTCCCTACCTGAAGAAGCAGAGAAAGTCATCGAAGAAAGTAAATGTCGATTCAGAGCGAGAGGCTATGAGGAAAGAGTGTTAAACAAATGCAAACGCAAAATTGACCAAAAAACACGGACACAGACACTGATGGAACAACCGAAAAAAACTGAAGCCAATGCTCCTTCAAGATTAATAATGACTTACAGCAAGGAGAGCTCTAATATTGCTCGAATAATGAAAAAATATTGGCATGTTCTAACAAAAGATCCTGACATTGGAACCACCATTGGAAATGCTCCCCTAATAACATATAAAAAGAACACCGCATTAAAAAACTTACTAGTAAAAAGTCATTTCCAAGAAAGACCGAAACAGAATTGGCTAAGTACACAACGCAATGGATTTCAACCCTGCAACTCTTGTAAGGCTTGCAAAATTGGCAAACACATGAGAATGATTGAGGAACCGAATGGCAAGTCCATGAAAATAGAACAACAAATCTCATGCAGTTCCAAAAATGTTGTTTACATCATCCAATGCAAGTGCGGAATGAAATACGTAGGGAGCACGACCTGCATGTTGAAAAAAAGAATCCTGGAACATATAAGGGCAGTAAAAAATTCCAACATGCAATATGCCACTGCTAAACATATGAGCACATGCCAAAACGGAGATTGGAGGCAGATGCATTTCTTTGGGGCAAAAGTTCTAGACAAAATGGAACGAGGAGGAGATATGGTCCGCAGACTACGACAAATGGAGTCGCGGATGATTATCAGACTCCGCACCAAACACCCGAGAGGGATGAACTTTGGGGAAGACCTGCATATTCACCTGGACTGAAAGCCTCAGCAGAAATTAGGGTACTACACCCTATACTCTTTAAATACAAAACCGGCAACATCATGAAAAGACTAGGGTACTAGACCCTGTATCACTTGACATTAATTAAGTTACTTATAACATGTTGAAATTATAAGCATGCCAAGTCTTTCTTTTCTTTTAATTTTTCACTAAAATGTAACAAAAACTACATATCCCATAATGCCTCATAAATGGCTGTCTATGGGTCAGTATAAAAATAAACACTGTAGAGGGACTAACCAACCGTGAGCAAGGCCGTGTAAGGCTGAAACGCGTTGGTGGGGTGAATAGTCTTGAAATAAAGGCTTAACCAAGATATCCTGATTGTGCCGCCTCCTTTGTTTTCCAATATATATATATATATATATATATATACATATATATCTATATATATATATATATATATATATATATATATATATATATATATATATATATATATATATATATATATATATAGATATATTTCCACAGTTTGGCTCGTCCTTTTAGACCCCTGGCGATCCTTGGATCGATGCGATATTTCATGGCAGAGCAGGGCCGAAATTTATACACCACAACTCTTTTCCAGGAAAATGAATACGCACTCCCAAGATCTGAATTTCAGTGAAGATTTTAATTACCAGCAATTTCCAGCATACACAATACTGACGCGTTTCGCTACCAAGACCGGTAGCTTGCTCACAGTAGATCTAATTAAAATCTTCGATGAAATTCAGATCCTGGGGAGTGCGTATTCATTTTCCTGGAAAGGAGTTGTGGTGTATATATATATATATATATATATGTATATATATATGTATATATATATATATATATATATATATATATATATATATATATATATATATATATATATATATATATATATATATATATATATATATCTATACTAATATAATAAAGAGAGAGCCCAAACCTTTGAGGCGGGTAATCTCAGGAACCACAGCACCAATCACAACACCCAATACAGCGTTGGAAAGGGCAGTTGCAGCAGAAGGACATAGGCTATGCAGATGCCCACCATATACATTTAAAAGGTAAAAGAACTGTGGCAGCAAAGTAGTCCCTTGTGGGCGTGTCTGCGTTGTGCTGTGGGCGTGTGCTGGGGGCGTGACAAACGCTGGGGGCGTGTGGTACGTTCCGCCCTTCATGCCATTTCTTATATCGTGTGCTGTGGGCGTGTGCTGGGGGCGTGGGCGTGTGTGGGGCACGGGATTACGGAAAAAAAGCCTCCACGGAAATAGCAAGAAAGGGACTATCCCTCCCCCGGGAATATGTGATGATATTCCGCAAACCAACATCCCGCATACCATCACTCCACAATTTTTATAACGCGGGACTATTACTCCACAAAGACATAATTTCCAAAACTTTTACAACGCATATGACTCTATCACGCATGCCATTATAACTCAAATGCATGTGTGGTAAAGTCATATACATTGTAAAAGTACATTATTAAAACATCAAATATATGTTTGTAGATATGTGTATTTATATATATATATACCATTTTTTAAAATTTGATTAAAACATGTATACTTTTAAATTGCATTAATTATATTATTTGTATTTATTATTTTATTGTATTACCCTTTACACCCTAAAAACTAATCCCACCCTGCTCCATTTAAATACCCCTGCACCGCATAATCATAACATACACTTACTCCTTAAAATACCCCAACACCATTAAACACTAACCCATTCTAACCCTCTAAATATACCCTGTACCGCCAAACCCAAACCTATCCCTAAACCCTAAAAATACCCCTGTACCCCTAAACCCAAACCTAGCCCTGAACCCTATAAATACCCCTGTACCTCAAAACCCCAACCGACCCCTGAACCCTAAAAATACCCCTGTACCCCAAAACCCAAACCTAGCTCTGAACCCTAAAAATACCCCTGTACGCCAAAATCCAAACCTACCCCATAACCCTAAAATACCCCTGTACCCCAAAACCCAAACCTAGCCCTGAACCCTTAAAATACCCCTGTACCCTAAAACCCAAACCTACCCCTGAACCCTAAAAATACCCCTGTACCCCAAAACCCAAACCTAGCCCTGCACCCTAAAAATAACCCTGTACCTCAAAACCCAAACCTACCCCTGAACCCTAAAATACCCCTGTACCCTAAACCCAAACCTAGCCCTGAACCCTAAAAATACCCCTGTACCCCAAAACCCAAACCTAACACTAAACCCTTAAAATACCTCTTTACCCGAAAACCCAAACCTACCCCTGAAACCTAAAAATACCCCTATACCCCACAACCCAAACCTAGCCCTGAACCCTAAAAATACCCCTGTACCCCAAAACCCATACCTATCCCTAAACCCTAAAACTACCCCTGTACCCCATAACCCAAAACTATATCTGAACCCTTAAAATACCCAAACACCCCAAAACATATACCCCAGTACCCCAAAACATATACCCCTATACCCATACTTATCTTATCCAAACATTAAAAAAAACATGCTTTTACCATTCATGCATTTACAACGAATTTTGTTGTAAATGTATGCGTGGTAAAAGCATATCAAATGTAATGCTATGCGTTATAATGGCATTGTGGAGTCATGGTACTTTCGTAATGAAAGTATGCGGAGTTCTGGTATGCGGAAAGAAAGTTGCGGAATAATGGGTGTTTACCCTCCCCCGGTAAGTACATTGGTGGCACGGCGGCCCACATCTCCAGCAACATACTCATATTTTTTCACCACCCATTTGAAAAATGCACAGGTCTCTCATTGATGGCCAGCACCGACGTACACTTTTCGACACACCTCCCGCCACAAGTTCTAGAATTGCGAACTTTAGAACTAGGGAGCTACGTTTGAATCTCAACATCAGCTCAACATCCTGTGATACCAGGCAAATCGATTTGTCTCCCCGTGCCTACCACAAATGAATGTGTTCTTCTGTAATGTAAATTGTGCTCATGCCATGTTGTCGAGTTCGCACTATATAATATTGCAAGGGATAATAAAGTAGGCAAACTCGAGTTCACACACTACTGAACGCGCACTCTTAAGCGCATCAGCAGTGCACTGTGAATCGGAGCGTTTCACAGGCCTGTCACAGATAAGAAATGCTATCAAAATGAAATCCTACAAAACAATATACTACTGGCCGGCAGCAATTCATACACGGACAACGTCGGGACGGGCTGCTAGTATATATATATATATATATATATATATATATATTATCCACAAAAGGTTGCCACAAGTGGAAGAGCCGCACAGGTAGGTTGAATATCACTTTATTGTACTGAAGGCTACAGTCCAAACTTGGCAGGAACTGGGCATCTCTTCATAAAGACACCAGACGCGTTTCGGGTTTCTTCCCTTTCTCAATGGTGCTGTTGGCGAAGAACAAACAGTCATTTGTGCGCCAGATTTAAATGTTGACTCCTGCCTTAGTGGGCGTGGCTCCGGGGCCGTGCATGGATCCCAGAGCCTTCTGGATGTCGTAGTGCACAACGGTTTTGCTCAAGTGAGTCTGTTCTTATGGATCGCTTTGCAAGTTGCAGTGTTTTACCCCAGTGGGTTGATGCTCCATTCCTTTTCGAAGCAGGCTGTCTTGTCGTGCCTTCAAGTTAGTGCCTTGCCTCCCGCTATCGGTAACGCCGTTCTGCATCACCACGGGACCACAAAAGCGGCGGCGCTCTTCCGCGACCGGGCCGGCCGCTTAACATTATCCACAAAAGGTTGCCACAAGTGGAAGAGCCGCACAGGTAGGTTGAATATCACTTTATTGTACTGAAGGCTACAGTCCAAACTTGGCAGGAACTGGGCATCTCTTCATAAAGACACCAGACGCGTTTCGGGTTTCTTCCCTTTCTCAATGGTGCTGTTGGCGAAGAACAAACAGTCATTTGTGCGCCAGATTTAAATGTTGACTCCTGCCTTAGTGGGCGTGGCTCCGGGGCCGTGCATGGATCCCAGAGCCTTCTGGATGTCGTAGTGCACAACGGTTTTGCTCAAGTGAGTCTGTTCTTATGGATCGCTTTGCAAGTTGCAGTGTTTTACCCCAGTGGGTTGATGCTCCATTCCTTTTCGAAGCAGGCTGTCTTGTCGTGCCTTCAAGTTAGTGCCTTGCCTCCCGCTATCGGTAACGCCGTTCTGCATCACCACGGGACCACAAAAGCGGCGGCGCTCTTCCGCGACCGGGCCGGCCGCTTAACATTATCCACAAAAGGTTGCCACAAGTGGAAGAGCCGCACAGGTAGGTTGAATATCACTTTATTGTACTGAAGGCTACAGTCCAAACTTGGCAGGAACTGGGCATCTCTTCATAAAGACACCAGACGCGTTTCGGGTTTCTTCCCTTTCTCAATGGTGCTGTTGGCGAAGAACAAACAGTCATTTGTGCGCCAGATTTAAATGTTGACTCCTGCCTTAGTGGGCGTGGCTCCGGGGCCGTGCATGGATCCCAGAGCCTTCTGGATGTCGTAGTGCACAACGGTTTTGCTCAAGTGAGTCTGTTCTTATGGATCGCTTTGCAAGTTGCAGTGTTTTACCCCAGTGGGTTGATGCTCCATTCCTTTTCGAAGCAGGCTGTCTTGTCGTGCCTTCAAGTTAGTGCCTTGCCTCCCGCTATCGGTAACGCCGTTCTGCATCACCACGGGACCACAAAAGCGGCGGCGCTCTTCCGCGACCGGGCCGGCCGCTTAACATTATCCACAAAAGGTTGCCACAAGTGGAAGAGCCGCACAGGTAGGTTGAATATCACTTTATTGTACTGAAGGCTACAGTCCAAACTTGGCAGGAACTGGGCATCTCTTCATAAAGACACCAGACGCGTTTCGGGTTTCTTCCCTTTCTCAATGGTGCTGTTGGCGAAGAACAAACAGTCATTTGTGCGCCAGATTTAAATGTTGACTCCTGCCTTAGTGGGCGTGGCTCCGGGGCCGTGCATGGATCCCAGAGCCTTCTGGATGTCGTAGTGCACAACGGTTTTGCTCAAGTGAGTCTGTTCTTATGGATCGCTTTGCAAGTTGCAGTGTTTTACCCCAGTGGGTTGATGCTCCATTCCTTTTCGAAGCAGGCTGTCTTGTCGTGCCTTCAAGTTAGTGCCTTGCCTCCCGCTATCGGTAACGCCGTTCTGCATCACCACGGGACCACAAAAGCGGCGGCGCTCTTCCGCGACCGGGCCGGCCGCTTAACATTATCCACAAAAGGTTGCCACAAGTGGAAGAGCCGCACAGGTAGGTTGAATATCACTTTATTGTACTGAAGGCTACAGTCCAAACTTGGCAGGAACTGGGCATCTCTTCATAAAGACACCAGACGCGTTTCGGGTTTCTTCCCTTTCTCAATGGTGCTGTTGGCGAAGAACAAACAGTCATTTGTGCGCCAGATTTAAATGTTGACTCCTGCCTTAGTGGGCGTGGCTCCGGGGCCGTGCATGGATCCCAGAGCCTTCTGGATGTCGTAGTGCACAACGGTTTTGCTCAAGTGAGTCTGTTCTTATGGATCGCTTTGCAAGTTGCAGTGTTTTACCCCAGTGGGTTGATGCTCCATTCCTTTTCGAAGCAGGCTGTCTTGTCGTGCCTTCAAGTTAGTGCCTTGCCTCCCGCTATCGGTAACGCCGTTCTGCATCACCACGGGACCACAAAAGCGGCGGCGCTCTTCCGCGACCGGGCCGGCCGCTTAACATTATCCACAAAAGGTTGCCACAAGTGGAAGAGCCGCACAGGTAGGTTGAATATCACTTTATTGTACTGAAGGCTACAGTCCAAACTTGGCAGGAACTGGGCATCTCTTCATAAAGACACCAGACGCGTTTCGGGTTTCTTCCCTTTCTCAATGGTGCTGTTGGCGAAGAACAAACAGTCATTTGTGCGCCAGATTTAAATGTTGACTCCTGCCTTAGTGGGCGTGGCTCCGGGGCCGTGCATGGATCCCAGAGCCTTCTGGATGTCGTAGTGCACAACGGTTTTGCTCAAGTGAGTCTGTTCTTATGGATCGCTTTGCAAGTTGCAGTGTTTTACCCCAGTGGGTTGATGCTCCATTCCTTTTCGAAGCAGGCTGTCTTGTCGTGCCTTCAAGTTAGTGCCTTGCCTCCCGCTATCGGTAACGCCGTTCTGCATCACCACGGGACCACAAAAGCGGCGGCGCTCTTCCGCGACCGGGCCGGCCGCTTAACATTATCCACAAAAGGTTGCCACAAGTGGAAGAGCCGCACAGGTAGGTTGAATATCACTTTATTGTACTGAAGGCTACAGTCCAAACTTGGCAGGAACTGGGCATCTCTTCATAAAGACACCAGGCGCGTTTCGGGTTTCTTCCCTTTCTCAATGGTGCTGTTGGCGAAGAACAAACAGTCATTTGTGCGCCAGATTTAAATGTTGACTCCTGCCTTAGTGGGCGTGGCTCCGGGGCCGTGCATGGATCCCAGAGCCTTCTGGATGTCGTAGTGCACAACGGTTTTGCTCAAGTGAGTCTGTTCTTATGGATCGCTTTGCAAGTTGCAGTGTTTTACCCCAGTGGGTTGATGCTCCATTCCTTTTCGAAGCAGGCTGTCTTGTCGTGCCTTCAAGTTAGTGCCTTGCCTCCCGCTATCGGTAACGCCGTTCTGCATCACCACGGGACCACAAAAGCGGCGGCGCTCTTCCGCGACCGGGCCGGCCGCTTAACATTATCCACAAAAGGTTGCCACAAGTGGAAGAGCCGCACAGGTAGGTTGAATATCACTTTATTGTACTGAAGGCTACAGTCCAAACTTGGCAGGAACTGGGCATCTCTTCATAAAGACACCAGACGCGTTTCGGGTTTCTTCCCTTTCTCAATGGTGCTGTTGGCGAAGAACAAACAGTCATTTGTGCGCCAGATTTAAATGTTGACTCCTGCCTTAGTGGGCGTGGCTCCGGGGCCGTGCATGGATCCCAGAGCCTTCTGGATGTCGTAGTGCACAACGGTTTTGCTCAAGTGAGTCTGTTCTTATGGATCGCTTTGCAAGTTGCAGTGTTTTACCCCAGTGGGTTGATGCTCCATTCCTTTTCGAAGCAGGCTGTCTTGTCGTGCCTTCAAGTTAGTGCCTTGCCTCCCGCTATCGGTAACGCCGTTCTGCATCACCACGGGACCACAAAAGCGGCGGCGCTCTTCCGCGACCGGGCCGGCCGCTTAACATTATCCACAAAAGGTTGCCACAAGTGGAAGAGCCGCACAGGTAGGTTGAATATCACTTTATTGTACTGAAGGCTACAGTCCAAACTTGGCAGGAACTGGGCATCTCTTCATAAAGACACCAGACGCGTTTCAGGTTTCTTCCCTTTCTCAATGGTGCTGTTGGCGAAGAACAAACAGTCATTTGTGCGCCAGATTTAAATGTTGACTCCTGCCTTAGTGGGCGTGGCTCCGGGGCCGTGCATGGATCCCAGAGCCTTCTGGATGTCGTAGTGCACAACGGTTTTGCTCAAGTGAGTCTGTTCTTATGGATCGCTTTGCAAGTTGCAGTGTTTTACCCCAGTGGGTTGATGCTCCATTCCTTTTCGAAGCAGGCTGTCTTGTCGTGCCTTCAAGTTAGTGCCTTGCCTCCCGCTATCGGTAACGCCGTTCTGCATCACCACGGGACCACAAAAGCGGCGGCGCTCTTCCGCGACCGGGCCGGCCGCTTAACATTATCCACAAAAGGTTGCCACAAGTGGAAGAGCCGCACAGGTAGGTTGAATATCACTTTATTGTACTGAAGGCTACAGTCCAAACTTGGCAGGAACTGGGCATCTCTTCATAAAGACACCAGACGCGTTTCGGGTTTCTTCCCTTTCTCAATGGTGCTGTTGGCGAAGAACAAACAGTCATTTGTGCGCCAGATTTAAATGTTGACTCCTGCCTTAGTGGGCGTGGCTCCGGGGCCGTGCATGGATCCCAGAGCCTTCTGGATGTCGTAGTGCACAACGGTTTTGCTCAAGTGAGTCTGTTCTTATGGATCGCTTTGCAAGTTGCAGTGTTTTACCCCAGTGGGTTGATGCTCCATTCCTTTTCGAAGCAGGCTGTCTTGTCGTGCCTTCAAGTTAGTGCCTTGCCTCCCGCTATCGGTAACGCCGTTCTGCATCACCACGGGACCACAAAAGCGGCGGCGCTCTTCCGCGACCGGGCCGGCCGCTTAACATTATCCACAAAAGGTTGCCACAAGTGGAAGAGCCGCACAGGTAGGTTGAATATCACTTTATTGTACTGAAGGCTACAGTCCAAACTTGGCAGGAACTGGGCATCTCTTCATAAAGACACCAGACGCGTTTCGGGTTTCTTCCCTTTCTCAATGGTGCTGTTGGCGAAGAACAAACAGTCATTTGTGCGCCAGATTTAAATGTTGACTCCTGCCTTAGTGGGCGTGGCTCCGGGGCCGTGCATGGATCCCAGAGCCTTCTGGATGTCGTAGTGCACAACGGTTTTGCTCAAGTGAGTCTGTTCTTATGGATCGCTTTGCAAGTTGCAGTGTTTTACCCCAGTGGGTTGATGCTCCATTCCTTTTCGAAGCAGGCTGTCTTGTCGTGCCTTCAAGTTAGTGCCTTGCCTCCCGCTATCGGTAACGCCGTTCTGCATCACCACGGGACCACAAAAGCGGCGGCGCTCTTCCGCGACCGGGCCGGCCGCTTAACATTATCCACAAAAGGTTGCCACAAGTGGAAGAGCCGCACAGGTAGGTTGAATATCACTTTATTGTACTGAAGGCTACAGTCCAAACTTGGCAGGAACTGGGCATCTCTTCATAAAGACACCAGACGCGTTTCGGGTTTCTTCCCTTTCTCAATGGTGCTGTTGGCGAAGAACAAACAGTCATTTGTGCGCCAGATTTAAATGTTGACTCCTGCCTTAGTGGGCGTGGCTCCGGGGCCGTGCATGGATCCCAGAGCCTTCTGGATGTCGTAGTGCACAACGGTTTTGCTCAAGTGAGTCTGTTCTTATGGATCGCTTTGCAAGTTGCAGTGTTTTACCCCAGTGGGTTGATGCTCCATTCCTTTTCGAAGCAGGCTGTCTTGTCGTGCCTTCAAGTTAGTGCCTTGCCTCCCGCTATCGGTAACGCCGTTCTGCATCACCACGGGACCACAAAAGCGGCGGCGCTCTTCCGCGACCGGGCCGGCCGCTTAACATTATCCACAAAAGGTTGCCACAAGTGGAAGAGCCGCACAGGTAGGTTGAATATCACTTTATTGTACTGAAGGCTACAGTCCAAACTTGGCAGGAACTGGGCATCTCTTCATAAAGACACCAGACGCGTTTCGGGTTTCTTCCCTTTCTCAATGGTGCTGTTGGCGAAGAACAAACAGTCATTTGTGCGCCAGATTTAAATGTTGACTCCTGCCTTAGTGGGCGTGGCTCCGGGGCCGTGCATGGATCCCAGAGCCTTCTGGATGTCGTAGTGCACAACGGTTTTGCTCAAGTGAGTCTGTTCTTATGGATCGCTTTGCAAGTTGCAGTGTTTTACCCCAGTGGGTTGATGCTCCATTCCTTTTCGAAGCAGGCTGTCTTGTCGTGCCTTCAAGTTAGTGCCTTGCCTCCCGCTATCGGTAACGCCGTTCTGCATCACCACGGGACCACAAAAGCGGCGGCGCTCTTCCGCGACCGGGCCGGCCGCTTAACATTATCCACAAAAGGTTGCCACAAGTGGAAGAGCCGCACAGGTAGGTTGAATATCACTTTATTGTACTGAAGGCTACAGTCCAAACTTGGCAGGAACTGGGCATCTCTTCATAAAGACACCAGACGCGTTTCGGGTTTCTTCCCTTTCTCAATGGTGCTGTTGGCGAAGAACAAACAGTCATTTGTGCGCCAGATTTAAATGTTGACTCCTGCCTTAGTGGGCGTGGCTCCGGGGCCGTGCATGGATCCCAGAGCCTTCTGGATGTCGTAGTGCACAACGGTTTTGCTCAAGTGAGTCTGTTCTTATGGATCGCTTTGCAAGTTGCAGTGTTTTACCCCAGTGGGTTGATGCTCCATTCCTTTTCGAAGCAGGCTGTCTTGTCGTGCCTTCAAGTTAGTGCCTTGCCTCCCGCTATCGGTAACGCCGTTCTGCATCACCACGGGACCACAAAAGCGGCGGCGCTCTTCCGCGACCGGGCCGGCCGCTTAACATTATCCACAAAAGGTTGCCACAAGTGGAAGAGCCGCACAGGTAGGTTGAATATCACTTTATTGTACTGAAGGCTACAGTCCAAACTTGGCAGGAACTGGGCATCTCTTCATAAAGACACCAGACGCGTTTCGGGTTTCTTCCCTTTCTCAATGGTGCTGTTGGCGAAGAACAAACAGTCATTTGTGCGCCAGATTTAAATGTTGACTCCTGCCTTAGTGGGCGTGGCTCCGGGGCCGTGCATGGATCCCAGAGCCTTCTGGATGTCGTAGTGCACAACGGTTTTGCTCAAGTGAGTCTGTTCTTATGGATCGCTTTGCAAGTTGCAGTGTTTTACCCCAGTGGGTTGATGCTCCATTCCTTTTCGAAGCAGGCTGTCTTGTCGTGCCTTCAAGTTAGTGCCTTGCCTCCCGCTATCGGTAACGCCGTTCTGCATCACCACGGGACCACAAAAGCGGCGGCGCTCTTCCGCGACCGGGCCGGCCGCTTAACATTATCCACAAAAGGTTGCCACAAGTGGAAGAGCCGCACAGGTAGGTTGAATATCACTTTATTGTACTGAAGGCTACAGTCCAAACTTGGCAGGAACTGGGCATCTCTTCATAAAGACACCAGACGCGTTTCGGGTTTCTTCCCTTTCTCAATGGTGCTGTTGGCGAAGAACAAACAGTCATTTGTGCGCCAGAAAAGGAATGGAGCATCAACCCACTGGGGTAAAACACTGCAACTTGCAAAGCGATCCATAAGAACAGACTCACTTGAGCAAAACCGTTGTGCACTACGACATCCAGAAGGCTCTGGGATCCATGCACGGCCCCGGAGCCACGCCCACTAAGGCAGGAGTCAACATTTAAATCTGGCGCACAAATGACTGTTTGTTCTTCGCCAACAGCACCATTGAGAAAGGGAAGAAACCCGAAACGCGTCTGGTGTCTTTATGAAGAGATGCCCAGTTCCTGCCAAGTTTGGACTGTAGCCTTCAGTACAATAAAGTGATATTCAACCTACCTGTGCGGCTCTTCCACTTGTGGCAACCTTTTGTGGATAATGTTAAGCGGCCGGCCCGGTCGCGGAAGAGCGCCGCCGCTTTTGTGGTCCCGTGGTGATGCAGAACGGCGTTACCGATAGCGGGAGGCAAGGCACTAACTTGAAGGCACGACAAGACAGCCTGCTTCGAAAAGGAATGGAGCATCAACCCACTGGGGTAAAACACTGCAACTTGCAAAGCGATCCATAAGAACAGACTCACTTGAGCAAAACCGTTGTGCACTACGACATCCAGAAGGCTCTGGGATCCATGCACGGCCCCGGAGCCACGCCCACTAAGGCAGGAGTCAACATTTAAATCTGGCGCACAAATGACTGTTTGTTCTTCGCCAACAGCACCATTGAGAAAGGGAAGAAACCCGAAACGCGTCTGGTGTCTTTATGAAGAGATGCCCAGTTCCTGCCAAGTTTGGACTGTAGCCTTCAGTACAATAAAGTGATATTCAACCTACCTGTGCGGCTCTTCCACTTGTGGCAACCTTTTGTGGATAATGTTAAGCGGCCGGCCCGGTCGCGGAAGAGCGCCGCCGCTTTTGTGGTCCCGTGGTGATGCAGAACGGCGTTACCGATAGCGGGAGGCAAGGCACTAACTTGAAGGCACGACAAGACAGCCTGCTTCGAAAAGGAATGGAGCATCAACCCACTGGGGTAAAACACTGCAACTTGCAAAGCGATCCATAAGAACAGACTCACTTGAGCAAAACCGTTGTGCACTACGACATCCAGAAGGCTCTGGGATCCATGCACGGCCCCGGAGCCACGCCCACTAAGGCAGGAGTCAACATTTAAATCTGGCGCACAAATGACTGTTTGTTCTTCGCCAACAGCACCATTGAGAAAGGGAAGAAACCCGAAACGCGTCTGGTGTCTTTATGAAGAGATGCCCAGTTCCTGCCAAGTTTGGACTGTAGCCTTCAGTACAATAAAGTGATATTCAACCTACCTGTGCGGCTCTTCCACTTGTGGCAACCTTTTGTGGATAATGTTAAGCGGCCGGCCCGGTCGCGGAAGAGCGCCGCCGCTTTTGTGGTCCCGTGGTGATGCAGAACGGCGTTACCGATAGCGGGAGGCAAGGCACTAACTTGAAGGCACGACAAGACAGCCTGCTTCGAAAAGGAATGGAGCATCAACCCACTGGGGTAAAACACTGCAACTTGCAAAGCGATCCATAAGAACAGACTCACTTGAGCAAAACCGTTGTGCACTACGACATCCAGAAGGCTCTGGGATCCATGCACGGCCCCGGAGCCACGCCCACTAAGGCAGGAGTCAACATTTAAATCTGGCGCACAAATGACTGTTTGTTCTTCGCCAACAGCACCATTGAGAAAGGGAAGAAACCCGAAACGCGTCTGGTGTCTTTATGAAGAGATGCCCAGTTCCTGCCAAGTTTGGACTGTAGCCTTCAGTACAATAAAGTGATATTCAACCTACCTGTGCGGCTCTTCCACTTGTGGCAACCTTTTGTGGATAATGTTAAGCGGCCGGCCCGGTCGCGGAAGAGCGCCGCCGCTTTTGTGGTCCCGTGGTGATGCAGAACGGCGTTACCGATAGCGGGAGGCAAGGCACTAACTTGAAGGCACGACAAGACAGCCTGCTTCGAAAAGGAATGGAGCATCAACCCACTGGGGTAAAACACTGCAACTTGCAAAGCGATCCATAAGAACAGACTCACTTGAGCAAAACCGTTGTGCACTACGACATCCAGAAGGCTCTGGGATCCATGCACGGCCCCGGAGCCACGCCCACTAAGGCAGGAGTCAACATTTAAATCTGGCGCACAAATGACTGTTTGTTCTTCGCCAACAGCACCATTGAGAAAGGGAAGAAACCCGAAACGCGTCTGGTGTCTTTATGAAGAGATGCCCAGTTCCTGCCAAGTTTGGACTGTAGCCTTCAGTACAATAAAGTGATATTCAACCTACCTGTGCGGCTCTTCCACTTGTGGCAACCTTTTGTGGATAATGTTAAGCGGCCGGCCCGGTCGCGGAAGAGCGCCGCCGCTTTTGTGGTCCCGTGGTGATGCAGAACGGCGTTACCGATAGCGGGAGGCAAGGCACTAACTTGAAGGCACGACAAGACAGCCTGCTTCGAAAAGGAATGGAGCATCAACCCACTGGGGTAAAACACTGCAACTTGCAAAGCGATCCATAAGAACAGACTCACTTGAGCAAAACCGTTGTGCACTACGACATCCAGAAGGCTCTGGGATCCATGCACGGCCCCGGAGCCACGCCCACTAAGGCAGGAGTCAACATTTAAATCTGGCGCACAAATGACTGTTTGTTCTTCGCCAACAGCACCATTGAGAAAGGGAAGAAACCCGAAACGCGTCTGGTGTCTTTATGAAGAGATGCCCAGTTCCTGCCAAGTTTGGACTGTAGCCTTCAGTACAATAAAGTGATTTTCAACCTACCTGTGCGGCTCTTCCACTTGTGGCAACCTTTTGTGGATAATGTTAAGCGGCCGGCCCGGTCGCGGAAGAGCGCCGCCGCTTTTGTGGTCCCGTGGTGATGCAGAACGGCGTTACCGATAGCGGGAGGCAAGGCACTAACTTGAAGGCACGACAAGACAGCCTGCTTCGAAAAGGAATGGAGCATCAACCCACTGGGGTAAAACACTGCAACTTGCAAAGCGATCCATAAGAACAGACTCACTTGAGCAAAACCGTTGTGCACTACGACATCCAGAAGGCTCTGGGATCCATGCACGGCCCCGGAGCCACGCCCACTAAGGCAGGAGTCAACATTTAAATCTGGCGCACAAATGACTGTTTGTTCTTCGCCAACAGCACCATTGAGAAAGGGAAGAAACCCGAAACGCGTCTGGTGTCTTTATGAAGAGATGCCCAGTTCCTGCCAAGTTTGGACTGTAGCCTTCAGTACAATAAAGTGATATTCAACCTACCTGTGCGGCTCTTCCACTTGTGGCAACCTTTTGTGGATAATGTTAAGCGGCCGGCCCGGTCGCGGAAGAGCGCCGCCGCTTTTGTGGTCCCGTGGTGATGCAGAACGGCGTTACCGATAGCGGGAGGCAAGGCACTAACTTGAAGGCACGACAAGACAGCCTGCTTCGAAAAGGAATGGAGCATCAACCCACTGGGGTAAAACACTGCAACTTGCAAAGCGATCCATAAGAACAGACTCACTTGAGCAAAACCGTTGTGCACTACGACATCCAGAAGGCTCTGGGATCCATGCACGGCCCCGGAGCCACGCCCACTAAGGCAGGAGTCAACATTTAAATCTGGCGCACAAATGACTGTTTGTTCTTCGCCAACAGCACCATTGAGAAAGGGAAGAAACCCGAAACGCGTCTGGTGTCTTTATGAAGAGATGCCCAGTTCCTGCCAAGTTTGGACTGTAGCCTTCAGTACAATAAAGTGATATTCAACCTACCTGTGCGGCTCTTCCACTTGTGGCAACCTTTTGTGGATAATGTTAAGCGGCCGGCCCGGTCGCGGAAGAGCGCCGCCGCTTTTGTGGTCCCGTGGTGATGCAGAACGGCGTTACCGATAGCGGGAGGCAAGGCACTAACTTGAAGGCACGACAAGACAGCCTGCTTCGAAAAGGAATGGAGCATCAACCCACTGGGGTAAAACACTGCAACTTGCAAAGCGATCCATAAGAACAGACTCACTTGAGCAAAACCGTTGTGCACTACGACATCCAGAAGGCTCTGGGATCCATGCACGGCCCCGGAGCCACGCCCACTAAGGCAGGAGTCAACATTTAAATCTGGCGCACAAATGACTGTTTGTTCTTCGCCAACAGCACCATTGAGAAAGGGAAGAAACCCGAAACGCGTCTGGTGTCTTTATGAAGAGATGCCCAGTTCCTGCCAAGTTTGGACTGTAGCCTTCAGTACAATAAAGTGATATTCAACCTACCTGTGCGGCTCTTCCACTTGTGGCAACCTTTTGTGGATAATGTTAAGCGGCCGGCCCGGTCGCGGAAGAGCGCCGCCGCTTTTGTGGTCCCGTGGTGATGCAGAACGGCGTTACCGATAGCGGGAGGCAAGGCACTAACTTGAAGGCACGACAAGACAGCCTGCTTCGAAAAGGAATGGAGCATCAACCCACTGGGGTAAAACACTGCAACTTGCAAAGCGATCCATAAGAACAGACTCACTTGAGCAAAACCGTTGTGCACTACGACATCCAGAAGGCTCTGGGATCCATGCACGGCCCCGGAGCCACGCCCACTAAGGCAGGAGTCAACATTTAAATCTGGCGCACAAATGACTGTTTGTTCTTCGCCAACAGCACCATTGAGAAAGGGAAGAAACCCGAAACGCGTCTGGTGTCTTTATGAAGAGATGCCCAGTTCCTGCCAAGTTTGGACTGTAGCCTTCAGTACAATAAAGTGATATTCAACCTACCTGTGCGGCTCTTCCACTTGTGGCAACCTTTTGTGGATAATGTTAAGCGGCCGGCCCGGTCGCGGAAGAGCGCCGCCGCTTTTGTGGTCCCGTGGTGATGCAGAACGGCGTTACCGATAGCGGGAGGCAAGGCACTAACTTGAAGGCACGACAAGACAGCCTGCTTCGAAAAGGAATGGAGCATCAACCCACTGGGGTAAAACACTGCAACTTGCAAAGCGATCCATAAGAACAGACTCACTTGAGCAAAACCGTTGTGCACTACGACATCCAGAAGGCTCTGGGATCCATGCACGGCCCCGGAGCCACGCCCACTAAGGCAGGAGTCAACATTTAAATCTGGCGCACAAATGACTGTTTGTTCTTCGCCAACAGCACCATTGAGAAAGGGAAGAAACCCGAAACGCGTCTGGTGTCTTTATGAAGAGATGCCCAGTTCCTGCCAAGTTTGGACTGTAGCCTTCAGTACAATAAAGTGATATTCAACCTACCTGTGCGGCTCTTCCACTTGTGGCAACCTTTTGTGGATAATGTTAAGCGGCCGGCCCGGTCGCGGAAGAGCGCCGCCGCTTTTGTGGTCCCGTGGTGATGCAGAACGGCGTTACCGATAGCGGGAGGCAAGGCACTAACTTGAAGGCACGACAAGACAGCCTGCTTCGAAAAGGAATGGAGCATCAACCCACTGGGGTAAAACACTGCAACTTGCAAAGCGATCCATAAGAACAGACTCACTTGAGCAAAACCGTTGTGCACTACGACATCCAGAAGGCTCTGGGATCCATGCACGGCCCCGGAGCCACGCCCACTAAGGCAGGAGTCAACATTTAAATCTGACGCACAAATGACTGTTTGTTCTTCGCCAACAGCACCATTGAGAAAGGGAAGAAACCCGAAACGCGTCTGGTGTCTTTATGAAGAGATGCCCAGTTCCTGCCAAGTTTGGACTGTAGCCTTCAGTACAATAAAGTGATATTCAACCTACCTGTGCGGCTCTTCCACTTGTGGCAACCTTTTGTGGATAATGTTAAGCGGCCGGCCCGGTCGCGGAAGAGCGCCGCCGCTTTTGTGGTCCCGTGGTGATGCAGAACGGCGTTACCGATAGCGGGAGGCAAGGCACTAACTTGAAGGCACGACAAGACAGCCTGCTTCGAAAAGGAATGGAGCATCAACCCACTGGGGTAAAACACTGCAACTTGCAAAGCGATCCATAAGAACAGACTCACTTGAGCAAAACCGTTGTGCACTACGACATCCAGAAGGCTCTGGGATCCATGCACGGCCCCGGAGCCACGCCCACTAAGGCAGGAGTCAACATTTAAATCTGGCGCACAAATGACTGTTTGTTCTTCGCCAACAGCACCATTGAGAAAGGGAAGAAACCCGAAACGCGTCTGGTGTCTTTATGAAGAGATGCCCAGTTCCTGCCAAGTTTGGACTGTAGCCTTCAGTACAATAAAGTGATATTCAACCTACCTGTGCGGCTCTTCCACTTGTGGCAACCTTTTGTGGATAATGTTAAGCGGCCGGCCCGGTCGCGGAAGAGCGCCGCCGCTTTTGTGGTCCCGTGGTGATGCAGAACGGCGTTACCGATAGCGGGAGGCAAGGCACTAACTTGAAGGCACGACAAGACAGCCTGCTTCGAAAAGGAATGGAGCATCAACCCACTGGGGTAAAACACTGCAACTTGCAAAGCGATCCATAAGAACAGACTCACTTGAGCAAAACCGTTGTGCACTACGACATCCAGAAGGCTCTGGGATCCATGCACGGCCCCGGAGCCACGCCCACTAAGGCAGGAGTCAACATTTAAATCTGGCGCACAAATGACTGTTTGTTCTTCGCCAACAGCACCATTGAGAAAGGGAAGAAACCCGAAACGCGTCTGGTGTCTTTATGAAGAGATGCCCAGTTCCTGCCAAGTTTGGACTGTAGCCTTCAGTACAATAAAGTGATATTCAACCTACCTGTGCGGCTCTTCCACTTGTGGCAACCTTTTGTGGATAATGTTAAGCGGCCGGCCCGGTCGCGGAAGAGCGCCGCCGCTTTTGTGGTCCCGTGGTGATGCAGAACGGCGTTACCGATAGCGGGAGGCAAGGCACTAACTTGAAGGCACGACAAGACAGCCTGCTTCGAAAAGGAATGGAGCATCAACCCACTGGGGTAAAACACTGCAACTTGCAAAGCGATCCATAAGAACAGACTCACTTGAGCAAAACCGTTGTGCACTACGACATCCAGAAGGCTCTGGGATCCATGCACGGCCCCGGAGCCACGCCCACTAAGGCAGGAGTCAACATTTAAATCTGGCGCACAAATGACTGTTTGTTCTTCGCCAACAGCACCATTGAGAAAGGGAAGAAACCCGAAACGCGTCTGGTGTCTTTATGAAGAGATGCCCAGTTCCTGCCAAGTTTGGACTGTAGCCTTCAGTACAATAAAGTGATATTCAACCTACCTGTGCGGCTCTTCCACTTGTGGCAACCTTTTGTGGATAATGTTAAGCGGCCGGCCCGGTCGCGGAAGAGCGCCGCCGCTTTTGTGGTCCCGTGGTGATGCAGAACGGCGTTACCGATAGCGGGAGGCAAGGCACTAACTTGAAGGCACGACAAGACAGCCTGCTTCGAAAAGGAATGGAGCATCAACCCACTGGGGTAAAACACTGCAACTTGCAAAGCGATCCATAAGAACAGACTCACTTGAGCAAAACCGTTGTGCACTACGACATCCAGAAGGCTCTGGGATCCATGCACGGCCCCGGAGCCACGCCCACTAAGGCAGGAGTCAACATTTAAATCTGGCGCACAAATGACTGTTTGTTCTTCGCCAACAGCACCATTGAGAAAGGGAAGAAACCCGAAACGCGTCTGGTGTCTTTATGAAGAGATGCCCAGTTCCTGCCAAGTTTGGACTGTAGCCTTCAGTACAATAAAGTGATATTCAACCTACCTGTGCGGCTCTTCCACTTGTGGCAACCTTTTGTGGATAATATATATATATATATATATATATATATATATATATATATATATATATATATATATATATATATATTACAACAATGTATCCCATAGAAACTGACATTCCATAGAAGACCAAAAAAGCTGCCACTACAGCCACACGAGTTTTTTGTGAGACAACACTTAATTTATTCTTGAATCCATTGACAGCATATTCACAGCATAAACCAACGCGTTTCGGTAGCTCCCCACTACCTTGATTACGGTTGTTCCGTGCCTCCAATAAATTAAGTGTTGTCTCACAAAAAACTCGAGTGGGTGGAGTGGCGGCTTTTTTGGTTTTCTATGGAATGTCAGTTTCTATGGGATACATTGTTGTAATATGAAGCGGTGAGGTTCTACCGCATAAAGCCACGCACCTGCAGGCAGCGCCATACGGAGGAAACTTGGGACCAACTTTTGTTGAATGATATATATATATATATATATATATATATATATCTCCAACATCAATTCCACACGATACAAACAGGAATGTTCAGGCCAGCTTTGCAGTTATCCAAGAGCTTTTATTTTAGCTAAAATAAAAGCTCTTGGATAACTGCAAAGCTGGCCTGGACATTCCTGTTTGTATCGTGTGGAATTGATGTTGGAGATTTGGGGAGTGGCTGCCCCGTCCAGGCCCTCCGCTGCAAGAGGCAGGGGTTCAGAGCCTGAAATTACATTTGGATATATATATATATATATATATATATATATATATATATATATATATATATATATATATATATATATATATATATATATATATATATATATATATATATATGTCCACACGATCCAACCAATACAGGTCAAAAAATGGCAAGCACTCCGATGTTAAGATGTTGTTTTTAAGATTTATTCATTTCCAAACCCCCCTTCACCCCTGCCAGACGCATTTCGCCAGTTAGCTTTGTCAGTGTCAGTTTGTGCAAGAATACCGAAGCCATTTTAAACCAACCGCTTCATTTCATTTCATGAACATAGATGATGGTATTTGACATGGAAACGGCTGCCATCTTGTAGTGTAGTATTTACAACTATTTACCTTTGGAAAAAATGGCTGTAAATAAAGTGCTTTAAGTGCAAAGTTAAAAAAGGTGACTTTGACAAACTTTCAATTATTTTAGTGCCCACTATTCTACTGTATCATAATAATTATACATATTTACATTTGAGAAACAGGGAATCACTTCCTAATTTTCAGAATTCATTATATAGGGGTGTATCCCCTATCATTGCATTAAATATTTACATTTCCACATCAGTTGTTTCTTTTTCCTATTGTCTTTTGAAGCCCTGTATGGGCTGTAATCTCATATGATACAGCTATTTACATACTGGTATGGTTCTCATCTGGGACCACGCTCGCATAGACAAATATGTACAAACATATTTACATGACTGGTATATAGAGAGGAGATCTTTTCTTATGTACACACAGTAAACCTCCAAAGTAAGACCTCAATCTTTTCTACAGGTGAACCCACATTTCTGCATCATTATTCAGGCCCCACGGTGCCATCGTTCTAAGGTCCAGAATATATCTCGACTCTGTGATGCGCAGTGTCTTTTCCCTGTTGCCACCACGTTCTGATTTCATGACCTGGTCAATGCAGTAGAGCCTGAGCAGATCTCTATTGCTTTTGTTGAATTCGGCAAAATGCCGGGCTACCGGATAAGTCTTATCATTGTTCGCGATAGCCCTCATATGCTCCAGAATTCTAAGTTTTGTAGGTTTGATGGTGCTACCTATATAACGTTTATTGCAAGGACATTCAAGGCAATATATTGTAAACTCAGAATTACATTGAGATGTTTCATGATTTTTCCATTGGGTTTACTCTCTCCTGTTCTACCAGGATATTCTTTTACTTTTTGGCTATGCTTGCAGGCCTTGCATCGTAAACACGGGAAAAAGCCAGTGACATTGTTTATGGTTACAGTTGTTTTCAAGGGGGTATAGTGGCTATGGACCAGGTAATCTGATAATGTCTGGCATTTCCGATATGTAATCATAGGTCTCTCGGAAATAGCTCTTTTTAGGATGTTATCTGTTTTTAATATATGCCAGTTTCTTTTAAAAGACTGTACCAGATCACCTGATTTAGCATTAAAGGTGGTGATCTTTCTGACCTGATCGCTTTCATTTTGCGTCTCTTTTACCAACAAAAGATCCCTTCTGTTGATGGTATCTGCTTTAGCGGCTGCCTGATTTAGTAAGTGTTTCGAGTAGCCTCTCACCTGAAATCTACTTCTCGCATCACTTTGGGCATCTCTGAAATCTGTTTCCGCTGAGCAGTTCCTTTTTAGGCGCAAAAATTTGCCATAAGGTACGTTACTGACTAGACTTTTTGGATGGTGGCTGGCCGCATGTAGTATGGCGTTGCCAGCCGTAGGCTTTCTATAAAGTCTAGTATGGAGATGGTTATTATCCACAAACACTTCTAAGTCCAGATAACATACACTTTTTTCACTTATTGTACTCGTGAATTTTAGGTTCAGATTATTATTGTTAAGTGCGGAGATGTAATCCTCAGCCGAGGTTCTGTCTCCGCGCCATACAATAAAAAGATCATCGATGTATCTAGTCCACATCAATATTCTGTCCTGCCATTTTTCATTGTCCCCTCCCCAGGCCTCGTGTTTCTCCCACCAGCCAACGAATAAATTCACGTAGCTGGGGGAGAAGCACGATCCCATGGAAGTTCCCCTTGTTTGCCTGTATAGTTGACCAGAGAATAGGAAACAATTATTGTATAAGCAAAAACGAATCATGCATAAAATCATTTCGCTATGCATGCGATACTCCTCATGTTTCCTATCTAGGAACCACTTCGTCGCAATCAGTCCTTGCTCATGATCTATGCATGTGTAAAGATTTACAACATCAAGTGTTATTAATAGCATATCGCTTTCCCAGGTAACACTGTCCATGATACGGAGGAAGTCCTGCGTGTCTCTCACAAATGAAGGTAAATCCTTCACAATCGGAGCCAAAAATGCATCAATGAAGCGAGAAGTGTTCTCAAGTAGGCTGCCAATTGCCGAAACAATCAGCCTCCGTGGTGGTCTTTTGGCATTCTTGTGGATCTTTGGCAGATGATAGAAGGTGGGGAGAACTGGGGAGTCACATACAAGGAAAGAATATTCATCATGGCTGATCATGCCATCCTTTTTCCATTGATCTAATAGTTTGCTATATTCCATGGTGCTTCTTAGATATTGTTCTCTCTTTACCATGGCATAGCACTCTTTGTCTCCCAATTGTCTTAGTGGTTCCTTTTCATAGTTCTCCTTGCTAAAGACAACAATGTTCCCGCCCTTATCTGAGGGCTTAATTTCAATTGTTTTGTCGTCTCACAGTGTTTTTATTGCTTCCCACTCCTTCCTTGTAATGTTAGATGTTTTCATGTCCATTCTTTTATTAGCCATTCTCTCCAAGTCTGCCGTTATCGCTTCACTGAAAACATCAATCGCATCGTGTGATGTGTTTGGTAATTTCCTTGATTTATTTCTAAGGTTGCTTGGATCTCTGACCTGTGAGTTCGCTGTTACAATGCTGCTCTGCACATTTTGTTCCTGGTCAAGTAATTCTTGTGTTGGAGTCAGCAGGATATTTAATAGATTGTCCTCTGTTGTATCTTCCCTTGTTCTTTCCACCGTTTCCGGATTTGTCACATTTTGCCTTGTACTTGGATGTTGCAAAAATATTTTCTTAAACTTAAGTTTCCTTATATATTTGAACAGGTCTATTTTGGTGTCAACAAGATTGAACTCACTCGTTGGGCAGAAACTCAGACCTTTTTGTAGTACTTTCATCTCATCCGATGTCAGGTTCCTTTTTGACAAGTTAATGATGTTATTTTCCTGTATTGTAGTTACCGTCTTCTCCGATTGGAGGCACTGAGTGTTACCATCGGTGTGGTTGTGTCTTGTAAACCTCCCCTTGTGCCTCTTCCCCCTCCTCATCCTCCTCTTTGATTTTGTTGAGGGGGGTGACTCCTTAACTGTGGTCTTTGGGGGGTTTCCTTCATGACTTGAAACTCGTTGAAAAAAGGCTTTTGTTTCTCTTTTTCTTTTTTTTTACTACCTGAAGTGGCATTCTGCTCCCCATCGGACCCTTCCACTTCAGATTCTTCTGTGTCAATTGCTGTTGTTTGTTCATTTCCTTGAGCGAGTCTCTTTCTCGTGGCATCATATTTGCGGGCAAATGTTAGAATTCTGCCTGACAAATAGTCTTGTTCGTCCCTTTGGAACTTAGTCTGTTTCCTTTTGCGTATCCCCAATTCATAATCATTTAGTCTCTTGGCCATAGCTGTTCTCAATTCATCACTGGTTTTTGTATCCTTATCTTTTGCTATAGTCGCCTCCAGGTCTGCTATATCTTTTATACACTTATCCCGGTCGCTACAAGCATACTTAATGAGCATTCTGACCATTCCCCTCGATGATTCCACTGTGTATTCCGCCCAGTCTTTCAATAGGGCTGGGTCCGGGTTTTCATATGACGGGATTGTGTAAATTCGTAATCCCCTGGGGATTCTATTGCAATCAATGTATCTTTCCAAGGAGGTGGCCTCCCACCATTTTCTTACTTCCCGTTATTGTAGCCTCTCCAGTTGTTGAAACAGGCTTTTCAGGCTAGATGAATGCCCTGTTAGTATGGTGGAATTGTTGGCAATTGTCGGTCTCTCCGTTGCTGAAATAAAAATTAAGTTGGCGGCCGCCTCTCTTTCCCCCGTGAGTTCCCCCAGGGTAGCCATTGCCAGTAATTCTAGTTCGTAAGTGTGCACAGGTTGATAATTCACTTTACTCGGGGCGGTGGAAAACCACTCGTGTTGTTTCGGGGGATTGAAAAAATTGTTTTCACATCATTCGGGACCAAGGCAGAGCATAAGTCTTTACATTTAGCGTTTCAGCGAACACACTGTATTCACTCACCGCATTCGTCGTTTGCGTTCGTTGGACACCCACTCTCCGTCGGCATCGTCCGTTCGTCCCACGTGAAATGCTGGTGATCAGTGGTTCCCTTCGCAGTTGTAATCCTCTCTCATTGGAGGTTGATATTTCTCCCTCCTCACTTGTATTTCTGCTCCATTTCCGCGGGGCAGACGGCCAAAAAGTGTTTCATACACAGGTCCTTCACCGCCGTCGCTCCAATTGTCCCGGGTGCTTGAAACCAGCGCTGGTGAGGCGCTTCGATATGTCCACACGATCCAACCAATACAGGTCAAAAAACGGCAAGCACTCCGATGTTAAGATGTTGTTTTTAAGATTTATTCATTTCCAAACCCCCTTCACCCCTGACAGACGCGCTTCGCCAGTTAGCTTTGTCAGTGTCAGTTTGTGCAAGAATACCGAAGCCAAAGAAAAAATATATATATATATCCAGGGGGCTGTAGGAACAAAATCCGGAACGCCAAGCGATACCAACGCCAAAAAGCCAGCTCAAGAAGAAAAAAACAAGCAGAAAAAGAAAAAGAGCACCAAGAAATGGAACAGGAAGTGAGCAGTCATGGCAGTCATGCAACAACTACAGGTTCTGCCCCCTCAGTCATTAACCTTACTGACATGGTGTTGTCCCAGTCTGAACTTCGCATCCTATCGATGGGTCTCACATTTTGTCCTCTGTGTGATTTTAATTATGTGGACACAAGGATTGATCTGTACAAGTTTGTCCGCAAAATTTAATTGCAGAAACATTTTGCGGGTGCTAAAACACGCAGCACCCCTTCGAGGGCTGAAACAAACAGCGAGGGGCTCTTAGCACGTGATGCCCCATGTTTAGAGGCCATGGAACATCTAGGATTGGAACAATCTATATCTCAGGAAGCCCCAGCTCAGACTATAAGTAAGATGGGGGGTTTGACATCTTTTAAACCACGGTCTACATACACTCCTGTGATGTTATATGACAACATTGACATCTTCCATGATGCAACTGTAAAAGAGACCAAGGTGCTACACTCCAAATTGCTCAACTCGAAACGAAGGAAATATACACAGAATGATCAATACTTGAAACTCATCAAAAAGATCCAACAAAATGAAAATATCATTGTCAGGCAATCAGATAAGGGAGGAAATATAGTTTTATGGCCACGGAAACTATATTTAGAAGAAGCCCTCTCTCAGTTGAATAATCCAGATTGCTATAGACACAGTGACGTGACCTTGATCAAGAAAGCCCAGGCAGACTTTTATTCATTGCTGATGGGGTGGAGATCGTTTGGACTACTAAGTATGGATGAGCTCAAGTATCTGAAAAATGACAACCCGATCATGCCAGTCTTATACCTAATCCCAAAGGTTCACAAGAACCCGGCCAACCCCCCGGGAAGGCCAATAATATCGGCTTGTGGTGGGCTGCTAGAAAAGACAACTATCTACGTAGACTCATTCTTACAAGAATTTGTACAAAGCCTCCCATCCTTTGTTCAGGACTCCAATGACTTTGTGCGTAAGATTGAGGACATAAAGTGGGATCCAGAACTATGGCTTATTACATTAGACGTTATGTCTTTGTACACTAGTATCAATCATCAAGATGGTCTACGAGCCGTAGAATTCTTCCTGGGAATGAGACCGATAAATATGGCAGATCATAACCGCATGTTGTTATCTATGATTTCATTCTGTTTATATCACAACTTTTTTATGTTTAACAACAGATATTACCAGCAAGTCAGGGGTGTAGCCATGGGGGCCTGTTTCTCTCCCAGTTATGCCTGCCTTCATATGGGCTATTGGGAGAGACAGGTCCTCTATGGCGAACACTCTGACATTGCCATGAGATCTATTGTGTGCTGGTATCATTTCATAGACGATGTGTTCCTAGTTTGGAGAGGAACCCGTCAAGAAGCTGAGCAATTTATTAAGATTCTTAACTGCAATAACTTCAATTTACAGTTTACTTCTGACATCAGCAGGGAACAGGTACATTTCCTAGACATGACAGTATCAGCTGGACAGGACAAACTTGAAACCAGGTTGTACAGAAAGCCCACGGCGGGCAATACAATACTCCATGCCAGTAGCCACCATCCGGCCCATCTTATACGCAGCATCCCCTATGGGGAGATGCTGCGTATCAGAAGGTTGAGTAGCACTGAAGCTCAATGCCATCTAGCTCAGCAGGCTAGTAAGACCAGATTCCTGGCAAGAGGGTATAATCCTGGCTTGATTGACAAAGCTATTACTAAGGCCAATGCGTTGTCACGCAGTGAAACTTTGCAACGCAAAATCGCTGTTGTGCCAACAACCTCCCAAGATCAGACAGTCAGACTGATCTGGGCCTATAACAGGCAGCATAGGGTGCTCAGCAAGATCATTTCTAAACACTGGGGCTTAATCAAATGTGACCCTATCATAGGTGATAAAATCCCATCCACACCATCAATCACCTATAGAAAAGCATATTCGATGCAAGATGCACTGGTCAAATCAAGCCCAGAGGTTTTATCAAGTAAGAATTGGCTTGATAAGAGTAAAGGCTTCAGGAAGTGCTCTTCCTGTAAAGCTTGCCAGCATGGACTAAACAAAACAGAATATGCAGTCCCATTCACCCCAAGTGCACGCAAGATAAAGAAACAACTGACTTGCAAGAGTGAATATGTGGTTTATGTGCTTGAGTGTCCGTGTGCCCTGCGGTATGTGGGCAGTACCAAGCTGCAGGTGCACAAGAGGATACTCCAGCACATAAGGGCCATTAATACAAGTGACCCGGCGTATCCGGTGGCCCGCCATTTCAAAGAGCACCACAACAATGATAGCACCCTATTACGCTATTATGCTGTAGATAGTGTTGGCCCACTGAGAAGAGGAGGAGACAGGGAGGGAGCCCTTAGGAGGTTGGAGACCAGATATATACTAGTAATGGACAGCAGAGCCCCGGGGGGGTTGAACTCCACTGAAGACTTTTACACCTGTCTCTGATATTCAAAAATGATGAGTTCGGTCACTGCTCTGGTTCTCCCAAACGTATTTCAGTCAGTCATTGAGTCTATCTAAGTTTGTGCCTTACCAGACATGACAATATGATACTTCCAGCGTTCCCAAGGTTTGGGGCATGTCTAGAAATGCTTATGGCCCATTTGAGTACTGTAGCCTAGGCTTAGGCTACAATAACTGTTCAACAAATGCCAAGTAGTACTCACAAAAGTAAAGATGGATGAAAAAACAAAACAAAGGCAAAAATATAAAAAAACTAAATAAAGGTTAGAAAAAAACAAAAAGTTGATTCACACCCTTTAACCCCACGATATAAGCCAGATTCTTGTCCAACCAATAATGGAGGCATGCTGCAATGGAGGTAAATGGGAAGGGAGGCTGCGACATTTCTGGACCTTTTGGAAAAGGATGTCTCCTCTCTTCTTCATGTTCTCCAAGTACACAGACTACTAGGAAGCTTGTGCATAGGAATTATGAGACAGGATGCTGCGATCTCGAGGACGATTTAGTGTATTCACGCACTCAAATACGCAGATTACCTGAGATCTCATCTTGTGTATATGGTGTATATTTAATGTATATATATCAACTATTAATGTTTGTATATATATTTATTACACATTTACATTTTAATATTGTGTTATATATGATGGTTATTTATTGAAATTCCTTATATTTATATGACCCTATTTGCACTTTCCTGCTCTTTGCACATTGCCCATTTTTGCACTAGTTTCTCAAATCGTTTACTGGGATTATCCCGTGATTGGAGCATTGTCATGTACATTGAAGATAGCATTTCATATTTGCACTTTATTTACATTTTTGTACATGGCATTACAAATATTTTACAATCAGGGGATTATCCCGTAATGTTAGTAGTTATAATCGCTACAATGTTGTCTGTGTCTATGAATGTGATCATTGTGCATGTGACCATATTCCACCAATGGTTGGACATTCTGATTAGCATTTGCACTTTAAATACTGCCCCTACCTTGCATGCGTCATGTGACCAATGCCTCTGTGAAGGCCGAAACGTTATGCTGAGGTGTGCCGCTTTTCTAATTGAATAAAAAACACTGCTCACCTGCACCCTGGGTCTCTTCTCTTCATCTGCGCCGAAGGTATCCAGGACTGGGCTCCGGGCGAGAGATAGCAGAGACTGTTTCATATATATATATATATATATATATATATATATATATATATATATATATATATATATATATATATATATCAAATGCTCCAAACACCAGCCGGTTGCACTCATGAGCGGGTGCACGCCAAAACGGGGGTGTACCCGTTGTATTTATCACAGCTACAAACGATCCACGAATCCCTAATTCGTAAAGAAAGCAGCACACTCAGGGGGTAGTTCCACATAGATTTAATGAGGGAACTTACAGCATACGACGCGTTTCGCCAGAGGGCTTCGTCAAGATATGCATATCTTGACGAAGCCCTCTGGCGAAACGCGTCGTATGCTGTAAGTTCCCTCATTAAATCTATGTGGAACTACCCCCTGAGTGTGCTGCTTTCTTTACGAATTAAGGATTCGTGGATCGTTTGTAGCTGTGATATATATATATATATATATATATATATATATATATATATATATATATATATATATATATATATATATATTCACAGAAAAAACCATAGGTTATAGACCATATATAGTTAGGAATTTGCATTTACAAAACCTTGAAAATTCACTGAAAAAACCATAGGTTATAGACCATATATAGTTAGGGATTAGCATTTAAAAAACCTTATTTTATTTGCACAAAACCATTGAAATTCCATATATAGTTAGTTGCACTAACTATATATCGCGGACCCGCAATCCACTGCTAATGATGTCACATATTACATCATTCATGACATGGTCAGTGACATCACTGATGACATCACTGATGACATCTCAAATGACATCACTGATGACATCACTGATGACATCTCAAATGACATCACTGATGACATCACTGACATCTCATTTGACATTACTGATTACATCACTGATGATATCATTTATGTGATAATACATCTTCAGACTCTAATATAACCTTTGATACACTCAGTGTAAACAGGCACTCACAGACTGTCACACATCCATGGAGTTACTCACACACCTATTCAGTCATGCAAAGAATCAATCACATCTCCATTTCCTTAACTATACAGTTATACACACCTTACTTATTCAAACATATACTAACACATATTTACTCTCTTATACAATCCTTGATACAAGTTCACAATGATTCATACAGCCACTCTCACATTCACTGACTCTTATGTTCAGTTATTTATATATGTCAACTCTCACATGGAGTGTGCTTTACATATGTACTTACTTTGACATGTAGAACTGAGATATCCATTCACTCACCAATATACTCATGCACACAGTCAACTGTCCATACAGCTGTTTCTACATGCACTTTTGAACCCATACACCTAGGGAATCAACCGCTCACACATCTATGCACAGAGTTATACACCTCCCAGCCACCCACACACACACTCAGTCTCCCATACAAATACTTGGGCAACCATTCAATAACCCATATAGTTACTGATATAGCTACTGATTTAAACATGCAGCAGTTTACAGAAGAACATAAATATTGATTGCCAAATTAAGACACTTTAATCACTAACCCATGCACTCAGTGAGACACATTTAATCATTCTCTCATACAGTCAGTCATGCACCTACTAAATCCTTCATCCAGACACTTATACATCCACTTATTCTTCAATATGTAAGACATATTTTAACTTTACAGAAACATACAGTCACTGGGTGTTGTCATCAGTGATGTCATCAGTGATGTCATTTGAGATGTCATCAGTGATGTCATCAGTGATGTCACTGACCATGTCATGAATGATGTAATATGTGACATCATTAGCAGTGGATTGCGGGTCCGCGATATATAGTTAGTGCAACTAACTATATATGGAATTTCAATGGTTTTGTGCAAATAAAATAAGGTTTTTTAAATGCTAATCCCTAACTATATATGGTCTATAACCTATGGTTTTTTCAGTGAATTTTCAAGGTTTTGTAAATGCAAATTCCTAACTATATATGGTCTATAACCTATGGTTTTTTCTGTGAATTTCATTGGTTTTTTAAAAGCTAATATCTATAGCTGTAAAATATATTCTTTATTAAGTGACGTATCACGTAGCCCGTGAGACGCCTCATGATGCATCGCATAACCGTGACGTATCGTCTCTGCAGCGCAAACCAAACCCAAAACGTAAGCGCGCCAGAACACGCTTAAAGATATATATATATTTTTTAACCTTAATTAGACAAAATCCACACGTGCACATATCACAAACATTCAAAAAACACAATATGTCGGACTCCCGTTACGCTGCCGGTTAGCTGCCCGGTTAACGTACCAGGAAGCACCTTTACCGCGAAAATCGCAAATTTTTTTTTTCACCCCCCAGGGAACTTTAATAGCCCCCTCATCAATCCTAGGGGTTCAGGAGGGGTCTGCCTTACCCCTTTCATTCATTTACACCTTTTTTTTTTCCACCTCTTGTCTCTCGATCCCACAGAGAGACAAGATGGCGGCCGCTCCAGACTGTTTACAATGATAACAACCAATCAGCTTCTCCTCAGACTCCCGTTACACTGCCGATTAGCTTCCCGGTAGCTGCCCGGTTAGCTGCCCAGTTCGCGTACCAAGACACGTCTCTACGGCGAAAAAATCGGATTTTTTTGTTTGTTTTTTTTTGGCCCCACGTGGTTTTATAATATCCCCCTCATAAATCCTAGGGGGTCAGAAGGGGTCTACCTTGCCCTCTTTCCTTCATTTCCCCCTTTGTTTTGGCCTCCTCTTGTCTCTCGATCCTACCGAGAGACAAGATGGCGGCCGCTCCGGACTGTTTACAATATTGACAGCCAATCAGCTACTCCTCAGACTCCCGTTACACTGCCGGTTAGCTTCCCGGTTAGCTGCCCGGTTAGCTGCCCGGTTCGCGTACCAAGACGCGTCTCTACGGCGAAAAAATCGGATTTTTTTTTTTGGGTTACACTGCCGGTTAGCTTCCCGGTTAGCTGCCCGGTTAGCTGCCCGGTTCGCGAACCAAGACGCGTCTCTACGGCGAAAAAATTGGATTTTTTTTTTTTTTTTTTTGGGCCCGGCGTGGCTCTATAATATCCCCCTCATCAATCCCAGGGGGTCAGGAGGGGTCTACCTTGCCCCCTTTCCTTCATTTCCCCCTTTGTTTTGGCCTCCTCTTGTCTCTCGATCCTACCGAGAGACAAGATGGCGGCCGCACCGGACTGTTTAGAATGTTGACAGACACCGGAGAGCCAATCAGCTTCGCTTTGCAAAGTTCCGATACGCGAAAAGTTCGCGAACCGGAGCGCTGCCCGGAGCGCTGTTACAGATATATATCTTGATTTAAACGTTAATTTCTCAAAATCCACTGAAGCACATATATTGAGACCTAGCAAAGGCACATCGGGCTAACAGTCCCTACAATTTTGCCAAGTTTCGTGGAAATCCATTCAGCCGTTCGGGCTAAAAGTGAGTCCAACCGCCCTATGGAAATTAACATGGGAAAAACGCGTTTTGGGACCCCCCTTTTTTCTCGGCCCCCCCTTGACGAACCCCCCCCAAATTTTCAGGAGCTGCTCAGAAACAAAATGTGCCATTTTCCTGAAAATTTCAGCAGATTCCGTCCACAAACGCCAAAGTTATTAGACATAGAATTTTCAAAAGTCCCATAGGAAAAAAATCCTAACTATATATACCTACTGGCTATCGCCAGTAGGTAATATATATATATAAAAAAAAATATTTATTTATGGCCTAGCAAACGTACAAGGATGGAACAAAACTACACTACTACAAAACGACACTGTTCCAGAAGCGACTTTCACATCGAAAAATGCATTGCAAATCAGGCCCACGGTCTCTGAGTGCACTTATCTAAACCCATGTTCCATGTACAAAAGGATGACCTCCTCCACAGCACAGATGTTTAAAAACAATCCCATTATATTCTTAAAATATATGCTCATGTTACTGGACCATACATGCAGGCTGCAATATGGAACCCGATAGAGATCACATTCTCCCCCTGCCAGAAATTATCATAATAGCTTAATTTCAGTCTTTAGAAAAATTAACCAGGGTGTGTAAAAAATACATCTACGACTTAATTGCGCAGTACTTATTTGAAAAGCAGTGCAGAAAATGTACTATATATTCTTCCTTGTTTGCATAGTTATATCAGCATTATTTTAGACAAAAGCAAGACAGTGCAGGGGTTCGGCCACACATGCCCACAAGAAAGACAGGAAGCTGAGATGCAGACAATGCTCATTCAGTGCTATAACAATATATATTTAGTTCTTCGATTGATTTTAACTTCATTACCAAATAGTGAACCGGCTAAACTCCATGCAACTTGTTTGTTTCTCTGCCACTCATTTCTCATTGGGCAAAGAAATAGTTTGGATTTTACACTGATTCATATTTAATGAATATTTCTCAAATACACTCAGACAACGTGGTAGCAGATGAGCCTTCCCTGCAAGATACAACCCTTCTTCCCTACTCACAGCAAATGATCCACTATGGTAGTCCTCATTCTCTCCCTTAGGAACATAGCTTCATTAACCCCTTCACTGCGGGGTGTTTTCCCCCGCTGTGTGTGGAGGGGGTGGCCCGCAGCGTGGTTGTGCTTGTGACGAGCTCAGCTCATCATGAGGCACAGCGGAGCTGCACTCATGACGAGCTGAGCTCGTCACGGCCACACCCGTTTTGGAACGTTCAGCACAGCGGGGAAATTATCCCCGCGTGCGAACGTTCCAACGGCCGTGATGAGCTGAGCTCGTCATGGGTGCTGCTCCACTGCGCCTCATGACGAGCTGAGCTCGTCACAAGCACTCAAGGGGTTAACTGGCCTCTCTGAAGTGACACTAGCCTCTGTAAAAGCAGACATATATGACATTGGCCACCACGGCATTAGTCATACAACTATCACAGTATCAGCACCATCCATCACAACCACCACGACAAACTCCCATTCCGGGTTCTCATTAAATGTAAGGCAGTCTGTGCCATATACAAAGTCATCCATACACACTAGGCAGAAAACCTCATTTTAAAACTGCTTCTTGGGTCACTCCTGCACCACCTATAATATAAAAGGGTTTTGTACACCTTGGGCTGCTGAGATTAACATAGAGTAACATTTTGTTTAAAGCTCTGATCAGGATGAGCCTTCCAAGACTATACAACCAATCTGTGAATTGCATCTCCACATCCTAATTCCACTTTTAAACCCAAACACTGCAGCACAATATATGAAGTGTTAATTATCTTCAATGAAACCAAACAACTGTGTGTTGGTACAACACAGTATCTACTTAGGTGAAGTCATGAGCTGGGAGCTCACTGGACAGTGCCTTGCTAAAAGCAAATTGCCAGGTGAAGAGACACTGCCTGTTCCAATAGCCTATTTTTGTGCTGCAGTGTTAGTTAAAGAATCATGTCCCTTTTAACACTTACAGCCTCATTCCAAGTGCAGCACAAGTCTTAAATTGGGGGTACTCTTTATTTGTGCCCACTTTTGTACAGCGTGCACCACAGATTGTGTGCAAACTGCAGCCAGTTAAGGGCTTTTCAATTGCCTCTATGTTCACCTAGAAGAATTTGTTTGCACAAATAACATGGCAGAGACCATTTTAGCATGTTATTAACCATTGCCTGGTGCAAACGCGGAATAAGGCATAACGAACAACCAGGTTTTGTCCAAACTGAGGTTTCCACTATGTGCCACTGTATTGTACACAATGCGATTCCCACTGTGTGTCACTCTAGTTTCTAAAATTCATATTAATGGGCCAGGCACCATCAGCACATTTATTCAGGTGACAACGATCCAAGTATTACAACTTCATTAAATCTGATATTTATCATCACATTTGGTTGACCTGAATATCTTTATTTGACTTTTTATTCTTTTGCAAAGATTATAGTACGTGTGTATATATATTCATGCCTTCCATAATTCCAATACATTCATGGTAAATCATAGGTTGTAAATAGTCGACGCTTTAGTAAATAAGTCAAATCTGTCTCAGCCCTTGAGATTTCCCTCACCAGTTTCATAAAGAACTGCTCGAATTTCCGATGCTACTATAATGTAGAGCACAGCTTCACTGCACAGTGAATTATTGTGACTGTTGTTCCAAGAATATTTTACTATTTTTTCAATAAATCCAATTATAATTACAGAGAAGTGCCGTTGGCCACAGCATTCATATGAAATATTAGTGTGTGTGTGTATGTGTGCATAGCTCTTGCTTCCACTTCACATACCTCTCAAGACACAGGCGTTCTTTGCTCTCTGCGGGGTATTTTGTTTGCCCTAATTGTAAGAAAGCGTATATCATTTAAAAGACGAATATACTTATGCAGAGAAATAACATAAGGCCCACGGCATTGTGTCCTAATATACATGTTTAACAATTATTATTCACAATATGTTCCCCTGACTGCAAACTCTTTTCACAGTTTCTTTGCAATACAGTTTCAGAAGGCCTTTCTTCTTAGCCACGTTGTACATCTTTTACTGGTGTTTGGAAAATAAACTATTGAATAAGAAATATCGTGATACAAAAATATTGTGTCAAAAATATGGGATGTCAAAGAATATTGTCAACAGGAATTTCAAAGGTAAGAATATTGTTTTAAGGGTTGTTTTTAATATCGTTGGAAAAATATCAATTTAGAAAATATCATTTGTAAGTTGTATTTTGTATGTAATTCATTGTACTGTGTTTGAATATATATAATTTTTTTAAAAGGGGATATTTTAAAGTACATTTTTGGTAATTATGTTAATGATATGAAAGTTAATATTGTAACATTTTGAAATGTATTTTGTTACATTATTATTTATTATAAATGATAATTTACAAATAATTAGTATATATATATATATTAATTTAAATGTAAAATGAATTATGTTATTGTAAATATTAAAAAGAAATATTTATAATACAAAAAATGAAAATGAAAAATATATAGAAAATACATTTTATAAAGTAAAATAATTAAACAAAATAAATAAAAACCTTTAATTCCACAATTTTTGTTAAACATGTTTTTATAAAAAATAAAACATTTTTAAGGTTTTTTTTCTGTTGAAAATTATAAAGACAGCAAAACACACAAGATGATGGATGGAATGTTGCACAATGGCTAAACATTCACCCCCAGTGGCTGATTTGCATATGGCCATGTCTGAACTGGGGTGGCAGAGTGGGCTAAAGAACGGTGATGGATTAAACCCAGATCTGTTGACTGTGTGTGAGTGTTTGATTGGTTCAGATGCTCCGTCCATCACCACCCCCTTTTGTACCGCTTTGCTCGCCATAAGTTGGCAGGGTATGCTCAGACGTGAGTCCCTTGCTCACTTTGTCACTGGATTCAAGCAAGCCTGGCTCTAGACGGCTGTAATGCCAGAAACCGGTCCTAGTAAGCTGCTTTCCGGTCCAGGTAAGGCATGGCTTGGCATTTCGGGCTGGACTGTTCCCATGAGGCACAGGGTCAGACTGATATGCATATGGCCATGTCTGAACTGGGGTGGCAGAGTGGGCTAAAGAACGGTGAAGGATTAAACCCAGATCCATTGACTGGGTGTGAGTGTTTGATTGGTTCAGATGCTCCGTCCATCACCACCTCCTTTTGTACCGCTTTGTTCGTCATAAGTTGGCAGGGTATGCTCAGACGTGAGTCCCTTGCTTACTTTGTCACTGGATTCAAGCAAGCCTGGCTGAAGACGGCTGTAATGCCGGAAACCGGTCCTAGAAAGCTTGTTTCCGGTCCAGGGAAGGCATGGCTTGGCAGTTGGGGCTGGACTGTTCCCATGATGCACAGGTTTAGACTGATTTGCATATGTCCATGTCTGAACTGGGGTGGCAGAGTGGGCTAAAGAACGGTGATGGATTAAACCCAGATATGTTGACTGGGTGTGAGTGTTTGATTGGTTCAGATATCCACCCATCACCACACCCTTTTGTACCGCTTTGTTCGCCATAAGTTGGCACGGTATGCTCAGACGTGAGTCCCTTTCTCATTTTGTCACTGGATTCAAGCAAGCCTGGCTGCAGACGGCTGTAAAACCAGAAACCGGTCCTAGGAAGCTTGTTTCCGGTCCATGGAAGGCATGGCTTGGCAGTTCGGGCTGGACTGTTCCCATGAGGCACAGGGTCAGACTGATTTGCATATGACCATGTCTAAACTAAGGTGGCAGAGTGGGATAAAGAACGGTGATGGATTAAACCCAGATCTGTTGACTGGGTGTGAGTGTTTGATTGGTTCAGATGCTCCGTCCACCACCACCCCCTTTTGAACCGCTTTGTTCACCATAAGTTGGCAGGGTATGCTCAGACGTGAGTGCCTTGCTCACTTTGTCACTGGATTCAAGCAAGCCTGGCTGAAGACGGCTGTAATGCCAGAAACTGGACCTAGGAAGCTTGTTTTCTGTCCAGGGAAGGCATGGCTTGGCAGTTCGGGCTGGACTGTTCCCATGAGGCAAAGGGTCAGACTGATTTGCATATGGCCATGTCTGAACTGGGGTGACAGAGTGGGCTAAAGAACGGTGATGGATTAAACCCAGATCTGTTGACTGGGTGTGAGTGTTTGATTGTTTCAGATGCTCCGTCCATCACCACCCCCTTTTGTACCAAAAATTATAAAGGGATTGTAAAAATATTTTGGATATATTTTCATTTTTTATATTTACATTTATTTGAAACTTGTTTGAAAGTAAACTATGGAAATACATTACATATGTATTATTTATGATGTAGAAATTTTGATTTTATTGTATATTTATATGTTACTAGTTCATTAATGCAAAAAATTGGTAACAAAAAATAAATAATCGGAGTTTCAATATGTTTAACATTTTAATACGTTTTGTTTTTGGAATTATATTTTATGAAATATATTCATTTTTATTTGTTTAAGAAAAAAGTATTTTAAAAATTGGTTTTATTTTTTTATTTTGACTTTTCATTTTGGACAATGCTTTTATTTTTTATTTTATGGATCAAAGTTTAGTAATGGTGTACATATTTGAAACAATATATTAATTATTAATAGTAATCCAAATATTCTTTTATATATGAATGTTTAATTACAAATATACAGGTTGGTAGTTTTATTTAGTGTGTTTTTTAAGTATGTTTTAGGTTATTTTATAGATCAACATTTATGTGTGAGTATGAAATATTGATTGTGTCTATAAAAGTTTTAGTGTGTAGCACCTTGCATAAAATATTTTAGGTTGTAGTATAAATAATAAATGTCCCCACATTAGCCTAGATTGGAGTAGAGTGGGACTAGTAAATGGTACACATTTAGTGTGCACACCTTGTCTAATTTTGTTTCAATTGGCGTGGGATTAGTAAATGTCACCCCTTTAGTGTGCAACACTTTCTTCAAAGTGGTTTACGTAGGAGTGTGAATATTTAATGTATTATTTTAGTGTGAAATCCTTAGTTAAAATTAGGTTTGTATTTGTAGAAACAGTTTATTTTATTTAATTAGCAGTGTTTATAATATAATATAAAAATAGTTATTCGTATGTTTGTAATAAATAATAATATTAACTACATTTTTTCATAGTAGAAAGATGTAACACATTTTTCAAGCTTTTTCAGTATATAATAAATAATTATATATTTTTAATATTACTATTTTATTTATACTTCACAAATTCTTACATATTTTTACAACATGGGCATCATTACGATGTTGGTCGGAAAGCATTCCGACTGACTCGGTGTTGGAATGGTTTCCGACTGAATCGGATTCAGGGAGCCCGGCTAACCGATTACGATGTTTCTGAACACCGTTCAGTCGGACTCCCATTGACTTCAATGGGAGCCTGTGTTCCGACTGACTACATAGGCTCTCATTGAAAAAAGTGGTGGGTGTGGAAAATGTTGCATCCTGTCTCGAGCACCCAATGGTGTCTGCCACACTGTGCATGGTTGGAAAAAGGGGACTCATGGGTACCCCCACGGAACCCAACCAGGGGCCTTAGGGTCAAGGGGGGTCTTCAACGGGCCCCCAAAGTTTGTTTACAATAGCCGATCCATGTCCGAGAAACCGATTCGGAAAGGATGTCCAAATCTGACAATGTGTTGGTCAGAAACACGGTCCTTACAGACATACGAGTCGGCTACGACTGAGTTGGTTTCTCTGAATGCCGCTCAGATGCGAGTCAGAACTGAGTCCGAAAGTCCAAACGTATTCCGACCATTTTAATTGGTTGGTCAGAAATAGTTCTGAGCCTTTGTGACCGACATCGTAATGAGGCCCATTGTTTACATGTTTTACATATTTAGTCATTTTTCATATTTTTAATACATTTATTTAGCATTTTTACATTATTTCCTACTCATTTGTTGGATGGACATTCTGTTTAAGTTTAATTTAGCGGCCATATATTTTTACTGCTACCTTCTATTTTGTAGTCTATTTCTGTAATTTTTCGTTTATTTTTCCGGGACACAGGTTGCGGTAAGGTGTTGCTATTCACTGGAACAGGTACATTCTTTTTAAAGGTTTCTAGGGATTTGAGGGTAGGGGGATGTAGTAGAGAGCTCTAGTGGTTAGTATATTGTTGTTTGTGTGGCTGTTGTACATTTAGGGGCTCATTCCGATGTCGGGCGGAATCACTTTCGCCTGACACCGCATTGGTTATGGGACTGACTGTCACCCGGTCGGCAGTGCACCAAAGGGGACCCTGCAGGAGGTCCCCAAAGATGCTTTCCAGCATGGTTTCCTAGTCGTACTACCGGGCACGAAAACCATGTTGGAAACCTTTATCGTAATCTCAAGGGCAGAAAGGCCTGCCCTTGAGATTACTAGCCACATTCCAACTGGCGGACGGGCCCCCAAGCTCATCTGAAGCCAGCTGGAATGATCGGTCTGTTTCCTTTCTGACTGTCTCACTCAAATGAGGTGGTCCGAAAGGAATCCGACCAACACATTATGATGCTGCTCAGAAGGCTCCGACCTGGCCCCTAAGTTATGTTAATAGTAGTGCTTTTCACTAGTGTGTAGTTTTGGGTTTTCGTACACTGTTTTAGTAATGCATTATTATGTAACTTATTTTATGATGATTAAGTGAAATGTATATGTATTTTTTGGGAATGTAATGGTTTTAGCAAGTAGGTTTTCTGTTTTACCTTTTAGTTTTTGAGTACGAACGTGTCCAATGGGCATTGGCATTTACCATTTTTTTGAGGAAATCTCTTTTGGTTTATAATAAACAAGTATGTTAAACTTTAATTTCTTTTTTTTGAGTTTCTGAAAGTGTTTTTGTTGTTTAAAAACTTTTTTGGGTCTTTTATAGTTTCTAGATATTTGGATTGCTTCGGGGGATCTGTATGGGATTTGGTTTTCTTGCATTTTTTGTGGGGGTTTTTGCATTCCATTCCTTGCATTTTTAGAGCATTGAACAGAACTCACAGGTTTTATTGACTGATGTACCTCTTGCTGAGTAATGTATTTTTATTCATGTTTTTCAATTGTATTTTTTAATATAATGAGTATTTGTTCTTGACCTTTTATGATTTGCCTGCTTAATGAAATAAAGCTTTTCATCAGAATCGTGATAGTGGATTATCATTTTTGACTACATGGAAATAAAAGAAGGATCTGCAGACACAGAAGAGTAAGCCATATTTAATTCCTTTGTTTTGGGTGGGAAATGCTATATTTTATTGCTTGTGTAATATTTATGTGATTGTTATTTAGAAATGTGTAGTTTCATGTAAACAAGTTATATATTATTATATTATCAGTCGTAGTTGATATTGGAGTTTTATTTAATATTTTGTTTAATATTTCCATCAAAAATTATTTGTCATGCTGGTTAAGATTTTGTTATAATTTTTCTTTAGACTTTGGTAGAATACTCTGTATTTTATAATGTGCTTTAGGCTAATATTTTTAAGGGATCAACTCCTTTGTTATTAATGAATAGTTTGACTAAATTTTAGCAAGTTGTACATTCTTTTAGTTTGTTTGGTAAGTCTAGGTGCAATTTGGTTTACAGATTGCTCCATTTGTAGTTGTTGGTAGATTTGCTCTTTGTGTAATGATTCTATAATGTATTAAGTGTAGGATAGGTTCTGCCTAGTGTGGATTGAAAGGCATTGTGCCATCCTTCAACTGCGTTGTTTTTTTGGCTCCCTGTGGTAAGATGATGTCATAGACATTCCACCATAGTATTTGGAATTTGGGTTGACATATGTGTCTAAAGCAATGCGATCTGCCAACTCAAGTTTCTTTGAAATAACCCACTAGGGGCCTTGGTTTGTCTTGATGGTTGAAAGAGCTTTCTTTTAGTAAATTGTAGTGGTTAGCTACCTCTGTCACTTGCACATAGGTTAGGCATATATTTTTTTTTATTTCAGAAGCAAATTGACTGCTTGTAGCACACTACGGGCCTTATTACGACTTTGGCAGTCCTTCAGTGTCGGCTGTAGGACTGCCAAAGCTGTTGTGCTGTCACCAGCTAGATTAAGACTTTAATCTTGGTCTGGCAGGCGGTAGTTCGGCAGCCTGACATCAGTGGTCTGTTAGTCTCATAGAAGAGCCTAACATGCAGATCCTCTCTCTCAGAGCGCACACTGTCCCTTCCTGCACCTTCCTGCATAGTGTGGCATACATGCTACATCTTGCAGGGCCAGAGGGTGCAAATACAGGGTGGCACTACATGTGCTCCGCCTGCACGCTCCCCCAGGCCCAGAGGCAGCAGGGGCCTTTACTGCCTCTCCACCATACTTTTCATGGTGGCTCACTGCCTTGAAAAGGGTGGCGGAGAGGCAACTCAAAATATGCTCTGCGGTGCAAAAACGGCACTGCCAGCATATTACAGCCTCTAACCGCTGTGCTACCGCCACGGGACACTGTATCCTAGGTGGTTGCATCGGTCCTGTGTCAGTCTGACTGCCCCAGTCATAATGCTGCAGGTGGTCTCACAGTATGTAAATGTAAATGTATAGGCATTTATATAGCGCACTACTTACCCGGAGGGTCCCAAGGCGCTTCGACTGCTGCGAAACCCTTCCTGGCTTCCCTGAGAGATGGTCCCTTAATGGGTATCTCCAGGGTGAGACCAGGCATCCCCGGCGGTCTGGTGGGGCCGTTAGTGAAGATGAGGCAAGCTAATGCCCAGAGTTGCCGAGTGTGATCGCTGATCAGAGTGGGCACCGAGGCGAGAGAATTATCGAGTCCGCTGACCCTGGTCCAGAAACCTGCCGCGCCGGGAATCGAACCCTGGTCCCGGGCCGTCCTCTGCTCTCGGGTCTGCCGCCTCTAACCAGTGAGCCACACAGGTTAGGCAGTCGTATGGACCGCTGAACTTGTAATGAAGCCCTCTGGGCATATTGTTGGAGATGTCTCCATATGCTTTGAATGAAATGGTGGTAATAGCCTTGTATGGCTGTGTGGGGGTAAAGTTGTAAATAGTTTGGTTCATGGCTTGTTCAAAGACTATGATTATTTTTGTGGGTAGTAGTTCTTTACTGTATGTGTAATATAGATTAAGTGTTCCTAGTAAGTGCTACTATGGTTATTTTGTAGTATGGCATATATAAAGGGAAATATACGGTGTATTTCTGAGTGAATGGTTTGGGGCACATTTTGAAGGTCCCATCCATCATCCAGGTTTGACAATGGCTTCGTTTTAGAAAGTTATCTGCTGTAAAAAATATTAGGATTTGTTTATCATTGTTTAAGCTGTGATATAAACAGAAGGGTTCCTCATCATATGTTATTTTTAAAAGTTCAGGTATTTCTATATCTTGGTATCTTTTATGGGTAGGATGAGTATCATTGGTGACTTTTTTAGTTTGTGCAATTAAACATTTTTAAAGTGGGTATAGGTGGTAGTTGGCCTGTGATGTGTTTGGGGTCTTTAGGATTTGTTTATAGGTTCCTGGGAGCTAGTGCTTGCATCTCTTATTTTCTGCAATACCTCTCTTACTTCTATTTCTGTCATATTTAGAGTGTGGTTATGTTCCCTTACATTAATTACATCATCTTCAGTAATGACCCTCCAATAGAATGCATTAGAACTGGGCTAATTAAAGTACGGCCACATGCGGCCCTCCTGACCTTTATATGTGGCCTCCCTGTTGAACAGCAGCACTAGGCTGCTGTTTGCTAAACAAAGCAGGAAGATTCAGAAAGTGGCAAGCATTTATTTAAACTTTAACTAAAGTAACGGCCAGAAAGCAAAACGTGAGTCCTGGACAACTTGTCCATGAGAACATATTCATTTTTAAAGTCATCTTGCATTAATCATGCAAAAATATGAGAAACTTTGTATTTTATGCAGAAGCGGTTCGCCTTAGCATATCAGATTATAGCACTGAATTAAGAGGCATTTATTAGTAATGGTGATTTTCCAAACATGAAATTTGTAACATTCATGCTGCCCGCTCCTGACAACAATGCAAGTAGTTAATCAAGAGGCAATTCATTTTTCAGGAGCACCCACTGTGTGGCCTAGGCTATTATTATACCCGGAACAACAATATAGTTTATTAAATCAAACATAAAAGCAGGTTTTGTACAGCAGGCATTCTGAACTTATGTATTTCAAGGTGAACTCATATGAGGTAATAAAGAAAAGGAAAGCAAAATGAAATATAACAACTGCTTGGGATCACAGAATCTGGTCAAGTGGGAAACCGTGAGTGATGCTAGGATTTCTAGTTTCACTTTGTGCAATTCAGCCTCTAGATGAGTATTTCATGTTTTACATCAAAAGTTAATTCTTTGTCTTTCATTCTTGGTGCATGAGATTGGAGTGTAGGTGACAGACAGAAGCCACATGAACGCTTGGTTGTCCACACCAGATACATGCTTTTCTTCCCCCTGTTCCAACTATACACCACCCTGACCTTCACAATGCGGTCCTCAGTCATGCAACACATACATTTTGGCTCTCTTGGAAATATGTGTGTGGACCTGTATATTAGAATAATATCTGGTACATTTCCAATTCACATTTCCCATTGATGTACTTTTTTGGATGTAGGTGCAGCCTATGTGACGTAGTTATTGCTTTCCTTTCTTGGATGTTACGTATTTTGCCCTTCCTGTCTTGTAGCTAAAAGTAGTGTAATAGTATAAATAGATATCATTTTTACAAGCCTATTTGTTTTTTTAAATATAAATGTATGCAATACTTTTTTATTTACACTTACATGTATGTTCTTCCTAGATGTTTCTCACATTTTTTAAACTTTGCCGTTGAGGGTGTTAAAATGTGAAGCAGGTACTTTCTGTTCTGTTGCAAGAAAATTTTGTGTGGCGTTTTGAGCTTCTAGTGATACTGCAGGGATACAATTTTTGCTCCTACTGTTTCGATATGGCAAGCCAAATCACCAGCGATACCCAGTTCACAGTGGTAAATACTCTACTGGCGATGAAGTGTCGTGAGCGCATAGACCAAGTTTTGGGATTAACTCGTTTAAGAGAATTCAATATCACATGGTTTATGTCATAGAGACCAATCTGGCAAGATTGCATCTTACCTGCTCTACGATGCCTGCTATGTGGAGAAGAATGCGTGCTAGACATCTGTCTGACACTCCCATTGGTTATGCCAACAGATGTTGATACTTTGCTTGGACCAGTGACTGCTCATGCACTGTGTTGTCCCCAGTGGCTACCAATTCCGATGACGGCATTCATTGAGATCTCACAGACACAAAATGCTGATGGTGAGGTACAAGAGGAAAGCGACACAAAGGTACCTTCCAATTCGAACATTGCTAATGTGACCAACGCTGACGGCGATGCTTCACATACATGTGTGATTAATCTTCTTAACGAGGTAATCCAACTTTCACCTACAATGGTAGACAAATTCTTTACAGACTTAGAAGATTTGATTTTTTATCCAAACAATAACACTGACTTTTGATTTGGCACCCAGTGTTCGGAGAGACTTTGAATTCGACCTTCATTTTTTCAAGACAAAGTTTCTAACATTGGAACTCTATTTTTTCTATGATCAAACTTTTGTTTTTCCGAATTTTTATTTTTTCATTTTTTGGCACACAGTAATCTGCTTAAAGTAGAACTATTCATAGAGAACTAGAATTCTTTGAAAACTTCTAAGAGACAATATTTGACCTTGTCCACAATCAACCAGTTTAAATATTCTCGACTTTTTCTTCTGTAATTAAGAGCCATTTCATCAATGTATTTTTTGTGATTCATTTGGATAGCATTTTCAAATGTCATCTATATGCTTTGAATGAAACATTGCTTTAAATGCATACAGCACAAATGCTTTTCGTGTACAACCAATACCAAGGCATTTTTCTATGTATTTTGGATGGGTTTTAACACATCATATTTAGATATGTTTTTATGTGTTTAGAACATAGTAATGTCATACATAAGAAGTGGAGTGGGTGTTGTGTGGCGTTTTAAGCTCCGAGTGAATTTTCCTGATTCATGCCCTTATGTAGGTACAATTCACATTGCCCTTATATACGCATAGAAATCAAGCCCTTATTTAGGCATAGCTCATGCTACCAAAATACAGGCATGACTACTTCCACCCATACCAAACATCACAACGATTTCTTGGAAAACCAGCTTAAGCAGTTAGGGAACTTCCCCTTGCTTGAATATTGATTTGTCCAAGAACTCAGTTACTTTACAAAGAATAACTATTCCCTAGGGTTCTTTCCTGACGTTCGTATGCCCGACTTAACATCCAACTATGGCATTCCTAAACACCTTCAAGGTATAACTATACCTACACTTGCTCTTGCAAGATATTGTGGTTCGGAGCAGTTCGAAGACCTACTTGCCTGACACAGCTCATTACAGCAAGTGCAGAAGGAAGCCGACTCTTCAGCTGACGCACTGATCAGGAAGCTGCCCTTCTCCTGCTGAGAATCCAGCTCCAGTGTTGAAATCGAATCCCGAGACAGAGATACCAGAGCTCCTTCATTCTAACCAAGGCATGGAGCTGATTAGAACCTAGAGAAACCTTTGGTAGATTCTTGGCAAAAACTAAAACCTTTGCTACACAATACTTACTTCTTCCCGCGTACTAGACTTAGGTTAGGTACATTGGGGTAGGCGTATTTCAGAAGCACCAGTTGAGTATTTTAGTCAGTGTTATTTATGTATGTATTTTTATATGGCTTAGAAACCATACAATGCTCTTACAGTATTATTTCATATTACTGTTTACACTGTACGCATTATACTTAGCAGTCTGCATTACGATTGTGGCAGTTCACTTCTCTTGCATGAGAAAGAAGACTGTTCAATATACCCTTTTATTGAAAACACCTGTCTCACTATTTCTCTGCAACTCTGTAGAAACGAAGCATGGACGATTGACTGGGTGAAATACTTATCTATTGTGTCCGCGACTCTGAGAGATATATTCTTATTCTTGGGAAACAAAGTTGTCATGTTTATGCGGTTGTCAGAAACGAATCCCTTCTTGTGTATTTGAGAAAGTTTCTAGTGACCTCTGAGGTAGCTGGCACACACACAATTAAGTTAATATATTCGATAGAGACCTAGTTGACCTCAGTCCTACGTCTAATCTATAGGATATATTATTCCATTGCGCAGAGCCTATTGGGAATATAGGAACTACACTACATGGTGCCCAACGTTTGGTAAGGCACTCATTTAAGGCTAGATACTAAAGTAACTCAGTCGTGCTTTTCTCAGAGACACCTTTCTCCGTAATACTCCAATAGACGTCTGGAGTGGGTAAAGGGATAATATCCGCCATGGCTGAGTAGGACGAAAAATCCTATGTATTAGTTTTGGTTTTTCAATGTTGAAGGATACAGAGTTCCAAAATATTGTGCACCTTATCTTTGTTTCCTTGAAACTTGCTCTGCAACTTTCATTAAACAATGTCGAATAACGGCGACCCCACCAAAACAAGTGGAGCTGCAGCAGATGCAGCCGTACAAGTTTTAAACTTTACAGGTTTCCAAGAGACCGACAATGATGCTATAAGCATTTCAGAAACTTTAAGGAAAGCCATCACTATAAAACTGATACGAAATGGCCTATTAGCAAGAAGTGGTTGGGTAGTTTTTGTGACTGAGGCACATGAATATCATCAGACAGAGTTATTCTATTCATAGATAGTATTCCCTGAAGCAAATCCAGGAACAAAAGAGTTTCACTTCTACAAAGAAGATGAACCACCAGAGGAATACATTCCTTACGAGGATATTGAAATTCCACTAACATACCAAGTGCATGCGCTCTGGTTTAAAGGCTCCATAAAACATATACATCACATTACCAGGCTCGGTCCACTAGGTAGACCAGGAGCAACATGGCCGTATTAGCCAGCTATACACCACATCCTGCCATTGAAGAAATGTCGGATGAGGAACTATTATTTCAACTAAAAGAGCTGATAAAAATTTATAGAAAATTGGTTCAATATTTCATGCAGACTTTTACTGTCCAAACGGCAATAAGGATTCCCCAAAACACCCCTTACCAGGGAATCACAAATAAAATTACACCACAGACTTTACACTCAATCGTTGGTAAATTACCCTAAAAACGGGAACAAATTCCATTCTGGATAGCTAAAAAAAAATTACTCAAATAGAGGCAGTATTTCCTGATACTACCCCTCATGAGAAACACAGAATTCTAACAATCTGTTTACCTATGGGGATCGCACCACACCTAGAAGACTGCAACACTTGGGGTACAGTCTTTGCTGCAATTTACACCAAAACACATGGGGCCCGATGTAGGTACCAAATACCGGTCGGAAACGGCCGATTTCGGCCGTTTCCGACCGGTATTTGGCCTACTGAGATGTAGGGGACCTTTTTTTGTCCGATTCGGTATTTTACCGATTCGGTAAAATTACCGAATCGCAAAAATACCGAATCAGTAATTTTACCGATTTTTTAAATTTGGGATGTAGGTGGGACTACTTTCAGTCCCACATTCCCTTCAGATTCGGTATTTTAACACCCAATCCAATTGGGTGTTAAAATACCGAATCCAGGTGTGCATGCACATGTGTGCATGCACACCTATGCCATGTGACAGACAGACATGCCCTTAGGGCATGTCTGTGTGGCACATGGCTCACATGCCTTTTTTTTGGGGTGCTGGAGGGTGTCAAAGTGACACCCCCTGCACCCTTGCACAAATCGGTAATTACCGAATCGGTAATTACCGATTCGGTAATGCCCATTGATTCCCATGGGCTTCAAGGCCCATAGGAAGCAATGGGGGATACCGAATCGGTATTTACAGATTCGGTATTTACCGAATCTGAAATACCTACATCTCCCCCCCTCTAATTTACCACTTCATAAATACCGATTCGGTATGATTCGGTATTTATGAAGTGGTAAATGTAGATTTACCTACATCGGGCCCATGGTGTTCCGTCCATGGCCGCAATACCAGAATTCCTGAAACAGATTCAAAATGAATACGGGGCAGAGCCTGCTCTAAATCTAGGTATGAAATTGCTGAAAGATTTCAAACAGGTCTCAACAATAATATTAGCTAACACTAAAGGTGAAGCAGCATCCGTGTCGATCCACTAAAAGCTAAGAGAATTTGATATAACTGAGCAACCACATGAACTGGCCAGAATATTTGAAAAATCCTTTGAAGAATTAGGAAGAGACAGCTTGGGTGGGAAACCAGTTAAACCTCAACTGTTAGAAAGTCCTGAAAAGGTCTTTATTAAAAACACTCCTGCTCCTCCTAAAAAGAAGTGGGAGAACACTAAACAAACTTCTAAAGAGAAGCGTTCAAAATCCAGAGGTAGGTCTCCTCGAAAGGAGCCCTCTGAAAGGAGGTATAACCTCAGGAATAGGGATAATTTGAGAAAACCTGATAGATATCAAGATACTGATACACATTCCTCTTGTACCTTTCAGACTTTGTCACAGAAATCCGAAAAAAGAGGTTGGTCGGAACAAAAGGAAGAACGTGTGAAGTCTAAAGACGATCAACGTGTTCAGAAAAATAGGAGCACTCTTTTGGGAGAGGCTCTCCCAGGGTTATGACATTCTTCTAGGTGAACAAGACTGGCCACCTGAATTTATCAGGGAGTGGCCACATGGCGAAGAAATCATTATGCCAGCTTTCTCCAACCACATTCCAATTCATTTAAAATATACCTATGCCAGGAAATGGGCAGTAGCCCAGGCTCCTGCATCATATAAAAATCATGTAGGATGGGATGAGGATTCTTCTCACTATAAAATCCAGGTAAAAAATTAACCAACTGCACAAAAGCAGTACCCATTTAAGCAAGATGCTAAAATACAGGTCAGATCAACTCGAATACCAAGGGGTGATTGAAACATGCACCTCGTCCATGAACAATCCTTTGTTTCCTGTCTCCAAACCAGACAATACATATCGTCTAGTATTGGATTACAGACATTTAAACTCTTGTTGCAAAACTTTTGCAGTACAAAATGCACATAGTGCAGCACTAATGAATAACATTGTGCGTGAAAAGTATAAAACCACATTAGATATTTCTAACCATTTCTTCTGTCAAAACATTGCTCCAGAAAGTAGGTACTTGACCCTTTTCTCAATTATGGGGACCCAGCATCACTTCTGTCATCTCCCACAGGGATTCAAGAATAGACCAGGGTTATTTTCAGCCAGAGTAACAGAGTTACTACAAACCTATGATGATGAGGCATTATCATATGTCGATGACATCTATCTAACAGACAATGACTTGGATAGACACTTGAACAGGGTGAACACCATAATATTGGGCTTCGCCTCTGAAGGGTATAAATTCAATTTCAAGAAATCGAGAATTGCCCACCTCAACGCGCTTTTCTAGGAAACGAGTTATCAAGTGAAGGCAAACGCCTGGCAGCAACCTTTCTAGGGAAATGCGCGCTGCTCCAACTTCCAAAAATGCTGAAAAACTTACAGTCGATTCTAGGTTTCCTGAATTTCGGGAGAACTTACATTCTAAACTATGCAGATAGGGTTAAACCTCTATACAAATTAATCAAAACTGATTTCAAAACAGTTAATTGGACTCAAAAACACACGAAAATTTTGCATTCATTGCAACCAGACATGTTAGCAACAAAACATTTACAAACATGCGTAAACATATGCAACTTGGTGATCCGAATCATTCCAGGACAATGCGGATTCTCATACTTAACTTTTAATGAAGGAGAAAAAGTACCAATAGCTTACAAATCACATTTATACACACACGAAGAAATTAAATTCACTTCAACAGAAAAAATTCTGACAGCGGTTCAAATTGCAGTAGCAAAAGAGAGAGCCCTTGCACAGGGTAAGCACATATTGGTCGTTACTCCTGTACTTGCCTTAGAGGCAGTGACAAAAGCGAGCATTTCGAATGCTAAAGCTCTACATCCGAGATGGATACAATGGGTAAATTCTCTTGCTGCAACAGACATTGAATATGTTTTTGACCATTAAACACAAGCATTTCTGCAATATGAACAAGAATGTCCTCTGCCTACTGAGATTCTGCCTCTAGAGCAGTATGAATGTATAATTTATACTGACGGATCAGCCCAACCCGCTTCGGAGGGTAAACAAGCTTATAGTGCTGCGTGCGCGATCGTTAAAGGTCACTGGCGAGTTGCCAAATTCCAACCTATGGTCACTAAAACACAATCTCTAGGAGATTGTACAGCTCAGCAAGCTGAACTACAAGCATTCAAGATGGTGGTTGAGAATACTGTTCGCGAATTCCCTACACTCATAGTGTGCGATTCGTTATATTGTGTTCAATCTTACAATGAATACTTGCAAAACTGGATTCAAATTGGTTACAAAGATGCAAAAGGTTGCACAATCAAGCATAAGTTGCTTTGGGAACAAGTAGTTCACTTATGACAAGAACTATAAAAAACTCACATGATACGTACACTGAATCATCAACGTGAAGGTGTTCACGTTGCAGGGAATTCATTGGCTGATGAAGATGCGAAGGCAGTAGTGCAAACGGCTTCCGTAGCTGCAATCACTCGTTCAAAAACAAAAATAGACAGCAAAATAATTCAAGCTGTTACTGCTTCAAGCAAAGGCAGTGGTGCAGCGTTACCTCAAAACTATCCACTCAAATACTCATACATAATTGACCCTAACTCCGTTCCTTTTGCTCGAATTCCTAGAGTGGGGGATAGAGTAATTCCAAACAGGAAACGTAGAGCAGCTTTGATACAGAAAGCACATTAGGGAGAGGGTCTGACACATCAGGGGATCTCTAAATCCATACTAGAATTAAAGGAGACGTTCGGGTGGCCAAGGATGAATGGTCACATTCACACATTCGCAATTAACTGCCATAACTGCACAGAGATCGCAGTAAAGAACGTCGCCAGATACCTGACTATAGTGTAACCAGCTCAGTACAGACACCATTGTTAAACAGCATTAGACTTTCTACACGCAGACGTCCCTATGGACAAATGCGGTCTCACAAATATTAAGACAAGATTCATTTGGATGTGGCCTCAGCGAGCGGCTGACGCTCAAACTGTAATAATAGATTTGCGAGACTTTATCAGCACATACACAGTCAGCATGCTACATTGTGACCAGGGTCCTGCGTTTAGATCTTGAGCTTACAAGGAGACCATGGTCAAATTGGGCGTTGTATTGCGGTACTCTTGTCCATTCCATCCTGAGGGAAATTGAGTAGTGGAGAGAAAAAAACGGGACATAAGGCAATCTATAACAGCTAGAGTATTAGGCTCGGTGATGGGTATCTCTAACATCTAATAAGTGTCCAACATATAATCTGGCAAGAAGTTCTCTAGGGGGTATCACTATATATGAAATCCTTTTTGGAACAAGAATGATTATTTCGGATCTCGATTGTCAGACTTCAGTCATAGAACAAAAACCCTTTGATAGCAAAGACTGTTAGGCTGTTTTGCAGGGCTTAAATGAAATAGGAAACAGCCAAAGTCATGTATTCCTGAATCCAACGACCACTGAAGAAAAACCATCTTCAGTCCCCGCAAGACCTGTCTGGATTTCAAAGATTGGGGACCTAGTCATAGAAAAGATCGTGGACAAGAAGGAATTTGGGCCTTCTTACAGGCAACCAGTACCTGTCCTAGCAATCCACAGATCAAGAATAGGATTACTGCTGCGCCTTGCTGGTAAAAAGAAGAACAGGATCGTGTCCATCGACCTAGTAAAACCACATTATGTATCTGATCATAAGCAGTAGGCCAAGTGGACTCCAAAGATGTAGCAGATGCCCTAATCTGGCTACTATCCAAGAGGTTCAAACTGAGAGACTCATCACCTTTGAAGAATCTGCAGTGCAATAAGAAGGACTATGCAACAAAGCCATGGAAATTGTACCTCTTGAGACCCAAGTAACAGTTCATCAAGAAACGCCTGTCTACAATGAAATAGCATCTGACTATACAAATGTAACAAGTGATGAAGTGGTTCCAACGAATCCTGAAGCAATCCCTACAATTGACAGAACTGCCTCTAGCTATTTCATTAACTTTGATACGTTTTCCGAGGATCCCAGTGAACCTGAGACAACGCCAGTAAAAAGAACTTTTAAAGAACAAGCAACAGAACTTTTTCATCACCTGGAAAAGACTTATCTGGTTTTACCATGGATTGAACTTTGGATTGTGTTGGGTGTACTTTTTCTTCTACTTTGGTTGACTCTTGTAATAACTTTGGGAATGCTAATAAATAGAAGATATGTTAAAAAGGATACAGCAAGTAAGAACATCAACTTACTCCTCAAGCCACACAAATCATCTCATCATGAACAAAGAGACTTGTCATCAGTGAACATCACAGCCGTTCCTATACCTGGTGGTATAGCTTGGGACAGAACTGATTATGACATTTTCAGTCCGGCTGAGCTGTTGAAGATTCTACACCAGTTCAAGATTTCCTTGAATGCCTTTTTTTCATCTAGTACCTTTTCTGATGATTGGGACTTCAAGACTATTAATAATATAATGTCAGACTTAGAAATGTCTGCTGTTTTTACAAATCATGAATACTTAGAAGGTTCATCAGATTATGAACAAATGTATTGTTATAATCACTATGGTCATCATTTCTTGCCAAATCTTGAAATCCTAGAATGTATTGAAATATGACCAATAGGAACATTGTCCTACGCCACCAAAGCGTAGCTCAAAAACATTTTATAGCAAAATTCCATACGTTTCAGATTTTAATGTTTCAAATCCAAAATCATTTTACTTTAAAAATGTTAATAGGACAGGAATGAAAAGTATGTTGACAAATACCAAACAAATTTATTCTGCGGTGTTTTATGCTCAGCTGTCTTCATTAGGTTTTGACTTTTGGAAAGACAACATTGAGACAAAAACTGTCTGGGGCACAAAAGACTAGAAGGTGCAGGGATTGGAAGCCTTATTTAGAGCCTGCATCATCCCAGAGCAAATAATGTTTTTGAATGACACTGTCAAACAGACATCTTGTCTTCGGTTAGCCAAGATCAAGGAGTTAAACAAACCGTCCATACCTACACCTGATATCAATAACACTGCAGAGGGGGAGGTCGACGTACATACTATTTTGCTTCACAACAGAACAGATCCAGATTGGAAAAAATGGTTAATCTGACCCACAGACACAAACAACTGTCAAGATAGATTCTAGAATAAGACACAAGGGTTCACATTCACTAGGCCAGATCCAAGATATGTTCAGAGACAGCTTCCAGGAATAGTAACAACATACAGTGTAGGGAAACTGTGCCTTGAATGCTAACACAAGTCTACACTAAAGGAAGTAAAACAACACTTATCTTTACTTAAAGATGGCGCTAATCTGAGGGACTTCTTACAAGGACCTACCAAACAACGTCATAAACCTTTTATATACGCCAGTATCTATGTTGCTTATAATGAAGCATGGAAGATTACACAAGCAGAGACTGCAGAACGAATACGAGAAATTGATAGTATTGATTTATTTGACAATGGGTTAACGACTCTGTCGTCCAGGATATATTCTTTGGACAGCATATTATCCTCTGCCATAGACATAATGGAACAGGACTTGCTCATGTTGCAACATGGTCAGTCGCAATTACGTTCTATAATGCTATTAGGCAGGACATTACAAAACCTCCATTCAGGCTATGTGCCTTGGCGTTTAATCAACACTATGTCACTGTTTTCAGAATTCAATCTCACTGATAAACAGATAAAACTGTCACAGAGGGGAGCAGACTATACGGTGCTGAGCATTGAAAAACTGGAAAGATTGCCATTTACAGTCACTGAAAAACCAGCAATTGAATGGATAATTCACAGTACAATCACTCTGCCTGTTACACTTTTCCATTTTCAGTATTGCTTAAAACATATACCAGCAGGCATATATGAAAGATTGGGTAAAGAATACATCAAGACATCCTGGGAAAACCATACACACACACATGTTGGATAGGGGGGAAAGACGTGTTTCTTAGTGGTAAAAATTGTGAAAATGTACTAAGCAGTTCTCTCCTTTGTCAGGGTATTTACACTGGGCCTGTGATGGTTCCTCTAACAATTTATCCTGCCACCTGCAAGGTTCACCAGCTGCAGTGATTGATCCAATTTTTAGGCAACTTTCTAATGAGAGTTACATTATGTTGAATGATCACAGCTGCTGTGGCATGTTGCCAGGTTTAGCCTATCTCGTAACTGTGTCAGCCAGGGTCACTTGCTGCATGCAAGTATTGTTTCCAAAAACGAAGACAGACCAGAAGTCGCCTTTATGGCCTTCACTGAACATCTATTCTATACAAATTGATACTTTAAGCAGAATGAAAGCCATTCTTTTACAGAAAACTCTGCCACTGACCTCGGCCAAAGAGACCTGTGATCTGCAAGTCGCAAGGACTTCTGAAGAGATACACACCCTATTAACTACAAACTGCCCTATACAATTCTCAGAAATGTTAAGTCGTATCTTAAACATGTCTGATATGAGTGGTATTGTACATGTATTTAAGCCAGTTTTTTCGGGACTGCTAGCACCTTTGAAGCAGTTCTAGGAATATTTCCAAACTTCCTGCACTCTGTGTTTGGAGGACTGCCTCTCATTTTGGGACACGCTGCAGGGATACTATTTTTGCTCCTACTGTTACAATATGGCAAGCCAAATCACCAGCTATACCCAGATCACTGTGGAAAATACTCTACTGGCGGTGAAGTGTCGTGAGAGCATAGTCCAAATTTTGGGATTAACTTGTTTACGAGAATTAAATACCACATGGTTTATGTCACCAGGCAGGTCGCTCCCCTCACTGCCGCACAGCCCCCCTGTGTGCTCGGTGCCCTGCTGCTGCTGATGGTCACAGCTAGAGTGTGCCTCATTTTTGGCCTGTGTGCCCGCTTTCCTCCTCTGTTCTACAGGGTAATCTCTACTGTTATCCGGAGTCCTTTTTAATGTTTCTGCCTTGCCCCCTTTGTGTACCCCTTGTGCCTACTGTAGCCCCCGCTCGCCCGCTCACCCCTCTGTGATTTTCTGCCGCTGCGTCCCCTACGGCCCCGCCCCCCTGTATTCCAATTTGCCACCCTGCTCCCACCTCCCAGCTGCTCCTCCCTTCCACATCCCCTCATATGGAGGCCGCGCAGCAGTAGAGAGAGCGACCCTTGACCCTTCACCAGGCAGGTCGCTCCCCATACCACCGCAAAGCCCCCCTGTGTGCCGGTGCCCCGCTGCTGCTGACGCTCACAGCTAGAGTGTGCCTCGTTTTTGGTCTGTGTGCCCATTTTCCTCTTCTGTTCTACAGGGTAATCGCTGCTGTTATCCAGTTTCCTTTTGTAATTTTTCTGCCTTGCCCACCTTTGTGTACCCCTTGTGCCTTCTGTAACCCCGCACGCCCGCTCACTCATCCGTGTTTTTCAGCCGCTGTGTCCCCTGCGGCCCCGCCCCCATGTATTCCCATTTGTCATCTCGCTCCCACCTCCCAGCTGCTCCTTCCTCCCACATCCCCTGATATGGAAGCCGCACGCATCGGGCGTGCCGCTGGAGAACCAAAGACACGCCTGAGGCAAGCCCATCTGCGCCCGTCCGTGCCTGGACCGCGTCCAGTGCCAGGACTCCTAGACCCCAAAGATGCCACAACACCCGACTGCACTACGACACCAACACCCTCCATGCACTCAACCCCGGGCTAGAACACACCTGTTACCGTGCAACCCCAAAACGCACCCAAGGACCCTTCTCCTGCAGGAACTGCAACTTCACCGGCACCCAGCCAGTCAAACTGCCCACCATGGTACCCAACTATCTCAGATGCATCCTCCTCAACACCCGCTCTGCCCACAAATACTTCATCAAACTCTGGGACCTCTGCGACTCTATCTTTCCTGATGTCGCCTTCCTGACAGAGACCTGGCTGAACCCCCACCTCCACACCCGACATCGCCATTGCCATCCCGGAAGGATACAAGATCAGGCGCAGGGACTGCACCAACAGAACAGGAGGAGGAATTGCCATCGTTCACAGGAACACCCTCAGAGTATCAACTAACACCGACGACACCCTCAGCACCGCCGAACACATGCACTTCCAGATCCAGACCGATCCCAACACCACCCTCAGAGGAACCCTCATCTACAGACCCCTTGGACCCAGACCACAGTTCAGCGACTCCATCGCCAAATTCGTCAGCAGGTACGCCCTCGCCTCCATGGACTACATCCTCCTAGGAGACCTGAACTTTCATCTCGAGAACAACAACAACACCAACTCCACCGCCCTGCTCGACAACCTCTCCAATCTCGGACTCAAACAGCTCGTGACAACACCCACTAACACCGCCGCCCACACGCTCAACCCCATCTTCACCGAAAGTCCCCACATCTCCTTCAACAACACCACCGAACCCCACTGGACTGACCACCAATGCATCCACTTCACCTTCAGGAAGCCCACCACGCACCACCACAGACAACTGCTGCCCCGACGATGCTGGAGCAAAGTCACCGAGGACCAGCTCACCACCACCCTCGCCCTGAACCCACCCACCGACTCCACCGACCCCGACGCCAACAATCTCCGACAATGGATCGACAACTGCACCAACACCCTCACCCCGCTCAAGACACCCTCCAACAGCCACACCAGCAAGAAAGCCACCTGGTTCACCGAAGACCTCCAGGCCTCCAAAAGAATATGCCAGAAACTGGAGTAGAACTGGCTCCGTGAACGATCACCGGACAGCTACACAGCCCACAAGAACGCCACCCGCAGACATCACCAGCTCATCAGAGCCGCCAAGTGGGCCTCATTGAAAGACCGCCTTGACAACAATGCACACAATAGTAAGGAGCTCTTCAACATCGTGAAGGAACTCTCCAACCCCAGCTCCAACACCAATGACATCCCGCCTTTGCAAGACCTATGCGACTCACTGTCTACCTTCTTCCACCACAAGATCACCAACATCCACAACAGCTTCAACCCACCACCATCTTCTTGTTGGAATTATTATAATTCAGTCTGTATCACTGCTACTTTACTTGGAAACAGCAATTTTATCTACAAAAAAATGAGAACCTCTATGGGTTTTACTGAGGCTCCAACGTATGCCAATATCTTTATGGCCAAGTTCGAAGATACACACATTTTGTGTCATAATTTTTTATTGGAGTTCAAAGATAGGCGATTTCATAGGTTACAAAACAATATAATAAATATAAATCAGTATGTGACAAATTATATACACCTGTAATATATTAAGGAAGAGGAAAAAAGGAGGGAAAGGGGAAAAAGGAGAAGGGAAAAAGCTATATATAGGGAGGGAAAGAAAAGAGAATTTGAATTTCAGGAATCGCAAAGAAAGGGGGTCCACACCTGCTGGAATAAACCACTTGAAGATGTACCTACAGTACATAGACGACATCTTGATCTTATGGAGAGGATCACGTCAACAATTCGAAAATGCCATATCCATGCTAAATAATTGCCTTCCACAAATAAAATTCCCCTATGCCATTGATTCTACCAGCATAAATTATTTGGACATTCTTATTGAAAAGAAAATGAACAGTTTAGCAACCCGAGTGTATAAGAAACCCACTGATAGAAATAATGCTCTGCCTTACAATAGTTTCCATTCCTTCACCCTCAAACACTATTTACCACTTTCGCAGTTTGTCTGGATTAGAAGGATCAGCTCAGATGAAATGCAAGGGAAAACAGACATTGAAGATCTATCACAACAATATTCCAGGAGAGGTTCCCCTTGGCGGTTTTAGAGGTGGCTAAACAGAAAGCCATGAATCTAAACAGATCCCAACTATTAAAAAAATCAGTTAAAGAGTCATCACAGAGAGAGGTCTGCGCTCTAAAATATTCCACAGCTGCCATGGCAATTAAGCGTTGCATACAAAGGCATTGGGAACTAATACAGCAGGAACATGACTATAAGCAGGTGTTTAAAGGAGGTCCCATTTTTGCCTTTTCCCGATCAAAAAACCTTAAAGAGATGCTCAGGAGGAAACACACAGTAAGCATGAACACAATCACGCATGGCATACGTAAATGTTACAATTGTGGGCACTGTGGTAATGTGATTGTGGGTGACAAATTTGAACACCCACACACAGGCAAACAAATTAAACTCAAACATACATCTGACTGCAACTCCAGCATGGTCATATATGCCATCAAATGTCCATGTGGACTTGTATACGTTGGCAGGACAACCAGAAAAGTCAAGATTAAAATGACAGAGCATAAAAGCATGATTCGGACCGCCAATGAAAAGTCATGTTTAGCACTGCACTGGGGAGAGCAGAAACACACTATACCTCAATTATGGTTTACTGTATTAGAGCAGGTGTCATTCTTGCCGCATGTTGACACAACCAGGCTTCTGGCGCAAAGAGAGACATATTGGATTAGGTTCTTGAAAACCATGAGTCCTTGTGGGTTGAATGACAAAATTGAATTCATCTGTTTCTTATAAATACGTATTCATGTAGTTAGACATGCCTGTGATGTACAGTTTCCATACATACTATTTTTTTAGATATATATTATTGTTTTGGATGTATTACCAAATATTTACATGGTTCAAATGTATATATGACCACTATCAGGTGGGTGGATCTGGTTCCTTTTTTCAGTAAGAAATGCAGAAATCCCAGACTAAGGGCCAGATGTAGGTAATCTCAATTTGCCTATTCTTAAATACAGAATTTTACCGATTCGGTATGTAAGAATAGGTAAATGGGATGTAGATAATTTTTCAGTAAAAATTACCGATTGGGTAAGATTCGGTAATTAAGAATCAGTATTTACCAATTCGGTATCTACCGAATCGGTAAATACCGATTCAGTAATTCCAATTCATTCCTATGGGCCTGGAGGCCCATAGGAATGAATGGGAATTACCGATTCGGTAAATACCGAATCGGTGATAGGGGGAACCCTTTCAAGGGTGGCAGGGTGCCACATTGACACCCTGTTGCACCCTGAATAGTGCATGAGTGCACATGTGGCACACATACATGCCCTAAGGGCATGTATGTCTGCCACATGCCACTGAATAAAAAGCAAAAATTGCTTTTTAAAAGGAATTCGTCATTTACCACCAACTAATAGTTGGTGGTAAATAACAAATCCTTAAATGTAAGAAGCACTCACTTGAGTGCTCCCTTCATTTCAGGATTCGGTAATTTACCGAATTGGTATTTTAAGAATTCTGTAATTTACTGATTTCTTAAATTACCGATTCGGTAAATGACTGAATCCTGAAATGTGGCCTCCTACATCTGAAAAGCCTAATACCGGTCGGTAACGGCCGAAATTCTGTAATTTCGGCCGTTTCTGACCGGTATTAGGCTTCCTACATCTGGCCCTAAATGTCTTAATTTTCATGGAAAATGGAAGGTTCTTATGGCATAGATTTGTATTTGGGATTTTTTGATTTTGGTTTTGTAATTTTTAGATCACTCACATTTTTGGTGTATTTGGTTGGAGATGAGGGGTGCCAATATCGGTATTATGAAGGTCGCATAGCTTTTATGGATACACTCATCGTACTTTGTAGTGCAGCATTGTGCGCCCTGTACAAAATAAACGTGTAGTTCTTTTCACCAGTTTGAAGATTTTAGTCCGGTAAGGTCGAAAATTTGGGGAGGCATCATATGGCAGAGTTTACATTAGTCATAGACACGGGTCAAAAACTTTGATTAGTCCCTCGTTTGTTACACACACGTTAGAACCACTTCAAAACATTGGGCAGTCCCCTGTCTATGTCCATGTTTTGTGTACGTAGAATAAATCCGGACGTTTAAAGGCGATACTGAGAACGCCTCGGCGAGTAACGAGAACGCGGAGAGAGGACGTTGTTTAGCCATGCAGGAACTGATTTAGAGGTAAGAGCGGCGAAACACTACTTAGATACGGGAGGGATTTTCATTTTATTTAAAGGTAAGACAGAAGTGTTCATTTTAATCTTCTTCTTACAGTTTTACATATTTCATTGACATCGCAGTAGGAGACCAATAAGCATACATGAGGGATCAATGTACAGGTGCGTGACAAATAACCATATCCAACTATTTACGGACTTGCAGGTATATATTATGGTATTGGAGTTTGTTCGTGACATTGTGTATACCAATGTTATTTACACAGTGACTACGATGTTTTGGTGGCACCTTTGATGTCATTGGCATATGCTTGTTTCTATGGCAGTGTCGTAGGTGAGTTTGCAGGGAAGGTACACAAGCACGTAAGGCATGCAATACTGTTTTTTTTTACATTTTCCGACTTTCACATTTACAGCTGTCGCATGCATTTAGTGCACTATGGGCATTGGGATATCCATGTCTGTGAGTTCTGGGTTTTCGTAATAATTTAAGTTTGGTCATATGCACTTTTGATCTTCATCGTGTAAGTTAGACATGCTGTACCAGATTAGGCACTGTCTTGTTGAGAACTGGCTTTAGCTAATGGTGTTCGTATAAAAAACTTCACTAAAAACTTTATTTAAATTGAAAACTTTATTTAAAATAAATTTGAACATTTTGTACCATCAAGTTGATGTTGAATACAAGGATTGTCTATATATATTTTTGCAGTATTTCCCTGATGAAGGTGTCAACACCGAAATGCATTGGGAAATGGAAATTGTTGCATACTGCTTTTGCGATTTGAAGATTGGAAACAAAGCAGAATACAGTGTGTTGAAAAGAGACCGCATCGTCCCTTGGATTCTTTTGAGAATGGAATGTTCTTGCATTTCGCAGTTTAATGTTCATATTTAAATATTGGACTACTCTTCAAACATAACTGAAGAACATATATGTCTATCAGTTTAGTTCATTTTTTATTCACTCTGGCTGAAACCATTGGGTTTAAATGATTTATTTTTTTGATACAATTGCATTTGGTATGATGTTTGTTTAAGAAATGACACATGTAAAGCCCGGGCAGGGCATGTGAACAGTGCACCCTAGCATTCAAGCAGGTTCTGTTTGACTTTATGGAATAGTTTTAGTACCTGACAGGGGTCAGTCAGGTTTGCCTTCGGTTGCACCATTTAAATTTCTTTTTTAAAAATTGAGAGTACGTTGGGTACAGTTTATTAGATTCGTGAAGGTGTACAGGTTATCCATTTACATTATAGCCAGTAGGAAAGCCACTGTAGTTGCCCTGTTATATAATAAGATTTGAAATCTGGAGCACCCATCCCTCCCTTATCAGTTGGAAGTTGAAGCTTGAAAAGTCTAAATCAACAGTGATCATTGTCCATAATAAATCAATTAGCAGTGTGTTCAGTAGTTTATAAATCCAGGAACTAGAACTGGAATGTTTGCAAACTTGTAGAGAAAACGTGGTAGCATAACCATTTAACCAAGGGCCAGTCTGCCTGCTACAGAGAGTGGCAAGGTAATCCAGAAGCTTTTTTGTGATTTACAGCTGGTATATTATTGAGGAGATCACCTTCCAACACATCGATTGCATCTTGATAAATTTGCATTCCCAAATAGTGGAATATCTGGGGAGTCACTTGGATCCTAATTTCACTGAAGGGTAAAGATGGTTTGTTTTAGGTGTCTTCAAACAACATATGGATAGAATTTATAGACATTTTACACATAAAATCATATCATCTGCATATAATGATAATGCATGGGTCCTATCTGTATACCCCAGTCATGGGTATCTCGCCTTATTCGTTGAGCTCAGGGTTCTAGAGCTAAAACAAAAAGGAGCAGCAAGAGTGGGCATCCCTGTATTGTGCTGCGATATACCGAATATGAATCAGAAAGGTACTGGCCCATTCGCACCCGTGCTGTGGGAGCTGCGTACAACAGTTTCACCCAACTTGCATAGTGTTATGATAGATATTGAACCTTTTGAGGGCGGGGATCATAAAATCCCAACTTAATTTAGCCAAGGCTTGTATTAAGCCCAAAAAGAGACAACCTGGCCAGAGAAATTGCACCCGTATAGTATTCATGATCTGGTGTAAGCGGTGTATAATAAGTGAAGTATTACGAGTAGGGACAAGGAAGCATTAATCAATATGGAGGAGTTTGGGGAGCATGGGAAGTATGCGGCGGGCCGGATCCTTACTGAGAATCTTGTATTTTGTTTTGAGTGAAGAAAGAGATCTATAAGAGGACATACCTGAGGGAGGCTTTTAAAGTTTTAATAATGAGGTAACCAGTGCTTGTGCTGTGGTGGGGAGTAGCCTGCCTTTGTCCAGAGTTGACTTGAAGAGGCACTCCAATTGTGCAACCAGACAGGAGGCAAATGTGGCATAAAGTGGGAGCAGACATGTTCAAGCTTTCTATGTTCACAGATGGTATTCTGGTTTCATTGACATATTTCATCACAGCTCTCCTGCTGCTGGTACAAGAGTCGGTATACAACATAAACACAAACTTACCCCACTGGGGTTGTATAATTTTCTGAGGAACTACAAGTACCAGCATGCCTGTAGGCATCCGCCCACTGGGGGAGGACTTGGACTCTTTATCGGGGGTTCCTCAGAATGGCCGCTGTGCTCACTCTCATTTTGCCCATGACCAAGGACACAAGATGTTTGAAACACATTATAAGAATAAGGGATGAATTGTTGTGCTGCCGTGCTGACAACCCCAATTAAAGGTGTTATAACTCCCTGCCTCCCTGTTAGTGGCGTCTCCTCTGTGGGCTAACTTGTTGTTGGATATATATATATATATATATATATATATATATATATATATATATATATATATTCCTTAGAGTTTCCGACGTTCGACCACAGCATGCGAAGCAAACATGGAAAGAGGGAATAAAGCCACCAAGTAAGCGCTTTCCAGTTTCAGTGCATTTATTAGTGAATAATCAGCCCACCAGTCGTCATGACGCGTTTCGCCTCAGCCGAGGCTTGATCACATGTCATGCAAGGAGAGTAGGAGGTGACATATATAGTCTGGGTGGTCATGTGACCAGTGCAAATTCACACAATTTTAAAGTCACAGTTACATAATGATGAATAATACTGGGCATAGTGCCCTAATTATGTACATTCAAAAAAATCCCTGTTTTCCACACTAAATGGCAGTATGGAAAAATTGTCAATGTGCAAAATACGCAAGCAGTCAAATACATTGTAATTTATGCTTAGAAAAAATCGTTTTCTAAAAAAACATAAATAAATATATATACAAATGTCATAGTGCAAAATTCATATATGTACACAGTATAAATATTATTGATTTCCTTAAAAAAGTAGAAAAAGGAAAGCCATTATAAAAACCATTTCATTTTAAAACAATTGCATTGTTTGTTTAAAAGTCAATATGGAATTCATTATTTATAGGTATTGCACATAGATCAGGGATTCAGAAAATGCAATGTATATATTATACTGTGATTTATCATCTTACCCAAAGTGGGTAAACAATGTTAAACAATCATCCATAGATTGATGTTTTGATATTGCACAATGTATGAAAACTCCTACAGGGTTGTATTTTTAAAAAAAGGGGTTGTTAAAGTGATAGTGTTTTAAACAATAAAAAATCATAATTGAAAAATTACAGATTGCAGGCTGCCTAATCGGTATATAGTGAATAAGCATCTGATCAGGACAACTAGTAGTGGCCCTCATGTGTTGTGTCACAGACAAGTATAAAGGTCTTCACTACTGTTGAGCCCTCCTGGTTGTTTGCTATCAAGCTCTAATATATATATATCCAAGCTCCTTTTACACCGATAACACGAGTCACTCACAAGCGGGTGCTGTTGTGCCCCGCATAATAAACAATGGCTCCAATTCCTCTAAGATACCCAGCCGGGTCAGAAGAAATACAGCACTCACAGAGTTTTCAGCAATCAACAAAGGATTTATTCACAGAACAAACGTGTTTCGGGAAAGAATCTCTTTGTTGGTGTTCACATCTGAACGCGCTGCGCGGCACCATTATCTGTGTTCGCTGGGGTCATTGAAACAGACAACGGACATCAACAAACATTTACATTTGCGCGCCATCTTTAAATGTACATTCCATTTCAATTTGTTCTTTGACAGCAATCAAAGACTCTTGCAGTATTTCTGCTTAGATCATGTCGCCAGGGACCCGCATGGCGGTGATAGACAGAAATGTTTGAGGAGACTTGAGTCTCGTTATATCATTGACCTGGCCACCAACACACCTTTGGGACTCAACATGGGGAGGAACTTAGGGTTCACTTGTAAATATTGCACATAGCATCAGAGCTTTTGTTTCTTATTAATTTTTTATAATTTAGGATTTTTAGTCACCTGTTTTCTGGACCACTACTAACGCTTACAGTTTATCAGAGATTGCTAGATCCTAACAGAATTGTAAAGAAGTACGAAACTACAGCAGTATGAATTTGTAAATAGTACGAGACTGACAGTTAATGTCCCACATGCATTTTGGGAGTGTCTATGTTTCTTTTTCCATATTACCTAAATTGCCTGTATGATTATCATGGCTTAAAATGTGTATAATGCTCAATGAATTACATGAAAACATTATTTGTGTCATTCAGAATTAAGTGTTTTAACAAATTTATGCCATGCCTGACATTAGGATGGCGTTTAGTGGTGACATTTCCCACGTGATCGCAGTATTCTTTTCCTTTCTTTTTTGGATATAAATGCTCAGCGTCATGGCTGAAACGCGTATGTGCTTTATTTTTTGTGCTAAATAAATCTGACTGGAGGATTTAACTCCCCGCGAGTGCTGGTCGTTATTTCTTGGAGCTTGCGATATATATATCTATATATATATATATGTTTTCTAATCTGCTTTGCGCATAGGAAGTCACTCAACAGCACCTAGTGACATGCATCTCCCCCTTATGCCTCGGATTTAAACATTCTTGCCGACGCCTTTCAGGGCATCAGCCCCTTCTTCTTGGGCAGCAAGGCACGCATTGAAAAGTGCACTTGCAGCTACTGATCTCACTGACCTCCTTGAGAACTAAATGGGACCAGGGCCTAGCCTGTAATCTTGAAGACAAGGAATGGAGCTTCTTTATAGAATACCATTCCACACTTGTCCAAGAGACGAAGCTCACTCGTGTCAGGTAAATTAAGTGCAGCAAATCAGAGCCAGCATGTTGCTTCTTTTAATAGATCAGCCCAACGCGTTTCAAATTCAATATCCTTGATCACGGGCAGACTGCATTTAAAACAAGACATTGTCTTTAGGGACTCTCTATAAATACCCACATATTTCATTGATAACACAAAGGTGAGTAAGTACAGCCTCCATGCATTGTGGGATCAGATGTCCATGATTAAAATCACCATACTCATTTGTCGTCAAAATACTTGCAAAATGTTCTTTTATAAACCATGATAAGTTTGAAGGTCCATCCGTTACTCTGGTATGCCAAATATCGCAACCTGGCACTCTGCCAGGTTCAATAGTCCTAGAGCCCCAGACCCACCATTTCAAATGTAGTAGGGGGTGTGCTTCCACGGCCGGACTGGCGTGATACATACAGTTCCACACTTGTCCAAGAGACGAAACACACTTGTGTCAGGTAATTTAGGTGCAGCAAACCAGAGACAGCATGTTGCTTCTTTTAAAAGATCAGCCCAAACAGTATTTTATTCAAGCAGAAATTCCGGCAAGAGTTGCTGGCATTTCTGCTTGAATAAAATACTGCTTCTGTAAGCACACAACTGCCCGTGGCTGCTGTTTTTCCTTCGGAACTCCTTTGGATTGTGTCAGCATTTTGTGGATATATATATATAGGAATGATGTTACACAATACAAGGACTCCACAGAACATGGACTGCAGGGTTTTTATCCCTGCAGCCACTGTAAAGCCTGTAGCAACAGTGTATACAAAAATGAACTTTCTTACAATGGAGTCAGAAGAAAAATAACCCAATTTCTGACTTGTAGCACGAGTTATGTAGTATATGTTATTGAATGCCCGTGTCACCTATGGTATATAGGGAGTACTAAGTGCAGTGCCAAAAAGAGAATATTGGAGCATCGGTGGGCCATAACCAACCAGGACCCTAAGTACCCGGTGGCACGACACTTCAGGGAAAAACATTACTCGGATGCCAATTTGTTGAGCTATATGCTCATTGAACAGGTTCAGGCCAAACCCAGAGGAGGGGATAGATTGTTATCCCTGAGACAACATGAGTCAAGACATATTATTAACTTCCAAAGCAAGTACCCGGGTGGGCTCAACTGGGATGAGGAGTTAGAAATACATCTCAGGGTTGACTCTTAGTGTTACATTCCAGTTCATGACCATGACAGTTTCTTACCACCTGTGTACCTTACAGTATTTTGCCGAAGTTATTAGAATGTGATTGGTGTTCTTCAATTGCTTGCTTCTCTCCAACATGTTTAAATGTGTGCTAGAAACATATTTCTAAATGCATTATTTTAATTGTATTTTCTACCTTTTGTGTATTTGATTCACAGGTGTACAGGCAGGGCTTCCTAGTATGAATGGATTCCTGAATTGGGCACCACTGTCACTGGCACTTCCGGTTTGCACTTCTTCCTTTAGACACTTTCTCACGGTCAGTTATTGTTTACACACCTGTTTTGCACAATTGTTACAGTCGCCAGTAGGACTATGCTGAGCTTGATTATAAGCACTAAAGTTGGAGACTGGCTACTACGCTGGCACAGACTATTCATATGGACACTGGTCATGAAGAACTTATGAACCCCTGTTTCTAACGTTATTGACTGATGCATAGCAGTATTACCTTTGCAGGCCACAGCATGAAATGCATGTTGCACTTGAGCACTTTATAAACTATCATAAAATTCTTGGGGTGGGAGGGGGCCAATATGAATTGTTTATTGACCTTTCATCCCGCCTAGACTGTCGTATTTGCAGAGTACCTACACTTATTGTGCCTTGATAGACTCTTGAATCATGTGTCTCTAACTCGAAATAATGCTTTGACTTGCAATGTGTTGGCATTACCTACTGAATTTACATAGGTCTTCGTCCGTCGTATATTCTTCAGTACGCAGTCCTGACTTTGAGGTTGTTCTTCTGATTTATGGACACTTGTCAATACCAACATTACCGCTCTATGAGTTTTGGGTGAGATCAGGGTACACGGGTTCATAAATACCCATGATGTGCATGATGAGGGGCATGTTATTATTGCCGCGCCAGTGTATCTCTTTTATCATACTAGATACACAATGCTCAATGCCAGGATAGTTTTATTCTTGCATGCGGTACTTTACCATTGTAATATGGCCGACATGACGAGTTTATCTGTGCGTTGTGATATGTGAATGGACACAGTGGCAGGGGTTCACACTATCTCACCCAGCAGACGGGGGGCTATGTGGTATGATAAATTAATGCCACAGTTGTGAAATTTCTAACCAATGTGAGTTATTATATGTTTAAGCCAGTTGTCTAGGTTTAAGATAACCACTCCAATATGTCCGACACAATGTGTTGATGTGTACATAGTCCTACTTTTGTTTTGCTGTACTCGTTTGTAAATAGCACACTTTTTTCACAATTGATGTCACACGTGATCAAGGCAAGTCGCCGAAACGCGTTGTGTGATTAAAACCAAGGTTCTACTTTCACTCTTGGACTGTGTTTGATTCCTGAGAGCGTACAATATTGGATTTTTCGTTGTTGGATATTGACTTTCCGGTTGCTTCGCCGGAGTGTACGCCACTTGTCCACGGGTCACCGCGTTGCAGCAGAAGCAGCTGTTGTTGGTATATACACATATATATATATATATATATATATATGTAGGAAGAACGCTTTTTCATTTGTAAATAACATTAGTGTTTTTTGACAAATCCTCATGGAATTTCTTCAACTAATAAGCTTCCGCTGCTGTCTTTAAAATGTTATGGTAATCTGTATAGTGGCGCCGAGAAAAAGGGGGGGGTCCCAAAACGCTTTTTCTTTATTTTAATTTCCATATTTATGGTTGGATCCAGGTCACCAACACTACAGGCTGGGCCCCGGGGGATGTGACTCCCAGGGCTGGAAATGGCCCAGGAGGGGGACTGCTCAGCCACCTCCCTTTAAATAAATATTTTAAAAAAATGAAAAGTCCGGGCCCTGGAGAATGGGGTCCTCAGGGCTGAAAATGGCCCAGGGAAGGGAGGCCATGTGCCCCCCTTTCCATTAAAAAATATAATAAAATAAAAAGAAACACCGGGCCCCTCCCTTTTTAAAATAAAGAACTTCAAAATGGGGCAGATCCCGCGGGTAGTATCCCCGGGGCCCAAACAGCCTGGGGAAGGAGGACACTTGTCCTAAAAAATAGGAACAAAAAGAAGACAAAAAGCTGGCAACTCACTTGAGGCCAGCCCCCTTTCGCCACCACTCTACAAATGCACCTTCAGGTGCTCTGCTGGTTAAGGTATGAAGTCCCCTTCACTGTTGAGTGTCCTAAGGGGCCAACAGGCCTACACTTACCTCCAGAAAGTTCCACATAGAGGGATTGCTGAGAGGTGGTTGGAGGCAACACCCCCTTTCTCCACCACTCTCCAAACGCGCTTCTGGGTGCACTGGTGAGGGGGTGCAGGACTAAAGTGGACTTCTTCCTCCACAAAGTGGCCACTGAACACCTCTCAGCAATCCCACTGTGTGGGACTTGCTGGAGGTAGTAGGAGGGGAAGATGGCCCCCAAGAATCCTCATCAGCCAAGGGGACTTCATCCACCTACAAGTAGTGCACCAGGAGGTGTATTTGCAGAGTGGTTGAGAAAGGGAGAATGGCCTCTGACAACTGCTCAGCAAACCAGCTATGTGGGTCATACTGGAGGTAACAGGTGGGCTAGTTGGCATCCAAGGTCCCCCAGGAGCAAAGTATAGCTCATGTAACAGGAGGGGTCGTTGGCCCCCAATGACATCCTTGGGAGCCAACTACCCCTCCTGTTATCGCCCTCACAGCGGGATTGCGAAGAGATGTTAGAAGGCCCCAATCCCTTTCTCCACCACTCTACAAACGCAGCTCATGGTGCACTTCTGGTTAGGGCATGAAGTCCACTTTACTCCTGAGGCACCGTGGGGTCAAGAGGCCCTCTTGTTACCTTTTGTAAGTCCTACACAGCGGGATTTGTGAGAGCTGGTCAGAGGCTCAGCTCCCTTTCTCCACTACTCAGAAACATTTACTAATAGTTAAAAAAAAATAGAAGTGTACTGAAAAAAACGAAGGTTACAGGGAAGTTCTAGTTATGCATTAGCATTTAAGAAACCTTAGAAATTCACTGCAAAAAACAAAGGCTATGGGGACGTTATAGTTAGGAAATGGAATTTTAAAAAACTTTGAATTCACGGAATACACTAAAGATTACAGGAGCGATATAGTCAGGCTGACATTTCACGGGTACAAAACCAGAGAAATTATATAGTTATAGTCATAGTTAGTGAGCTAACTGTAACTCGTGCCCCTGCAATGTACTGCTTATGACCTCATACATTACATCACTCATAACATGGGCAGTGACATCACTGATGACATCACAAATGACATCAATGATGTAGGGTCCTCACCCACAGATACCACCTGTGGCTTGCTTCATCACTGGACCCTCACTCAGACACCTATTGGGAGTGGGCGGGCTTGATGCGTTTATAAGCAGAGCTCTTAGTAGTAAGTTTGCAGGGAATGTGAGTATGTGAAAAATTCCTCTAAATCCTATATCAGTGTTTTTTATTGAGTTGGGTCTAGAGCATGGTTAAAAGCAATAAGATGTCATAAGGATTCAATAGGGACATCAAAAGGTCGACATGTTTCAACGGTGTCACTGCTCATAAAGTGTCAATCGGCTTTATTCAGGACCTAAATATAACTCAGTGTAAATTGGTTGAAAATTAACTTATTTAGGTGCAATCCATTTTTTTAAGAAACATGCACGCAAAATACAGACCAAACTCAAAGGACATTTTCCTGATATGGGCGTGGCTGAAAGGAGAAAGATCGATGTCAATAGGCTTTCTCTGTTGGATGTCCTATTGTCTGAGGCACAGTCTTCCTTGATAGTTCAGTAAAGCATGCTAAACACGAGTGAGACATCCCTCAAAGCATTGATTCTGCAGTGGGACAACATTTAAAAGCATATTCAACACTTAAAGTATAGAATAAATGTAAGGAGTCTAAAACAAACACACAGAAAGCAATTCTGGGCCTTGCCTACCTACATGGCTTACTTACTCAAAAAGCATCATACATTTTGCATTGAAGGACGGTCCCTGTAGTCAAACACTGAAAGAAAAATAGGGACTGTTATGCTCTATCGGAACCTGATAACGTGGTCTTACATGGTATTGTGGACCCCAAGAGTTTTTACTTACTTTGGCAAGTGAGTGCATCTGCCTTTACCGAGTTGTGTCTGCCACTGTTTCCCTGAATATTACTGGGCTCGGGCAGCTGTGCTGATTATGAAGGAATCCTCACATCTCTCATGATTAACAATCATGTGATCATTCGGATATTGCATGCTATTCGGTATTGAGGACGTATTTTATGTTTGTAAAAACGAGTAGTTGTAAATTGGGCATCAGAGCTACTAGTCCCGTATGCCCCTGTATAATCACGTATTTGGTCCCGGGACTCCTGTGAATAAGCCCTCTGCTGAGGACGTGCCTCTCTGATGACACATTTTCCAGGCGACGGTGAAAGGAAAGTTGGGAAATCGAGTTCCCTGAACAGTCTTGGCCCTGGGACTCTTGCGAATCAGCAGTCCACTGCAGACACAATGCATTAGCTGGGGGGCTGTGAAATGCAAGTTGGAACATAGAGTTCCCTGACTAATATGAGCCTCTTGCCTGTTTTTACCCTGGGTGTCTTCTTTAACCCCTTCGCTGCTCATGACGAGCTCAGCTCGTCATGAATCACACTGGAGCTGTGCTTATGAAGAGCTGAGCTCGTCATGAACAATGGGAAATCTGGAGTAACAGCACAGGAGGGGAAAAGTCATAGCAGCCAAGGTGTTAATGTAAAGCTTAAGAGCACACGCTTAATATTGTTTTTTACAACAGCACGGATGAAACTATTTCTGATATTCAATTTGCCCTGTTGTGGTATAGAGCGTTAATCTTATTTTATAAGGTAGAGAAGATATTCTTGTCTATTATCAACTCTGTTGGGGTAATGGCAACAATATATCACGTGATGAAAATATACATAAAATATGACTCAACGGAAAATCATCATTCAGACCCCTAATCTGTGTGGACGGTCTGTAAATCCATTTTTGTTCTCTTTCGAAAATGATTCTTTCTAGATTCCTTGTCTCTGCTGTCACTTGTTCCAAGATAATCCATTTCAGATCATTGGTTGTGTGTGTAGCTGTTATAAAGAGTTCTGCCATTCTGGTGTTGATGCGTCCACAGCAAATGTTGCTCCTGTGTTCAATGATTCGTGGGCTAACTGTTCTGGTTGTCATTCCTATATACCTCAGATTACATGGGCAACTAATCATATAAACGACTTGTTTGGTGTTGGAGTTTGTATGCTTTCCCATTTGCCATGGAGTACGTAGGCCTAGGTCAACCTCTTTTGTTGCCGAAGTAAGGTGACATACACTACACTTCCCACAGGGGTAATGTCCTGTAAGCTGTGGTAGACCTAGTGCCATATGTATAGTGTGTATTGATTTGGTATGCTCTTTGGGTCTCGTATGTACAAAAGTTTCATGCTAGATTTCCGCCCTTTTATGGGAGAACAGAAGAAGGTGCCATTGTCCTGTACCTACGTTTGATGTCCCCATTGGATTTAATCATTTTTTTGGTCTGGTTAGGTGCCACATTGTATGTGGTGACATATACAAGTGGCGGGTACGTTTTCTGATGTGTAGGGATTTCCAAAATTGCATCACTATTTTGATTCCTTGCTTGCTTTTTTGATTTCTGAATGACATGTTCATGGTAGGTACGAGCCCTCAATTTGTCTGAAAGTAATACCTGCTTGATATTTAAAGTGCTTAAGTTGCTTGCTTCTTCTCACTCATTCTGAGATTTATTGTTACAACCCAAACCCTATTTTACATTTATAACATACTTTTCTTTTCTCCTTCTACTCTTCATCACATATACCCTGACTTCTTCAACAGCCGTGGGCCATGCCACTCACCACACACAGACTTCACATTTATTAATTACCTACTGGATACAAGTTTGGAATCAATTGAATTCTACTTTAAACTCCTCGGGCCGTTTTCTATTATTGGTATGTTTCTAGGAAGCTTACCCAGCAACTGGAGAGATTTTTCATTATGTTCAAAAATCATAGATCTGATGTTGGCAGTGGTATTCCTAAAAATAACAAAGAACTGAAAGGATTTTACCCAGCTATCTTTTGGGTCCTGTTGGTACACTGTTTGTTACAACCATAGACTTGATTTGGCCTATGTTCATCCTCTCTCACTTGCTTTTAAACGTTCTGCCTGATGGTCTCCAGTTACCAGTTTTTTAGATCGACAAGCCAGGTCCTCTTTTCAATCTCAACCCTGCATTGAAGAATTGGGGGTCATCTCCCTTGATTTCCTATTTCTAAGACATATAACGTTTGTGTTTGTTTCTCTTTCAATTGCTTAAGTGCTTAAAGTTTTATCTTATATTGTTATCTGAATAGCTATATTTTGGACCATGCATCTTATTCTTGCCGTCTTTTCCCATTTTGTATCTTTTCTTTTTATTTCCCACTCCTAAATTATATTTTTTATGATTTGATTTATATTATCTCTTTAACCTAAATAACTTAAATAAAAAGAAATACACAGTTTTGGTTATTAGCACACCAACATTTAATAGCGCTGACCGCGCTTTGAGTTTTGGTGCTTTGAGCACCGTCACTCTTTATTTTACAAGTTAATCTCTGGATGCCTTCATGCACAAAAACTATCTCTAGAGGCATAGTCCTCTTTCTATGTTTTCTATGAGGAAGAGGTGTGGCGCCGCGGCTAGGGCGACTGACTCCGGAAGCTGGGGGTCATGGTTCGATCACCGGCAGCAGGTTAGTCCAGCACCATGTGACTCTGGGCAATAGCTTGCTTAATCTTCCTGAGGGCCCCCAGCGCCTAGAGACCATAACGGGTGATTGTGCGCTTTACAAATGTGGAATATTATTATTATTATTATTATGTTTGTGGCAGAATGCCTGTTGGGTAGGTGTACCATTTTTACACAAACCCTGGTTTACAAGTCTTTGTAAATCTGGGTTTGTTGCAAAATACTCAGATGGATGCATGCAAATGTCCTTGCTTCCTCTTTGTAATGTCTACCTGGTGCGAATTAGTACAAGATAACTTAATGCATTGCCTTGTAAATGTCAAAAAAGAATTTGCGTCAGGCTGCACCACAAAAGTGATGCAGCCCTGACGTAAAATCGTAGTAAATCTGGACCCTAGTATTTTGGAACACAAAATATTTGTCTTGAAAATTACTGTTTTTGCATGGATTTTAATGTAGTTATTCAAAATGAAAATCTTACATTTTATATTAAAATGTTTATATTTCGAGAAACGGACAAGCTGATGTTTCAGAGCAAAATAACTGTTTCTTTAAAATATATTATAAATGTATGATACTTACATAACACGACACTAGCCACAAAGCAACAGAGTTATGTGGGTGACTGGTAATATAATGATAAACTTTAAGAATAGGAAGGGGCAAATGTACAGAAAGAGCTCTGGAGGGCTAGCCATGTGGTGGGAAAATAGACAAGCATTGGAAGTTGGCCCTGAGAGAGTTGTTCTTACACACTAACATATCTGTGGATTTAATTCAGCCAGGAGCAACATAAATCTTTTGTTTTGCCCTGTAACTAATAAGGTTGTTACCTTTTCAATTTTTAAAACTACTGCTACACCAAATTAAATTCAACTGTTAGGTACCTCTGTGTATGCACCTTCTGTTAAAACCTGTTCAAATCACAAACAGACGCTGTTCAAAATGGTTAGTGGCAGCTCAGATAAATCAATTAAGAATATTTGGAAATACATGCTTGTTCCCACCATTGTTAGATATATTGGTGTGCTATTATATAATAATCAACTATGATTTAAATGTTATTTCAGTATATAACGAACAATGTTTTGGAAATGGCATAATTTCCCCCATTTTTTTAAATTATTGGAGGTCAACACCTCTCTTTTCCCTCAGGAACCACTTGCAAAAGTCAGGCATGATTGAAGCGCTCGCTCATTAGGAGCAGTTTAGAGACTGGAAAGACACAATTTGCCGGGCTGCTCTCAGTCAACATTCCAACCTTGATAAACATATTTTCTATCATATATTGTGATATGATGTGAGCAGAACTGCAAACTTAAACACTTCTTTCACGTGTGAGGAGAGGATGGGGTCTTGAAAGGGTGGGGACTGGAGTGGGGTAGGGGTCTTTGATCCCATTACCACCTCACTAAAACATGAGGGGGCTAGCAGCCAAGCGAAGGGGTGGGACTGGGAGCACAGCAGTGCCCAAGCAGACCCACCTACTCTTCACCAAATTACAATGGCTTGAGAAGCAGCTGCCACTTCTTGGGGCAATTTTAAAAAGTCTGATGGACGTTGGCTGTGCTAAGCATCAAACATAATGAGCTGGAAACCAGCTCCCAGCAGGGGTTTCAAGCTCCTTGTATACACACCTTGTGATATTGGCTCTTCACCAGGGGTCTGATTGAAGAGTGTCAATATCATGTGACAAAGGCACCATGTCAGTTGGCAAGTCTGTGTGGGAATAAAATATGCTCCCTTGGGCTGGGTGGGGTTGCACTGGAATGTTTGTGACTATCCACAAATAGCTCGGCTTTTGAGTATTCTTAAGCCATGCATTCTAACCCGGGAAACTGTCAGAAATGTATTGCTATGGGCAGGAATAAATCAGTTTCCAGGGTAGAAATGTGCAGGGAAAACCTCCAAAACAGGTGTGGCTTATGGATGTTCCCCCTTAAATACAATATTGTCCCTGTAGAAACAAAATGTTGCCTTGTGCAAATTAACTATTTGTAAGAGTTTCCCAAATATGATTGCTGAGACAGAAAGGTCTGGGGCATACTAAACACAAGTACTTAGAGATTGAAAGCCAAAATTTAAGTGTGCTTCGACATTTTAATTAACACGTTAGCTTGTGGTGGAATAATGTAATGCGTTTTATGTTAATACATTCTAGGATAGTATGAAATGATAAAGAATACATTTGTTGATTTGTTTCTATTTTTATTTGTATGCCATTAAAATGTTGAAATTTCTTGGATCCAAAGTATTTTACTAACCAAACTAGTAAGATCAACCTTTAACATATGTATACATCAAAGAAGAACGCCATGGATTATGTTCATGCCCTCACACTTTTAAAACAAGCATTGGCAATGCCAATAGGTCAGGTTTTTGAATGTACTGTCAAGCCAGACCTTAAAATGTAAGTAGATTAATGACTGTCCTCCCATCTCTGCTGCTGCCAGAGGAAAACACCATATGCTATATAGGGGATAAAGTACCTCCTGCTGTACATAATAAGTATATTGCAAGTCACCAAGGAGTTTCATAACCACATAGAAGAACAAGACTGAGTTCCTTTATAAGATTATGGAACTCCAAGGTGACTTGCAATATCCTTATCATGTACGCCAGGGGGTACTTAATCTCTTGTAATACACGGTCACACCATCACTATTCCCCCAAATCACTTAAACCCTTGGTGAGTAACTCTTTCATGTGAAAGGGCGCACATGTTTGAATCAGTGACTTGGTGCATCACAAAATCGCAGATTATATAGAAATTAATTACTGCGGTTTTTATAGGGATTTCAGAATCCCATGTATTATATAGTTATCTAAGACATTTTAAAAGCACCTGAAAGTTCAACCTCAGGCAGCTGGATAAATAAACAAAATGATCACAGCTATGTGGATGGCAAGCAATTTCTTGGTTAAGCACACAACATTCTCCCAATCAAAACATATATTCCTGGCTCCCAACATGTGGGTGGAGCCAAAGCCCTCTCTAGTGATGCTCACATAAAGTTCTGGTGACAGCTGCCTTGACAAGCCAGACCATAATAAGAGCACGGATCCTACTCTCCAGAGCCATACTTATAAGGTGCATATCATCAAGTTTACTAGCAAGATACCATCTCCATGCACCATGAGACTAGTCATCTCCATTAATTTAGTATTTTTATTGCTATACACGGGCGGCTCATCCATAGGAGCGTGGGGGCGTTGACCCCCTCCTGAGAGCCACTACACCCTAGACTCAATATCCCGATGCCTTTGGTTCCTCTAGGGTAGGGGTGTGGCTACGGAGTAATGTGATGAGGATTGGCTGAGGCTGTGTTAAAGAGGTCCGCATGTCAAATTGGCTGTGTTTTTGCCGTGGCAAGCCGGAAATGCACAGTTCTGGCTCCCATAATCAACGATACGTAGGAGTTGAAAGAGCTTTAACATGGTCCCATCAGTCTCCAACAGAGAATTGTGTTTTCTCGGCCCAGCCAATCCTGGCAGTGCTCTTATGCTGTTTCATATTAAAAGCAACATGACAGTAGTATTTAGATTGGCTGGAATGCTATTACCCAGGATTAACATCTTCGCATGGCAGCGCAAGTCCAAAGCATCAGCTCATGAAGTTAAGGATAATTTTATATATGTTTATTTATTTTAATTAAAGTTACATTTGCATTGGAAAGGTGATCAGTGCACATTCTATATAAATGAAATGTACCTAGAAATAGAATGGGTCCGATCAACTCTGCAATGCAAATTTAAGCATGTCCTTAGGAAATGATTTACCGATGCAAATCTGTGTTGGCTCTCGATTTTTATTTCCTTTATTAGTTATGAGCACTTGAATACCTTTCCGATCTTCCTCACAGCCAGAGTTAGAAATTAATATGTGTTGGAATCTGCACCATTTGAATACACTTTGGGGTCTAATACTATGTTGGACAGATCGCCACTGCCCGCATGGCAGTGGCGATCACCCAACATAATCTCTCACCCACCTCCCATTAACCCACATCCATATTATGTGAACAGGGGGTACCGAGTCGGATGGGAATACCGTCCGCCGCTTTTATGCTCAGTCGACCAGCCGACCGGGCATAAAAGGGTTGAATATGGTGGCGGTGTCTGCTAGACACCACCATCCATATTATAATGTATGTGGGAAGCAGCCTTTCCGTGGCAGCGTTGCCGACACGGAAAGGTATGCGGTATTCTCAGTTGAGGGCCTGTTGCGGACCCCCAGGATGTTGGGAGGTGTGGGGGGCGCAAGGGGGGTACCTATGGTACCCCCTACATTTGCATGCACGATGTAGCAGGCACCGGGCGTGCCTGCCACATAGTGCATGCAAATGCACAGTGCGCAGCCCCAGCATTGTGGCGGATGGTGCTGTGTGCACCGCCCTCCACAATGATGTGGATGGGGGATGCCACCGTGGCAGTGGCATCCTAATTGCTGGTGGGGGACTGCCGCACCACTGACGGTCGGTCCCAGCACTGCTTGAGTCGGCCCGCTATCCTAATAGGCCCCTTAGTCTGGCTGTAGACTCACTTGTAAAACAGAGCGCTAGTCTAAGCTGCTCTTTGTAACACAAAGTTTGCTTCTATTTATTTTAAATGTAAGGACTCCTTTGCCGCTGCCTAATTTTACAAGGCGTTCTGACTGATTTAATGATTTATGTGCTGCACAAACACCACCTCTTTTAAAAGTCTCTAGCCGCCGTTGTTGCTTTATTTTTTATTTAGTACTGTTATGCCATGCTATGCTATATTGTTAACGTTCGTATACAATCCTGTCTGCCAATAATACAGCCTCATAGCTCTGTCTGACCGAAGGGCCAACATCTCAGTCCTGCCATGATGCTTCTTTTTGTTTAATGTGTAAGAATAGGGTTATCTCGGTAGAATCAACCAATTTGATCCAATAGAAAGGCCGCCCCATACACGTCGCAACTTCTCTTTGATTTCCCAGGGGTGCTGCTGGGCGCCCTACACCCCCTCTAAAATCCTTTGGGGGATGTCAATATATTTTATGAGTACTGCTCCTCGACGAAAAGCACTGGGGTTACGATTCCAAATAGACGAATCAAATACAAAGAAGGGATCTGAAACGCATGAAAAAAAAAATATGTTCATTAGCGATTGCATTAAACTGGAAATATAATTAATGGAAATCCTGAAACAAGAAATATTGCTTTGTTTAAAAATATGTTTTGAACTGCAGGGGAGGAAACTGACGCTGTGCAACACAAGACACGCCCTAACAATTCCCTTTCTACTCGTTCCCAGGCTGAAAGAAACCCTTCTGCCTGCATGCAAACGTGAGAGCCAAATAGAATATTCTGCATCCAAACTGCAGAATGTGAACTAAAAACGCCTTTGAATGTATATACTGCCTAATCTCCCAGGTATCTGTTACAGGCTCTTATTTTCGGTTATTTTAAACCTTTTACATATTGCAGCTTTGCTTTGATTTATATTGTTTTTAAACCCCATAGAAACAGAGGGGCATATTATCAAGGGATTTATCTCCGCTTTTTTGGCTTTAAAAGCCAAGAAAGCGGAGATAAAATTATCTCCCTGTCAGCAACAGGGTGCTAACACGCAAATTTGCATGTTGGCACCCTTTTTCTCAACGCTTCCCCTGAGATGCAAAGGGGGCGTTCCAGAGAAAAATAATAGGAGAAATGTTGTTAAGCGGCATTTCTCCTATTATCAAGGATTTCGCTAACCCTGTTAGTGATTAAAAAAAAAGCAGCGCTAACCGCGGTTAGCACTGCTTTTTTTACACCTGGTATTTTCCTGACTTAGCCATGATATCCTATTGAAAGTGGATATCATGGCTAAGTTTGTGAGCCCCTATCATCAAGCTAACGCCAAACTTCGAGAGATTATCGTTGGTTTTCCAGCGATAATCTCTCAATTGGCAGTCAGTGCGAGGATTTTTATCACTTCTGAGATAAACCTTGCTAATAGCAAGTTATCTCTGCGATAATTTCCGGTGATGCTTAGCGTTAAAAAATGTGTTGCTAAGCATCATTAGCGATAAATATCGCTAAACGTTGGTAATATGCCCCACAGCCCCAAAGCTATTCCTCTACGGCTGTTGATGAATAAGTACGTATTCACAACAGAGTATCAGAGGGTCAGTAATGTGACAGGCTAGTTAAAGAAGACAGAACAGGTGTAGCGCTCCCACTGTCCATATGATTACAGGGCAAATGCTCAAAAATGTATATATATACATATAACTCTGTGCCAGATCAAGATCAGTATCTAGTCTCTGGCTCCCATCAGTCACCACTCGGAACCGCCCTTCATCATTTGGGGCCCCGAGGACCAACACTGTACCAGATCTTGGTATATTGACAGAAAGAAAGGATCTTTCTGTTAGTCTGTATGTATTGGTATATGGTTGAAACCATATGTGTCGGTGGAGTAACTGATAGGGTTGAAGAGAAATCTAATGTGCAGTGCAAGAAAAAACCAGGGAAAGAATGAGGGTGAGTAAAATTGGTTTGAGGAGCAAAAAGTATTTTAATGGGGTATAACTCCTATCACCAATGTTAAAAATAGCTCAGACAGGGTGAATTTATAACCTGTCTAGTGGTGTGACGTGGTCGACATGTTTCAGCAAACCTGGCTAATAGCCTTGCTTTCTTCAGGACCTATTAATTACAGCTACTGCAAACAAAGAGACCCAACGTGACAAATAAGTAGAAAGTTAAAAGGCAGTGTAGGAACGACACAGAAAAGTCACCTGAACATCCAGGTAGTGTCTGTTCCAGACCTCTTCATACACTCAGCGGTGGGCTGAAAATAAAAAACATGGCATGAGCTAATCCTCCCATACCTGTCTTCAACAAGCCTGTCAGGCATACCTCGTGCACAAATTCACATAGGTGTAGTCCAAAACTCGGACTCAGAACAGGCACACTGACCAAGTTTAAGCAAAACTGTGACCAATGAAACATTTCAAGTCTCACAGGGAATCCCTTACCTGATAGGTAAGAGGTATACACCTCACCTCGCCTGGCTGCGGCTCAGGACTGGTGAAGCACCGCTCTAAAGAAGGGGGTGAATAAATTCAAGGACACGAATCATTCACCGTGTAGTGCCTGTACTAGATCAATTGTGAGCACTAAATCATAGTTAGAAGTAGCAATTAATGGGGAGTGGTAGAGATGTCATAGTCATTTTTACATAAAATGTATCCAATAGTGCAAATTTACTGACGTTGCAAAACCCAAAAATTAGGTGTGCAAAGCCAGGAAATATGTGGCGGCAGGTATCACATAACCGCTAGACCATACAGTGTATGCCAATGTTGTGGGACTCAAAATGCCAGATGCACCCTTCTTAGAGCTAGAGACCCTCAGAGGTCCAAGGTTTCAAGGAACAACGCTGCGCTCCCCATGGACCACATGACTGTGAGTGCGCGGAAACCCTGGACGAAACCCTGGAGGTCATTCATGCACTACTGGACACTACCGAGAGAGATACCATCACTCCGATACATTTTATCATGGCTTGTGCCACTCTTGCCATGAAGAAGAACTTTTTCCAGTTCGAAGATAACATCTATTTACAAGTGTCTGGAACAAGCATGGGGAGCGTTTATGCCCCCAGCTTGGCGAACCTCTACGTGCACTATTTCGAACAGCGGTTTGTCCTCAATGACTCCAATCCTTATCGTAATCAGATAAGAACATGGAGACGATACATTGATGACATCCTGGTGGTGTGGCGGGGCTCCAAAGACAGCTGTCAAGACTTCCTTGGTTGGCTGAATAGCAGGAATGCTTTTTTACGATTCACCATTGAGATTGGCGAAGACAAGCTAGCCTTTCTGGATCTCTTGATTAAAGCCACGTCCACGGGTTTGGAATCCGAGCTGTACAGAAAGCCCATGTCCAGAAACTCACTATTGCTATATGACAGTCACCATCCTAAGTCCTTGCGGGACAATCTTCCGTTCGGACAGTTCCTGAGAGTCCAAAGAAACTGCTCCACTGATATTGCCTTTGGAAAGCATTCAACTGCACTCAAAAGCCAGCTTGTTGAAAGGAAATATCCACCCCGCTTGGTACATCGAGCTTTGAAACGTGCAAGGAACAACAATAGGGAAGCACTGTTGGAACCCACTACTCCTAAAGCACCCCTTGAGAGGCTAACCTTTGTACACACCTTTGGGACACTGTCTCATAATATCAAGAAAGCGGTTAAGAAACGCTGGCCCATTTTGAATTCAGGCCCACATTCCATTCCACAACCACTGTTCTCCTTCAAAAGGGGTCCCAATCTGCGGGACAGGATGGTACACACCAGACCCCCTGGTGAAACCCCAAGAGCTGTAGGCACCCTCTGGGATCTACCCCCTGTGTCTGGCCACCACCCATGTGGCACTTGCCAATCTTGTGCCCAAACATCCAGGACGAATGAGATAGACATCGGGACTTCTAAACCCTGGAAACAACTGAAGTTCACGAACTGTAATAGTGACAAGCTTATCTATCTCATAACCTGCCCTTGTCAACTTAGGTATGTCGGGATGACCACCCGCAAAATAAAGGTGCGGCTATCTGAGCACAGAAGTACTATTAATTGCAGGAGACAGGCCACCAAACTCACTAATCATTTCATCACGCAGAATCATCCACCCACGTCCTTCAAATGGACAGTATTGGAGAAACCATTCATTCCATCCCACATTACCAATGTGAGTGATTTCTTACACAAGAAAGAACAGAAATGGGTACTAAGGTTGGGGACTGACCGAACGGGGTTGAATGATGATATCCCCTGGTCCTCGTTTTGAGTGTTCCCTGTGGTGTGTATCTTACACTGTGTCAGATATACCCTTATGGCCATTATATACCACTTTAGGCCAGTGGACGTCATCCCTGTATCTTATCAGACACTGGTCCCATCCCATAGATCTTATTCCGGGTGACTTCGTGTCTTGCTAGACCTTTCATTTCATCTTTACATTCTTTAAGATTAAGGTCCTCGCTGTGGTGGTTATCCTGTTAAACGAGTTAAGCCAACTGCTGTTTAAACTAGTTGACGGTATCGAGGGACCAAGCTCTTTGTTTATGTTTTCATCGACCAGCATCTTCATTGGTCACCTTTCCGGGACGTTACCCCTATCAGGGGCTTCGTTTCATTTTGGACGCGTGACGTTCTGTTTTGCGCGTCACGTGAACACAATGGGCCAATGAGGGCACGCGCTATATAGTTAGTTTGTAAACACTCCGCCGGCACCTCCCCAGACGGCACAGATGCCGCGAGGAAGTACCGACGGAAAGGTGAGTGCGCGGCATGCTTCCTGTCAACAGCGCGCATTGCTTAGACCCTTAGCACGTAGGAGAGCTGTCGGTAAACGGGTCCTTCGGGTCCCCGTTTTTCCGCGCACTCACAGTCATGTGGTCCATGGGGAGCGCAGCGTTGTTCCTTGAAACCTTGGACCTCTGAGGGTCTCTAGCTCTAAGAAGGGTGCATCTGGCATTTTGAGTCCCACAACATTGGCATACACTGTATGGTCTAGCGGTTATGTGATACCTGCCGCCACATATTTCCTGGCTTTGCACACCTAATTTTTGGGTTTTGCAACGTCAGTAAATTTGCACTATTGGATACATTTTATGTAAAAATGACTATGACATCTCTACCACTCCCCATTAATTGCTACTTCTAACTATGATTTAGTGCTCACAATTGATCTAGTACAGGCACTACACGGTGAATGATTCGTGTCCTTGAATTTATTCACCCCCTTCTTTAGAGCGGTGCTTCACCAGTCCTGAGCCGCAGCCAGGCGAGGTGAGGTGTATACCTCTTACCTATCAGGTAAGGGATTCCCTGTGAGACTTGAAATGTTTCATTGGTCACAGTTTTGCTTAAACTTGGTCAGTGTGCCTGTTCTGAGTCCGAGTTTTGGACTACACCTATGTGAATTTGTGCACGAGGTATGCCTGACAGGCTTGTTGAAGACAGGTATGGGAGGATTAGCTCATGCCATGTATTTTATTTTCAGCCCACCGCTGAGTGTATGAAGAGGTCTGGAACAGACACTACCTGGATGTTCAGGTGACTTTTCTGTGTCGTTCCTACACTGCCTTTTAACTTTCTACTTATTTGTCACGTTGGGTCTCTTTGTTTGCAGTAGCTGTAATTAATAGGTCCTGAAGAAAGCAAGGCTATTAGCCAGGTTTGCTGAAACATGTCGACCACGTCACACCACTAGACAGGTTATACATTCACCCTGTCTGAGCTATTTTTAACATTGGTGATAGGAGTTATACCCCATTAAAATACTTTTTGCTCCTCAAACCAATTTTACTCACCCTCATTCTTTCCCTGGTTTTTTCTTGCACTGCACATTAGATTTCTCTTCAACCCTATCAGTTACTCCACCGACACATATGGTTTCAACCATATACCAATACATACAGACTAACAGAAAGATCCTTTCTTTCTGTCAATATACCAAGATCTGGTACAGTGTTGGTCCTCGGGGCCCCAAATGATGAAGGGCGGTTCCGAGTGGTGACTGATGGGAGCCAGAGACTAGATACTGATCTTGATCTGGCACAGAGTTATATGTATATATATACATTTTTGAGCATTTGCCCTGTAATCATATGGACAGTGGGAGCGCTACACCTGTTCTGTCTTCTTTAACTAGCCTGTCACATTACTGACCCTCTGATACTCTGTTGTGAATACTGTTAGTTGGGCTTGTATTCAGAGCTGGTCATTAAAAGGCCCACGGGTCCCCCTTACTGTATGTGTTTTGGATGTTTGTGAGCAGTCGCTCGACTGCGGACCCCTTCTTTTCTGAGTGTATTGATCTTGAATAGACTACACTTTTTTCCACCCTCAAGTGGGTGGTTTTTTGCTCTACATAGTGCCTGCACGTTTTGTTCTTTTTGAGCACACGTAGTATAGTCAGGATGGCGGAGAATCATGGTCTGTCATTTGATGACGCAGACCTTCAATTGGCCTTAGCCGATTTCCCGGACCTATTAGACGTCACACCTCAAACTGTCGTGACTAGTGAGGAGGAATGGGGGAAGCTGTTAGCCCTTAAGAAATCCATGACCAGAACATCTCTACATGGAACCATTATGGCCCAATACTTACGCAATGATTGTGCCCCTACTGGGCTCATAGTTACTAATGCCCCCAGACTATTTTTAAATGACAAAGAGTTTTTAAAAAATTGGGCGATGATTGCCTGGCGCTGCACGAGGGATTGGCTGATCTTGATCATCAAGACTTCCAAATCAGCAGCTGATGCAATCCTGATTGAAATACAGATCACCGAATCCAAGATCAAAGCTACCCTCTCAGATAAAATCTTTCGGAAGAAAAAGGAGGAGTCTGACAAAAGTAATAGTGATTACAAAGACCATATCCTGTTTACCAAAATGGAGAAATTCAAGAAGGACCTTGAGAAATTTAAATTTGAAAGAGTGTACCCGTACACCAGCGATTCGTATATCCCACCAGTATACAATTCCAACAGCCGCAAAACTAGCTCCAACTATGGTACTTCTGACTCAGATGGCAGCTCCAATGGTAGCGACTCGGGCAGTGACAATCAATCAAGACCTAATAGGGGTCGAGGTAGGAGAAACTTCAATCAATCTTGGAGAGGTAACCAACACAATCAGGGCCCGCAACAATGGTGGCCACCAAACCCGTGGCAGTATGGGCCTCCGAATTTTCCTCCTAACCAACAGATTCCCTTCCAACCTCCCATGGGACCTTTCCCTCCCAATTTCCCACCAGCCTTCCAAACCAACTTTAATGGGCAGCCTTTTTTAGGGTATGGCCACGGCAGGTCACGGGGCAGAAGGAGAGGGCAGTCCAAAACACCAGTACAACCACAACCTCAAGTACAGTTCAGTTCTCCGCCGACAACGAGTACGACTCGGAATCTACGGAGTGCCACGGCCAAGAACAAAGAACAGACTCCCACGGAGATAGCATCGTGATCAATCTGAGTTGCCGCACACTCTCCCAGATTGAGCAAACGGCTCTCAACAGAGGACTGGGCTTCGTTCCAACACACAAGAACGAACATTTTGAAACTCGTGTGGAGCTGTCTAAATTTATCAGAAAAGTGCGGCTGCACTTCTTCTTTAAAGATAAAGAGAAATCATCTCAAGAAGAAGTCATGACCAACACTGGACTAAGACCTAAATCGACGTTCAACCCACCCACTCATCTTATGCCAGCAAACGTCCTAGCTTTTGAGCAGGCCATCGAAAGGGATATCGATGAGCTCTTTAAACATGACAATAAAACCTACTGCAATCTCCCTAAGGCCGAGCATCAAGCCCTTAAGTCTCTGTCGGCTGATAGGTCTGTCACTATCAAGCCGGCCGATAAAGGAGGAGCAATTGTTGTCCTCGACACTGAGACATACAGGGCGGAATGCCTTCGACAATTAAGCGATGTCAGATCTTATCGCCTCCTGGATCAAGACCCCACAGCAGATCTGCAAAGGACGATTCGGAATATGACAGAGGAAGCAGTGAGTGAAGGATGGATAACTGAGTCAGAGGCCCGTTTCCTCAATACTGAACATCCGGTGACTCCTTACTTCTATGTACTACCCAAAGTACATAAGGAGAAACGCCCACCACCAGGGAGACCTATCATCTCGGGCATAGGGTCCGTTCTGGAACCCTTATCCACGTTTGTCGATTACTTTCTACGCCCCATGGTCCAGACTATGCCAACATACCTCAAGGACACAACAGATGTCTTACGCATATTACCTGGTCTTGATTTTGACATCAACACGGACCTTTTGGTCTCGTTTGATGTAGAGGCATTATACACCTCTATACCCCAGGACGAAACCCTGGAGGTCATTCATGCACTACTGGACACTACCGAGAGAGATACCATCACTCCGATACATTTTATCATGGCTTGTGCCACTCTTGCCATGAAGAAGAACTTTTTCCAGTTCGAAGATAACATCTATTTACAAGTGTCTGGAACAAGCATGGGGAGCGTTTATGCCCCCAGCTTGGCGAACCTCTACGTGCACTATTTCGAACAGCGGTTTGTCCTCAATGACTCCAATCCTTATCGTAATCAGATAAGAACATGGAGACGATACATTGATGACATCCTGGTGGTGTGGCGGGGCTCCAAAGACAGCTGTCAAGACTTCCTTGGTTGGCTGAATAGCAGGAATGCTTTTTTACGATTCACCATTGAGATTGGCGAAGACAAGCTAGCCTTTCTGGATCTCTTGATTAAAGCCACGTCCACGGGTTTGGAATCCGAGCTGTACAGAAAGCCCATGTCCAGAAACTCACTATTGCTATATGACAGTCACCATCCTAAGTCCTTGCGGGACAATCTTCCGTTCGGACAGTTCCTGAGAGTCCAAAGAAACTGCTCCACTGATATTGCCTTTGGAAAGCATTCAACTGCACTCAAAAGCCAGCTTGTTGAAAGGAAATATCCACCCCGCTTGGTACATCGAGCTTTGAAACGTGCAAGGAACAACAATAGGGAAGCACTGTTGGAACCCACTACTCCTAAAGCACCCCTTGAGAGGCTAACCTTTGTACACACCTGTGGGACACTGTCTCATAATATCAAGAAAGCGGTTAAGAAACGCTGGCCCATTTTGAATTCAGGCCCACATTCCATTCCACAACCACTGTTCTCCTTCAAAAGGGGTCCCAATCTGCGGGACAGGATGGTACACACCAGACCCCCTGGTGAAACCCCAAGAGCTGTAGGCACCCTCTGGGATCTACCCCCTGTGTCTGGCCACCACCCATGTGGCACTTGCCAATCTTGTGCCCAAACATCCAGGACGAATGAGATAGACATCGGGACTTCTAAACCCTGGAAACAACTGAAGTTCACGAACTGTAATAGTGACAAGCTTATCTATCTCATAACCTGCCCTTGTCAACTTAGGTATGTCGGGATGACCACCCGCAAAATAAAGGTGCGGCTATCTGAGCACAGAAGTACTATTAATTGCAGGAGACAGGCCACCAAACTCACTAATCATTTCATCACGCAGAATCATCCACCCACGTCCTTCAAATGGACAGTATTGGAGAAACCATTCATTCCATCCCACATTACCAATGTGAGTGATTTCTTACACAAGAAAGAACAGAAATGGGTACTAAGGTTGGGGACTGACCGAACGGGGTTGAATGATGATATCCCCTGGTCCTCGTTTTGAGTGTTCCCTGTGGTGTGTATCTTACACTGTGTCAGATATACCCTTATGGCCATTATATACCACTTTAGGCCAGTGGACGTCATCCCTGTATCTTATCAGACACTGGTCCCATCCCATAGATCTTATTCCGGGTGACTTCGTGTCTTGCTAGACCTTTCATTTCATCTTTACATTCTTTAAGATTAAGGTCCTCGCTGTGGTGGTTATCCTGTTAAACGAGTTAAGCCAACTGCTGTTTAAACTAGTTGACGGTATCGAGGGACCAAGCTCTTTGTTTATGTTTTCATCGACCAGCATCTTCATTGGTCACCTTTCCGGGACGTTACCCCTATCAGGGGCTTCGTTTCATTTTGGACGCGTGACGTTCTGTTTTGCGCGTCACGTGAACACAATGGGCCAATGAGGGCACGCGCTATATAGTTAGTTTGTAAACACTCCGCCGGCACCTCCCCAGACGGCACAGATGCCGCGAGGAAGTACCGACGGAAAGGTGAGTGCGCGGCATGCTTCCTGTCAACAGCGCGCATTGCTTAGACCCTTAGCACGTAGGAGAGCTGTCGGTAAACGGGTCCTTCGGGTCCCCGTTTTTCCGCGCACTCACAGTCATGTGGTCCATGGGGAGCGCAGCGTTGTTCCTTGAAACCTTGGACCTCTGAGGGTCTCTAGCTCTAAGAAGGGTGCATCTGGCATTTTGAGTCCCACAACATTGGCATACACTGTATGGTCTAGCGGTTATGTGATACCTGCCGCCACATATTTCCTGGCTTTGCACACCTAATTTTTGGGTTTTGCAACGTCAGTAAATTTGCACTATTGGATACATTTTATGTAAAAATGACTATGACATCTCTACCACTCCCCATTAATTGCTACTTCTAACTATGATTTAGTGCTCACAATTGATCTAGTACAGGCACTACACGGTGAATGATTCGTGTCCTTGAATTTATTCACCCCCTTCTTTAGAGCGGTGCTTCACCAGTCCTGAGCCGCAGCCAGGCGAGGTGAGGTGTATACCTCTTACCTATCAGGTAAGGGATTCCCTGTGAGACTTGAAATGTTTCATTGGTCACAGTTTTGCTTAAACTTGGTCAGTGTGCCTGTTCTGAGTCCGAGTTTTGGACTACACCTATGTGAATTTGTGCACGAGGTATGCCTGACAGGCTTGTTGAAGACAGGTATGGGAGGATTAGCTCATGCCATGTTTTTTATTTTCAGCCCACCGCTGAGTGTATGAAGAGGTCTGGAACAGACACTACCTGGATGTTCAGGTGACTTTTCTGTGTCGTTCCTACACTGCCTTTTAACTTTCTACTTATTTGTCACGTTGGGTCTCTTTGTTTGCAGTAGCTGTAATTAATAGGTCCTGAAGAAAGCAAGGCTATTAGCCAGGTTTGCTGAAACATGTCGACCACGTCACACCACTAGACAGGTTATAAATTCACCCTGTCTGAGCTATTTTTAACATTGGTGATAGGAGTTATACCCCATTAAAATACTTTTTGCTCCTCAAACCAATTTTACTCACCCTCATTCTTTCCCTGGTTTTTTCTTGCACTGCACATTAGATTTCTCTTCAACCCTATCAGTTACTCCACCGACACATATGGTTTCAACCATATACCAATACATACAGACTAACAGAAAGATCCTTTCTTTCTGTCAATATACCAAGATCTGGTACAGTGTTGGTCCTCGGGGCCCCAAATGATGAAGGGCGGTTCCGAGTGGTGACTGATGGGAGCCAGAGACTAGATACTGATCTTGATCTGGCACAGAGTTATATGTATATATATACATTTTTGAGCATTTGCCCTGTAATCATATGGACAGTGGGAGCGCTACACCTGTTCTGTCTTCTTTAACTAGCCTGTCACATTACTGACCCTCTGATACTCTGTTGTGAATACTGTTAGTTGGGCTTGTATTCAGAGCTGGTCATTAAACGGCCCACGGGTCCCCCTTACTGTATGTGTTTTGAATAAGTATGTATGTCATCTATACAAATAGTTTGTGAACACGTGTTTATGGAGGGCTCTGGTATAGGGAGGGAGCACCGCATTGATACTAAAACCCTCTTCGCATGATAGAATGGCGGCCCAGATTTCTAACAAATAATTTAGACTACAATAATTTGTAGATCCATTATGAGCCTATCTAGAATATGAGTTTTTTGCCTATAACTGGGCCAGATGAGTATGGCACTGTGCTTCTAGAGGAATGGGTGGATTTGGTATCTGCCCTTCTCACTGTACCCCCAACTACAAACGTTCCCAGACAATGGGATTGCAGACTGGTGAAAGACTCCATAAAATGTCTGTAGTAGTACATGCTCACTCAAGAACATCTCAGCTGAAACAAAGTCTCAAGGACTGGTCGTCATTTCAGTTAAGGAAAGAATACCTTTTGTAAACTCACTTATCCTAGTCTTTTCCATACCACTTTTTTGACTGACGCCAACATTGCGGAGATTGTGTACAAAGGACTCTCTCAGTTCCTCTAAGTCTGGAGAAACTCTCGTGTAGAAAACAACAGTTCTTCAAAGTGAACTTCTTAACAATCCCAAATCATAATAAAGTAATAAATAGCTCAATCTTCTAGACTCAGAATAACAAATGTATTTAATAACTTATGCTAAACGTACATGCTCAAAAACAACACTAATTACATGTAAATAGCACATCCTGTTTGCAGAATTAATACTGGTGAAATCTTTGAATATGAAAAGAACAAGTGACATGACCCTTGGACACATTATCCTACACTAGCGCAGAAGATCCCATAAAGTAATTGTCCTTCTAACAGGCATTCTTTTTAGTGGAATACCTGATCGTACCACTCATCTAAAGGTCTAGTGTCATTCACTCTTTGTTATACTTAAGTGCATCTGATTATATTGCCAATAGTTTCAGATGGTTTATGAAGGAACCATCTGCATTATAATGAACAAAACAAAACATGGTTCCAATGTAAAAAGCAAGTTTGCAGTCACGAACCTTGCGGGTTAAATTAGACACACCCTTTTTGCAATTTGGAAACATCTGTCTGACTCTAAAAGGGATTTCATGACCCATTCCGAATCACAAATTAGGAGGGGGTAGAAAAGCATTCCCTACTATTTGGGAGTTGCAATGGAATCAATCAATGATTTGTGAATGTACTAGCTGCAAACCATTGATCAGATACTGACACCTCAAAAGGTGAATCAGATGTGCAAAGAGAAGCACTGCCTGCTCCCCCAAATGGGAAACACTTTTTAAAGCAGTACCTATCTCTTTGGTGGGCAAGAGCTGCTTTAAAAAGGGAAAGCAAATGCAAGGATGGTGGTCTGTTGTCCCTTCAATGGCACCATCCATAAATTCACACAGATTCACAGGGGATCACAAATTTTGACTTGGCTAATTGATATTTCGTAGACAGGTCATTTTATGATCCCATGTGAGTTTACAATTTGTGATGTGACCTACTAATATGGCGGTCGTGTCACAAGACACATACCAATTTGCAAACCAATCAGACTGCAAATTGCACATACTGGTTTGCAAATGAGTCTTTCTGCATTGGGTCCCTCATTCCATAGGGGAAATTGAAGTGGAGCACTGACCCAAGTGACAAATTACTTCACAGCCAACAAATGACGTTGGAAAGTATATCAATTAGGAATATTAAAAAAGGGTAATATATCTGTTCTGGTGCTTGCAGGTGTAGGCATCGGCACACATTTTTAGAAACTTGGACTTATTTTGCATCAGGCTTTGCCCAAAGCAGGAAGGAGAAATGCAGGAATGTGATAAAGGGGGAAGAGAAAGATCAGAAAGAAATGGCAAAGGGAAAATGCAGGAGTGAAAGAAGAACCAGCAAGAGTGAGATAAACAGACAGGCCACAGGGTAGAAGAGAGAAATAAAAGGTTTAATAAATACTAGGCATCCTTGGTTGGTAACCTAGCATTCAGCAACGCAGGTAGCACTCCTGAACCACTGACTATCAACAAATGAAGTGCTGGGATTGTGAAACCTGCATCACTGATTCCATCTTCACATCAAAGCAAATCTCTAGGAAATTTCTGAATTCCACGAGCCCGAACAAAGCATATACGAATAAGCCTATAATCAACATTTTGCAGTGGGCTTCTTTATCGGGAAATCACAGCACAGAGACCATAATGGGGGCTTGGGGAATTCAAAGAAGCGTTAAGCCTCAGATGTTTCCAGGGCCCATGCTGCTTCAGCAAAGGTATTATTATTTTTGTTTTTAAAGCAAGCCTGCCATCTATATTTTTAAAGAGGCAGCTTGCATGGTCATATCACTAGATAGTGCCAGAAACCATTGTTTCATATTCCTTGGAACACTTTTTTTTAAATACCAAACAAAGTTGCACCTGCCACCTGTCAAAAGGAGTAGACACTCTTAAAAAACTCTAAATTCATTTTTAGACCTCGCATAAACAAGCATGCATTGGATATCAAATCATGCCTAGCCAGAGCAAATGACTGTCACACTCAATGGCAATCTTTCATCATCAACCTTCTCTGATTTACCCCACCCTTTTCTGTGGTACCCCAATTATTCATTTTGTATCAGTGTCATACTTCGTTGGATTGTTTGCGTCATGCCACACATACAGATCAAGCTGCCTTTGCCCACTACCAAGATTCAAGAGGATCCCATCCTTCCCCTCAACACTGACCTATAAAATGTGTTTAGAAGTGCAGTCGGCACAAATGAGGGACTCAGAACAGTAACCTGGCCTGAGCGCTCCTGAGTGAGTTCGGAGGGGGCCCCTCCATTTACTTTGCAGCGGGGAGGGGGGGGGGCGAGGAGGGGGGCTCAAGTTTCGTTATGCCACTGGTTTGATTGTCTATGTCACAGGCAGTCTAAACACCCTAAGCATTATTAAATCTAAAGCGTCCTTTACCTGGCAGGAAATTGGACAGGCCAAAAATAAACTGAATAGCTTGTTACGACTTGTCATCAGCCTTTCGACGCAGAATCTAACACATTCTCATTTTTATCTGAGAGGTGTAAATGACTTTATTTATTCCAAAATACAAAATGTACGCCCAGGACAGCATTGAAAAAATCTATCAGAGACAAGATAATTAGGTTTTGCTCTGGTTCGCATTGATTTCAACTCATCAAATGAATCCCACTACATATATAATTTTGCTTCACTAATGAGCAACGTGCTGCAGATTTTGCAATAATCTTTAAAATTGTAAGGTTACACATTCAAAGAAAAGGCTTCTTTTGACTGAAATTGCTTGCAATCCGTTAATTAGATTTCGAGACACAATTGCATGGCTTAAAGCTCTCTTTCAGCTGAGCCCTTTGCCTGCATGATTAGAGAACATCAGGGGCAACGTGGGCTTATCTTTACAAAGGGGCGACTGACTTTATCTCTTTATGCAGATGATATACTTCTGTTTCTAAAGCGCTCTGAGGACAATCTCCTCCCCGTAATTGAAGATATTTTGGGCTTCCATGCCATGTCAGGGATGAACACAAACTGGAGTAAATCCTCATAACATCTGCGACCAGACTATGTACCCCCGAAAACCATCTGCATTAGTGCAGGAACTAAAATACAAAGATATAAGGAAATCACAATCCGTGATAACTAGGTTCCAGCACTTTCCACTTTTTCCTATACTTTACCAAATGGGGATATCTGCAGTCATGACGGAGATGTCTGTATGGTAAAGTATAGCTAAAGATTGTGGAGATCCCTACCCCAGTGGCAGAGAACTCCACATGATTAAGTCTAAAAAAGTTCATTAAACTTGTAAAAATATTTTATGTTAAATGTTAATGTACTTTGATTTTATATATTTATTTTAAATGTAGAACTAAAGCATTATTACCTTAATTTTCATATAATAATTGAACAATTTAAAAGACAACATTTATTTTAAATTATGTATAGAATTACTTAAAAGTAAGTTAATTATATTTTAATGCAATTTGTTACTTCATTTTAAAATATAAAAATGGCACTAAAATATGTCATATTCTTTATATAATTGTACTATATATATATATATATATATATATATATATATATATATATATATATATATATATATATATATTTTTTTTTGTCTGCCCGTGTTCCAAAAGATATATTGGTAGTACCATCAACCAAGCCAAAAAACGCATCCTGGAACACATGCGTGCCATCACCAATAAGGACAAGAACTATCCAGTGGCACGCCATTTTGAGACCCACCATGACAGTAACAGGGATCTGTTATCCTTCTATCTTATAGATCAACTTGATAGAAGGGAACGTGGTGGGGACAGGGTAAGACTTCTTAGAGCAATGGAGTCCAGGTACATCATTGACCTCCAGAGCATGCAGCCAAAAGGGCTGAATAACGACGAGGAACTCTGGGTACACCTAGAATGAATTAACACCCACTCCCAGATTGGTTCAGCAGGAATGAAAATGAATTGCAAGTAGAACAAGTAAGATCTGCAATCCCAAACACTCACACACTCTTTGAGCCTGCAGCTCAATATACTGGTACTAAGAATTTATAAACATGGATTCTGGCCCATACAGGGCTCCATAATATGTGTTGACAAAATAAGGCACACATACACACCACCCATTTAGCCCATCCAGGGCTACACATAATGCACTATTACAGTACCTAAGTAAATATCAATTAATTTATACACTTCTGGAAATGAACAGAATGAATTTATACCAAGTGAGGTGGACAGAAAGACAGAGTCAAATGTCTTCTGTATGTGTATATATGAATGTTTACTGACAATGTGCCTTACAATCAACTCAGTGTTTTTATCATTTTTTATTATATACACTTTTGCACGGGCACTTTTTCTAAAAAGTCACTTTATACCCCTTGTTAATATGATGAAACAATGCTACAAACGAATTGTAATATTGCACGTTCAAACATGGCCGCCAAAACCACCAAGGCGAGCAGTAGTCCACTTTCTATGCTTTGGGAAGTGGTAGGGGATTTAATGACTGTGTACACAGAGAATGGCTGACACTGAAGAAGCCAAATCGGTGAAACGCGTATGTCAGGGGGGCAGGGGGGTCTGCCAATAAACCATCGTTTGGAACAACAACAACTTGGAGTGCCGTCCGTTTTTGACCTTCGAAAAGATCACGGAGGTGTGTGCAACCATATATATATATATATATATATATATGTTACAAATCATGTGAGTACAGTCTCTGCCGTATACTGCAACATTTGGAATTCTGCAATCCCTCCTGACTACATTTAATTCACAGACATTCTGCAGGCATTTCTAAGATGTCCCCACGTTATGCGGTGTGGGGCTCTCCAGGTCCTCCCCTGTCCATCGAATGGTAAAACAAATACTGTGCAACACAAAACGAAGTCCTTTGGCCCAAAAATTGAAAGCAACTTTGAACCACAGTGCAGACAAAAAGCGGATGAGCTATTTTTAAATATAAGCAACCCTGTTTCTTCCAACACAGGAGCAGGTGAGTCAATCTCTTTGAGCCAAAATTAATATAAATCAGAGAAACTGATACAAAAAGAAATTTCAAAATGGTGAAAAGCAAGCACCTTGAAAAAATATTTGAAAAAAGGCAGGGTGCCTAGAGGTCTGAGATTTCACATGGCTCCATATGTATCAACAGCCAGACCTCGAGATGATAAAGGAGTGGGCTGCCAATCTTACGGATTGCTTAAATTGCATCATGACATAATATTAAAATACATTGAACAACTGAAACATGAGCTCTCCAATGAGGACAGTAAAGAATCTTTTGATATTAAAGTAGAGGAAATGTCTAAGAGACCTAGAAAACATAAAGAAGAGATCATTTTAAAGAAACAAAGAATATTTTCTAGAGATCAACATGACTATCAAGAAATCAGGGTTTGAACATTTAGGGCCTCATTAAGATGTCAGGAGGAAACTGTCTTGTATTCGAAAATTGACCGACTCACGGTCTGTGGTTCATCCCGACTGATTACGGTGCACCCGACCAGTGTCCGGTTGGAGTCCCATTGTTCTCTATGAGAGCCTGTGTTCCGACCGACAACACAGGCTCCTATGAGGAAATGGGGGGTGTGTGTAAAACCTGCACCCTGTGGCAGAGACCCCACGGTACCAGCCACACAGTGCAGGGTTTTACAGGGGGGTCCTTTAGGTACCCCCTCAGCCCCGAAGCAAAGACTGCAGGGAGAAGGGGGCCCTTCTAGGTGTCCCCTAAGTCAATTTCTGACAGCCTTTTTGTGTTGGACAGGCCAACTCGGAAAGGCTGTTGAAAATGGACATCATAGTCAATCAGTCAGAAACACTGTTCGTAGAGTTGCATGATGCGTTTCCGACCAACACAACTTCTCCGTGAGCCAGTCTGAACCAATTCAAAAGCACCTCGAGGTTTACAATCTGACCGCGAGCATCGCAATTGGTCGGGAGGATTGTAAAGCGACCGATTCGGTTGGAAGGGTTCCGGTGCGGTCTAGGCCATTTCGACTGTCGGGCAGAGGCTTTCAGCCCGACATTATACTAAGGGCCTTATTGCAAATTTGATGATTTGAGAAGAAATGTTAAGACCTCACAAAGTCTGTTAACCCTCCAGTCAAGTGAAATGGTGGATTCCACAAGTGATATAAGTGAAAGTGATGTCTCAGAATATGGCACAGGAGGACAAGTGGACAAGGATTTACCATACCCAGGAACCTTTTGGGAGGAAATTCGTTAATTACATCAAGGCAAGAACCAACAGCACTGGCAGAAGAATCAAAGGTCGTGGCAGAGGAAGAGGACGAGGAGAAAGAGGCAAAGGCAAAACAAATGAAGAAAGAGAAACATCATCTCAAAAAAAAAAGGAGAGGCCGATGGAGCAAAAACACAAAGAATCCCCATGGGAATGGCAACAAGGGGACAGAAGAAAGGATGATAATGACATTAAATTATGGGGAATTTCTGTCTAATAACTCTCTTACAGATACAGAGACTAAGGATTTACAGTCCAGTAAATGCACAGAGCCGAATCGATTTGTTTCAGTCTTCGAGAACATTGAAATTACATAAGTGGCATACGCTAAAAGTTAGAACCGTCCCCTGTAATAAAGACATTTAAATCAAGAGATCTAACCATCAATAATATTGACACTTTGATCACTATCACCGAAGTGAACATGGAACTAGACCAGTGAAGAACGGTTGGATTCTCTTAGGATTTGAAATAAGTGAAAGCTGTCCAAATGATTTCTAACCCAAAGTCCACTTTCAATCCCACTCTTCCTGCTTTTGTCATTGACAATTTTGCAACCTTTGTCACCAAAGATCTCAAACATCTAGACATCTTGCCTAAACAAGCATTGGAAATACAATAGGTCTCACATTTACTAAAGTTAGAGCTAGGATCAGACCTACTCTCTCCAAGCTAAAAGAAAAAAAATATTTGGCGATGCTGTTCAGAATCGATAAAAAGATTAAAAAAAATGTTTATTGCTGAACTGAAAATGCCAAAAGAAAATACTAGGTGCAATGAAGTTTAGGCATGCATGCAGCATAAACCATGACATGCATATTTATGTGTCATAAAGCTATGAATGCCCCAGCATGATGACATATACTTGTGCATGTATAAAGATGCACACATCCATACGCCTTATATCACAGGGGCCATTTTGTCTTTTTTGCAATTTACAGTTTCATCTGATGAATAGTAATCATGGAGCAATAGATTTTTTTAAACAGTGTGCAAAAGCCCATTCATAGATAGAGGCCCAGCAGCAAGTTGCAGCTGTTAAGCCCTCCAGAAAGTTTAAACAAAAAAAATGAAATATAAAAAAACTGTATAGGAAGAGGGGGCAATGGAGGAGGTGGGGGTTGATGGAGAACATATACATCGCTGCCAAGCAACGGCTTTGAGCAGGGAGTGGGAAGAGAGCTACAGAGGGGGCGAAGGTAATGGAAAGAAGGCTTTTTAACGCACAGGTAGAAAGACAAGTGCATTGATGCATGTATAACAATTTGTGTGCGACTACATAACAAGAGTATTGATCAGTATGAAGAATCAGCATCAGGGGTAAGTTATGTCTAGCAAAATAAGATGGCAATCAACTTTATTGAGGAATGTATTGCGGAGAAAGAAACAAGAGTAAATAGTGTAGATGAACACCCATACATAAGGCAATTTCTGTATTTGTAAATGAGAGTGGTAGGAAAAAAGAAGACAATTATAAAATGTTGTTTATTTAGTTAAGCAGTGCAGTAAAATAGATCTAACTTGCTCTAATAAGTGGGGAACAGCTACACGTGCGTAAATGGATATAAAATGTGTATTTGCACTTGCAAATTATTTTTTAACTTTTTCCAAGGTGAAAAAGAAATCCATTCCCTGACACCCAGAGTTAAAAGAAATACAAACGACAGAGTGCAAAAGAAAATGCTAGCGAGAGAAAGCAACACAAGATAGAGAAAGACCAAGATGAAAAGAAAGTGAACTAATAAGGAAAAAAGAGGGACAGAAAGAGAAAGGAGAGAGGCAGAAGGAAAAACTAAAGCAAAAGAAAGAGAAAGAAGAGGTTGATAAAACAAAAACAAAACTAGAGGACAAAAAAACGAACAAAGGAAAACAACCCCCCTACTGTATTCACCAAAACTACCCATAGAATGGTTTTGTCTGGCTTTCACTGAGTGCTGATGGAGCAGCAGGGCGCGCATTAAAACAAGCAGGAATCTGAAACATGGGAACACTTTTTCCAAAAGGGATCCCTGAAGCCTTGGACTGAAGTTATAAAACCTGCGTACACACTTAAGCGCTGCCAGAGCAGAACTACATGAAATAACTCCCTTAACTTACTTTCATGCAGGCAACCCCCCAACCCATGGGACCTCTGCACTCTATAAATTGATGCGACACAAGGATGACACAGCCAGGAGAAAAGCACAACTAGAATGGCAATCAGACCTGGGTGTAACAATCACTGACAAACAATGGGCATACTGCTGCTCACACAAAAAGACCATATCGCAAAATGGCAGGCGCAGATTGGTGCATTGTAAATACCTCAATAGAGTCTATTATACTCCAGCCCACTTACATGGATATGGCTTGGATAGCGGGTGGATACAAATTTCTATTCCTACTCCAACGAGTATAACAGTGGAGAAAGTGTTGGAGAGCGGTGGGAATAATTTACTATTCCCACTCCACTAGGTGTAACAGTAGGGAAAGTGTTGGATAGCGTAGGGGAATAATTTACAATTCCCACTCCAGCAAATGCAACAGTAGGGAAAGTGCTGGATAGCGGAGGGGAATCATTTAGTATTTCCTCTCCTGCAAAATATTTAGTATTAATTAAGAAATTAATAATTGGTCAAAAATAATATACCTCACACCATATTTCCCTATAAACAACACCGCCAATATTGTAAAATAATATACACTTAACACAATTAATTAACAATGAATGAATTAATTAATAACAATTAGCAAGCAATTTAAAAACCATCAAAAATTAATTATATCACACAATTAACACTATAAAATAACTTAAAATAAATATTATGTAAAAATAAATGTTATTCAAATTAAATTGCTTCCCACCATATTCCCCTATCAACCCACAACACACTCCTAAATAAATTACACAATTTACATATTTTCCAATTAATTATTAATAATTAATATCCAATTAATAACATGTGTTAACACAATTAACAATATTAAATATTAAGTACATAAATATTAAGTAATAACATTATTAATTAATGAATTATAATCACATTACTTCCCACCCTACTCCCCGATAAAACCACAACCCACTCCTAAAAAATTACACAATTAACATATTCACCAATTAATTATTAATAACCAATTAGAAATAATTATTGACAAATTAATTACTCATATACATTATTAAATAAAAAATAATAATTATTACAATTATTAATTAATTACTTTTCATTAAACTACTTCCCAGCCTATTCCCCTATAAACCCACAACCCGCTACAGGACTGAAACACAAAATATATTTTTAAAAATTGATAACTTCAAAAAAAATTATTAATTAATATATTATAACTAAATTACTTCCCACCCTATTCCCCTATAAATCCACAACCCGCTACAGAACTAAAATACGCAAACATTTATTAACATTAAATTAATTACTTTTAAAAAATTCAAACATACATTAGAAAAATAAGCTATACTTTTAACATGTATACTAACACACAAAACACCCATTTTTTTCGTTATTGCAAGCAACAATAGTTTTACTTACGATATTACTAACTTCGATATTAAGTAAAACAATATTTTTTACCTGCATGTCGATATTCTTGTTGACGATATTCTTGCAGGTAGATATTCTGTCACATCGAAATTTAAATATCGATATTATGGCATATCGATATTTAAAACTCAATATTATGTCTGCAAACCCACAAGGGGCTTACTGCCGGCCAAGAGGCGAGTGGCGATGTGCTAGATGAGGGGCACAACCCCGATGATAGCGGAATGGTACACAGACATGACTTATTGTAATTCAAATGTGGACACTTACAATGCGTTAATGCCGATCCGCAGTAGGCCTCCTGATAAATTCAAAGCATATCTGCTTAGTAAGACAGGTACTGAAACTGATGATAGAAGCCAATGTTCAGAAAGCTGTGCACATGGAAGAAGGTGTGAGGCAGAAGATGGGAATGCGTGCAAACCAGTATCCGACTGCTTTATTCCAGAGGCCATGGGACCAATGTCGAATATGTTAATGTTCATTAGCCACGTCTAAATGTGTCTAATGGAGACTATATATATATAACTGTGTGGGTGGTGGGAGGTGCCGGAAAAGTAGCCATATAAATAAAACTGCATAGAAGTTTGCCTAGGTTAAAGAAAATGTGCGAATTCCCCTATGTCACATGTATGCAATTGTATTATGTGTATAGGCTAAGTATGCCAACAACTCCAAATGCATTACTTTTGAAAAACAATAAATAAAGTAAAAAGAAAACTAGCAAGCAAGAGAAAGAGAAACAAGAAGAAAAGAGAAATAAATAGAAAAACAAGAGGGAGAAACAAAACAAAACCAGTGGTGAAAAAATGAAAACCTGAGTGAGTGAAAGAGAAACAATCTGGAGGAGAAAGAGAAAGAGGAGTGAAGGAAAAAGAGAAAGGAGGAGTGGGGAGAAACAGTAATGAGAGGGAGAGAAAGAGAACAAGGGTAGAAAGAAAGAGAAATGAAGAGGGAAAACGCAGAAACGAGAGTTCAAGAGAAATAGAATGGCAGAGCAAAGGTTTGAGTCCAGAACATCAACAACTGTAAAACAATATTTATACACTTAAAAAAATAAACAGAATAAAGAACATTCACAACAGTGGTAGACTTTAGTACAAAATGCTCTTCTCCCTCTTCCAGCACATTGAAAGATTCCTAAAAAATAAAGATATGCTGCCACACCGGACGTCATGGTGCTGGCAATAAAAGATAGTGAAGGAGGCAGGAGGCTGAGAGGCGAGGGAATCTCCTTTGCTAGAATTTTGGAAACAGGAATTGCCCAGCATTTCCAGTACCCCCAAAAATAATGTGTTGCTCTCAATTGAAGAAGGACAACTATCCTGAAACACGTGTCTAGAGATACACAGCACTGGCTGCACCAACAAGGGTGAAAAACTAAAGCCTGACACCGAAGTAAGTGTTATCATGCACTGCATTTACTATGATGCATCAGGGCAAACTGAGTGTTGGGATGTGAGGCAGTGTGTGCCCACCCTCCTCCTCTATGAAAAGGCTCCCTTGAGCAAATGAGCAGACAAGCTCTGGTTGATGCACCTGCACCCAGCAAGTGGAACAGTGACCTGAGAAGACTTTGGGCAGCATTTCCAGCACCCCCAAAAAGAATGCATTGCTCTCTACTGAAGAAGGACAACTATCCTAAAACACGTGTCTAGAGATACACAGCACTGGCTGCACCAACAAGGGTGAAAGCCTAAAGCCTGACACCGAAGTAAGTGTTATCATGCAATACATTTATTATGATGCATCGGGGCAAACTGAGTGCTGGGATGTGAGGCAGTGTGCAACCACCCTCCTCCTGTTTGAAAAGGAATTGCGCTAAACCTAAAACAATCTGAGGGCAAAAATAGTAAAGGCTGCTGCCACAAAACAGAATGAAGCAAGCCTGAAAGTGAAATAAGCATATTAGGAGAAGGGCTATTGCATCACAGTGCACCTGTCAATTTAGTTTGAAGTCTTGTGGTCTCTTGCAAGCCATGACCTGTGCCTTACCTTCATAGTGCTCCTATTAGATTTGCCACCGCTTTCCATCCCTTCCCCAGAGCCGCTCTTGGCCCTATTGTTGATAGCAGGGGCAGCAATGCTGACATGGTGACAATACCATCTGTAGTAGCTCCAAAACAGAGGGGCTGGAGAAGGACATACATAAATGAAACAAAATAAAAAGCACTTCCATAGCACTGAAGTGGTTTCTATAACAGAATGATCATGTTTTGTCTTGAGAATAACTCCCTCCTCAGACAGATCCAAGGTATGGCGATGAGGCATCCGTTTCACTCCCAGTTATGCCAACCTTATGATGGGCTGGTGGGAGCATCAGGTGTCCAGAACATTTAAGGACTACAGTACACATGTGGTACTGTGGACGTGTTACATCGATGACCTCTTTATTGTCTGGAGCGGGAATCATGACCAGGCAATCTAAATTCATTGCTATGCTGAATGTACAATCTAAAATTTGAAGGTCACATTTGTGATACTCATGTGAACATTCTGGACACTCAGATAGCAGTTGTCAATGACAAACTTACATCAAAGCTACACAGGAAAGACACAGCAGGGAATACTTTGTTACACGCTACAAGTAGCAATCCTAGGAACCTAATAAACAGCATCCCATATGAGGAGTTCCTGGGGCTTGCAGTAACTGTTGCTCCAAAACCAGCTTTCGGGAAGAATGTAACGTGATGACAGCATGCTTCAAGGAATGAGGCTACAAAACTGGGATCCTTAAAAAATGCACTAACTAAAGCAGAGGGTATCAGTAGAGAGCTAGTAATGTCTCTCAAAGCTAAACCTCACTTGAAATGGACATCCACCTTAAGATTCATCACCACATTTAATAATAGAGCACAGGATGTAAGAAAAGTTTTAAACAAACATTGGTGTATCTTTTAAACAGAAATGACTCTAAATGATGTCACCTTCACAAAAGGCACTTCCCTGATTGACAAACTATGCAGAAACTAAATAACAGATACGGTTTCCAGTCAGTCCAGAGTTCATGGTTTGGGTACTTGGACAACAAGTAAGGGGTGTTTAGAACGACACCTTTGTGCGCTGAAGAAAAATATGTCCTCAGCAACACCAAGCCACACAGATGCAAAATACTCTTCTGAAAAAGATATATAGATGATGTCATCATGATCTGGAAAGGCACAAAAGAGTGTCTACCCAAGCTCCACTCTTGGCTCAATTCTTCTGATGAATTTGTAAAATTCACCTACACAGCCAACAGCGCAACGTCGGACTTCCTAGCTATCACTATTTTCACAGAAGACAACAGTTTGAAAATCAAAACCTACAACAAACCTACAGCAAAAAATAGCTTAATGTCTTTCACAGCTTTCACCCCTGTCCTTTGAAATAAAACCTCCCCTACTGCCAATTTCTCTGTATCAAAAGAAATTGCAGCGAAAAAAAGGACTACAAACAACAAGTTTAGGCACTGAGCATAAAACTAAGAGAGAGAGACTACCCAGACATAATAATACCCAAATGTCAAAAAAGAGCTCACCACCAGAACCATAAGTGTCTCCTTGAAACCGCCACAAAAAATCAAGACAAAGGTGTTCTCACTTGCTTAACTACATACAGCAGTTGCACAAATCGAGTAAATCAAGCCATCAACAAATATTGGCGCATCCTTACCTTGGGAACTCTCAAATGGCCAAAACTGAGATTTGCCAACAAAAAAGTAAGAACTTCCACGACATACTAGTCCACATTAGATCGGCATAAGTGTACTTTCTACCTGAGGTATGGACCCAGTCACAGGCCATTGCCCTTGCATTTCATGCTCAGTTTGCCATCTCATACAGACACCAAAGTGAATGCACCTTAGTAAGTATCTAAAATGGACCCTGAGACACCATACAAACTGTAACTCAAACCACATAATTTGCACGATTACATGCCTCTGTAATCTAAAATATATCGAATGACCTGTCAAAAAGCTAAACAACGAATAGGGAGCTAAGCAGCAATGTTAGATTGAAAAATCCAACCCCCAGGATGAGCAACCATTACATAAACCAACAACCCACAACAGACGACCTACGTTGGCTCATCTTAAAGACTCTGGACACTGTTCAAATGAATGTGGAATGCACCCTGTTTAAAAAAGAAGAGAGATGGCGTATCACTTAAGAACTTATGACCAGGGATTAAACTATGCCATTCCCTTGTCACTATTCCAAAAATGAATGCCTGTCCGGTTCTCTAAAAACATCACCATTGAAAAACAAGATTGGACAACACTCATTGAACCAACCACTTAAAAAGTACCGCAAATTACATAGGTTACCAGTGCATTCTCAAAAAACTGACACCCCAAGTGAATGCAGAACAATATTCAAACCACCTCCTCTAACTATGAGGGTGGAAGTTTACCATTGCCTTCTAGAATATGCGCAGCAGCAATAACTTACTGCCAATAAAAACTACATTACCCACAAGGCAGAGCTCCAAGACCAACACCTGCTCACTGGACTATGAGTCACCAGGAGATAAAAAAAAAAAGAATCTGCCAGCCTGAAAATGTAATTAAGACAATGCACCATCAAGGGAAAACCAGCATTTAAGCACCACATTTACGCAGTCCCACATATGAGGATTGCAATCCACACTGCTGGCTTCACAGAACAAAGACGCCCGCTAAGATCACAGGTAAGGCTATCTACAACTAACCCCCTCTTTTGAGGCCTCACGCTGCACCACCATCCCCATAGCAGAGTGTTAGTAAACAACAGGCTGCATGCAGCCACACCGAACGTACTTGATATACTCTGCATGCCCTCTCTACAGCATACTACTTGAATGATAAAATCCAGCACATAGCGTAACGCATTAACGGTTGAGAGTTCAATAACTCCATAGTGCTTGGCCCTTGAAAGCAACACATTAAAAGACGTGAAAAAAATATCTATCGCTATACGAATTATTTTTTAATGCAAACCACCACACAGTATGGTACAACCGCATACAGCGAGAGAAGCAAACCCTTCTCTCATACGCTGGTTGATATATGGATATTTTTCAGATTTTCGGAACCTGAAAAGCCTCTAGTAGTAATCTTTGTGAACAACAAACTGCACAATCACATTGGGCAACCCAAAAAATATGAAAAGTGATAAACTTTCTCTATACCCCCTTTACTCTTCCACTATTTCAATACTCCACAGTTAGAGGCCAAGTTTTTGGCTATAACTTCCTTTCAGCTAGCTGAACAATATAACCAGCTGATGAAGAGGGGTAAGCGACTTTAATTACCATCCCTAATTGCACACACAACCTCCTGACATCAGGAGACGGCTGAATCTTTTGGTCCTGATGAAAGCCAACCGACCCACAGGGGCAGCATAGGCTGAAACATGTTGAGCGACCTCTCACCATGTGCATTAGATCAATAAAGTATCCACACAAGCACTAATCATCTTTTTAACATTATCCCTCCCCTGTAGCAATGAAGATAATTCACACAGGAGAGTAGATATTTTTTATTTTTTATTTTATTACACTTTTCCTACTCATGACTGTCGTACACCAGACAGTCTCACTCCTGGTGGAGGATAACGCAACACCTGGAAAACAGGAAAATCAGGTTCTAAGACACAATGATGATACATTCCACCTAATCACATAAGCGGAAAATGAAGATATGCCGCCAGTGTGATAGTGTGGTTGAGGGTCTCCATCACAATTTTCTAAGAGACTCTGAAAAACGAACTATTTGATACATTCATCCTGATTACAAAATAGTAAGTATTGTTGCCATCCCGGACTACAGTCACCTTTCAGCTATGGGTTTGTACATGCGAGCAGCTTGTAGGTGAGGACATTGTTTATTATGCAAGTCGGTGAGGCGGTTCTTGGTGACACGCATTTCCACACCACCTTTCGGTTTGCAAAGAAAGTGGCCATGGTAGCAGACTACCATCCGCCATTTCTCTGCTTTGTCTGGAGACCTGTATAGAACAGGGAAAAACTCGGGAAGTGAGCACTTCTCTCAGTGGCAACTCAACAGGGAACAAGCATTTGCTAAGCTAATAGGCTTCGTCTTCACAAAGTCTATTGGCTTTATCATAGTTTTTAAGACATGTTAGACAGTAGCTTGAGTTGCTGTTCCACATGACTTAAAGTCAAGAGAAAAAAAGCACTATGACATGGTCAACATTGACCATGTCGTAGCAATTCTTTTTAAGCCATGATGCACAGCAGCCCATGCTACACTGCTGGGTAATATGTTTTAAAAACGCAGGAAGAGGAGAAACATTTTGATGGGGGAGGAAGCAGCAGTAACAGTCAGCAGGAGGAGGGGGATATGAGGAAAACAAATCGAGGGGGAGGAGGGAAGATAGTACCAGACGGGTCAGAGGAGGGGGTGGGCGTAAGAAGATATAATACTTCAATCACAGCAAGAGCAGCGGACAGGCACAGATTGCTTTGCTTGGTCCATGCTCCACAGAAAGGTATGGAAGTGACACTTGCCCTGCCCTGGGAAATTAGGAGGCTGCAAAGAAGAGTGACACTGAATCCAACAAATGGTAAGCAATGGCCGGGGCTCCAGGTCCTTCATTGTAAACAATGATGTCTTGCAGGCCAGAGCACAAGCAGTGCATGGGCTGTCGCAGGCTCGACCTAAAATCTACATTTGTTTTTGCTATTTTGATATAAGAGCAAGGAGTGAGGTTTCAAATTCAGTATTCAAATGTATGGCTTCCATAGGAAGAAATAGAAAATAAACCAATGTGTCCATTTCTTTCCATTCTAATGCAAGGTAACAATTGTTCTCAAATTGTTATTCTGCAAAACCTGTTACCGAAACAAATTCCATCAATTCGTGAATCGGTGCAGCCAGGCTTTATGAAATAAACCGCTAAAAGGGTGAAGAAACTGACTCCTCAAATGAATATACATTTTTCCTTAATACTGTAAATCACCTAAATGTACACTTCTTTCTACCCCCGACCCTGTCAACATTATTAGTGTGGAAGGTGAAATGCAATGCATACAAAATAGCAGTAAAGTCAAGAGTTTATTTTCAAAACCGGGAAAAGTGAGAGAAAAATCTACGACATTAAAGTCTTGCATGGATATTAGGTATTTTCTAGCAGCATTTCCATGCCTTAATGGACCTCTGGAGAGAACGGGAGAGTTAGGTTGGACGACATGAATAAATCATTTTGTTTGCCTTTCTGAGACTCTTAGTTATCACTTATGCTTTAAATTGTTCCCTGCACTGACAATTTCTGTATTTCAATTGGGAATTGTCCATGATTGTTTTTTTTATTGCTTCCACTGGCACTCCACTCAAGAGGTTTTTATGCGTTTTGTAAATTGTTTTGATCATATGAGAAAACATGTATCTGGCTCATGAAGGTTGTCAAATGAAACCACTTCCATTTGTGCATGAAAATATACATAAACAATTATAGATTTCCAATGTATCAAATGATAGGTTTCCTAGGCATTGTACAATGCTATATATATTGCACGGCAAGCATAAAGTGCCTTTATGAAAGGTATTTGCAGTGTCTGAAACAGGACAGATCTTAGTAAGAAGGGTAAATAGAATTCCCCATAGCCTTCACTTTGTAAACAGTGATCTGTATCATGAAGGTGTACCCTTACCAGGGGAGACCAGTTGAGTACCTGTTGTACGCGATTGCTCTATATAAAATGAATACATTTAACTTGGAATTTCTCTTCGTTGTTGGTGCTTAAGCTGCAGACATCACAGCACAAAAACAGAGATCAGGGGTTGCCTTTTACCCCATTAGAGCTGCGTTGTCTCCAGCTTATACAAGAACTTAGAAAATTTCGGGCCATATTATCAAGAACGGCGCAAACATTATCGCCGCTTTAGCGGCAGGAAACTGCCGCTAAAGCGTCAATAGGGGGCTTGATAATATGCCCTAGAGAATTCCAATAGAAGCCCAGGTTTGATGTATTTTACACCTGAAAATGGGCTTCTATTGGATTTTTCTAGGGCATATTATCAAGCCCCTTATCGCCCCTTTAGCGGCAGTTTCCTGCTGCTAAAGCAGCGATAATGTTAGCGCCGTTCTTGATAATATGGCCCTGTGTGTTAAAGGTATGCACTTTAGACCGTACATTTGCATATGAACAGACATCCAGCTGTGACCTGCGCAATCACACACATTTTTAACATCTCTCCATTGCTTACACGTGCTCACAAATTCGAATTGAATGCTAAAAAAAGATTTCGGGGGGGGGGGGATGGGGCTAATTCTTCCACCAATTGGCAGAGTGGACATGCAGGGGCTCTAAGAAGGGGTGAAGAAACATGTTAATTACTCGGGTCTGGCTGCAATAAGACAGACTCCAGACCAGCCAGCCCGCAGCAGCTCAAAAACTGTCTGTGTGTATGCCCGGAAAGCTGTCTCAACCCAGGTTGACACACACGGCGGTGGGTTCTGAAGCCCTTTGAGCCCTATGGGCATTGCTCGCCTGGTGGTCACCTTTGAGAATGCATGCATTCTATAGGGTCTATAGTCTTCTCCTAAAGGATACATCATTTTGCATATTAGACTTTCAGGGTGGCAAGCCTTTCATAGCCACTTCATGACAGTTCTCTGCAGGTTTTGCCCTGCAGCTATATATAGTAACAGGGCACTCCATCCAAGCTGACCACTACAGACATTATTGTTATCATCATTCTGCACACAGCCTTAACACATTTAACTATGGTATGCGCAAACTAGTACCACACACTGATTACCAGAGAGTGGCACTGCCTGTGGGTCTCGGGTTCTGTCCTACAGTGAAAAAAAATTACTCAAAAAACCACAATCAACATGTTCCTTGGCAAACGTGGGAGGGATATTAACTTTTACTCTGCTATTCAAAATGTATCTACTCCTATTGCGTCTGTGATAACATCCATTTATGTCTCATTGTGAGAAAAGAAACTAGAGCACACCAGTGCTTAATTTGAGCCAGTGGTTTCAGGTGCCCGCCACTTAATTTGCACCACCAGGGCTTATGACAGTCTGCCACATGGTGGCACAGTCAGTCTAATTTTGAAATGAGCACAACAACAGTTGTTTATGAATTCAATATACTTTCAAAATGACCTATTACTGCCACCCAAGCGATTCGTATGGCTTTAGGGGAGTGGGATGGTCTGAATTGTCACACTTATAGGAGTGTGATGGTTTGCAGTTGTGTTGGTACGGTCATTGGTAGCACTGCCAGGGACAATGGGTGGTGGAAGCTGCAGTGGCCTCCTGACAAGTGCCCTGGCACTTATTTTCATACAAATGAAGCAGTGCAAGTCACAAAGGTAAACGCCAGGCCAATATTGCAAACTACCTGGACAAAATCTCATGCTGGCTTAAGGAAAAGACTATGGGGCATATTTATGATGCCCTTGCGCCTCTATGAGCCGCAATTGCGTCACTTTATTTGACGCAACGGCGGCGCAAACAATGCACCCTATTTACAATGTGACGCATCTAGGAGATGCGTCACGTTGTAAAGCCCTGCGCCATAAGGAGGCGTTTCTGCGCAGGGGGGGCGTTCCTGCGCAGGAACACCTCCTGAAAGTGGCTGAGTGAAATCTATGAGATTTCACTCAGTCACTTTTAGGGCAATGCTGCGTCAAAACCCTGCACCTGCTTGAAGCAGGCGTAGGTCTTGACGCAGCATTGTGAAGATGGGGCACCCCCGAGCCTTGCTGGAGCTGCGTCGCGCTTGCGACGCAACTCCAGCAATGCGCCACCTTTCCGGCACAGATGCATCACGCATCTGTGCTGTTTTTGCACCATGGGTGGCGGAGCTGTGGCGCACTGTGGCGCACGTTAACTGGCGCATCCCTGGGGATGCGCCAGTTAACATAAATCTGCCCCTATCTGTTTAGCTGCTGCAAGATCGTGAGTCCGGTCCTGAGTCGTGCAGCAGAAAAGGGGGTACCATTAACTTTCTGAAGCTCGAGAAGAAAAAACAGGAAAGACTCAATGAAAACAGCAGGCAAGTCTCAAGGAAAAAGTACAAAATCCAATCACGCAATATTGTTGACTTAGTGGTAACAATCACCCTCAACCAAATGCTGTTACTAATATAGTAATCTAATCATGCTATGAAAATTCACCCACTCGTCTAAGTTAATCACTGATTTTAGCTTACATTGAACCTTATTAGAAGTTCTTTTTATTTTGGTGCAGGGGTACAATTGTGGTAATTACCAGTTCCAGGCTGTATCCACACACCAAAATAGGGGGATTAAGAAGCATATTACCATGCAACAGCGATAATTATCGCTATTGCTTGGTTAGCGAGAAAAAATTATCGCCAAGCTGCGGCGATTTTTATCGCAGATAAACCTTGGTATTACCAAGGTTTATCGCAAATACGATAAAAATCGGAAAAAATGCATGAATATCGCTGAAAAGTCAGCGATATTCAGGCATTACCGAGCTAATGCTCTTAGCCATGTTATCCACCTACCATTGGATTACATGGCTAAGAACTGCTCAGGGGCAGGTGTTAGCTAAGCGCGAATATCTCCAAAAGTTGGTAATAGGAGATAGCGATGTTAGCGACTGTTTCCTCTCACTAACATCTTGGCACGCCCACTTTGCATGTCATTAGTGATAAATATCACTAACATGCAAAGCGGGGCCCAAGATGGTCGCTATCTCCTACTAGCTGTCACTAACTGGTGTTAGCGACAGCTAGGTAATAGGGAGATAATTTTATCTCTGCTTTCTTGGCTTTTAAAGCCAAAAAAGCGGAGATAAACCCCCTTGATAATATGCCCCTAAGTGTTATATTTACTGGAGAACAGCTTGTGGACCAGGAGATAGTGGGCCCAGTTCTGCTTGTTTTCCCCATTCGTGGCAAAATAAAAGGTCCAAATCCTCATCATTTTGAGGTCTATGGTGTGTGTTGCAGGGCACAGGAGCGTGGGAGGTCTGTGAGAAGTGTTTGAAGCTCTCCCCCATTTTGATGGAGAAGGGTAGAGAATGGAAGGGTGTAAACACTGCCTGTGACCCCTGGGCAACCATACAAGGTTTTGCTATGGTGTCCCTGGGATTAATGAGTTTGATGTTTGCACTCATGGTAATTCCAGGTTTCGAGATGAGATACTGGGCAAGTAGGAATGGGTGGGAGTGGTATTCACCTGAATTACTCCATTCTATAAAAAAATGAATTAACATAATCCTAGTATTATAAAACAGGCAGTCACACAGGAGGGTTGACATAAAACATTTAAAAGCATGAACAATTTAAATAAAAAACACTTAACAAACTGAAGACTGGGTCATGATTAAATCATTTTGTTTCACTTCACATGCATGGTCTACTGGGGTTAGTGGTAAAAAACCTGCAGAAGCTGTATGCATACACTGGTGCAAATGTCATGCAAAGTGTCAATGTTCAAGGAAAGAAGTAACAACACTGGATGTTTGAAGTGGAAAGCTTGAGGCCCTAATATAGGATGTACGTTGTTACAACACATGCTTTTACCACGCATGCCTTTACAATGCAGGTTTTTCAACGCAAGTCGTTACAATGACTTGCGTTGGGGGTGCTGGATAGTGAATAGTTTAATTTACTATTCCAACTCCAGTCCCCGTGGATAGTAGGGAAGGTGTTGGATAGTAAATGAAACTATTACCTATCCTACAGCGCCCCCCAGCGCAATTCGTTGTAATGTCTTGCGTTGAAAAATCTGCGTTGTAAAGGCCCTGGACAGCGACGGCTCGTGGAGGGAGTTACGGTGGGGCAGGAGGGCGGGGAGGGGGAGGGGCAGGGTGGAGGTTGCTAAAACCCGGCATATGGATAATTGCAGGTAAGTAAACAATTTAATTAATAAAACGAATTTCGTAGCTCGCACTGCATTGCATTTTGCGATGCAAGGCGCACTACGAAATTCGTTTTATTAATTAAATTGTTTACTTACCTGCAATTATCCATATGCCGGTTTTTAGCAACCTCCACCCTGCCCCTCCCCCTCCCCGCCCTCCTGCCCCACCGTAACTCCCTCCACGAGCCGTCGCTGGCCCTGGAAAGTGTAGACAAACGGAATGGTCTTAAGGAAACGCCTAAAATTCGAGTGAGGTAAGATGCCTGTAAACCTCATGCACATCTGTTAAAATGCGAAACACTTCCCTAATGTGCAGCACACACTGTTAATACCAGTGTGATTGTTAGACTTGACATCTTTTGGCGTGTTTCCCCTGTTTTTTTGTTTTCTGACCTCCTGGTTTTGACTCTGTTTCTGCTGGTTTAGTGTCTCTGTGCACTTTCTCACTGCTGTTCAGTGTTAAAGTGCAAGTGTCCTGTTGTAAATTGTGTTATGGATTGGTGTTTCCATGATTGGCATATTGGATTTACTGGTAAGTCCATAGTAAAGTGAACTGAGAGTGCCAAGGCCTGTAAATCTTATGCTACTGGTGGACTCGCAGCATGGGTTGTGCCACCCACAGAAGTAGACGGTAGTGTAGCTCTGACCTGCCACCGCAGAGTTTGCGCGCAATTTGTAACCGCCATGTCGACCTGGCAAGTGCACCCACTTGCCAGGCCCTAAACCTTCCCTTTTCTACATGTTAGTCTCCCCTAAGTTAGGCTCAAGGTACCCCTGTGGGCAGGGTGCAGTGTATGTGAAAGGTAGGACATGCCCTGATGTGTGTGATATGTCCTGATAGTGAATTGCAAGGCTACCTGTTCCCCTAGGGAGTTTGATCATAACATCTTATAAACATAACTGGCCCTGGGAACTAGGTAGAGAAATAACATTTAGTATTCCTGAACTAAGAATCTAAAGATGCATCTTTTAGTAAAGGTGATTTTTACATTCTGTGTTTGAAAATATCACTTTTAGAAAGTAGGTATTTTCTTGCTCAGCCATCCAGTAGGCCTCTGATGGGTTTGTGGATTGACTGTCTGGGTTCTGCATGACAGGGGCTGGAGAGGGGCAGTGGCTGTGGATAGTCTAGGTGGGTCAGGAAAGGGTTAAATTGACCTGAGCTGCATTTAGAGTAGCGGAGGAGATTTCCTTTCACATGAATGGGCCTGGTCTGCCTCTGACAATGCCGCCTCACCCTCCTGCCAGGAAGCGACACCAAAGAGAGCAGAACTGGTTCTGGCTGGGCACAGACACTCTCTGCTTGAGAGAACAAAGGATTTTGGGCTATAAAAAGTGGGGCCCAAACCCCTGAACTTTAGAACTCTTTTGGACCAAGAAGACTGCCAAGAAGAAGAGCTGGTGAAGCTGTGAGGAGGAACTACCACTTTGCTGAGTGCTTTGCTGTTAGCCTGCAGTGGCTACTTCTGTCTAGGGCAGTGAAAGGACTGGACTGAATTTTCGGCAATCTACTTTTGTGAGTTTCACCAAGGGCTGGAGGTAGAGCTTGCCCCCTGTTCAAGAAGTCTCAGGAACAGCAAAGACTTCAAGTTCTTCTGCTCTCAGCCCTGTGACTGTGTGTTTTGTGCTGCAATAGAAGAAAAAGCAACCCAACGCCGTCTATGAAGCAGCTGCCGACTCCGGGTCCTGAAGGCACCGCAGAGGGCACCGCCGCAATGCCGCACAGCGACGCTGGTCTCACCGACGATGCCTACTGTTGCTGCCACCGCCACCGAGCCTGCTTGCACCATGACCTGTGGGCACCGCAATAGCATTTCCTCGCTTCATGACGCCACCTTGGTATCCCCGACAATGCTGCTCCACGCTAAAATCGGCGCCACTGCTTGCACCATGGTTCGAGGGCACTGCTCGGGAAGGTACATGACGCACCGCCCTCATAATGCACTGCAGCCTTGGCCTACGACGCCGCAGCCATCGACTTCAGTTCGTCAGCCGACAACAGCGCTTCAGCAAAAACGACGACGCTGCGTGCACCGTTACTTGCCAGCACCACGACCAGCACTGCATCACTTTGTAACGTGACCCTGATCTCACCGACAACACACTCTGGCGCCGCCACTGTGCCACTGCTCGCACCACGACCTAAGGGCATCGCATGCCGCACCGCTGCACTTTGCTCCACAGCACCCACCACCTGCTAACGCCAGCACTCCTGACTGCAACGGAGAGGAGCTCGATCTGCAACGCCTGTGACTTCAAGAGCCCGACGACTCCTGCACTCACCTCCAGCACCAACGCCTGCAGATGCCGTGCTTTCGGAAGCTCAACGAGAGGTCGCCGACGCCCTGCATTTCTAAAGGTACTGTTTTGCGTGTCTTCCCGACACCGTAGCTGGTCCACGACGCTGCGGTCAGCCAGAACTTTTTGGATTTGTTTGTTCACAATGCCGTGATAGGCCTAGACTTTATGAAAAAACGGAGTCTGCTCCTGGGACAAAGGGGCAGCTGGACCTAAATTAAGTGGACTGAAAATAGTTGCTGGCCCTCACACTGGTTTCTTGTCTCAAGATTTAAGAACAAACAAACAAAGAAAAAATCTTCTGTTTGTCGGAGTTATTTTATTTAAACCCTTTGAAATTTTCAATAATTTTTATATATTTTTTTCATGAGTGAGAAAAACACTGTACAAAACACTTACACATATTTACAAAACTATTATACAACTAACATATATACAATTATGAACAGTTTATACACAAACTTCTTTTACAAAAATAGCGATTATATGTCCACAAATAGTAATTCTTTGTGAAATACCAAACCACTACAATAACCACAAGGTGAGAAAATGGCAACAAAATCTCTTTAGGAAAGATCAAGACACAACTTTGAAAATTAAGTCAAAGATGGTAAACAATAAATTCATAAATTATTATTCTCTTTCTTTTTGGTGCCTGTTTGCCGACGCGTTTCGAATCTGCGAGTAAATTTCAGATTCTCATCAGGGCTCTTTCAATGTGGATAATCTACACAAAGAGATATAAAAGAAGTTCGTTCAGTGACTGAAATCTTATGAAAATCAGTTCCCCCTAGGGGCGCTGGATGTCACAGGACAAATTACCTTCATCAATGGGCGACGTGGTCCCGCGGTCCAATTATTCTAATGAGGCTGATGTAAGCCACGGTCTTTTAATGAGACAGTTGACCTAATGTATAAAAATATGGCATATTTACTGCACAGCCCCTGTTGGGACCAATGAACAAGTGATTGTGGGATCTTGATGCTACCTAAGTGTTTTAGTTCATCTCTAACCCACAGCCTGCCAAGGGTTTTTCTAATTGTATATATATGCTAGCATAAAATTATTCCAGTAAATAACTAAATAATACAAAATGACATTAGGCTAGTTAGTATGAACTGTTTTTTAAGATATTAATTAATGACCAGTTTTTGTTGGTAGGAAGCAGTAATGGTGGCATCCCACAGCAAATTTTGTGTGTGGAATATATGCTGGTTGGGTATGTTGGTAACGTTATAATTATAGCAGGTAGTAATGCGGATTTAGAGACCAGGAATTCTCAACTGTTTTGGGTCTGTGATGGAAAATGGATGGCCTAATAAGCAACTTAACAAGAGGACTTGTTGGTTCTCCCATATGACATTTGTTGGAATATTTGTGGATTTTACGCACAGAGTACCAGTAATGTGAGATAGAACTGGGTATTTATTGTACTGGGTACGGAAATGGAGCCGTAGGCTTCATGTTGTCTGTATATTCAACCGCATTTAAGCAGAAAAAACCTGTATTTCTACAGCCACACACCAAACAGCCCCACACTGCCCCCACCACCATGGAACTCACATAGGTCCCAAACAGTGACCATTCCATGATCCCTAATACACATAGAGGAAAGCATAGGAGCACAGTATAACAGTATCATTTAAAAACATTAACGTCAAAAGGAATTGTTAGGGATTTGTAGTGCATCTTTCACTAGCAACATGGTTTAAACGTATGGCAGAGGATGTACTTGAAAGTAAACTGGATAAGACATACTGGTCATGACTGTATGTAAATTAAAGGCATTTAAATGGGGACCTGGATTTCTCGCCCCCAAAATTGCAAGGAACATTGAGAATAATGGTCCAATTGCAATGCACACAAGGTCTATAAAATGGCTAAAATTGTATGAAAATAAAGGTACTTTTACAGAGAGTTCTAACCCAAGGAAATCTAAAGACAAGTTGAGGCATGGACACCATTTTAAAATAACTCTTTGCCCAGCAGTACTAGTTACACCTCTAAAGGCAGGCAAACCCACTGATATGTGCTGCTGCTAACAGAGCTACACCTCTCCCCGCAACTCACCTTGTCTCGTCCCTTCTGGGTATGCGAGAACCAGCATGCTGCATTGGTCGTGGCTGTTCTGGGACTCGTGAGGAGGACGCCGGCTATTGTCTTTCTGGGGTTGGGAAAACACTGAGGAGGATATCGGCAGGTGACTATCCTGTTAGTCATATCGTTTGATAAGTAGCTTTGATTTGGCTGCTTCTTGCTGCGCTTGAGGGATAATACTGATTCTGATTGACTCTTGTTTCTTCTGTGGGCGACGACAGCCCCATCGTGCCCCACTCTGCTGAGTGATGTCCTCAGTGCCTGCCTGCCTGCTGCCTGCCGTGAAGAGTCACCTGGGACATATCACCACATTTGTCTTGGTGAGTCAGCTGGCTTGAGAAAGTCGGCCGGCCAGTCTCCATTCTAACTGGTGCCATTGCTACAAAGGACAGCGGTAAGCCCCTTGAAGGTGGCTTTCTTTCCTACTTGTGGGCTTTTAAACCAAGGATTTCTAGGTCTGCTTCTAGGGGCAACCAGGTTTCACACCAAATATAGCCACCCAAGGGTGTTATGGTTAAAAGGGCGCCCTGGTAGTAGGTAGCTTGGTAGGCCACTCCTATTTAAAAACTGCTCAAGTCTGACTTAATGGATGAAAAGATTTCTTCTGTTTACTATAATGGGTAAACATCTCACGTTTTCAAATCCTATGATGAATGAGGACAATGCCTCCGGCTGAAAAACTAAGTCACGTACTGCTCAAATGAAGATGGCATCATCAGAAGCAAGTCCGTCAGTAGCAGTAACTAGCCCTTTAAGCTCATAGGAAGATTTGTTGTATCAGTCGGCTAGCAGTACCAAGTCGGTAATCTCAATTATCTTGCAGGACACAATACAGGATGCCCTGTCCAATTTATCCAATGAGCATAGGAGGGCTTTGGAAGAATGAGAGGTGGCATTAAATGCAGCACCAAAAAATCCAGGAGGAAAAAATTAGATCTCTTCCTCTGAGGAACAAATTGAAGATTCCATGTCCTAAACTCCAGGAAAGGTGAAAGAATATTCACACTTTAGTAAACCCAAAATGATAGTGGCTATTTTTCCAGAACCCTTCACTAATGAGCAATGTGGTAAGTCTTCAAATTTGAGGATCATTGCTTCCTCTGTAGAACATGCTGCTCTCTTAGGGGCAACTTGTATGCAGTCATCCCTCTCTCAACAGGATACTCCTATGGTCTCACAGCTGTTGTCCAAATCTCCAGTCTCCACAGAACGAAACTCTAAGATCCATCTTCCAAATCAGCTGCAGGGCAGTGAGCAAACTGCGCAATGGGATCTGAAAACCATGCTAAACCTTATGTTTAAGAAAATAAGAGATCTAAAAGCATCACAAGCCACTAAGATTGCATCCCTGCATCACCCCCAGACAAAACTCGAGGAAGCAGATGCAAGCTTTTCAGCTAGGATGCAGGAGGCAGAGTACAGGATGAGGATCAGATGACTATACTGCAGAAGAAATCAGATTTGGTGAGAAAAGATAAATCACTTCCGGAAAACAAGATTGATGAATTCGAAAACCAGCCACGACCCTGCAACCTTCGGCTGTTAGGAGTGCCAGAAGGCTGCGAAGGGGCTCAAACTTTGGAATGGGTCTAGAAAAACCTTGGACCAGAAAATTCAGGCAATCTGACAATTACGAGAGTGCACAGGGTACCAGTGCATCCATTTTCAAATTCAGTTTTGCAAAGGACAATTTGGTTAACTTTGCAGACTATCATAATAAAGAACAGATACTCTCCACCAATTAGGTTCCCTGTTGCTGAATTGTCTCTGATATGTCAGCAGCACGGCGTCGAAATGAGTTTGTGAAGGTGCTTTGTCTATTTAAGGCCCAGTGTGCAGGCAGCAATAGCGCAACAGTCCAAACTATGTGTGCTAGTAAAGGGCAAATTCCACTTGTTTACAAACTTTGAAGAAGCACAAGATATGTTGCAATCAATTTTTACCCAGAGGGTTTAAAAATAAGGAGAGATTTTTTATTATGATTAATGATGGGAAGTGAGGGGTGGTTGTTCCCTCAAAGTGCTCCAACATGGCACTCAGCAGGGGCGTCTATCCAGGGTCCCTTCCAGTGAGGGTAGAGAGGGGCATGGTGGGCTATTCCCCTCCTTCCAGGGGTGAGTGGCTGGGTCGGGGAGGGTGTTGGTGGTGGGGAGTACGAGTATTAAAAAAGAGCAGAACCATAGATGGGAAAGTAATGTTGGAAAATGTTTCTGCTTTATTGGCTTCTATGAAAAGGCTTTTTGGAAATGGGGGCTGAAGTACGAATGATATTGGTCAATGTCAATGGGCTATCCAATAAGCATAAGTACAAGGCTTTACTTAAATGGCTAACCTCTTTCTCACCCCAAATTATGTTTTTGCAAGAAATGTATTTAAAGTCAAATTACCCAAAGTTATTTATTCCTAACTACTAAACAAAGGCATACTTCACTTCTGCTAGGTTGGCCATGAGGGGTGTTGCAATCTATTTTGGACGAGGGCCAGCCTGCAATATCATGCAGGTCCAGAGGGACCCCGGAGGCAGGTGGATCTGGATTACTGCTGGAGTGAATGGATTTTGACAATCCAAAATCTAATATTAAAATCAATGATTTGATGAGAGGAATCAGTGGGTCCAATAATAGTAGGGGGGATTTCAACTATATTCAGAATCTAGCTAGGGACACCTCGTATAAAACGAAAAAAACATTTGAAGCCAAATACTAAAATGGTATTAGATGTTATGATCCAAGATTATGAACTGACTGATCCATGGCACAGAGCCCATTCGGGAATGTCACAAAAACATATTATTCTTGACGATTTCAGTCCACTTTGCACATTGATCACTTTCTTATTTCTTGTTCCCTTAGGTGTCTTTATTCTCAAATATGGGCTAACTCTTTTTCAGATCACCAGACTTTAGTGTCAAGATAGAACTAGATGTAAGGTGAGGGCAGATGGTTCATCTCCTTCTTTCTAATCAGGAATGGTTGATGAATAAAAAAAATGGATCAAAGAATTCTTCCAGGTTAATAAGGGTTCCGCGATACATTTTTTGGTGTGGGGTGCCTTTAGGGCTATACTTTGCGGGTGGATGGTGGCCTTTATGGCCGCTCAATCCAAATTGCGGCGCATACGAATCTCTCAATTCCAACTTGCGGTTGCTACCGCAGTTCAGATGATTGTGAGTCCACTGATCAAGCAAACGGCTGCGGTTCTGTAGTTGGCTAGAGCTAAACAAGATCTAAAGGAAGTTTTTGTTCTCGAAGAGATAATTAGCTTGCAGACATTTAAACAAGTTTATGAAGAAAGCCAGATGGTCGGTAAATTTTTGGCCTGGTCATCTAGGGTGAAGCTGGAAGCTTCATTAATTACTGAATTGCAGGGCCCAGGTCAGGGGTTCTGGCCTCTGAAAAGGTCAGAGGTTGGGAAAATCTTCCTTGTGCATTATAGGAAATTTTATGTGACTAAATACACGGTTTCAAAAGAAGTAATACAATTCTTGGATATTAATCTACCAGAAGTCTCAAATATCCAGGCAGAGGAATTAGGGGTCGAGATTCCAGCATCAGAAATTCATTAAGTTATATAGCCTCAATGTCATCTGGAAAGGCCTGCGGGAATGATGGTCTTTCAATAGAGTTTTATAAAGTGTTTCGGGAAATACTAATAACCTTTTTAGTAGAACTCTTTAATACGGTGAGAAATGGTGGAGAGGTTTCACCACTATTCAATGAATTGACTATTGTTAGTTTTGTTACAAAGGAGCAGAATCCCCATGAAATCATCCCATATGGACCCATTAGCATACCAAATTCCGAGTATTGCAAGTCTGGGCTAACCGAATCACGCCTATCGCCCTGAAGGCTATTGAAAAAGCTCAGACTGGCTTCCTGCCAGGAAGACAAATGTTTTCCAATACAACCTTTTTAATACATGCGATTTAATTTTTTAAGACCAATAAGATACCCGCACTTATAATGATGGTAGATGCTGAAAAAGCTTTCGGCCTTGTCAATTGGGATACTCTGTTTTTTGCTCTTAGGAGGGTGAGGTTTCCTAGTTTAATAATTAATATGTTTTATAATAAATATCAGGGCACGTAGGCGAAGATTTTCTTTAATTCTAGCATAACCGGAACCATAGATATACATTGGGGGACTTGTCAGGGCTGTCCCTTATCACCTGTACCTTTTACTTTATTTATCAAACCACTGGCAGCCAGGATAAGAGCAAATCAGGAAATTGAAGCAGCAATTGAAGGCATGTCCAAACTTAAACTGACTGCGGACAATATAATTTTATATCTTAGGCCTGAAGAACACAACATAAGAAGAATCTTGGCTGAGTCCGAGCAGTTTCAATCTATTGGTGGGTACAAAATTAATCATACCAAAACAGAAATACTGATGTGTAAATTTTTGGGTAATACTCTTCCTGGTAGCTTTCAGTGCCCTGTGGTTTTGAGTGATCAGATTTGATATCGCAAGTCTATGTAACTAATTCTTACGTCAAGCTCTATAAGCTGAATTATGAGGCTGTGTTAAGAAACATTAGAGAACTATTGGATAGATTGTCTCTTCTCCCTTGTACACTTATCAGCCGGGCCGCCCTTATTAAAATGTCAACTTACTTCTAGTAATCTTCTTACTTATAAATGTTCAATAAAAATCAATACAGCATTTTTTAAAGAGTTGGATGTACTTTTTTGACAGTTTGTTTGGAGTAAAAAGGTCCCCAGATTACAATATCCAGTACTACAACTGGCAATAAATCACAGGGGGCTGACATTGCCCCAGATTCGCACATATCATGCAGCCTCTCTCTTAGATATTTTGGTTTGTATAGTTGATTTTAAGGGTTCCTTAGATAATTTTTTGGGGAATAAAATGGGTAAGAAAGTGGGATCACATCTCCTAGTATTCATAAAGACAGCCAAACTCCCCAAACACACAAGGTATAAGACATTACAAGACCTTCATATAAGACTCCAGAAACTAAATTCTAATAATGCTCTAGCGGCTGGTTATGAACATCTACAATTAAAGGAATGTAAGATCTTAGGGCTATATATCCAGTCTAGACACTTAAGGTTTTGGAATGCAAATGGCTTCAGCGAGCTGGATCATTTTCTGTAGGGAGGGAGTTGTTTTACCTGGCAGGAAATGTTGGCTAGGTGTGGGATCATAGTAAGCTATTTTTTGGGGGATTTATACAAATTATCATTTAGTCAAAAAAATATTGTCTGGTATCCTGCGCGGGTCCATCATCATTAGCGGGCGCTCATTTTGAAGCAAGGTTGAGAGGGGTGGGTAATTGGTATGGATTTCTGCAGAATCAAGGGGAAAACCATCTAATAAAGAATTTTTTGTTAAAATTACAGAGACAACCCAATGCTCATTTTCTGAGGCTGAGTGGTAGACGATCTTGAAACTTGATAATAATGCCTTAAGGGCTGATAATTTGAAGCATATGTCTTTTTTGTCATGATGGATGGCGTATTATACACCTAAAGCCCTCCACAGGATGTGTTCAGATTTGGAAGATAGATGCTTTTGTTGCCGGCAAATAGGCGGAGGAGATTGGCTTCATACTTTCTTCACATGCCCATTGCTGAAATAATTTTGGCATAAAAATGGCGCTCTCTCTTGGCAGAGGCTTACAGAGTCAAATAGACCTGGAGGCAGAAGTGGCACTTTCGGCCTGTCAAAACAGAGGCAAATTTCCCCAAATATAAAAGGCAAGGAAGTTTTAATTTTCATACCTCCTTAGTGGCTTGTTCCTTGATTCTGCAGAACTGCAAGACAAATAGAGTCCCTACATAGTTAGAATCACATAAGAAAATGATCCATACGAGGAAATTCAAAGAGGCCTATGCTAAAAGGGTTGGTGCAAATAAAAGATTTACGTGAGTTTGGAATTCCATGGAACAACTATGGAAGGATTTCTAGTGCTGCTATGATAGAGTCAACTTGCGATTATAGAGAATTTTGGATGGAGGATAGCATTGGAAATGAATGGAAACACTTTACCCATTCTCGCACAGCTGTCCCAGAAAAGATATGAAATTTGCACTTTTTAAGTGAATTTTTCTATCTATATTGCACTAGTATCTAGGGCAGGGTGGGGTTCAGACAATTGATGGTAAGTTTTTTCTTGCTTTTTGTAATGTCACAAAGCGCAACCTAAACCTACTCTAGCCACAATGTACTTTATTCCTCTTTAAGGCGGGCCGAAGATAATTGCATTTTAGCAATAAATGATTCCAGTTTTGTATCACTTTTATTATCAAGTCTATTTAGTTGATTCAAAAATATTATTATTATTCAGCTTTTATGATTTATGATGTAATGAATTAGTCTATTCTTCTGCTCAATAAAAAATATTTTTTACAAAAAAGGATATAAAAATATGCATATAGGGGTTGGGGGAGGCAAGGAGTTCTCCTCCACACCTATGTAGGCAATATTAGGGTTAGCAATAAGGTATTTAAAAGCAAGTGATATTGGTCAAAACTGTGTGGTATTTATCAACAAGGCTAGTTTTTTGCATTCACTTCAACCCCACGATCAGTGAATCTGTCCAGCTCCCTGCCTATTCACAAATGAAATTTTCTGAAAAAATGAAAGTTTTCATATTCTCTACAAGGAGAATATACATTTTTATTGGCACAAACATTTACTATCAATTGATAAACAAATATCGGAAAATCTTACAATATATTACATGGCGCTCAAGAGATCCTCAGTGTAAATTATCACCACTTGGTTTATGCAACCCAGACACTGGTCCCCGCTGGTAATAATAAATATTAATTAGAACACTAATGCTGCGCACTTTCCGATCTGTCTCATGTCTGGACAATGATGATAATTACTCTCCAACTCAATGGTTTTAATAGAAGGATAAAAGGATGAATGTTCCCACAGAGACTCAGATCTTTTATCTCCAGGTTACATAAAGATCTCTACAATGGATACATTAGTCTTCTGATCTATCTTCCCATACAGTAGTGGTAAATGTGTCCTCACTTCCAACCACATGAGCACACATGTACTGATGAAACTAAGGATAAACATTTGGTCATTTATTTTATGCTTAACCTTTCCGCTCCCACGGGGTACTTTGGTAGGGCTGCAGGTGCTTGTTCAGCCTCTTCTGTAACACAGATCACAAGGGTGCACATCTGTCACCGGCCTGATCCAAAGGTTGTGTTTCCTCATTACCGGTCACTCACTGGATCGGCCTGCAGTTGGATTCTGTGCCCTGTGAAAGGCAGGCTGCCTGAAAAGTGATAAATGGCCCAGCAGCTTCAAATAGTCAGTCTACCTATCACCAAGGAACTGCCCTCAGGGCAAGAGCTGATTTTTGTCCTCTCTGGGTGCAGTGCATTACTGCAATAGGGTGCACTGACCAGATATGTACCCAGTGCACCCATCTAAAGATACGTGTGGATGCAGACCAGGGCAGTGAGTCTTATTCATATTACAGACCCCAGCGCTCAATTAATGACATCTGCTGCTACGTCACTTCAGATATGAAGAGGCATCCATAGAACTGTGAAGCTTTGGTCTGAATAGATGGAGGTATAGATGAACTCCTCTACTCTATCCGTGTAAATACAGTGGATGTAGTAACAATTTCCACTGCTTTTTGAGGTGAACCTCCACCCATCAGACAGGGGCCCAGGTAGTGTTGTAGCCTAACTTGCTGGGACATCGAATCTCCCACAATCCACCCCAAGAGTTGTGTAACATTGTTGTCACCTGCACTATATACCCCAGAGTCCACTTCCCAATATATGTTATTGCTTAAACTACTGACGCTGTGTGAGCTAATCTGTTTGCAATGGATGTGTGTTGTTCAACTTAAATATGCACCAGATACAAGGACCCTGCACACTGCATAGAATAAAGTTCATAGGTGCTTAGCACTTTTTTAAAAATGTTGGTGCTTACTAAAACAAAGTTGCCAAGTGGTGTCCAAGTTAAAAAAAAACTTTGTATACTTTGATATTTAAGGACAGATTCATAATGTTAAAAGCATTGGCTGAAGGTGTTTCATGTCAAGGGACATGGCCACTTGTCAGCTCTGCTAACGTTCTGATTAAGAAGCTGACTAAATACTGCAAACTACTTTTAACCTTAATGAGAGATCTGCTTTCATGGCCCACTGTGGGTGAAGGAACCCGTATTTGAAAATGTGTGAAATTGTTTCTTGGTCATGTGGCAGTCTAGAAATTGAAATTATTTTTGATCCGTGCTCAGAGCTTTCATTTGTGTGTTTATTTTGCAGATTGAACATCTAATTTAGGGGCTATGCGAAGTGAGAGTTGGTTGAATGTTATTATTGTGGGTAATGTGCCTTTTACACCATACTCCTACCAATTAGTTTGTTAACATGTGATGTTTGTTTGTTTCTTGTGCATACCATGATTTGGTGACACCTTTAGCCACAACAGCACTTTCCAAGATTTAAGAGCACATAATTCTAAAGCTAAACATGAAACTGCAATGCCCAGAATTCAGATGTCTGTTGACTATAATTCAAGGGCAGGCTGACAATGTTGCATCAAAACTCAACAGATATGAAGTTTTTAAATAGGATGGGTATTTTCTGATCATACTTAAATGTCCCTAGATGCAAGCCCTGTTGGCCAACTTATCCCACTCTCATCAGATTGTAGTAGCACTGTGGAGTTGACCCCAATAAGTGAGGGAATTGTTGAGATACATTCATTATCTGAATTCAAGTTAAAAATACCGAATGGTATACTACAGATATATGCTTTATTTGGTGGTACTTAGATATGGATAAAAAAGAACAAAAGCTGGATGTTTTTGGGTGCAATGGCCTCGCCATCTTTAAAATGTGGTGACATGTTTCTACCCAAACAAGTGCCATGTAGCTGGTTAGGGGAAGAAAGAAAAATTATAGTCTCTCTTCCATTTGCAGTAGCTGCTCCCAGTTTTTGGCTTTGAAATTCTGATCACTAGGCTGGTGATTTTTTAGGAAATCAATAAAAGTTAGACATTGTTGTCTGTCAAATAAAAACTTAACTCACCAAATATACGAAATTACTTCACACTTGTCTAAACTATCTCCAAATAATTATTTGTGCAAACAGATGTGTGTGGCCCTGCAGTCCATTGCGGTTGCTGTGCCTGTATAACAATCAATCAACCAAAACAAAACAGACACACAGGGGCAGATTTACAAGCCCCTTGCGCCACTTTTGCGTCACTTTTAACATGGGAAAAGTGACGCAAAAGTGGCGCACGGGACTTGTAAATCTGCCCCACAAAGTGGGGTTGGGCACTGGACCATAAGCAGGGCAGGGAGCACTGGGGAGCAGAGGGAGTAAAAAGACAGCATGCGGGGAGGATTCCAGAATAAAGGCAAGGGGAAGAGTAAGGAAATACATGCACTCTCAATGGCGGGGAAGGATTTACCACATCCAGTGTAACACTCCGATAGTCATGAAGAAGGGTCTGAGCCAAAGCAAACTTCATGTATATTTTATGCAGTGGAAACAATAGGTATTCCTCAGGCAGAATATAAACGTATGTACAGGTTAAACAAACTGAAAACTTGGGAGCTAATATTGCTGCGCTCTTGTCTTCTCTCTCTCTCTAACTGCCACTCGCTTCCACTGCATCTATTGTCTCAGAATAAATCATTAGCCGAATGTCTGCTTTGCTCTCTGTTGTCCACCATAGCTCGGCTGCTCCCTCTAAAAGTACATGACTGGGCTAAAGTCATAGAAACATGAGCCTGGCCCAGTACAACTCATACCTGGTTATGCCTTTGCCAATATCTTCCTCTGGTGTGTACTTACAAATACCCATTCCTGTTTTTATATATAGGGTATACGATTATGCAAAGGGGAGTAATAACCTGGTTTACATCTGCAGTTAGATGTTACCTGTCTTGGCTCCAGCTGGGCTGACAGCATAACAGACCAGGGTACATAAATCAATTCGAGTTTCCATCCTTACAGCAATTTAGTTTTGAATATTTAACCAGCAACAGCCAGGTATGCAGTGAAAACCACATGCCACCCAGCAGTTGCCCTATTAAGATATGCTAAATGTTGATTGTAATATTTCTCAATCTAGGTGCCACTGGCTGATGTTTATAGTGCCTCGTTCTCCTACCTACATCTAAGAAATCAAATGAGAATGAGTGGGTCCCAGTGGCTTCATTTAACTGCTCCGTGTATAAGGGACTGCTCAGGGAGCCTTGCAATCTCCAGGCAGCCCAGTTTCTGGCAGCTTTTAGGTCTTTCCTACAGACAGGTTTAGCTGTATGTTGTTGAAAGATCTTTTATAGGCAATATCAGCATGTGGGCTTTGGGTCGGCACATTGCTTATCATTAGCTGGTTTTCTTGCCAATCTGATTTGCTTGCTTCTTATTTGCTGGCGTTCCTTTCTTTGTCTTATTTATGTCCCTCCCATGGAGCATATCTTCATTACCAACAATGGATGACTTATATACTTTTGTTTCCTTGCTTTCTCTCCATCTCCCCTAAGTGTTGTTCCCTCTTCATACCCCCACCTCCTTGGTCTGCGTGTTTCTCCCCCGCCTCCAGCCCTCTGTTGCGTTTTCCCCCACCCATAAGCATCCCACTTTTTTTATATAAACTCCTCTCTATCAATCTCCAGCTTCTCCCTGCTCGCCACCATTAATCAGCATTTATTTGCTCCCCCCAATCAGTTCCTACCCTCCACATTTAGTTTTTTCCATTTTTCATTTGATTTTAACATTCTAGGAGAGACCGGCAGGCTCAATCTGCTACTGGTTTGAGCATTACTGTACAGGCGCCTTGGTGCAACTTCATTTTTTATCATTTACAGCTCCAAGGACATCTGCTATCTGGGAATAGTAGATTAAAAGAAAAAAACAAAATGGCTGCCACGTCATGACGCATGCATCATCATACTGTGGCTGTCATAGTGTCATGATGCATACGTATGAATGTATGATGACGACCACACTTGTATACATCATTGCTGTTTTTTTGCACATGCTCAATAACCATTTTGTTATATTTGGTGATGCTGAACAATATCATAAAAAGCATTGGCACAACCAATATGCCTGCATTTACAAAATGAAATGTCAAGATGTACTAGCTTTGCCAATATTTGTCTGACATGCTGTGTGCAGACTGGCAAATGAACTTTTCTTCATTTGTCGTAGAAGGATTACATTCCAAATATAAGGCAGATTTCAGAACCGAGATACCAGTACTTGAAAGCAGTTTATCACAGAAGCAATAAATCAAGTAGATAGAAAACATACCACGTGACTCAAATGCATATCCTAGGCAGCACATCAGAAAGGAAAACAGATATTTCAACAAAATGTCATTATAGAAGGTGATACATCAAACAGAAAATGCCCACTCGCTCTTTTTTCTTAGACGTATGTTAAATCTGTGAATAAGGAGCACAGCAAGGACTGACTTTTATGAGCTGCTCTGTGTTATCACTATATTACATACTCTTTGAAAAAACACGTCATTACACGCCCTAAAATGTCTATGAGAGATCCTTGTTTACATGATGTTTTCATAAATATTATATGTGCACGTGTCGCTAATACTCACATTCTTTTTCCCTGTGAATGTGGTTTTACAGAACGTACATGGCTTAATATAAAGAAAGAATCATCATATTCTCAGAAAACATTGTAGCTATATTGCAGGTTATTCTTGAAAAATTCAGAGCTCTGGTTCTTTGTTGATTTGGTGTCAAATAATGTATTAAAATGCACTCTATTTCCAATATTTGTTTGACTCTCTCTTAACCATGGGTGTAGGACTACTTTACGCTTGCATAATTTGTGTAGTTTGTGCAAATATGTGCTACGTGAATTGCACGAGCACAGTGCAAAAACGCGTAGCGTAGCGGGCATTTTTTGCTTGCTCTCGGTCCTCAACGTCAAGTTGGTGACCGTGAGCGAGCAAAATGACATCCCGGCGAGACTTTTTCCTTGTTCGCGATCAGCAACATCAAGTTAAAATTAAGAACGTGTGGGACCTAGTACACTAAAGCAATGAAGATGTAATCATCTGCAGAGCGACAGAATGCTGCAAAAAAGCCATTTGTGCTGTTTCAAAGGAACAGGTCCTCTTATTTGAGCAACGTACAAAAAGACTCTTTATAGGTCAACTTAGGATCTACTACTTGTCAGTGCCAGAGAATTTTTCAGTAGACCATAATTATGTGTTGTACACTCTCTAATCTAAACTTTTGCAGGTTGCTGAGCAGCCGCGGCCGGCAGTGGGAGTACCTGCAGGGCGGTGACTTGGGGAGTGGGAGGGGCAGGGTGGTGGGTAGTAATGTATGGATTATGGAATTTTACAGGTAAGTAAACATTTAAATAAATAAAACGAATTTCGTTGCACGCACTGCATCGCATTTGGGGATGCAGTGTACTCAACGAAATTAGTTTTAGTTATTTAAATGTTTACTTACCTGGGAAGCTCCGTAATCCATACATTACTACCCCCACCCTGCCCCTCCCCTTCCCCACGTCACCGCCCTGCAGGTACTCCCATTACCGGCCGCGGCTGTTGCTGAGGATGCATGTGACAGGATTCTGATCACATGGGCCCCACTGTCTGCTGGGTGATTGAAGGTCAACCATGGTGACCTCGCCAGCCAAACCTAAGACAACCTCAATAACTGTATTACATTCTATCTCACAGGCACACTGTAAATGAATGTTTGATGTAGGTTCAATCAATCTGTCAGGGGTTTATGAAGCGCAGCTACTCACCCGAGAAGGTCTCTAGGCGCTGTAGATAGGGGGGTCCATGCATGGATGTTCAATCGAAGAGCCGGGTCTTGAGATCCATCCTCAATTGGGTCAGCAACGGGTAATGCCGGAGTTGGAGGAGCAGGGTGTTCCAGGTCTAATTCCATCGTTTTCAGGTTCCACATTGAATGAAGTGTGATGTATCAAGGATTTCATTAAGTGCAAGTGAAACTGAGTGAAAGCTGAGATCATTGTGGAATTAATTAATTGATTTCAAACACCGTGCCTACATTTCTCACAGTATAAGGAAATGTTGAGATAAGAAAAAATGATTATATTTGCTAAGAGCTTTCAATTTGATTTTGAACTGCTGGGTAAATCCATGAACTGGAACTGCTGAGTGTCAACAGCATAAGAGTGATTTTGAACACCCAGGTAAAAATGATCAAGGGGTTCATTCTATCTTATAAATGGCCATCATTATAATCATTTTGCATTCTGAACATTGAGCCCTTCTGTCAAGATTAATTGCAAAGTATTCTCTAAGCAGTTGTTTTGTTTGTTTGAGAGTAAACTATTACTCCTACAGGGTAACTGGATAAGTAGGTGTTTTGAGGATGTCCATGGTGTACACGACGGTGGCCTTGATGTTCCTGATGTACAAGTCATTAAGGACTGTGGGAACTCTTCCAAAGCATTTGACTTGTTTAATCATTCTTTGCCTCTGTCCTAAAATAACAGCTGAGGAGCACTTCTGAGAAGTCGGTATGGTTGATCAGTGACCTTTATTGCAAGGGCCAAGCCCAGGCCACGATTGATCCTTATGCAAGCCGTATGAACATGGTTAGTTGGAGTAATTCAGATTTGTCCTCTAGTCGCTTTTCCTGTTTAATCTATTTACTGATGATATGGATATAGAGCAGGCTAATACTTTGTTGGGGAGCTCACATTGACATGGGTACATGGTGACATATGACATGGTCCTATGTGATTTCATGTTGTCAGGCCCGCAATGGGCCCTATATTTTCTTTATAACTACAATATTAAGAACTCCTTGAAGACTGCCTTTATTAAGACCCAAGTAAGGTCCATTGCTTGAGCTTAAAATGTTAGGAGATGGCAGCTTAGGTAGCAGAGAGAGGAAAGTTGAAACACGTTTGTAAATATTGCTGTCTAGGTATCTTGATGGTTAGGTGACTTACCTCTGTTCCACTGTGGTGTTCGAAAACATGGCTAGTTATCTTAAGAAGCACCAGAAACGCATGATTAAGCTTTTCAGGGTGATTGATTCCTCCACCATAAAAAACTCATCAGTGGCAAAGATAATGTCTGGGGTATCACCTGGAACGCCTATGCAACTTGAATATCATACTGAATGACAAGGATGGTAAGAAGTACGGATTGTACTTCCTGAAAGGTAAAGCTATTTTCCAGTTTAAATTTCCCTTTTTTCTATTTACCAGTCTATTTCTTAAACACACTACTATCTGAAAATGACACCAGGCACAAAAAAAGAGATTGAAAACGACTAGAAATGTTAGCTCTAAATAGAATAAATATAATCACAAGCATGTTACTGAACAACCTCAAAGGTTTTAATCATACAGTTCCTCCAGGCTACTTAAAACAACATATTTCAGTTTTTCAAATGAAATAAGAAATGTGGTTTATGGGGCAATGATGTTTGTTGGTAATGTGTCAAAAAATGTGATACCTTGTCAGTGGTGGCCGGCAGCCCTGGGATCAATTCTCACCCCAAAATACGTAGTATAGAACCTGGGGGTTATGATGGACTCTTCACTTTCCTTTCAGGCCCACACCAAGCAGTTAGCCGCATTGTGTTTTGGCATCTTGCAAAGCTTAAGACCCATTCTAACATATTTTGCCCCCTCAGTCCGTCAACTTATCGTGCAAGCTACCATCATCTCACGTCTGGACTATTCAAACTCTCTTCTCCTGGGGGTAAACAAAGTAGAAATAACAAGAATGCAACGCATTCAAAATGCGGCGGCCTGAGCCTTGGTGGGTCTGCCAAGTTTCTGCTCAGCTTCCAGCACTATCCGTAAATTGCATTGGCTTCCCATTGAAAGACGCATTCACTATAAAACACTTAGCATTTCTTTTAAAATTCTGAAAAGCGCTAGCCCAGCCCTGCTGAGCAACTTGATCTCGCACTATCGGCCACATGCATCAACCTATTTAGGAAGTGCAAACGGTGCGAATCGGTAAATTCGACCGTTTGCGATTCCTAAATAGGTTTTTGGGATGCATCAAACATTTTTGGCAAAATCGCTATTTTTAGCGAATTCCAAAAATGCGATTGCTTTTAAGGAATCGCAAATTTGCGATTCCTTAAAAGCAATGCATGATTACTTTTAAAATTGCGAATTCGCAGTTAGGGGGTGCAAATTACCATGAGGGTGAACCTCGTGGTAATTTGCGAAAATGTATTAAAATGCTCAAAATTGCATTTTTAAACACTGTCATGTTACAGACACACATGTCCTTAGGACATGTGTGTGTGAAACATGCACTTCAAAATACATTTCAGGGGTGCAGTGGGGGGTCCTTTGGACCCCCCCTGCACCCATGGAATGCATTAACATTTTGCTAATCGCTAATTGAAATTCGCAAAATGTCAATGCCTTCCCATTGATTCCTATGGGCCTTTTGGCCCATAGGAATCAATGGGAATTGCGAAATCGCAAATTAGAATTCGCATAATTTTTGCGATTCAGTAAAAATTGCAATTTTTACCGAATCGCAAATATTATGCGATTTAAATCATGCATCCCATTTTGCGATTCCTTATTTGCGATTCCTTAAAAATCGCAAATAAGGAATCGCAAAACCGTACTTTGATGCATGTGGCCGTATGTTCCTTCGCGCCCCGTTCGCTCAGCAGAGCTATACTTAGCAACGGTGCCTAGAATCAAGCTTTCCAGGACAGGTGGTCGGGCTTTCCGATATCTTGCGCCTAAGTTATGGAATTCTCTTCCGGTTCACATCCGCGCTATTGACTGTTTGACATCCTTCAGAAAGGCTATAAAGACCTTTTTGTTTCCATCGCCTTAGTCTCCTCTGGTAATTCCCTTAGGCTGGCCCTCACTGTTATCATTTCCTCTTGTGCTATCGCCAGGACGCCCCTTAGCTGGGGCAGCTGTGCACTTTACAAAAAGGATAACAATATACTGTATTGTTATGAAAGGGGTTCAATTGTTTGGAAAGCAGTGCTTTTCTTGACTAGGCTAGTTTAAGATCGTATGTCCTATTATGGAAACGGTGCATTGTCTCTTGAAAAAAAGGTGCACTGGGCCCAAACAGGGACACTGAGCCCTATTACGATGAACAGGCTGCTCTCATGGCAGTCTTCAACTCACACTGTCCTGGGGGCAACGCATTCAGTGAAATACAGAGCGGCTGCTTTAACACCATCGCTGCTGCTGATATCCCCCTCCTGTACTGGGCCATAATGTTAATGGGTGTGGTCATGACGAGCTGAGCTCGTCATGAGCACACGAGAGGTATACCTCATGACGAGCTGAGCTCGTCATGAGCCTTTTTTGACACAATGTGTCAAATAAGGGCCTTTTTACATTTGTGCCTAGGTCTATAGAACTAATGCTGTCTTTTCTCTCTCCTTTTCACAATAATTTTTTTCTGTTAAAATATCCTCCTGTTGCTATGAATATTCTGTCCCTGCCTCAGACCTGGTCTGCTCCTGTGCCTCACCCATATCCTTCTCTATCGGTACCTTTTCTGCAGTCCTCCAGTGCTGCCTTTCTTCTTCTTATTGGCTGAGCGCAGATGGCATCAGCAGAAACGATGGAAAGACTAACACACCTGTTACATTCCAATCTTTCCTCTTTTCTTCCCTTCCCCTTTAAGTGCATGCGACTGGTTGTGTTTCATAATGTATTCTATGTTCTTAACAGAGCTTTCTTCATGTAACATTCTGCTCTGCATTGTCAGTTGTATCCTGATGCTGTTGTACTTAGACCCTATGCTCTGCTGAGAAATAAACCTTTTAAATTATACCTTGTTCCTTGGATTTCTACAAATTTTGGCGACGAGGCTTATTCACTCCTGCCATTGCCAGCAGAGGAGCGGAGTTTTGGACCCATTTTATTCATTTTTACTTCATTTTTGAACTCTTCTGGATGCATCTACTGCCTGCTATTTTTTTTTCAACCTTGAAATTATTTCTACCACTTCATTACGACTTCTACTTAAGGTAAACCTGGATTTTTCTACAATTTCGCCGTCAATCTACAATTTTACCACATTGCATCTTTTAAAATTTTGCTGTACCTTCGTAAAGCCGCGCTGCTTCGAATCTTCACACACGGAGCTGTCACGTCATTAATCCTATCTGACGTGTTTGCCGACAAGCCTCCGTTCTTCTAACAAGAGACCACGCATGCGCGTCTGTGTTTCCTTGGCAACGGAAATCACAAGCGCAAGCGCCACGTCTTTATACAAACGCGTCCTTGGTTTCCTGGCAACGGACGTCAAAGCGTCATCACACGCTCCCTAACAACGGAAGCGCCATTACGCGCTGAATAACAAACGAAGCAACGTCCAACAACCACAATCAAAGCGGCAATATCTCATTAAATAAAGCATCGGAAACGGCGTTTTCTACAAAGCGACTTGCATTTTCTTCACAACTTCAGTTACAGAACGCTTGCAAGTATTTATTTACTATGAAATGTTTATTTCATTAATGTTTACATTTTAAACGTCCTTATACATATGCAATGTAAATATTTTCTCAAGTTCTACACATTTTGTTTATTTTAATTTAATATTTTCACCACTATTCTTCATAATGCAATTTGATCCTCCATCTAAGTTTCTTCAAACCAAAGGTGATCCACCTATACCTTGGTCTAGATGGAAAGAAGAATTTTTTAATTACATGCGTGCTATTGATGGAGAACGCATGGGTTCTGAGAGAAAGAAAAGCATTCTTTTACATTGCATTGGCTCTGAAGGACAAGAGATTTTCAGAAATTTACCCCAATTGACTGTTCCTACTGGAAGTGGAGATACTTTAAATGTTTATGTTGAAGCTTTAAATAGATTAGAAAAAAGATTCAAACCTACCGCTAATATTGCCCTAAATCGTTTTAAATTCTACACTAGAGCACAAAAACAGGATGAATCTTTTGATGACTTTTTGACTGCATTGAGAGCATTGTCCATACATTGCAATTTTGGAGCAATGACTGATGAAATGATTCGAGACCAGATAATCGTTCATGTCAAAAACAAAAAGACTCAAGATAAACTATGGTGTTTGGGTGATCCTAATTTAGAAGAAACTATTGCTATTGCCAAATCTACGGAATTATCTGAAAAATGGATGGATATTGTGGTTAAACAAAATTCTTCTTCAAATAAAACCACAACAGAAGAAGAAGTATGCATTGTCAAGCCAAAAGGAGATTACAAAAATTTTTCTTCCACACAAAAAGTGAATAAAACCTCCTACATGGGAAGCAATAGGAGAACAGAATTTAACAATAACTTAGTCTGTTATAGATGTGGGAGCAAATCCCATATTGCTTCATTTCAAGGCTGTCCCGCTTTGAACAAAGAATGTAGTGTGTGTGGTAAGATTGGACATTTTGGCAATGTTTGCAGGGAAAAACGTTTCAATAATCAGTCTCGAATGTTACAATCACGACCATCTTCTAGTAACTTTACTCCTGCAAAGGTCTCTTCTATTACAGATACCGAAGAAGACATACAAGTTCTAGATAGAGGCTATGTTGTTTCTATTGTACATTCAGGTCGTGTTTTGTTCACTTGTAAAAAATCACCTAAATGCATCTTTAACATTTTTTCTGTTCAAGTAGAACTCATGGTAGATTCAGGGTCGCCTTGGACCATTATTACCATGGAATATTTTAAAGAAAAATTACTAGGTGTGTGTGATATTGCTAATATAGAAGTACCTGATATTCTTGCTGATGATTTTAATGGTGCTAAGATTAATGTTGAAGGTTACTTTAGAGTACCTTTAACTTTCAGAGGTAGAATGGCTCATATCAAATTGTATATTGCTGCCAAAGGCGTAAATGTTCTGGGATGGCATGATCAGTGGGAACTTGGCATCACACTAAATCCACGTGCCAAAGATCCTGTGTCATTATGCAGCGATCAAGATATGTTAAATAGTGAACAAGAGATGATTAATTTTATCTCTCCTTGTTTTGAGGAGAAGAAAAATATGTCCTTTTGGAGCAAGAAATTCAACAAGGTGTTTTGTGATCAGTTGGGTAAATTGAAGAATTTCACGCATAAAATTGTACTTAAGGATGGAGCACTCCCTGTCAAACAGAAATTAAGAGGTGTTCCTCTTAATGTTAGGGATGAATTGAAAGAAATGTTGAATGAGTTGTTGAGTGAGAACATTATTGAAGCCATTGAATCCTCAGAATGGGTTTCCCCCATTGTTCTCGTGCGCAAACCGGACCAAAAATTGAGGGTCTGCATTGATTTAAGAGCTTTAAATGCTAATATCATTATTGACTGCCACCCTTTACCTAACATTAATGAGCTTGTGTCTCTTTTTGATGGTGCGCAGATTTTTTCTACTTTAGACCTTAGGTCTGCGTATCATCAAATTGAGCTTGCAGAAGAATCTAAAAAGTATACAGCTTTCATCACTCCTTTGGGTTTATTTCAGTACAGAAGGATGCCTTTTGGATTAGCTTCTGCTGCTTCTGTATTCCAACGAGTTATGTTCCAAATTTTCAGGGATCTTGATTCCTTCGTCAAATGTTTTCAAGACGACATATTAATTTTTTCTAAGAATGACAGTGACCATGTTGTACATTTAGATGCAGTTTGTAAGAGACTGGAACAATATGGTCTTACTCTTAAAGGGCATAAGTGCAAATTATTTCAGAAATCTGTAGAATATTTGGGCCATACTTTATCCGGTGAAGGCCTTATTCCAAAAAAATCCAATGTTGAGGCCATCCTTAATGCTCCATCTCCGGTAAATAAAGATCAACTCCTTTCATTTTCAGGGATGTGTGAGTACTACAGTAAGTTTGTGGTGAATTTTGCCACTAAAATGGAGCCGTTGAGGAAATTATTGAGGCAAAATAATGCATTTAAATGGGAAGATGAACAGGAGAAGGCTTTCATGGCTATCAAAAAAGATATTGTAAATTCTCCTACGTTAAAGCCCTTTAGAATGGGTAGGACATGTATTATCACCACAGATGCAAGCTTGTATGGTCTGGGTTGTGTGTTGTCACAAACTGATGGTAGATTAGAATGGAATGTTGCGTTTTCCTCTAGAACGCTGAATGAGACTGAGCGCAGATATGCAGTCATTGAGCGTGAATTGCTTTCATGTGTTTGGGCGATTGAACACTACAGAATTTACATTTGGGGCAGTAAATTTATTCTGCGTACAGATCATAAACCCCTTTTGAACATTCTTTCTGCTGGAGGTGGTTGGAATTCCACAGCAAGAATTGCACGTCTTGCATCTAGGTTACAAGAATACAATTTCACAGTGGAATACATTCCTGGAAAAAAAAATGTAACTGCAGATTGCCTTTCACGTCTTCCCTGTGTGGATAGTCAGAATAGTGTAAATGGACTTGTTGAGGCCGATTGTGTGTTAAGTCTTTCTGATGTTGTTTCTCCCCACTATCAGGAGATTTCTGAAGAATTTTGGTTGAAGTGTCAGGATGAGGACGAAAAATTTGTTTTGCTTAAAAGATTCATTCTAGAAGGCTGGCCTGATAAACACTGTATCAAGGATGAGTTACTTCCTTTTTATAAAGTTATTGAAGAGTTAGGTTGTGAAGGGGATTTGATTTTCAAGGCGGGTAAGTGTGTCCCACCTAGTGGAGTACAAGAATTGATTTTAAAACTGGCACATAAAACCCATCCAGGTATATCAGCTATGAAGCGTTTAATTAGACTGCATTTTTGGTGGCCAGGCATGGACAGATATGTGGATCGTACTGTCAGGGAGTGTACTGCGTGTTGTTCTAATGATAAAATGCTTAGAGTACATGTTCCTCCCCTTAGAACTGTGAAATGGCCTGAATTGCCTTGGAGTAAAATTGCATTCGACATCTCAGGTCCATTCCACATTCTTCCAGAATCTTCACGTTTTGCTTTGGTCATCATAGACTATCACTCCAAATGGCCAGAAGTTAAGTTTGTGGCAAAAGCAACTTCTGAGGCCGTCATTACATTTTTCAAGGAAGTTTTTTCTAGAGAAGGGTGCCCCTCTGTCTTGATTTCTGATAATGGTGTACAGCTAGTTTCATCAGAAATGAAGTCCTTTCTGAAGAATTGTAACATCAGGCATATTCAAACCTCTCTCTATGAGCCACATGAGAATGGTCAAGTAGAAAGGTTCAATAGGGTTCTCAAAAGTTTTGTTACTGATTCCATAAAGGAGAAAGGTAATTGGTTAAATATACTTAGGGAAAAGCTTTGGTGTTATCGTATCACACCTCACACTACTACTGAGATTAGCCCTTTTAGGTTGCTCAAAGGCAGAGATCCTGCTTCTTCGATCTGTCCTTGGTGGTTCAAGGAGAAGTGTGGGGACTTGATTGATAATAGAGTTGACATTCAGAGTGTTGCCAACAAGATTGGTGACAAGCAGAATAAATCAGCTTTGTGGTACAACAACAAATGGAAAACAAGGGTACATGAATTTGAGATTGGTGATTGGGTCAGGATTGCGAAACCCATTATGGTAAGCAAGGGAATGAGTAAGTATGGAAGGCCCATTCAGATTGTTAAAGTTTTTAATAACACTGTTGTCACCCAGGATGGCAAAACTTGGAATGTGAGTAAAGTTGCTAAATGTCCTTCTTTCCAAGATGCTCAATTAAGAAACAATCAATGTCAAAATGACTATTTGAATGTTAGCATTGGTCCTGAACTGTCTTCTGACACTGTGGCTTCAAGAGTTAAAGATAATGTACGTATCAGAAGAAGACCTAATTCTTTGCAAGACTATGTTTAATCTTTCCTTTTAATTTTTCTTATTTTTTCATATAAGGGAGATGTGTTACATTCCAATCTTTCCTCTTTTCTTCCCTTCCCCTTTAAGTGCATGCGACTGGTTGTGTTTCATAATGTATTCTATGTTCTTAACAGAGCTTTCTTCATGTAACATTCTGCTCTGCATTGTCAGTTGTATCCTGATGCTGTTGTACTTAGACCCTATGCTCTGCTGAGAAATAAACCTTTTAAATTATACCTTGTTCCTTGGATTTCTACAACACCCTATTATTTTTTTGTGTGAATAACACACAGCTACCTATTCAATGGTGAGATTTTAATTGGCTTGACTTTACTTATTTTTTTATAGTCATAAGTGTTTATTCCATGTGTTTTCTGTCGACATTTTAAGTTAAATAACTCAACACCCCCAAAAAGCACAATGTTTAATGTTGTCCTTTGACATCTAGTAAAATAAACTACCTCTCCCACCTCTCACTTAGAGCACTACATATATGCAGCAGGCTGATGTACAGCAAGAGAAAGTCCCATAGCAGTGCTTAATCCATGCAGGTGGTTTCCGGTGCTTGGCACCTGCACTTAATTGTCAACAGTGGCACTTATAACAGCCGGACACATGGTGGAGATGTCTGGCTAATTTAAAGATGAGCACAACAACAAATGCTCATTAATTCTGTATACATGAACATGACTTTTACCTGCCAGCCAAGCCATTCTTATAGCTTTGGGAGCCTAGAACAGTCTGAATTCTCACACGTGTAACAGTTTGAGGATTAGTGGTTGCCATTTGCAGAGCAGGCAAGAGCAATGGTTGAAGAAAGCTGCAATGCTCTCCTGATTAATGCCTTGGGACTTAGTTGTTTACAAATCAAGCACTGCCCGTAGCTTAAAATGTAATGGCTTTAGTCTGTGAATATGGCTCGCAGGTAAGTGCGCTTAGTGTCTGAAGTATGATTCAGAAAATAAATAAACACTTTGGTTTCCATTATGCCTCTAAGTACTGTTATTTTATTTCGCCTGTTTATATGGGTCTAGTTTATATGCTTTCCTGCTACAGGCTGCCTAATCTCTCATGCTACTGAAAATAATTTAGAGAACTTCACTGTTGACAAAATGGCATGGGTAGTTTTACTGTGGCGGTTTACATTGCCAATACTAATATATTGTTAGGACCTAGCTAACACCCTTCATTTTGTGAGCAGATTACGTTCCTAAGCATCCAGGAACTAGTTGGCTGAATTGTACATTCCTCATTTTTTACAGCCACGTGTGCAACGATTTCCTGAATAATTCAGGCCTAATGTGGCTTTAACAAAATAAGTATGAGTAAAACATCTTGATACAAGTGGTGTAAAAGTTATCTTCCACAGAACCACAAGCGCGTAAGAATAAACAACATCCAGCAGAACATCCTTGATAATATGTTAGACTTACAAATCATCCGATTTGCTTGTATATCATTAGAGTTCTTCTGGCAAGGATTATGACACAGATTCACTGCAGTGTTTGAACGCAGGGTACACTTGTTCTCTTTAGCAAATGAGTCATCGCTCTGCCTGGCACTATTTTACGTTTAGGAAATTGAAGGGAGCACCCTTTCGGAGTTCTGCCAGCAAATCGGTGCATTAATCTGACTTGCTTCTCTCATGATATTCCACAAAGACTTTGAAAGCTCTCACATACAAACACAAGCATTGGCAATGACAATAGGCCTGGCTTTAAAGGAATGCTGTTTCGCATAGATAGCTAGTGAATGGCTATGTGTTTGTGTGGAAGCAAAGAACTGGATATATCAGTATCGGTTAAAAGGTCAGACCTTAAAATCCATGTAGGTTAATGACTGCCTTCCTCCCATCTGTGCTGCTACCAGAGAAAAACGCTAACAATTATGTAGCAATATGAGACACTTTAATAGCTTTACAATGTCCTGTTTGTGTCCCTCCAAGTTCAAGCTCAGGCACCTAGATAAATAAAGAAAATGATCACAGTTGCGTGGGGGGCAGGCCCTTTTTTATGTGGACGCACGTTATTTCTGCCCAATCATAAAGTATACTCCTGGCTCCCAACATGTCGGCAGAGCCAAAGTCACTTTGCACTGATGTTCACACAATTGTCTGGTGACAGCTGTAGTGTCATGCCAGACCATAAAACGAGTTTCAGGAGGCATAATAGGAACATGAGGCCAGGAGTCACAATACACGTCACACTAGAGATGAAACAGGAGGGAATTTAGCACCATTCAGTAATTACCAAGTGAAATTGAGTTTATTTCTAACATTCTACACCAAATCAAACCAGACAGCATAATTACTGAATGGAAGAATGGCAACATAGATATGTGGTTTATCTAAAGAAATCAATCTGTTTCCAGATTTTGAGAAAAAGTTGAGTCGGTTATCACTTGCTTAGTTTTAGGTAATGCGACTGGCTGAAATCATTCTGAAACAAAAAAGAGGTAAGTCTCACGATGTCTCGATGTGAATTTCGACTGATCTTCCATTGTCTAAACAAAGGGATAAAGAGAAGTAGAATAGTTTGTGAATCCCTGAGAGTTTAGGATGGGATTCTAAACCTACAAAGAAATATTTTGCCCGTTATTAAGCGTTATACCCAATCATCTATATGGTTATGTACATAGAGAAATGATGGTACCATCAGCATATATTATTAATAGTTACTATTGGCATGTATTAAAGATAGACATATGCAATAAGTAAAATGTCACCAACAATTGAAGAATCTTCAATGAAGGTAAATTGTTCTTGGTTGAATTATTCTCCTACGCCGACGACACCCAGCTGATCCTCTCCCTGACCAACGACCCCGCCGCCGCCAGAGCCAATCTGCACGAAGGGATGAAAGATGTTGCCGAGTGGATGACGACCAGCCGCCTGAAACTGAACTCAGACAAGACGGAGGTCCTCATTCTGGGCTCCTCGCCCTCCACCTGGGACGACTCCTGGTGGCCCCCCGCCCTGGGCACCGCACCCAAACCGACAGACCATGCACGCAACCTGGGCTTCATCCTGGACTCCTCCCTCTCCATGACCAGGCAAGTCAACGCCGTCTCCTCGGCGTGCTTCAACATCCTACGCATGCTACGGAAGATCTTCTGGTGGATCCCCACCGAGACCAGGAAGACCGTCACCCAGGCCCTCGTCACCAGCCGACTGGACTACGGCAACGCCCTCTACGCCGGTACCACCGCCAAGCTCCAGAAGAGACTCCAGCGGATCCAGAACGCCTCAGCCAGACTCATCCTCGACATCCCACGAAACAGCCACATCTCCGGACATCTGAGAGACCTGCATTGGCTCCCCGTCAACAAAAAAATCACCTTCCTTCTCCTCATCCACGCACACAAAGCCCTACACGACCAAGGCCCGAGCTACCTCAACAACCGAATCAACTTCTACGCTCCCAAACGCCACCTCCGATCAGCCAGCCACGCCCTCGCCGCCGTCCCCCGCTTCCGAAGAGCGACAACAGGAGGAAGGTCCTTCTCCTACCTGGCCGCCAAGACCTGGAACTCCCTCCCTCCCGACCGACCTGCGCCTGACCCAAGACCACCTCTCCTTCAGGAAGAAGCTGAAGACCTGGCTGTTCGAGCAGTAACGGCATCCCCCCCATGCGCCTTGAGACCCTACGGGTAAGTAGTGCGCTCTATAAATGTCTTTGATTCATTGATTGAATCTTAGTCCATTAGCTATGCTATCGATAGATTGAATATAAAATAAAAAAAACACAAAAGAAAACCTAAAAAGTATTATCACAACTGTCCGGTACAGGAGATGTGTGAATCTCCCCTATAAGAATACAGGCATGTGATTCTACAGTGCAGCCCTGGCGTGCCATCTGATCCATGAGCTATGTTAGCAGCAGCAGTCAAGTTAATCAGCCTGGTGCTCATTGAAATCTTGAATGCTTCCTTGTCTTCCTGTGTTGGCCCTCAGGATTGGAAGCAAGCAGCGCTGATCCCCTTTGCTCAAGAAGTCCGCAGTGGACCCTTCTAAGTTGGAGAACTGTAGACCTATTATCTGTCTCATCCAAAATGCTGGAGAATTGAGTCAATCAATAGCTTACTAAGTATCTGGAACATAACGAGCTGCTACATCCTTCTCAATCAGGCTTCTGACCCAGGCACAGTACTGAAAGCACCTAGTTGGAGAGTTCTAAATCAATCACATCCTGCCTTGACCAGGGTTGGAGTGCAGTCCTAATCCTTTTGGATTTGTTAGCATCTTTCATTACCATCTCTCACTGTATTTTGCTGTGTAGACTGGCTGATGTAGGACTCGGGGATCTGCTCTGCAGTGGATCAGTCCGTCTGAAACGGTGAGTCTGAAACCTTGTTCATCCCCTTTAAGGCCCCATAAATATGGAGTTGCTCAAGGTTCTGCTCTGAACTCTACCTTCTTTAATATTTACAGGTCAACTTTGGCCTCCATCTCAGAATTCCACTGCACCGCTATTTTTAGGCATTCTTTGCCAAGTGATTGTCGCTCTCATGTTGTTTGGGAACGAGGGGGATTCTTTTAAAATATATAACCTATTATTTCCTGCTGTACATAGGAACGAGGGGATATTTGTTTAAATTGTATTTTAACTGATACTTGTGTTTTTATGTTCATTGGAGTGTGTTAAACTCCTCTTACCTGCAATCACCTCTTTACTGTGTGCGCCGCCATTTTAGAGCCAGGCACAAGGGCGGTTAGCGTTGCAGTCTTTTTTGCTGCCCTGCCATCTCACTATTTAATGGCCACGGGACGGACGTGCAGCTCCTGAAAGGTTGCTCTGCTATTTTTAGGCATTCTTTGCTAACTGCTTGTCACTCTCATGTTGTTTGGGAACGAGGGGGATTCTTTTTAAATATATAACCTATTATTTCCTGCTGTATTAGGAACGAGGGGATATTTGTTTAAATTGTATTTTAACTGATACTTGTGTTTTTATGTTCATAGGAGTGTGTTAAACTCCTCTTACCTGCAATCATGTCTTTACTGTGCGCGCCACCATTTTAGAGCCACGCACAGGGGTGGTTAGCGTTGCAGTATTTTTTGCTGCCCTGCCATCTTACTATTTAAAGGCCACGGGAAGGACGCGCAGTGGACGCGCCGAAGCTGCGCCTCAGGCAAGCCTGTCTGCGCCCGTCCGTGCCTGACCGGGACCAGGGGCCAGGAGCGCTGGTCCATTTATGAGGGGTACTTACAGTTACTCTTTCTCTCAGTTAAAGGAGCTTAGGATTAACCCCACTATGATTGTTTATCACTCAACCTTGAAATTATGGACTCACACTGCCCTTGTTGCAGTTATGCACTTAGGCTCAGCGAAAGTCTTTGTCCAGTAACTGATGATTCTGAGGCTATTTCCTCAATTACCCACTGCAAAGATGTGCCAGGAAAGCATTCCTTTCTTTATATAAATTGACGCTCACTTGCAAAGCATAAGTTAGATATTATGAATATTTTGATTAATGAGAAACCATTGTCAAGCGTGATAGGGGAACTAAAATTGGTGGTGGCATAGCGATTATTTTTAAAAATTCTTTTATTTGCTAATTTGATGTGTTACCCTTTCAGGGCTGTGAAGTCGCCTTTTTCAGACTTATATTAACCCCCCATTTGACTTTTTCTGGTATTCTACTTTATAGACCACCTGGGCCTGCAGGGGCCTGGGTTGCGTCTTTTACGGATCAAGTTATACCATATCATGTTGAAGCTACAAACTTCACTATAATGTGCGATCTTAACATTCATTTTGAAGAGAGTTCCTGTGCAGCTAGTACTGCTCTTATTTCTGATCTTGCTGCAGTAAATCTGCTGCTTTGTAATTCGGGGCCTACTCATGGGGCTGGACATCTACTTGACCCCATTTTCTCTAACAAGCGTACTGTTTTCTGCTCTCCAGCTTTGCCCGTTTTGTGGTCTGATCACTTCCTAATTGGTTTCTCAATTTTAGATGATGCATCTGATTCATCTCCAACGGTCTCCGGTCTCTCAGCTTAATCTAGGAAATGGGGCAATTTGAACATTGATATGTTCAATAAAAGGATATCTAAAGCTGCCCCGACTACTGGCCTTTCACTGGCTGCAGATGTAGTGGCTGTTCAAGGCTGGATTTCGAATTCTGTGGAGGTCTGTCTCCCTTTATCTACTACTAAGGCTAACAATCACCGTCCACCTGCTCCCTGGTTCACAGATAATTTAAGAACTGAAAAAAGCAACTGTAAGATGTTGGAGAGACTCTGGAGGAAGAGCTATGCCCCAGAGGCTAAAGTAATCTATAAAGACACTTTAAGAAAGTACCATGCATGTTGCAAAACTGCACGCACAGATTATGTGAGAGCTGCCGAGTCTAGAACACAGCATACACCCAAGCAACTATTTAAGCTTGTTAAAAATGTGTCTGGTGCCGATTGCCTATCTGCCTCCCCTGATCTAAATACTTCACAATGTGACGAGGTCAGCTCGTCATGAGCCACGGTGGTCGTGTGCTCATGACAAGCTGAGCTCGTCATGACCACACCCGTTTCTTTAGAACATTCGCACATCAGGGGAATTAGCCTAGCGTGCGAGCGTTCTAAAGGTCATGACGAGCTCAGCTCGTCATGAGCACACGAGCACCGTGGCTCATGACGAGCTGAGCTCGTCATGAGATTCGAAGGGGTTAAAGAGGCCATTGTTCCACTTATTTGGAAGCATGCAATGGTTCTTCCATTATTAAAAAAGGCATCGGCTGACCCTACTCAGCTATCTAATCTTAGACCCATCTCTCCTCTTCCGGTATTCGCTAAGAATCTGGAAAAGCATGTCAACTCCCAACTGACTGCTTTTGTGAATTCCCGGAATTTTCTTCATGGCTCCCAATCAGGCTTCAGAGCGGGTTTTTCAACCGAAACCGCTCTGCTTGGGGTTATGGACATGATACGTCAACAAGTAGACGTGGGCGGCATTGTGGCTCTTATACCTTTAGACCTCAGTGCAGCTTTTGACACTGTCTTGCACACTGTGCTATTGCAGGCCTTGCAATCATTGAGGGTGTCCGGTTGAGTACCTAAATGGCTTGGTGATTTCTTGACAAATGGCACGTTTCAGTTTTTTTCGCCAACAGGGAGAGTCACAAGTCATTATATGGTGTTCCTCAAGGCTCTATTCTCAGCCCTCAATTATTTAACATCTGTGTGAGGCCGATGGCGTTGATTGCAGAGGAAACTGGGTTGTCTCTTTTTTCATACGCTGACGACACCCAGATTGTCTTCTCCCAACGTTACTTCGGGATGGCTTGCTGAATATTGCGGGCTAGATGCATACCAACCTATTAAAATTCAATGGAGAGAAAACAGAACTGCTGATCGGGGGCAATAACAAGGACTTGTGGGGTCCACAACATTGTCCTGCAGAAATGGGTCCAGTCTCCCAAATCAAACATCAAGTTCAAAATCTGGGTGTTCTTATCGACAACCAATTGACCATGAAGCAGCAAGCAGTTAGAGCAGCCTCTACCTGCTTCACTATCCTTAGATGACTAAAAAAATCTCATGGATGTTACGCTCTTCCGCCCAACGTACGGTGGTCCAGGCGCTTATCACCTCAAGGCTGGACTTTAAGATCCCCAAAACTGGGTCTATCTCAGGATCAACTTGAGAACTTCATTGGCTCAGGGTTGAATGGGGCATTAAGTTTAAGGCTTTGAGTCTTATGTTTAAGATAAAATCTGGCAAGGCTCCCCCCTACTTGAAGACCCTTGTTCACCCTTATGTTCCTTCCCACTCACTTCGATCAGCTACCCAGGCGAAGTTTGTCCTTCCTAGGATGGGTCTAGTGCGTATGGGCGATCGCTCTTTTTTTTCTATCTAGGTCCTTCTTTATGAAACTCCCTTCTGGCAGGCATTCGTAGTGAATCTTCTTATGAGATCTTCAGGAGAGGTATGAAAATGTGGCTATTTAATATGTAGCTCTCCATTTTTCTTTGCACTTTTCAGGTGGCACCGGGTAACCCTAGGGTAGCTGTGCGCCTTATAAAATTAAAATAACATAACATAACATAACACCCAGGTGAGTTCTTATTGTATCCTTGGATGACAACACAACATCTGGGAAGCTGACTTTTAAGAGCTGTCAGGTGGACATTGTGTCTGCTGAGTAAGAACTTTTTCAAATGTCATTCCTCAAAAACAGTGATTCTTCTCTTTGGCTATTGTGCCGCAGCCAGGCCCGACGATTGGTGGCTGATGGAATTAGTCCTGTCACTAATCCTCTGTGCAACAGTAAAATAACGTTTGGGTTATAATTGATGATGAGCTCTCATTCCGGACTCAAATTCTTTTTGTGGCTGGGACATGTGATTCCTTGATCTGTACACTTAACAAGACATTAGTATTTGCTCTGCCAGAAACCTGTAAAATTGTTTCTCATTTTTCTAACCCATCTAGACTTGACTTGGCAAATGTGCTGTTCTAATGTTTACCTAACTACCAAATGGACTGTCTAGAAGTAGTTCAAAATGCCACACCCAGACTAATTCTTGGGGTACCCAGCCGTCACTCAGTAAGTGGTCACCTCATCCTTTGCATTGGTTTCTGATCAAGAAGTACATTATCTTTCAGGCCTTAGTCAGTGCGTTCTATGCTTTTCATCTGGCTGCTCCCAAATATCTCTGTCACAGGCTTTCCCATTACCAGCCATCCCAGACTCTTAGAGAGGCTTCCCTCTTGAAGACTCTGTGACTCCACCTAAAATCTAGGGCTGGGTTTACTTTCATCTATCTAGCCACTAAGGCAAATCAATGAGCTACTACTCCTCCTTCATCTTCTGAATGAGGAACTTCAGTTCAGAAATCAGCTTAAGATCTATTTGTTAAGCCACTGAGCCTTCTTGGGTTAGGCCACTGCCCACTTCCAGCACCGGGCCCTTTGTATAGCAGCTGAGCACTTTATACATTCTATTGATTGATTGATTAATTGATCGCCAAGCGAGTCCAGCCAAAATGGAAGCGACTTTGAATCGCTTCGGGGGTTTCCACAAGCTGGACCCAAGTCCAAATGTTTTCTAAGTGCACCACAAGTTAACTTGTACTCCTTCTAGCGGGGATATAGATGTGTTTCTCTGTGTAAGGTTGAAATTCCGGGGAGAATAGTGCAGCTGTGCCAAACCTGTCATTTTTCTCTTTGTACCCCAGATTTCCCATGTAGTTTTTGTTTTGTTTTTGGCAACAGTTTGTTGGATCTCTAAATACCTTCAAATTCCACACTGGTGCTCTTTCTTCAGAGTCCCCATTTCGTGGTGACCACTCAAAAATGAGTTCCTACATTGGTCACCGCTTCTAGCAGCTTTCAAGTAGTTGGAAGGGAATGGACCTCTTGGTCTCTGCAAAAGCCCAGTCTGGGTGGAGTGCCAAGTAGCACGCACATGAGATACCTACAGACTTCTCAGTGTAACCTGAGCGCCAGGGGCTTACAGCAGAAGGGGACTCCTTCATGTTTATTCATTTTTTTAAATAATGTAATCTCTGCAAAGCATTGTGATAACAGGCATAAATGCTTGTGAACGTTACAGTATGTGATCTGCACTAAATGACTTTGTGTGTATGACGGTCTATCTTGTTCTTAGTGTTATTTGTCACGGTTCATGAACATTTACAGTAGTGTAAGGGTGGGATTTACAAGATAGAGGATGAGTGGTGCTGATGATAACCCTACCCCCATATCTTTATGTTCTTTCTTTGCTTGCAGACCTTTCTGGAGGGAATTCATAGTCTCCTGTCAGATCGTAACCTGGAAGCTAGGCATGGTACACAGTATATAAGCAGAGACCATTGTGGTGCCTAGGGTAAAGATGACATCTCAAGCTCCTCTGTGAAGACAGAAAGATTGACCGATTCTGATTGGCTTGGCATTTTCACTGAAATGATGCACTAGACATTGTATGGCATTGGACATCAGCTTAACTGCCCAGCACTGAAATTATAAGATGGAGCTTCCCAGCACAACTCCCTGGACATATTTTTGACTTGGACCTGTGAGTACAAATACCCATAGCTGTGCCCTCAATGTAGGGTTTTCAGTTATACCCTTCCTTCTAAAGGTGCATATGTAGCACTGCTGGCATCACTGCTACTGCTGCCTTGCCAGTGTGTACACCAGTTGCAGGAGATCAAAGAACTAACCTCAACACAACACATGGAAAAAATCTACGAGCCCCTCAAGCACACTCAGTAGAAATGAGGGAAGGCTGCCTGAAGGATCAATTGTTACACTTGTAGGTGACAGCCTCTGCTTGATGAGCGCCCTCTTCGTGTACTGTTGTTTGTTACTTTAATGATCTTGTTGTGCATTGTGTTGAATGTGAGGAATCAGCAGCTGGTTAGTTAGCCAAGTAGTCATTTCAGAGACCACCCTCATAATACGCTCTGAGCCATTTTTTCTTCTGAGCTTGTAGCCCTGTATCCATCTTGGTGCCCTAAGGTCAGATGCCTAAAAAGTGTCTGTAAACTTCACACACACCACCTCCAAAACACAGTCCTCTTCCTTTGCAGGCTCCACTGTGCTTGCTTTTCTGTGTGCTGTTTAAATATGTTTAAAACATTAGAGTTGCACACTTTAATTATTATTCAAGAGATATGAAGAAGCCAGTTTGGTAGGAGAACTGTAGTTCTTCCTCAAGCTGCAGTGTCTTGTTAAAGCTTTGAAATAACTAGCCATTTGTAAAGCTAGTCCTGTTGTATCCATACTGAATTCCATTGGCTCTATTTCTTTCTGTTCCCGGTCTAGTCTGAGCTTTGTGAACAAATGAGCATTAGACCTTAAAGAAAGTGGACCGAGTTTCATTGTAATGTAGTGCATTACCATTTTCTCCAACTTTGTAATTGTTTCTAGATTACATCCTTGTCAAACTAGAGGTTCATTGTATTATTTCTACACTGCATTTGTCCATTTCGCTTTTTGTGAATTCTGTATTTAATATATATAAGATATTATTAAAATAATTTTGTAACACACAACATGATGGGACATTCCTAATTCATTACAGCTGTAATGATTATGTTCTACTGTACTAAGCCTCACAGGGAGTCGAGCATTGGTTGCTCACTCACATCTACTAAGCAAGTCAAGGAGGCTTAGAAGAGACCCAATTACTATTGCATCCTTGGTCTCTTGAAAACTGGTTTGCAGGGGAAATCAGCTTTTTCCCTTCGACAGTGCTCAGTGGTTCCTGAAATTGCTTGGCCCTAAGAGACTGGGCTGGCAATTTGGAGCAAGACCATTCTGCTCCAGACACCATTAGACCTCAGTGGAAAGCTCTTCAGCGGTTTTATTTCAGAATATTTTATGCTGAAAAATTGCCTGCCATAAATATTGTGTCCCAAAAATACCAGACCTTTGAGTGTAGAATTTCAATTATTAACTTCAATATTTATGCCAGATAATATTCTAACATGATATTCTGGTACCACAACCTCTACATCAGATTGTAGGCCCCAATATCAATTCAAGGCTAAAATCTGTTTATACGACTGTCTTTTACAGTCCTGTAACAAGTATTTTTCAAGCAAAGAGCCAAATGGTGCTTAGGACTATTTAACTGGTATTTTCTCCAGCAGGTAAAAGAGGGATTATCTCTGAGTGCATGTGTCGTATTTCCTCTTTGCCTAACTTATATTTCCAAAGCTTTCAAGACATTTGGAGACATATCGGTGTGGAATTCTCACAGAACAGCTCCAGTTTGAAGGACAAATCACTAGCATGGTCATGGGTCAGGATAGATTATTGGACAGCTCCAGGGGTAGTAATTCTACCCTCTTGACCTACAAAGAAGCCTACTTTTTGACAGATACTTAACTTCCCTTCAAGGATCAGGAAATATTAAAGTCTGGGAAGACACCTGTAATTAAAGCTTTGTAAAGAATGGCACTCGCTTCTACCGCATTGGCAGTCAGGGCTCAGGAATTACATAGGTGTCAATACTTTCCTCTTTTATGTTCAATGATATACTAGAAAAGGGAGCCAAAGAAATCCTTATCTTATTGAACTTGTTTTCAGAGCGCTCCAACACCCATTGCTACTATCTAGAACGGAAGGGGTTGGTGGTGGGCTCATGTTGTGGTTATCATTCTTAAACATGAGTGAATAAACTGAAACTGAAAACTTATATGTATACTTCTGTGCTTATGACTTATATCTTGACTCAAGGAACCTGTATGTTCTTTTCTTGTTTAACATTTATATTGAACCCCCCAAAGATATAAGTGGGGATGATGATCAATTATTTGACCCTGAGTGAATCTAAAACTGAACAGCTTCTTATGTCATCTGCCAACAATATGCTCTATATCAAAATTAAATTCTCAGAAAATGACACAAATTGGAAACCTGAATCTCGATATGGACAAGGATACATTTGTTTAAAACTGTTACTGGCTCTCAAACACTCATGTAAAAAAATGCGAATGTTTTTGTTTTCTCATCTAATTACAGCATCATTCATTTTAGGTCATCTGTCGTATGTGCCGGAAGAACAAGGAGTCAACATGGCCCAATCAATTGAAAAGAGTAGTCTGATACATACATTGATGGTAGTTGCAATTTAGGAGGAGTGCTTGAAACTTTAAACCATTCAGAATATTGTCACAAGGTTTGTGGAATCTTCCCTCCAGCATCATCATATTACACTAGCACTTTGAGTACTACACTGTATGAAAACGGTGCTACAGTTAGGCTCAATACTCCTATAGTCACATATAAGGCATTTCATGTAATTCATTACAGCTGTAATGATTATGTTCTACTGTACTAAGCCTCACAGGGAGTCGAGCATTGGTTGCTCACTCACATCTACTAAGCAAGTCAAGGAGGCTTAGAAGAGACCCAATTACTATTGCATCCTTGGTCTCTTGGAAACTGGTTTGCAGGGGAAATCAGCTTTTTCCCTTCGACAGTGCTCAGTGGTTCCTGAAATTGCTTGGCCCTAAGAGACTGGGCTGGCAATTTGGAGCAAGACCATTCTGCTCCAGACACCATTAGACCTCAGTGGAAAGCTCTTCAGCGGTTTTATTTCAAAATATTTTATGCTGAAAAATTGCCTGCCATAAATATTGTGTCCCAAAAATACCAGACCTTTGAGTGTAGAATTTCAATTATTAACTTCAATATTTATGCCAGATAATATTCTAACATGATATTCTGGTACCACAACCTCTACATCAGATTGTAGGCCCCAATATCAATTCAAGGCTAAAATCTGTTTATACGACTGTCTTTTACAGTCCTGTAACAAGTATTTTTCAAGCAAAGAGCCAAATGGTGCTTAGGACTATTTAACTGGTATTTTCTCCAGCAGGTAAAAGAGGGATTATCTCTGAGTGCATGTGTCGTATTTCCTCTTTGCCTAACTTATATTTCCAAAGCTTTCAAGACATTTGGAGACATATCGGTGTGGAATTCTCACAGAACAGCTCCAGTTTGAAGGACAAATCACTAGCATGGTCATGGGTCAGGATAGATTATTGGACAGCTCCAGGGGTAGTAATTCTACCCTCTTGACCTACAAAGAAGCCTACTTTTTGACAGATACTTAACTTCCCTTCAAGGATCAGGAAATATTAAAGTCTGGGAAGACACCTGTAATTAAAGCTTTGTAAAGAATGGCACTCGCTTCTACCGCATTGGCAGTCAGGGCTCAGGAATTACATAGGTGTCAATACTTTCCTCTTTTATGTTCAATGATATACTAGAAAAGGGAGCCAAAGAAATCCTTATCTTATTGAACTTGTTTTCAGAGCGCTCCAACACCCATTGCTACTATCTAGAACGGAAGGGGTTGGTGGTGGGCTCATGTTGTGGTTATCATTCTTAAACATGAGTGAATAAACTGAAACTGAAAACTTATATGTATACTTCTGTGCTTATGACTTATATCTTGACTCAAGGAACCTGTATGTTCTTTTCTTGTTTAACATTTATATTGAACCCCCCAAAGATATAAGTGGGGATGATGATCAATTATTTGACCCTGAGTGAATCTAAAACTGAACAGCTTCTTATGTCATCTGCCAACAATATGCTCTATATCAAAATTAAATTCTCAGAAAATGACACAAATTGGAAACCTGAATCTCGATATGGACAAGGATACATTTGTTTAAAACTGTCACTGGCTCTCAAACACTCATGTAAAAAAATGCGAATGTTTTTGTTTTCTCATCTAATTACAGCATCATTCATTTTAGGTCATCTGTCGTATGTGCCGGAAGAACAAGGAGTCAACATGGCCCAATCAATTGAAAAGAGTAGTCTGATACATACATTGATGGTAGTTGCAATTTAGGAGGAGTGCTTGAAACTTTAAACCATTCAGAATATTGTCACAAGGTTTGTGGAATCTTCCCTCCAGCATCATCATATTACACTAGCACTTTGAGTACTACACTGTATGAAAACGGTGCTACAGTTAGGCTCAATACTCCTATAGTCACATATAAGGCATTTCATGTAATTCATTACAGCTGTAATGATTATGTTCTACTGTACTAAGCCTCACAGGGAGTCGAGCATTGGTTGCTCACTCACATCTACTAAGCAAGTCAAGGAGGCTTAGAAGAGACCCAATTACTATTGCATCCTTGGTCTCTTGGAAACTGGTTTGCAGGGGAAATCAGCTTTTTCCCTTCGACAGTGCTCAGTGGTTCCTGAAATTGCTTGGCCCTAAGAGACTGGGCTGGCAATTTGGAGCAAGACCATTCTGCTCCAGACACCATTAGACCTCAGTGGAAAGCTCTTCAGCGGTTTTATTTCAGAATATTTTATGCTGAAAAATTGCCTGCCATAAATATTGTGTCCCAAAAATACCAGACCTTTGAGTGTAGAATTTCAATTATTAACTTCAATATTTATGCCAGATAATATTCTAACATGATATTCTGGTACCACAACCTCTACATCAGATTGTAGGCCCCAATATCAATTCAAGGCTAAAATCTGTTTATACGACTGTCTTTTACAGTCCTGTAACAAGTATTTTTCAAGCAAAGAGCCAAATGGTGCTTAGGACTATTTAACTGGTATTTTCTCCAGCAGGTAAAAGAGGGATTATCTCTGAGTGCATGTGTCGTATTTCCTCTTTGCCTAACTTATATTTCCAAAGCTTTCAAGACATTTGGAGACATATCGGTGTGGAATTCTCACAGAACAGCTCCAGTTTGAAGGACAAATCACTAGCATGGTCATGGGTCAGGATAGATTATTGGACAGCTCCAGGGGTAGTAATTCTACCCTCTTGACCTACAAAGAAGCCTACTTTTTGACAGATACTTAACTTCCCTTCAAGGATCAGGAAATATTAAAGTCTGGGAAGACACCTGTAATTAAAGCTTTGTAAAGAATGGCACTCGCTTCTACCCATTGGCAGTCAGGGCTCAGGAATTACATAGGTGTCAATACTTTCCTCTTTTATGTTCAATGATATACTAGAAAAGGGAGCCAAAGAAATCCTTATCTTATTGAACTTGTTTTCAGAGCGCTCCAACACCCATTGCTACTATCTAGAACGGAAGGGGTTGGTGGTGGGCTCATGTTGTGGTTATCATTCTTAAACATGAGTGAATAAACTGAAACTGAAAACTTATATGTATACTTCTGTGCTTATGACTTATATCTTGACTCAAGGAACCTGTATGTTCTTTTCTTGTTTAACATTTATATTGAACCCCCCAAAGATATAAGTGGGGATGATGATCAATTATTTGACCCTGAGTGAATCTAAAACTGAACAGCTTCTTATGTCATCTGCCAACAATATGCTCTATATCAAAATTAAATTCTCAGAAAATGACACAAATTGGAAACCTGAATCTCGATATGGACAAGGATACATTTGTTTAAAACTGTCACTGGCTCTCAAACACTCATGTAAAAAAATGCGAATGTTTTTGTTTTCTCATCTAATTACAGCATCATTCATTTTAGGTCATCTGTCGTATGTGCCGGAAGAACAAGGAGTCAACATGGCCCAATCAATTGAAAAGAGTAGTCTGATACATACATTGATGGTAGTTGCAATTTAGGAGGAGTGCTTGAAACTTTAAACCATTCAGAATATTGTCACAAGGTTTGTGGAATCTTCCCTCCAGCATCATCATATTACACTAGCACTTTGAGTAGTACACTGTATGAAAACGGTGCTACAGTTAGGCTCAATACTCCTATAGTCACATATAAGGCATTTCATGGAAAGGCCAGCCACCTGGAATAGTGAAGCAGGAATATCGAGCGGTCACAATATTTTGACCAAATTATTGAAACCCAGATTATTGAGGAGATAAATGCTCAAAGGGAAGTATAGAATCTACTATTTTTAACTTAACATCTACATACCTTGAAGACATCTATATATATTTTCAAGGTACATAAACAGATTTAGGTATAGAAAATCTATACATACTTACCTGTCAATATTTTAGGTTTCAGTAATTTAGTTGCGATATCGTGACTATGCCATATTTCTGCTTTGATATTCAAAGCCCACATGATGGAAAAGTATACACAGCGCTCAAGAACAGCCTACAATGCATCAGAAACTATAACAAGGAGATTCAGTGGTAAGGTCCTCTTAAAATGCGTACAGTCAGTCAAGAGAGTCAATGGAGGAGGCACAATGTTTGCTTATCAGGTAACGTAGGCGTGACACAATTTACCAGAATCAATTAGAATACAATGATATCTGTTGCGCTATTGGCAAATGTGAAAAAAAATCTCTTGTTTGAATACAAGTGAGCTTTGCCTCCAGAGCATGAGGGATTGTCACAGGTTAGGATCAAAAGTGTGTTACTTGTTATAAAAGCTATCAAACTGTAGAACCTACCGAAAAAAATAAAAAGAAAATATAAAAGATTTAAGCTAACAAAACAGGCACTGCTAGAATAGTACACACTTTCTTCAATATTAGTATTCCAAATTAAGTGCTTTATTTTATTTTCCATTTTTACAGCAAGGTTGTTAAATATTTTGATGAATATTTTGATGAATTACAATCACACAACACAGCGTGTTTTGTTAAAATGCTCAATTTGATTAACTGTTTTCAGATAACTGTTGTCTTACACTCCTCTTAGATGACTTGTTTTGTGTATTTCAGATTATGTTATGTTGTTTTCTGAAAGCCTTGCTGAGACAAATCAAACTTCTCTATAGGGCATCCTTATTTTTTTAAATCTCTCTGCCTTCAAAGGGTCAGACTAAACAGTGGTAGAAAGATGTAAAATACATTAAACAGATCATCAAAGTCAAGTGTTTGTAAGAGCAAGGCAGTAAGATGCCTTGAACGAATAGTATGATTCCAAAGTCAGGTCCACTCAATGTGTTTGCTTTAAAAGATGGACTATCAGTTATGTGGCTCAGGGCCTAAGAAATCCGGTTTGGGCCTTTAATAACTTGCATATCCTAAGGCATAAGGCGTATACGTACACGGCTTCTACACAAGCAGACCAGAAATCCTTGGAATTAAACGATGGAACATCTAGTCTTAAAATTGGTGTTGAATGTCTGTTGCACTAAAATTACTTTCCCAAACACCAAAGGGCCTTTACACATAAAGAGTAGTAAATGTGCTCCAACAGATTTACTTCTACTTGCGAGGGAATGTTTACTACTTTTTAGAATTTACCAATCCAATTTGTATCAGCAGTGAATGCTGTACTGTGCCATGTCGATAACTCAATACAGAAAACATGGATTCCCTCGTGCAAATGCAATTTTTTCAAAATAATAAAGATATGTTTCCCCGTGGAGGAGTCCTTGCTTACACCGACACCAAATGTAGGGGGTGGTCTGCTATATTTCTCACTGTGAAAAGAGAGTTATGCCACCTTGCGCTGGAGTAAATCTCTGAACTTTTCAACGGTAGGAAGTGGTTTAGGAATGCCCACAAACTTTGGGGCACATTATCAAGGACGGCCTTACAATTATCGCCGCTTTAACGGCAGGAAACTGCTGCTAAAGAGGCGATAATGGGCTTGATAATATGCCCTGGAGAATTCCCAAAGAAGCAAAGGTTCACACCAGAACCTGGGCTTCTATGGGAATTCACAAGGGCATATTATCAAGCCTATTATCGCCGCTTTAGCTTCAGTTTCCTGATGCTAAAGCGGCGATAATTTTAACTCTGCTTCCTGATAATATTCCCCTTTCTTGTTCGTGGGTATTGCCAAATTTTAAATTTAAACCAAAGCTTGAAATGCCCATATTCCCCACCTTTTTAGTGGATCTATAACTGCCGAAAACCTTGTCCACACAAATCGTTTATGCTTGCCAGGAATTAATTTGTGAATTTCTTGCAGGCATAGAAAAGGAAAATATGGTCATAAATGTAAGATGCCACCAAGTTAATCTTTTTGAATGGGGCCATATATGTCATTCATTATATGGATGCACACCATCTTGGCGCATATATCCATGAGTGATACAAGATCAGAATGGTGAATTGCACAGCCATGGTTATTTGGCGAGGAGGCTGGATGAGAAGACTCACATGTATACTAGGACTCAGAACATCTACAACTGCGTTACTGGGCACGTCGGCCAGTATTCAGGGACCAAAGTTTGGACCGCTGAGTGATAGCTTGTGAGGTAAGAAATTCACATCCACTCTCACCCTCAGTGAGAGTCATAGCAGGCAAGCGAACACACTGACAATCACACCACGTGCTGTCGACAAAGTCAATGGCTCTATACAAATTCCTCATCCTTTCATACTTGCAAGGCCTCACAGTAAATCAAAAGGCCAAACAGAGTTGTCCATACAGATAAACCACAGCTAGCAATCAGTTGGGCAGTGAGTATGACAAACAACCACTGCCAAAGCTTTCAACTAATAACAAGAAGTGCACATCAAACTACCAGAGACAAACACTGGAACTCAAACAGCAAAAATATTCTAGGAGTTAGAACATACAGAAATGAGTTGAATCTGTGACTCACAAACTCTCATCCTTCCACCTTTCACTGTGCCTATGAACTAGAAACACAGCTGAGGGGAGTTTCAATTCGGGTAAAAGATCTCACTTGCATTCAGTTTTCTGTTAATTCGCAGCTACATTTGTATTGTAGAAATGTTGCCTACACATATGCAGCATTAAGAAATGTGGCATATCTGCTCGGATAATACAACCTCTTGGAATTTGTGATTAAATGATAAAGGAACATTCGTGAAAAGCCTCAAACCCTCTTGAGGAGACAGGACAGATACATCAAAATATAAAATGCATGAGCTTGTTATTGCTATTTGAAAATGAGATGAAAGCAAAAAGAGTAGTGAAGGCTTAGCGTCATATTTTTTGCCTATTTCGTTTTGGTAAAGCAACACTTTACACCACTTAGCTGTTTTACTTATCCTGCCAGAAAAGCGAAGTTGAAAGGTGTGAAGTGAACAAAGTGATCAATATGGCTAGACCTGTGTGTTTGCCTCCTATGAATGTGTGTTACTGTTGTCATTGTTATTTATATCCACGTCATAAATTTTTTGGAGACACACCTTTAACCCTTTCACTGCGGCAGTTATTCCCCCGCAGCGCTAACAGGGCGGGGCAGCCGCGCGGCGGCCGCATGCTGGTGACAGAACCGCTCCGTCACCGGCCACGGTTGAGCTGTGCTGGTGACGGAGCGGTTCCGTCATGACCCGCCCCGCTCAATACAACTGCCGCGCAGGCGCGAAATCAGCGCCGCGCAGGCGCGGCGGCCGGGCCATGACGGAACCGCTACTTCATCAGCACAGCCCAACCGTAGCTGATGACGGAGCGGTTCCGTCATCAGCAGGGGAGGGGTTAAGGAAAGGTTAACTTTTCCGCATGCAGCAATCTCCCCAAAAATTTCAAGTGACTACCTTAATGAGAAAGCTTGCCCCAGTGATGCTGTGCATTAAGTAAATGAAAATAGGGTTACAACAAACATCAGGACAGCAATACACAGCATAACATGATATGGGTCCGACTAAGTAGGGTCTATTTCTATTCCTATGAATTTTTTACTTTGCCTTAAAACACATATCCCCATCTATTTTTCCTATCGCCAACAGCTTTAAACGTTATCTTTGCTGTTGCATTTCAATTCTCAAGTCTAGTTTTTATCTCTCAGCATTCTTGCCTCCAAGTGTCTGATCAAGTACTAGAAGATATTTGATCCCATGCTGTAGGTGCTTACCTTGCATCTCAGAAGTCTGATTTCTATTGCCAGACTGGCACTTGACCAAACCTGTCAATGTAGGCAAATCACTTTCTTCCTGCGCCTTAAGTGGTAAATGTGTACAATTGTACTACTAAGGATAATAAGACAAATTAACTATAAAGTGTACTGTCAGGCACTGTTCTGACCGAGTTTTCTGCCCTGAATGTGACTTTAGCCTCCTATCATTCTAATAGGAGGACTAGAACCTCAGACCGGGCCTATTTACAAGGCGTTTGATGCAACTCCCTACCCTTTTCTTTATTTCAGGGCTTATAAACTTATGTTAAGGGATAGATTCCTTAGTATTAGTACTAATCCGTCCTTTTGTAAGGTTGCTAGTATACTTCTAATGGAGTTATGTTTATTTCGGGCCTTGTAGGCCTCGAACGGGAGAGACTCCATCTTTCTTTGTGCCTCAGCAGCTTGAGATGCTTTTAGGTCAAATGCAATGTTTTATTTATGAGGTGTTGTTCGCTTGGAGTAAACTGGCTCAGGCTGGCCCTTATCGAAGGACTGTATTTTTCTTCGTGTCGAAGACATAACATCAGGCCGGCCGGCTGAGAACGTGTCCTTGATACGGGGAGGTACAAGAATTTGGTGGGCGGCAGGTTACTGGCCGTAACTTTCCATGCATGAACAAGGTTCCATATTAGCGAAAGCACGAAGCAGTCAGTGAGTCAGTTCATAGGCAGCAGCTAGCCATTAGCATTATTGCAGTTAATCAACTTAAGGCAGACAGTCGCCATTTTGAAGTCCGGGAAAGACCGAAGGCTAATACTCTCTTAGAAAGATTGAAGTTATTTTAGCTGGAGCAGCTGGCGAGCTTTGACATTAAGATCAGAGCATGCAGAATGAAGCAGTTAGTGGAGAGAACGAATACCAGAGCGGTAGAAACTAATTCATAAGATCGAAGCTGGAAAGTGAAGACAGTTCGCAATTGAGAGGAGAGAGGAGTAGTGCAGAACAGCGAGAGTGCAGTGGACGAGACAGAGAATAAGAGGAAGGTTCCAGTGACTTGGAGGGAAACGGAGGAGAAAGAGTATAGCGGTGCAGACGTGTATCTGCGACTGCAGGGGTGATCCTAAGACGAGCCAAGGCACAGATGAGAAGGGAACCCAGATGACTACAGAGTCCAGACTTCATACTCATAAGGTGACGTCGACCCTTTCTTATTAGTGTGTACACACATTCTAACCTTTCCTCTTGCTTTTCAGGCTATATGTGTTATATTGCAGTATTATATTGTTGATGTTATTAATGAATAAAGATACCCCAGTTCTTAGTGAACTAGTGCGTGATTGTTATTTCCTTATGATAAAGTTAACCTTTCTTCTAGTCAGATGCTGTTATGTGAACGGAGGCGTCTCCCGTCCAGGTAAATGGTAACTGAGCAAGGGAGTAGAGGAGCACTCAAAATAGGGAATAACCTTAACACAGTGTAATTTGGCCATTCTTGTGTGGGAGAGGATTGACCTGTCTATCTATCCCATAATCTATAATATTGTATTATCTGTAATCGTGGTAGAGAGAGAGAGAGAGAGATTTCCCAATATGAAGAAGGTATTCATAGGACAGTGATCATCATTATGTAGCGGCGTTATACCCACAGGATTGTGGCTTGCGAGAGCACCGGGGGGACACGGTGTGTAACGAGAGCATTGACTGTGGTCAATGTGTATACCCACAGGATTGTGGCTTGCGAGAGCACCGGGGGGACACGGTGTGTAACGAGAGCATTGACTGTGGTCAATTTGTATACCCACAGGATTGTGGCTTGCGAGAGCACCGGGGGGACACGGTGTGTAACGAGAGCATTGACTGTGGTCAATGTGTATACCCACAGGATTGTGGCTTGCGCGAGCACTGATGGTGATCAGTGTGTAATGGTAAATAATCAGAACTGCCTCAGGGTAGTCTAGTCTGGGCCCATGTTGCCGCGAGACTATAAGGTATGAGTGTGGTGTTGTAAAGAATCTAAGCTTGTATATTGCTAATTCCCCATCCTTAGGTAGGTACACAGGTGCCTTTTGTAAGTAGGTCCTGAGGAGGGAGATGGTTACGTTTCGGCTGGGTTAGTGGTGTTTTAGTCTGATTCTATCTGGTCCGAAAATCCGGTTGTTACATCTGGCGTCACGAACCGTTTACGAAAGCCTGTTTGCGCGGTGTTTAGTACATCTTGTTGGTTTGCGCTCGCCGCGTACGGTGTTCATTTTGTTTATTATTTGTTTATAGTTGTATATATCTTTTTCTTTTGGCATGATGTTTTTGAAAAGGTCAAAATCTACTTTTAAATTGCCTGTTGAAATTCCCGGCTGGGAATCAACGCCTTACGAGGCTTTGGCCCTTGAGTGGGCCGATTGTACTGGTTTGAGTGAAAATTGGAGTTCCTGTTTGGAACTGGCGGAGCCGTCTAATGTGATTGCTTGTCTACAAAAAGCGCCAGTTGTGAAGGGTGAGGAGCTTCCTATTTTGGGACGCAGAGGTTGGATTGTTTTATCTGCGTACAGGATTGTACATGAGAAATTTTTGAAATTACAGAGACAATATGTGGAAATGGAAGAAAAGTTTGTTGAAATGCAGAATGCTTATACTCTTTTGCGATGTCAAAATAAATTGCTTGCCGACAAACTTGAGACTTATCAGACAATAGCTGAAAGAGCTGCTGTTCATATTGCTAAATACAAATATAAGAATCGTCGTGGTCGAGTTTGTAAACGGAAAGTGCGTCTGGTCGTGGCAAAAGCCAGACTGGATTGGAATCCTGATGAATGGGATGGTAATATCTGGGACTCGAATGATTCTGGCTCCTCGGCTGAGGAGTCCGACAAGCGCGAGTCTTCTCGCACCGGACGTGATTGTAAATCTAATACTTTTGATAAATATGATGATTCCAGCGACTGTGGTCGCTGTTCTAATTCTGAAGACGTTTCTCGATCTGAATGTCCCTCTAAATCTGTTGATCGAGCTTCTTATGATGCTCGTCCTGAGGTTTCTGCGCATCCGGTTTTTCGACGTAAATTACAGCAAGCTCCTGGTAATCCAAATGGTATTCCTTTGGATAGTTTGGAAGATTTTACGCAACAGGAAGTTAGTGACATTTTGCAGCGATTTCGGCAATGGCCCAGCGAGGCCTTGCTTACATGGATGGTGCGCCTTTATGAACTTGGTGCTGCAGGCATCATGTTAGATGCAGGTGATGCCTTGAAACGTTGTTCTTTGAGTTCTGATTCTACTGTTCAGGATCATTTCCGTAACTATAATGTTCCTGGTCAAATTAGTCTGCTTCAGTTAACGACTGAGGTTTGTAATAACAAATACCCTACTGAATCTGATTGGCCTCTGAATGACAAGCCATGGTATACGTTACGCGATGCAGCACAACGGCTGAAGGAGGAAGTGATGAAAACTGCGATTTTTCTGGGTACGTCTGACAGATTGTTGGATGGTTTATTAACATCTTCTGTGCGGAATCGCATTATCCGTTCTTCCCCTGTTGCTTATAAACAGGTCATGATGACTTTCTTGATCAATCAGACTGGCAATGCGTTATCTATGGTGCTTGAATCTGTACGTCAGCTTGGTGAGCTGGGCGAATGGCTTAAACCTGAAAGGCAGTCCAGGCCTGAGGGTCGTACTGCTGGGAATCATAGATTCACTAGACGTGATATGTTTCTTGCTTTGTTGGAAGATGGTGTGAAAAGGGAAGACATTGATGGTGAACCTAATAATCGCTTGTGGGATATGTTTGGCAAACGTGGTTTGGATCGGAAGGAGGGTGCTCGACGTGTGCGCAAGAATGAATGTGATCGTGAATATTCTGATGACAGTGGGGATGATAGACGTCGTGATGATTCGGATCGGTATGATGGACGACGGTATGTGCGCGATGTGTCCCCTCGGCGTGAAAGAGAGGGAAGGAGAAAGGGGGAGAGATGACCGTGTTAACAGCAGATATAGAGATGAAAGGGATCAGTCCCCCGAGATGAGGAGAAGGGAGGATCGACACAGATTTTCCGAACGAAACTCACAATACCATGCAGATGACAAGAATCCATTTCGTAATGGGGATGGATATGAACATGACATTATATCGTCCCAAAAATTTGAGAGCATTTATCCTGATTTGTCTTGGTTGTCAGAACGCAATAAAAATGACTAGGAAATAGTTCAACTCCAGTACATAGGTGCGCTCACAAAGACAATAGACCCTATGTAGATATTGAAATTTTTTGAAAACATCGTAATATACAAAGGGCCAGAGCATTGGAAGATACAGGAGCGGAGGCCACTCTAATTCATGGAAAATCGAAGAAATTTAAAGGACAATTTTTCACAATTACTGGTTTAGGTGGAAAGGAAACCCCCGCATTGCAAACAAAAATTGAAATGAAGGTAGGTAGAATTTCTCGAAAAGAATATTCTGTTTTAGTTGTGCCACTTTTGGAATACATAATTGGAATTGATATTTTAAAAGGTATGGCATTGCATTTAGATGATGGTTGTTATCAATTTGGGAGTAAAAGTTATATATCATCGAGACCTGTACGAGTTGGTCGTTTGAGAATGCCCCCTATAAAAATTCCTCAGGCTACAAAAGTTGTTTTCCAAAAGCAGTATCGTATCCCAGGTGGTCACAAAGAGATTAGTTCTACAATTCAGGATTTAGTGGATGCAGGAGTTATAACTCTGGTTACTTCTGCTTGGAATAATCCCGTTTGGCCTGTGCGCAAAAGTGATAATTCTTGGCGCATGACTGTTGATTACCGCGAATTGAATAAACATACACCCCCTTTGACTGTTGCAGTACCAGACATGAGTACTTTAATTGAAAGAATTCAGAAGCATCCAGGAATATGGTATGAGTCTATTGATATTGCTAATGATTTCTTTTCAATCCCAATTGCCCCGGAGTGTCAGGAACAGTTCAGTTTTACGTGGAATGGACGTCAAATGACGTTTAGAAGTCTTTCCCAAGGCTATGTGCAGAGTTCTACGATTTGTCACCGATTGGTGGCGGAACATTTATCTGAAGTACCCATAAACCCACAAATTCAGATGTGTCACTATATTGACGACATTTTGATTCAAGGTAAGACACAGGATCAAGTTCAGACTCAGTTAGATCAGGTCATCGATCATTTACGTGAAAAAGGTTGGGAAATCAATCCCGACAAGTTGCAAGGTCCGTCACAAAGTGTGAAATTTTTAGGCATCAATTGGCATAAAGGTAACAGAGAGGAGATTCCACAAGTGAAGCAGAAAATTCTTGATTTTGCGATTCCTCGGAACCGAAAAGAAGCCCAAAGCTTTATTGGTTTATTTGGTTTTTGGCGTCAACACATCCCACATTTGAGTCAGATATTGGCCCCTTTAGACAGAGTCACTCGTAAAAAGAATGCGTTTCAATGGAGTAAACCGCAGCAGGATGCGTTTGATTTGGCAAAAGAAACAATTCAGTATGCTTTGGATTTGTGGCCCGTACGTGATGGTGATGTGAATCTGAATGTGTCTGTGCAAGGTCTTTATGCAAATTGGAGTGTGTGGCAAAAACAAGACAGAAATAAAGTACCGTTGGGTTTCTGGACTAAAAAGTTACCTGATGCTGGTGAGCGTTATACACCTTTTCAGAGGCAGTTACTTGCATGTTATTGGGCTCTGGTGGATACCGAGCAATTGACTTTGGGACATGATGTGGTATTGAGACCTGAAATTCCTATTATGCAATGGGTTTTGAGTTTGCCGAAAACTCCTCGAATTGGACATGCTCAAGAGGCGAGTGTGATTAAATGGAAATGGTACATACAAGACAGGGCACGCGTGGGACCAAAAGGTGTTGCGGCGTTACATGAGCAAGTGGCGCAGGCGCCATCGAATGAGACTGGGAGTGATTGCTCCGTACCTATAGTACAGGAATCCCCTGTTAAGTGGGGTAAGCCATTTGATGATCTGTCCGCGGAGGACAGAAACCATGTGTGGTTTGCGGATGGTTCAGCGAGGTACATAGGAGAGAAGAGGCATTGGAAGGCAGTGTCCTATAATCCTATCACACAAAAATTGCTAAGTACAACTGGTGAAGGAAAGAGTAGTCAATTTGCTGAATTATATGCTGTTTACCAAGTTTTAAAACAGGAGTTACCTGGTACATGTCATCTTTTTACTGATTCCTGGTCCACTGCTAATGGACTAGCGGTTTGGTTATCAACGTGGCATTCTCGTAATTGGGAATTGCATTCTAAAGAACTTTGGGGTAAAGAGTTATGGCAAGAAATTTGAGAGCTACTCCCACAAAGTACTGTTACAATCTTTAATGTGGATGCTCATACATAGATAGACTCCCTTGACAAATTCTTTCACAACATTGCAGATGTGAAATCTAAAATTGCTGAGGCAGTGATGGATATGCAGGATTCTGATTTGGCGGGATTGGCGAAATGGGCCCACCAGAAAGCAGGACATTTTGGAGAGAGAACCACTAGCAGGTGGGTTGCCGATCGAGGAATTTATATTCCTTTACGTTTGATTAAAGATACTATACTGCATTGTCCTACCTGTCAATGTTCTAGACAGCGAAAAGTGCCCCACATTGTTAAAGGACATTTACATCGAGGAAAATTACCCGCTCAAATTTGGCAGATTGATTATATTGGTCCACTCCCTATGAGTAAAAATTGCCAATATATTTGCACCATCGTTGATACATACAGTGGCCTCCTAGTGGCCCTTCCCTGTAAACGAGCTACCCAAGTAAATACTATTAAAACATTGGAATTGATTATGCTGTATTTTGGTGTTCCATTTCAAATTCAATCTGATAATGCATCCTATTTTAAGGGAAGATTGGTGCAGGAATTTTGTGTGGAGAATAACATTGAATGGGTGTTTCATATACCATACTATCCACAGGCAGCAGGCCTTATAGAAAGGATGAATGGTTTGCTAAAAGATCAATTGCGTAAATTTGCTGACAATAAATATAAGAATTGGAGAGAATATTTGTTTCAGGCACTGTTGATTTTGAATAATCGTCCCTTTTTAAATGCTGAATCTCCTATTAATGCGTTTATTTCCTCCCGCAGTTGACGCTAAACCAAACACAGTTAAAAATACTGTAATGTATTGGGAGATTTCCCCTGGAGCCCTGGCTCCATGCAGAGCAACCCCAGGTTCTGCAGGCTTGGACTTGCATGCCATGAATGACATTATTGTAAAAAGCAGAGATCGAGTTATCATTGAAACTGGCATTGGTGTCTGTATACCAACTGGAAATTTTGGCCTGATAGCCCCTAGATCGGGCCTGTCCTTAAAAGGCATTCAAGTGCTTGGAGGAGTCATTGACAGTGATTATCAGGGAGAGATTAAGGTACTCCTGCTGAATAGCAGTGAAGTTGATTTACCAATTCAAAAGACTGACCGAATTGCTCAATTGCTAATCATGCCTGTTTTCAGTGGTGAGATTCAGAAAGGCACTGCCCCAACTTTGCTAAATGTTCGAGGACAAAAAGGTTTTGGCTCCACTGATAATCCAGGAGCGAGAGTGTGGGTGCAATCGCCTAAAAATCCCCCTCAACAAGCTGAAATTATTGCAACCGGTCATGATAACACAGTACTCGTCATGAGACCAGGGAAAGATAGCTGGGAAGCTGTCCCGGCTGACAAATGTTACTTACGAGAATGAATAATTCCTGTGTTTTGATTTTCTTTCAGATCATTCTTTGGACTGCTGTTGCAGGATGTGCCGGCGTTGAACTCCTTTTGGCTTGCTACGTCGGGAGAGGAAGGAACCCACTGACTTTGGTTGATTCGATAACCCGAGTACCGCGTTCCTTTGCTGCGTGGGATTCATCATCTAACTTTTGGACTACCCTGGCACGAAGGGTGACAAATTCCCCACATTTCTGTTTAACACCGATGCGTTCGGTGACTGACATATTAGCGACCTGTTTGGTTGCCGTCCCCGCTTTGTTGGAGACTCTGGCCCATATTTTCAATATATCAAATGCTCGTCCTAATATTATTCTTGGTGATTTCGCAACACATGAATATTGCCCTTTATGTACTGTGCTTTCAAATCCAGTACCCCCAATTCATTCCCAAATAATTAGATATAATATCACGCAGGGTGATTTATGTTTTTTCCTTACCTGTGATCCAAATGCCATAACAGAATGTGTGCGTTTTAAATTGAAAGGTGCTACTTCATTCACAGTTCATGAAAAGACTTTATGTTCCCGGAGATTACCGAAGTCGTGTATTTCAGTCAAAAATAATATGACCTGTAAAAGTCTTGTAGTTACCCCTAGCCACTATCGTACAATGCTATTACCTTCTGGATGGCTTTTCTCTTGTGGCAATACATATTGGCCTTATATTCCTGCAAATATTACTGGAGGACCTTGTGCTATTACCAGACTGATTTTACTAATGTTTTCTTCACATCCTGATATGCATTCCCGTGTTGTCCGTGATGCAGTAATGTTAAAAGACAACTGTGACTCTACACTACATTTATTTTCTGAATCTGAATATCTTAGTTTGGCTTTTTCTATTCTGGGTGTCCCTGCCTTAGCAGTCTATAATGCTAAATCCATCAGAAAAATGGCCTGTTGGATGGTCAAATCTATTAATAACACTTCTACAATTTTATCTGACATGCTACTGGACGCCCAGGGTGAACGCAGAGCTATTTTGCAGAACAGGGCTGCAATCGACTATCTTTTGCTTAAACATGGACATGACTGTTCTGACTTTGAGGGCCTTTGTTGTTTCAATTTATCAGATCATACTAGATCCATTCAGGCTCATATCGACAAACTTCATGACTTGACCAAAGAAGTTAGAAAACACATTGATCAGGGCTGGTTTGACTGGCTCTTTAATTGGTTGCCAGATTTACATTCTCTACGTCAGATATTAGGGGGTATCCTGATTACTATTTGCTTTTTAGTCGCTATTTGTTGTTTTATTCAATGTATTCCTTCTTTACTTCACACCTGTAGATGTGGTGCTAGAAATAGATCAGTTAGTTTTGTTTCATATTATTCCTCAACTGATGTTAGTTCCATTTAGCGAATGAATAGTAGTCGAAAGTCAATGGTGAAGTGTTCTGACCGAGTTTTCTGCCCCTTTTTGAGTGAAGGTGACTGAAGGTGACTTTAGCCTGCTATCATTCTAATATGAGGATTAGAACCTCAGACCGGGCCTATTTACAAGGCGTTTGATGCAACTCCCTACCCTTTTCTTTATTTCAGGGCTTATAAACTTATGTTAAGGGATAGATTCCTTAGTATTAGTACTAATCCGTCCTTTTGTAAGGTTGCTAGTATACTTCTAATGGAGTTATGTTTATTTCCGGCCTTGTAGGCCTCGACCGGGAGAGACTCCATCTTTATTTCTGCCTCGGCAGCTTGAGATGCTTTTAGGTCAAATGTAATGTTTTATTTATGAGGTGTTGTTCGCTTGGAGAGAACCGGCTCAGGCTGGCCCTTATCGAAGGACTGTATTTTTCTTCGTGTCGAAGACATAACATCAGGCCGGCCGGCTGAGAAAGTGTCCTTGATACGGGGAGGTACAAGAATTTGGTGGGCAGCAGGTTACTGGCCGTAACTTTCCATGCATGAACTACGTTCCATATTAGCGCAAGCACGAAGCAGTCAGTGAGTCAGTTCATAGGCAGCAGCTAGCCATTAGCATTATTGCAGTTAATCAACTTAAGGCAGACAGTCGCCATTTTGAAGTCCGAGAAAGACCGAAGGCTAATACTCTCTTAGATAGATTGAAGTTATTTTAGCTGGAGCAGCTGGCGAGCTTTGACATTAAGATCAGAGCATGCAGAATGAAGTAGTTAGTGGAGAGAACGGATACCAGAGCGGTTGAAACTAATTCATAATATCAAAGCTGGAAAGTGAAGACAGTTTGTGATTGAGAGGCGAGAGGAGTACTGCAGAACAGCGAGAGTGCAGCTGACGGGACAGAGAATAGGAGGAAGGTTCTAGTGACTTGGAGGGAAACGGAGGAGACAGAGCATAGCGGTGCAGACGTGTATCCGTGACTGCAGGGGTGATCCTAAGACGAGCCAAGGCACAGACGAGAAGGGAACCCAGATGACTACAGAGTCCAGACTTCATACTCATAAGGTGACGTCGACCCTTTCTTATTAGTGTGTACACACATTCTAACCTTTCCTCTTGCTTTTCAGGCTAAATGTGTTATATTGCAGTATTATATTGTTGATGTTATTAATGATAAAGATACCCCAGTTTTTAGTGAACTAGTGCGTGATTGTTATTTCCTTATGATAAAGTTAACCTTTCTTCTAGTCAGATGCTGTTATGTGAACTGAGGCGTCTCCCGTCCAGGTAAATGGTAACTGAGCAAGGGAGTAGAGGAGCACTCAAAATAGGGAATAACCTTTACACAGTGTAATTTGGCCATTCTTGTGTGGGAGAGGCTTGACCTGTCTATCTTTCCCATAATCAATAATATTGTATTATCTGTAATCGTGGTAGAGAGAGAGAGAGAGATTTCCCAATATGAAGAAGGTATTCATAGGACAGTGATCGTCGTTATGTAGCGGCGTTATACCCACAGGATTGTGGCTTGCGAGAGCACCGGGGGGACACGATGTGTAACGAGAGCATTGACTGTGGTCAATGTGTATACCCACAGGATTGTGGCTTGCGAGAGCACCGGGGGGACACTGTGTGTAACGAGAGCATTGACTGTGGTCAATGTGTATACCCACAGGATTGTGGCTTGCGAGAGCACCGGGGGGACACGGTGTGTAACGAGAGCATTGACTGTGGTCAATGTGTATACCCACAGGATTGTGGCTTGCGCGAGCACTGATGGTGATCAGTGTGTAATGGTAAATAATCGGAACTGCCTCAGGGTAGTCTAGTCTGGGCCCATGTTGCCGCGAGACTATAAGGTATGAGTGTGGTGTTGTAAAGGATCTAAGCTTGTATATTGCTAATTCCCCATCCTTAGGTAGGTACACAGGTGCCTTTTGTAAGTAGGTCCTGAGGAGGGAGATGGTTACGTTTCGGCTGGGTTAGTGGTGTTTTAGTCTGATTCTATCTGGTCCGAAAATCCGGTCGTTACAGGCACCGTCCCAGTTTTTTGTTTACATCCACCTCTCAGTGAGGCTCTGTAATGAATGTGGTGCAGAACTCTGGGTTCTACTGAGCCACATTTAACACAACAAAGCCACCCAAGATTTCATGTTTCCTACATATGCATCAAGATTCCACCTAGAACAATCAACTGATGGACATAAACAAAAATGTGACAGGATGTCCTCACACACCACCAGGTGTCATACTTCATCATAAGACTCCCAGCCCTCTCTAAAGACCCGGTTTGATGGTGAGTGGACCTACACCTGAAGGCAGGGTGGCACTTATACCTAAGAACGGACCTGTGAAATTTAAAGATTTAAAACCAATGTGATATCCTAAACAGACCTTTATATTCAAAGCAGGTATCCCTTGGTATTAATCTATATTGCATCTATATTATGGCACAAGTCCATGGGTAAAGACATGCCCTTACATGTGTTGCCTATGTTTCAATGCAAATCAAGGGATTCCAACACTATTGTGGGCTCCAACAATTGATGTTACAGAACAGCCACACAGTTGTCTGTGGTTCTTTCCATATTAATAAAGGGGCTCCAGGGAGCTCTAAAACAGATGTAAATGACCCCTGCACACCAGAGCAGGATCTGTAATTTGAACCCAGCTGTCGAGGTCCTGCTGCTGCACTTTCTCTGTTTTATGTAAACTGCTTGACAGCTCCTAATGGGTAAGGTCACACATCAAATACCTAAAATAAATGTTATGGTCATAATCATGTAATTGTCCATTATATTTATATAGCACTTTCTACCGAATCTGAAGCATTGAAAACCTTTGCGGCAAATAGCACTCTACTGCAGAACCCAAGATCAGAGTTTAATAGTAATTAGTAATAAGTGATATCTTTTTCCCTGTGGATTAGTTGTATTGAGTTTGTGCTCTTATTTTTTGGTGTGTTTACTTGTTTTTTTGAGTAGGGACAGAATGATGTTAATGGATTTGAAAAAAGAGGAAGAAGGAGTTTGTTTTTGTAGGTGGTGGTAGAGTGTGCCAGTTAGTTGGGTGATTTGGCTAAAAAGGAAGGGGAAGTTTGAGAAGGATGTTTGAGAGTTTATAGTAGTATGAAAGGTTTGGAATGAGTCAGAGAGAGGAGGGACAAAGGTTGAATAGAGTATTTTGCATGTCACTGACACAAAAAGTATTTTATTTTGTATCCCAATTATCTACTGTGGCCCTGCATAAACATACTCAAAGGTTTTATACTGTTTGTTGTGTTTCCTTGAATGTCTTCCTAAAATCTAGTGGCTATACAACGATTCATGGTGTATGTTCAATTATATTTGTATATGACCTTATAATATGCTCAGTGCTTTAATAAACCCCATATAAAAAAAAGAAATGAATTCTTAAATCGGAAATCGCACAGGCATCAACACCTACAGATCATTCGATTTCAGAAAAGCAATGCATCTAATTCTTTTTATATACTTGTATGACCGATTTATGTATGAGAAATGTTAGGAAAGCCTCCATGGAGTTAGATATTCCAGTATATAATGATATTAATTCTTTCAATGCTCTCAAAGATTTATACAAAAAAAATCAAATCAAAATGTATACCTGCCATTGGAACTGGATTAAAATTAATCCAATTAATTAAAATAACCTTTTTCAAACTGTAATATTCATTTTAACGGTATTACACTAGGATTTGACGGCTGTTCTAAATTCAGCTGAACTGAGCTCTCTCAAGTGGTTAGCCTGATCGGGATGAATACATCCATACCTACCAGTTAATGGATAATATAGAATGGGCACGTTTTATTTTGCCACTTTTTTAGATGTATACATATATGAGTATGCTTATGTACACGTTTGTATAATTTAATGTATTTGTTCTTATAGATCAAGAGGGTAGCTATCAAGTATAAAGTACTGAACAACATAAAAGTAGAGGTAAACACACAGGTGGTGTGTGAGTTGGGTTGGGTAAAGATGGAGGGATGATTGTATGGTTTTCCGTAGTTGATGGGGGTCCAGGTTTAACGGCTCACAGAATATTTTTTTTAAAAGCGAGTTTATGTGAATGAGCAACACATTTGCCAATAATATCCACTGTAATCTATTACTTTCCCGTTTTATTTGTGCATATTTGTTTGTGGGTTGCTGAATTCAGCAATGGAGATGATAAAAAGGTTGATCACAGAATAAGGCACTTATTCAGAGGAAGGTGATGGAGGATGTGCTAGACCAGTCGACCTCGAATTTGAGGAACCGGGTTTGAGTATTGGCAGGGACGCTTAACATCCTGTGATTCTGGACAAATCACTTAATCTACTGTGCCTAAAAAACGAATGAGTCGGTCTGTAATGCAGCAGGTGCTCATGTAAAGCTGTTTGGGTCGAGTGTGTGCTATATAAAACTAAAAAAACATAATAATCCCAATTTGGAGTGAAACTGGAGGGCAAAGAGTGAGGGAGGGTAAACCTGCATTCCTAGTGTAACCCCAAGATATTTCACATGTTAAATGCTATCGAAATTTCGAGGTGGAAACCTTCTGAAAATATGGAATAATAGCAGATTATTTTTAAAATGTTCCATTGCTTAGGGAATATGTTTGGGGACCTGCTTGGAATACTGCCATATCCTCACACCCTAATATTACCGGTACATGCTCAACTTGTAATGTGGACCTAAATCTTCTGTCACGCACCTGGGTATCAGGGTACTATCTTTCTTGTTGATGTGAAGCAGCCAATTGAACAAATAATGTGTGTTTTAAAGGCTTCGCTGCCTATTGCGGATGATGAATAGACTGTAGTAGCTGTATCTGTAACTGCAATCTAAGACACTTGGGCCTTGAATAATAACATCTACTAAAAGTGTTTATTAAGTAGACATTGTATTTAGAAGTGTATGCACTAGCATATATTAACACATACTAACCATTTTTAAATATGATTGTAAAACACCCTGAACTAAAAATGAATAGTTCTATACGGAAATAGGTTGGACCACAATTACTGAAGATGCGTAAGCCAATTCAGGCACTCCAAATAAACATTCCTACACAGTTTCAAAACAAACCTCATTATCATTTATTCTATTGTATAAAATAATTTTTTATTGCTTATGTTTATGTTTATTTGATTGTAATGTCTACACTAGAGAGCTAAACTGATTTTAAAAGCAGAGGCATTCAATGGAATACAAATGTGATTGTAGAATGATACGTTGTGACTAGAAATATATGGGAGCACCAAAAGGCATAGGCAGACGTGTAATAAAGAACAAATGAGAGGCAAAATATGATTGTTAGACCTGGCACCATTGGCACAGTTTTCTCCCTATCATTTTACCTTCATACCTCTTATTCAACTGACTTTGTTTTTGCTGGCCTTAGGACTCTATGCACTTTACCTCTGCTAACCAGTGCTAAAGTGCTTGTGTTTTCTCCTTAAAACATGGTAAGATTGTCTTATACCCAATTGCCATGTTTAGTTTATGTTTAAGTCCCTAGTAAGGTGGCACTACCTGTGCCCAGGGCCTATAAATTAAATGCTACTAGTGGGTCTGCAGCACTGATTGTGCTACTCAATTAAGTAGCACTTTAAACATGTCTCAGGCCTGTCATTGCAGCATGTGTGTGTGCAGTTTTAAACTGCCAGGTAACCCCTTTGCCAGGCCCAAACCTTCTTTTTTAAAGCATACAAGTCACCCCGCGGGTAGGCCCTGGACATCTCAGAGGGCAGGGTGCAGTGTATTTAAAAAGTTGGGCATGTAACTTAAAGTTGTACATGTCCTGGCAGTTAAAAACTCTTAAATAAATTTTTCAATACTGAAAGACCTCTCTATCACATACGTCAACATTGGAATTACCTTATGTCACTGATGTATCGCCTCGACTGAGCGGCACATCCTCGTTGCTGGACTTCGCATCGCAAGCACTAATAAATGAGATCCTCGATGACGAGCAGGCCCTTGTATCTCAGCTTCAAACGCACATCGGAAGCAATGCATCACTTCAGCTGTACAATGCATCTTCAATGTGGATCCTCGCAACATTCATCAAACCAGGATTTAGGGTACTCTGTTCAGTGGGCCTAACTGGGCCCCTCTTGCTGGCCCATCACATTTGGCCTGAACTTGTGACTTTATCCCGGTCGGTCACTAGCAGATATCCCCTGTTGTTACTTTGTTCTTTTTGCGCTATTTCCACAGAAATGTTTTAAATTGCATACCTCAAGTTCTACTGATAAGATTTTTGTTGTGTTGGTCTTGTTTTTTTAATTACAAAATAACTCTACTGTTCTAACTTAGTGTGAGATCCTTTTTGGGTGGTATTTATCACCTAATTATTGTTTTAAGTGGTGCAAAAATACTTTACACATTGCCTCTACGTTAATCAAGACAGCCCTGTGTCAAGCTACTAGAGGGTTGAGCACAGCTTAATTTAGGATTGGCCTGTGTCTCACCATCACATGGATTGTGGTTGTTGCTTGACCAGCGCTAACACCCTAGCCAACCAACAACCCAAATGCACACATTGATATATACATCGAGGAGTGGTATGGGTAGGAGGGGAAAGAACACAACATAGTTAGAATATGTTTAGAATAAATTCATCTTGAGTCTGACCTGCAGTAAATCAGAGATTAGGTTTGGTGTGCCTGTGTGGGCAGGCTGTTCTACGGAAAGGAGGTCAGTCCCAGCTGCAGCAGTAAGCTAATACAGATTTCCTCAATGTTCCACTGTGGTATGAATCACAGTTATTGATGTGTGCATCGTCACCTACAAACCAGTGTTGTAAATTGTAAGTATATTACTTCAAAATCATTTTCTTCGTAGATTGTTTTCCAATAGTATATAATGAACTAATCCATTGACAATGACTTTAATTTCCAGTTAATCTTAGAAACATGCAGTCTGTAAGGATCATGGGTGGTGATTTGTAGGTGTTTCCATATTCATGAAAAATATAGCCTTACAATTTATCAGAGTTTGATTAAAGGAACGGTCCAATTTTAGAATCAGTCCCAGTAGAGAAACATAAACATACGTTGTGGATTCAAACTGCCAATAACATGAGGTGGAAAATGTATTATTTTCTGCGGTAAGCCCACTCTAAATATATTTTTAAGAACAGTTGAGAATACCACTTATAAACAGCTGTGCAATCAAGATAGCCTTTTAAAAATGTCTCGAAAAGGAAGTGAGAGTCTTGAAGGCAATATCTCGGTTTTTCATGGAGGGAGATATCTTGCTTCCAAGGAAATGGTTCTAGCTGGGAGAAAATCTTTGCACCATATGTAGGACTATCCAGAATTCATTGTCGGATTTAGATTTAGTGATATAAATTTGTTTGGATGGAAAAATAGTTTAGTAATGGTAGTTTTCCTGATCCAATGGCTTTGAATACCATGTATTGTTCACAAGACCCAGCATGGGCAATTTGTTTTCCGGTTGGACAGCAACTTTATATTTGACTAAGGTAACCCAATAGGGCTACCCAACACCTTCGCATCTATTCTCTATGTAGGTCCCAATCAACTGTATGAAAGTAAATTTTTACTTTCATATTTTTTTTTCTATAAATTTTTTTTATTTTGTGGCGATATTTTCATCAATGGTGAGTTGTTATTTTTGCAATTATCCATGGTGATCATTTTTAATTACTTTTAGAAGTCAATTTGTGCTACGAAATAGCACTAAATGCGCTGTTAGTAGAATTTTCCTCGAACTTAGCAGCACAACACAAATAAGTAGCGTGTGTGACTGCTTGCCAGTGAGAAGTGTGCCCTCACAATAGGACTGTTTTCACCCAAATTACTCATAATTACGTTAGCAGGCGTAATCGCATAATTATTGGTCATCGTAAGGCGACCACGGCGGAAAAACAGCGTACAGTATTCCCCTCCGCCACCGCCCCCGCCATTGTATTATGGCAGAGGGAAGAAAGGTGGCGGACGGGCAAGGATGGCGGACGGATCCCCACCACCTGCATGGTGGTGGCGATCCGTCCGCCATCCTAATGGACCCCTTCGTTTGTATTTTTGAAGGGAAATAGGAGTGAGCACTCCAGTCACCTCAACCAGTAGGAGGTGAAATATTACAGAAATCATTAAGAAAACAAATACAGACAGACAGACAGACAGACAGACAGACAGATAGATAGATAGATAGATAGATAGATAGATAGATAGATAGATAGATAGATAGATAGATAGATAGATAGATAGATAGATAGATAGATAGATAGACAGACAGACAGACAGACAGACAGATAGATAGATATGTTGTTTTGCAGATAAGAACATGGATAGAATAATGTTCTATATGAATGACTAAAATACAAAACTTTCAGGTTCACATGCAGCCTTATGCCATTATTATAAGTTTGAGGCATGTGGCACCAAACAGAAACACATTTATATAGGCACCTCCTCACTCCAACATACACATACAGAATGTACTACAGCGGTACATTGTTGGCAGCTTTCACAAGCACCATATTAACTAATGCATCTTTTTACTATAATACAATTATTTCACTTACTTCTAAGTTTATATAAAACAGGTTTATGTGCCAAAATTATACTTTAACCAATCAAGTGTATTTATTTGTCTGTATCGAACCAAAATCAGCATAGGAGCTTGAGCACATTGCATGTAAGACTTCAGCACTGTATAGATTTTGTGTACTCTGCCATTTGAGTTTGGGTGCCATGTATGAATGATGATATGAATGTAGTGATTTATATTAGATATGTGCTAGAACTGGGGGTCTCTAGTTGGCTGAGGTAGGTACCTACGACCAAATAGGGACCCTTTTTTCTAAGTCAGGGAAAGGAAGGACAGCTTCTCAGATAGCCCCTGCTTACCCTTTCGGTAGCTTGGCACGAGCAGCCAGGCTTCTCTCCAATGAAAATGTGTAAAGAATTTGCCCGGTCCGGTTTTGGTTCCCAGTCCGGCCCTGCTGGAGAGTGATTTGTGAAGGGTTAGCTTGTCTGGGACCCAGTGCAGTATGTTGGGTTTATATTCAGAGGGTGTCGTGCAATGTGATGGGTTGTTAACTATTGGATCTACTGTATAGTGGTTGTTTATTGTCCTTAGGGGATAATCCAGTGCTGTAGGTTGGTGTGAATAAGATTCAAGGGTGTACTGAGTTCATAGTCAACATCAACACAGTAAAGTGATGGGCTGTTGTCCCAAGGATGCCGTGAATTGTGGTGTGGTAATTTCTCTAGTTTACAGTGTGATGTGGTGGTTTAGTGCCACTAGGGCGCAAAGTTGAGTGTTTGGCTACGATCTTCAAAGGGTGTGCAAAGAGTTGTAAAATGGAGCTTCTGATTCATTGAATCAGGATTTTCAGCTTATTGTAAAAGGAAAGCAACTGGTTCCTGCAGGGAGGAGAGTGCAAGTAATTGATCAAATTCTACTACAAACTTAAATCTGCTGTAAGAGACTGAAAGTAAAGCGCATGGGTGTCAAAGGTGTGGGTTTAGGGTTGGTGTTTTAAAAAAAATTAGCAAAATTGAGATTGATATTTTCTATCCTTGAACCACAAAGAAAACAACCCCAGCAGAGATAGTAGAACGCAGAAAATGAAGGACAACGGAACCGATTTTGACCACATTTACTTGGAGGGGCAGGAAAGAGGAATCCCACAGTAAAAATGTTTTCCTTGAGGAGGAAAAAGATAAAAACATGTAAATGAATAAGTGTGTATTTGCAGTAAAGTCAGTTATGTATTTCGTCTGTCTAATGGACAACTGAGAAGGGTTTCCATGAAGCAGCAGGAGTACTCGTGGAAATCTCAGATTCTCATAGTTTTCCTTGAGTACTTCATTGCATTTTTTCGACTCCCTTAAAAAACATTAATGTACTTCACATGTAGTTGGAAATCTATGAGAATTTGATTTCTAACTGTTGAATAAATATCTGTGAAACGAGCTTCTAGTGTCCTGAAGAAGGAGTGCAGTTTGTGTTCTTAAAAGTGCATCACAGCACGCTAGTATCCATCGGCTTTACCTTTCCACAACATTTTTTCAATACTGCCTTCCTTTAATTTCACATCTTACTTTGTTGTTCAGCTTCATAAAACATAACAGCATATTTGTACAGAGTCTAGTCACTCTGCGGGGTTTATTGACCCTATTGCTAGGTAACAGGCGTGTATTGTTCCCGATGTTCAACTCTATCTTTTTTCATCCCCCACATTAATTTATATTTATTTAACTCTTTACATTTTGTACTTGGCCTCTGAAGTAGCCAGGAATCTGCTAATAAGGCAACTGATGACATTCATGCTACATGTACTCTAGCCAGAAGAGGAAAATTATGCTTTCAAAAAAATATTGTCATAATTGATCAAATGTTACATGGATTTAAAACCTTAATTAGCTAACCTTTGTTATGGCTAGATTCCTAACTTCTAATGAACAGCATAGAAGTAAATCAGTATAACAAAATCAATAGAACTGCTAGATTGCTATTTTGTATTTAAGTTCTCAAATTCATGTTTTAAGTTTTGTAATATTGCATGCCTAAATATTATCAAGCTTTTTTTTAATCAAAGGCAATGCACAATGCCTGGCTCGCTTTTTGTTGTTTGCACATCATTGTCAGTCTTCACAACTAATTCATCTGAAGCTGAGGCGGCCAACATCCTGGCTTTAAAATCAAGGCTACACAAAACATAAGGAAAAGCAAGAATCTTGCAATCATACCTAGATTGCATGTTATTTAGAAATGAGAGCAGCAACAGCCTTGTCTTTTCAAATGGAAGCACTTCCTCAGCCAATGGACGTGCCCACAGTGTGGCAGCAAGCAAAGGTGAGGCCAGGCAATGGAGCGTTTCTGTGATTCTTGAGGGAGTAACGGATAGGGTGTTGGGCATGGTTAGAGAGAGAGGTTCTGTATTGCTTTTCTGAAGACATAAATGACTCTGTTATATCTTTGCCTGAAAGTATATCCCTTAAACAGATACGAAGTCACCTTTTTGAAAATCTAGAATGGAGAAATTGTGAGGCTTTTTCAATTTATTTCTTTTGAAGTTTTCAGTCACAAACTGGATGTGCCAGTGAAATCATCCTGCATTCTCTGGGTAGAGCTGCCTTGAACCTAAGATGAAAAGAAGGCTATCTAGCGTGCTAGGTCACTGACAGAGGGCAGGAGACAGACTGTGTCTCTTGTTGTGACATTGATCTTTAAGACTGATAAGCTGTTCAAGGGCTGAGGAAGACAGCCTCTTGCTGGCACCCTAGGGCCAAAGAGTTCATGTCCTTCCAGTGATGCCTGCATTTTTCCCTGAAGAACATATCTCTTGTGGCTGAAGAATATGGAATATGTTTTAAAGAGAGGTAGTTTGGGCCACATAGACGAAAAACAATGTCCCAGTCTCGACTGGACGTTTCTCCTAGCTGCTGTCTGTGTACCTGCAACTGGACTTTTCAAATGCCTGAAAAACTTTGCTGCTGCCTGCTGTCTGTGAAAACACTCCCCTGTACCTAACAATGAAAAGCTGATGCTCCAAGTAAATTCAGAAAACCAGTTGCACCTGAACATTTTCATGACCACAACTGGAGTTGGGGTGACTCCCTCCCTTTCCCAGTAACCCCCGCAGAAACTAGGTGCCATGGAGTGGTATCTGAGGAGCAAGTCCTGAAGTTTCAAACATTTTTCATTAAGATCTTCTTCAACAAGAACCTTACCTGCAGCAGGCAAGCAGATTTGCTCTTCATAAACATAACTTTTCTTCAGTGCCAAATGTGATTACACTGCTGCCCCACATTGGAAGATTTTAGGAACAACTTTAGCACATTTTATTTTTGTTCTATCAAAGAAGTTCATAGGCGCTGGATGTAAGGGTGGGTGGTGTGCTGCAGCACCCTCAAAATAACCATGCTGGATTTTAGATGGTGAATGAGAAATAAAGATGCCAGGAATCATGTTTTTATCTTGTCACATTTGCTGTGCGTTCAAATTCCCAGGATATGTCTTCTGACAATTTGCTGCTTATTTTTTTTTTTAAATGGAGGTTGGTGTTTCTCTAAATGCAAACCTGGAAACATTTGTAAAGGCAACTATGTGACAATCTTGCTGGGCTTGCTGGCTGTAAGCTGTCATTTTTTCCTAACAGAACAACATTTAAATTCCTGTACATAAACTGCACAAATATTTCAGAATATATCAGCAGTTACAAAAGCACAAATGAAGCACATTTTTTTTGTAATTCTGAAGTGTGATAAAAAACAAAAGTCTAAATGTGATCAAAACAAATCGATACACTGGATGATGCTCAAATGAAATATTGTCTGAAGACCAGTTTCCAAACATAATTGTTTGTGTAGTGTATAGTTTTAGAATTAAAAGTATATGTTACTCTGGTTGAAAAATATATTTGCAACAGTGTGCTCCAAAATGACTACCAACTGCATACTACAACAGTATCACTATTGTAGCTGAATACATTTGCTACACTTGTTCATTGTGCAAAGTTTGGATTTCTCACAATCCCTATGACTTCAGTGATGTAACACTGGCAGCAGCTCCCCCACTCTGAATATTTTTCCAGCCCAATGAAATACTTACAATCCATTTTTACAATAGGTTTTATTCAGTTACGCAGGTGTGATGTTGTGCCTGGATCCTACAAAGTCAAGGACCACAAAAACATAGACTGAAGTACCCAAAATGATCTACGTATATGAGGTCCATGGTGTAGGGCATAGATACTCACAAACATTTTTCCAGGGGCCAAAAGGGTTTGAAGCGTGTTATGGCTGAGGGCTTCATTGATGCCAGTGGGGTGACGTTCGGCCGAAGGGTTGGGGGTTGATTGGCGGTGAGGGGAAAACGTAGCATAGACATCTAGTGGCTGAACAGAACAACTTGAAACCAGAAAACATGAAGTTATTACCAGCTTCTTCACTTTACCAATTTGAGTGATCTTGGGGAATTGTTTTTTTTTTACTTTCCCTCCTTTTTACTTCATTACTACATATAAGAGGACCTCAAAATACATGGCTAAAGGATGTGCGCTGTACAAAACTTTGTCCTGTGTTTGATTTAATAAACTATAAATGTATTCGTGTATAATCGGAACTTAGGCCATCCAAGGAGCGCACATAACTGACTTGCATCTTTAGTTGACTAGTGGCATTGCTGTCAGGGTAGAAGGAAGAAATAGTGTTTGTAAATTTATGTTTGAAACCTATCACGTTTACATTCCCACTAATAAATGCACTGATATATTCAGTCGCACTAACGTGAAAAGGTTCTGCATGGTAATTAAATACACTTTACATTTTGAAGAGGCTGTCATATTTTTACACTTTTGATACAAGATGTGTTTAAAAAATGATGGTGTTGCTAAAGTAAAGTTGCTCAGGACTACCTAGTTACATCCTTTCTTTAACACCAATTACACTTTTAGTAAATGCTTACCTGTGCTAAATCGTTTAAACCATAGCCCAGTGCTCCTGTTGAACAGTGTGCGGCATGAAATGGTCAGAGGGGCCGCATGTGGCACCCGGGCCGTACTTTGCGTATCAATGGTGTAGGGGAATAAAAGAAGGGGAAGACACCTGCTTTAAGGTGAGACAGGATGCTTCTTGGAATGGATTGTGTATCTGCTAAACCAGGCTACATTAGTCCGTATCCAAATATATGTGTGCCATTTTATTAACAACAAATGTATGTAATGCCTGTTCAGGCAGTACTTATGCACTTTCAGCCTACCATCTCTCATATACAGGTTAAGTATAGCACTCTATCAAATAAGATTCCAATATACTGAGTTAAGTCACTTGGACAGCACTGTTATTGCAGAAATCCAAAATAACCTCTCCAAATAATCTCTAACTATAAAATACTTAACAGAGCACACAAAGAACTTCAGGATGACCTCATGTCCTTTTTGGCACATGGGTTTCCCTGGTCAATGTTCTCCCAAACTCCTCTGGTGCCTAACAGCACAATTACCAAATATTTTGCCCCAGCAGCAGACGTACTCTACACTTTGGCAAGCAAAGAGCAGAGCTTGCTATTTTATGGTTCACTTCCTGCTTGCGTGGTTTTGGAAGACACAGCGATACTGACCCACGCATAGCACTCTTCTTGTAAATGTTGTCTTAAGAGATTTAAAAACAGGGATCAGAAGAATATCTTATGATACTTTGATGAGGTTTATGAACTCATTTTAACATTCTCTGTGCCCTTCCCCCCATATTAGCCCAGAAGTTGAGGGACACAATGCCCTGTATTGTGAATGAATAATCAATCATGGACATGCAATCAGCACATAGGGTGTGCACTGGTGCCATTTAGCCAGTGTTCATAACACTTCTGCACATTGGATGCCCTTGGTATGTAGCTAATTGTGGGGGTAGATAATGGCAAGATGTTTGGTGAGTGCATCATGGATTTTCCGGAGGGAGGGTGAGAGTATGTGCAGCACAAGTACTTAGCACTGAGTAGGCATTACTCGAAATGTTTCCCATTCTTTCCCAACACAATAAATGTTAGGCACACCTTAATAGCAATAGGGTGTGCGAAATGTATTTGTGAGTTGGACCGAGAGTGAAGCATTGCTTCTAAAACCTTAATCACCCATACATTTTGCACATTTCTGAAAATGTAAAATGTTCTATCCTATGTTGTGTTTCATAAATTATAAAGTATTTAATAAAATATGCTTGCTTTTCTGTGTCATGTATGACAATTCCCATAGGTTTCTTCAAGGTTAAAAATGTTAAGATCCATATAAAAGAAACGAAAACATTATAAGTGACAAGTACTAAAATCCTAATTTGAAGTGCTTTTTAACTCTCACCATTGATTAGGCAGTTATTGTGAGTTACAAATCAGCAAATATATTTGCCAGTAGTTTAATCAATCATATATTCCTTCTTTTGTGTCTGATGCTATGCATAGAATCTTTAACCAGTTGAATATCAAGGTGTATTAACATCCTCACTGATCACACAACAAGCAGGATAGTTCAAAACAAGATGGAATACTGCAAAGATATGAACATCTTCTTTGCTATAACTAAGAAAGCAGATATTTGATACCATCTTTCCAGGCTACAATAATCTGCTCTTATATCTTTTGACAGATGATAGTTAAAAATGCAGATATATGAGAAACCATTTCAATCACCCCTTTTATAGTGTGTAGTAATTTTGCAACTGCTCATAATCTTAGATTCATGGTTGCCTGCATGTTTTAATATTTCCATATTTTAAATTAGTTTCTTTAACACTGATAGTGTGCCCTATTACGAAAAGCTGTAAAACCACCCTCTAGTACTGGTATGAATGTGAGTCTTTGTAATTCACAAACATTCCCAAAATTGCACTTTGAAATCTTTGCCAGGCGCTATTTTCCAGTCATTGCATTGTGAATGTATTATAACGTTTTCCCCAGGCTCCCATTTCCTCAATGCACAATTATACATAGTGTTTAATTCTGCCCTGGGGAAATGCAGCCAACTGTGCCATTAAACATTTATTTCCTTCCCTCTTTTTCTCTACAGGATATTTTGCTGGTGGAGAACCCTCTTCCTCTACATTGCCCCATAGACAGGATGTGATCTGCTCCCTAATCAAGTTACTCCAGCCTTTTGCTGGAGTAATACTCTGACCACTGGAGGGTAGGAAACTCTGGAATAGGAGTTTGCAAATGCCCACAAACTCACCAGTATGTGAGTTTTCACAAGCATTCAAGGCGACCAAAGCTGTACTATGCCTACTGCCCTCCATTTTAAAGGGGTCAACTACTGCACATTTATCTGCACTTGTGGCAGTGAAATAATGGCTTAATTTTTTTATTGATTGTGGGTGGAATTAGGATTTCGATGGCTAGTATTATGTTTAAAGTATATATTTATCATAGTTAATTGTTTAATATTTTTAATTGTTTTGGACATTTTGTATTTGTGTTTTAGTGGGAGTTTGAGGGATACGATTTATTCTAAAATAATTTATAAAATGATTTGAGTAGTTTCTATTATAGTACTGATATATGTGTACGTTTTCTAAACATAGTTTAATCAATTCTTTTTTCAAGCTATTTAATTTACATTTTGTTTTATACCTTTCTTTTTAAGTTATTGTATTATAGTATTTTGATGTCGTAGGTCTAACCCCCCACCAATAATTCAAGCACTTTGCCCATATTCTGTTGTCCATGGAGTTGGAATAGCCACATCTTCCCTTCAGCCAATCTATGCACTGCTCCTAATGATTGTTGGACTAATGTATGAATTGTAAATCTGCCCCAAATTTTTGCGCTTTCCCCAATGTTTATTGGACTGAAGTTAAAATGGTAATCCCCCCCCCCCACACCTCCAATATACACTTACATAAAGGTTTTTAGACTGGAATTAGAATAGTACAACCTTCTCCACTAAGGTATGTATGTTCCTCAATATTTGTCAAATTGTAGTTCATTAGTAATACTGCTGCTCACACACACAGTGTGTGCACTTTTCCCAATGTTTGTTAGGCTGGAGATAGAATAGTAAACATAACTTCCCCCCTACAATGTATATACTTTGTCCAATGATTGTAGAAGTGTAGTTAGAATAGAGCATTTGATTTTTTTTGTTTTTGTAATGATTGTGGATAGGAGTTAGATTGCTATGCGTTGCAAAACATTTGAGTATATTTATGTTTTAAATTATTGTATTTCTTTTTTTCTATTGAGTTTATATTTTTTAATTATTAATAATGTACATTTTCATATTGTGTTTTACTATATAATATACATTAAAGTTATTATTTTTACTTAAAATGACCTTTTCTTGCATTATACATGTATTCAAAATAATAAATTAATAAATGTAAATATTAATTTACAAACTTATTTTAAGGTTATATGTATTTTTAAGAATTGCTTAAGGTTAGCAAATTATTGTTTGTACGTTTTAGGTTATACCCATGGAGTTATGTGCCTGTGGAGGGCCAAATTATTTGGCAGGGTTGACAAAATTATAAGGCGAGTAAAGGCAAATTATCCGGTGTAATGCAAATCATTTTGTGATATTTTTACTTAATTTTTTAATCCTTTTTACTCTTGTTAACAGCCATGACCCGTGGAGGGAGTTCCGTGGGGCATGAGACGGTGCGGGGGAGGAGCAGGCGGTGGGGTAGTAAACACCAGAATATGGATGTACGGAGGTAAGTAAACATTTAAATAAATAAAATGAATTTCGTTTCGTGCTTTGCATTGTATTTTGCGATGCAGCGCGCACAACGAAATTCATTTTATTTATTTAAATGTTTACTTACCTCCGTACATCCATATTCCAGTATTTTCTACCCCCCCACCCTGCCCCTCTCCTGTCACACAAAACTCCCTCCACGGGCCGCGGCTGCTTGTTAATATTGTGTGGGCATAAGTTACACCTCATTAGTACCGGTTTAACATGCAAAGATAGCAATAAGCAACAGAAACGTGATTAGTCAAACTTTGCAAATGGCCTTCCACTGCGCGGGAACAAGTGTTGCTGTGATTTTTGTAACTTTTGAACCGTTTGAGCTTGAAACCAAATAATTTTTTTGTTAAAATCTGCAGATTATGCAGCAGATGATGAATCATCTGGCAAATGCAACAAATCCATAATTGTGCAAAAAAACGCTGTGCCACACAAAAACATAATTCAAGTGGCCCTATTATAAATTATTGTTTATATGTAGGAATTTAAACAAATTATTTTAAGTTAAAATAATGTTTGTTAATTACAAACATACATATGCTTAACAATATTTTGGACCACTACACTTTGGTACCCAATATTTTTTCACTTTATCTCATTCATATATAAAGTAAATATTTTAGTTTGAAAGGATATTTTTTGTACAACACAGCTGTTTTAAAAACTGTCTAAGGACTGCTACATTACTTTCTGTGCTCAGTAATATGGGTAGAAAACAGCTTGTTTTTCTACTGAACATTTCCTGGAGTGCTTGAGCCAGTGGAAGCCGTTATTTAAGTCAGGAGTTGCTGCTGGCACCTCTTTCACTTTCTCCAGCTTTCCCAGGTGATTGCAGCAGGCCATGGAGAGGGGATGTTCAGTGGAGTAAAAAGAAAGATGAGAGCTGTACGAGGAATCAAGCAGGGGTGGTTTTTACATTTTTGCTAGGGCTGGTTTTGGTTCCCAGCCTGGCGTTGGGGGCAAGCAAGCATATAGAAAAGTCCCGAAATCATATGATGAGTGTTATGATCTGGTGTTCGTGTCTAGTTGGTTCTTACTAACCCCACCTCTGATTTTTTTTATTACTATATTACTGACAGCTCCTATATTCACAGTCAAACTGTAACTGACTGGTCTCTTGTTAATTTCACAAGCCCCTTTTGCTCCAGCACAGATGACAAAAAGAAAGATAGACAGACTGCACGTATCAGCCACCTGACAGTGGTGTGGTAACTTGCTGCTACCTCGATGCATCAAAAAGATATCACTTTTCAAGTGAGAAAAAACTCTGCAACGCGCGGTTTCGTGGAATTTTGCCAAAACTCTGCATTCCAAGCAGAATGTGGAGTGGGCAAAACTTCATGGACTCCTCTGGCAGAGCGGAATTTTCATGCACCCCTAGTTCTCATGTATCTATATGTGGATATTAAAATATACCAGAGCAATCACAGATGTGGTATTAGAGAGAAGAAATAGGGAATTTCCAGAAAAAAACCTTAATGGGGTTATCGGTCCACAACAAGAATAGAGGCGGCAAAGTAGAAAAATCTCTAAAAGAGTTCCCTAAAGGAAAGGATGTTGTTGATAACTTGCTAATCATGTTTATTGTGTAATACTGTCAATTTATCAAAAACATTCATGCTACCTCGGGTCCAAAATCTAAAAAAACTTTACATTTTGAATATGTATTTGTTTAAAACAATATGACCCTCACTCGCAGGCCAAGCATCATGGTTTACACTATGAAGAAGCATCCTAAGATTTTTCTTGTGATAAATGATATTGGTGATTTTAAATAAACTTTGGAGCACTGCTGAGCTGCTAAGGCAACATTATGCTGAGTTACTCTAGAGGATAAGGGAAATATATTCATTTTGCACATAATGAAAAACATTTCCGTTTAAATATTTTAAGATACAGTAACTGAACACTTAGTTTTGTTCAGTTCAGTTAGATTAAAGTTATACAAACCTTCAAGACCTGGAATCATGTAGCAGGGGTCAGTCTCTCACAAAACTCCTTAATATGATGCAATGAATAGTCAGACTCGGCTGTGGTTGTACAGAATATCATTCTGAGATGTGTCTGTCTGTCGAACCATTCATCTTATACTCAAATAAAGTCCAACGAAAGACAGGGAAATGCAGCAGAATTCCACCAAAAAATAATAACCTCAACCCTTCCCTTCTCAACAATTGCGTTGGATGAAATGCAAAAGTGTCACTGTTCAGTTAAAGTTTTTGTACCTCTTGCAGGGCAGGTTCTTAATAATTGGCAAACAGGAGAGCCTCCATATTTTCAACTGAACACCAATATATTTTACTGGACTCTGTCCTGTGATGTTTGGGGTTCAGCGATTAGACATGTGTAACATTTGTGTCCAACAGGACACACATAGAAAAGCAGGGCCAGGTCTAGGATTTGCGAGGCCCTGGGCTAAAGGGAATGTGCGAGGCCCCTCTACTGTCGATAAGTGGCCCCTTGCAAAGAGACCATTCACAGACACTGTGAGAGGCCTATTGTCCAGCATTTTGATGCACCCCAGATTTAACTTTGAGCCCACAAGCATTTCTCACACCTTCAGTCCGATAGGTGTGAGAATTGCTTGTGGGCTAAAAGTTTAAACTATGGGGGCGCCAAAATGATGGACAATGGGCCTCCCACAGTGGCTGTGAATGGGTCTCCTTTCGATTGAAGGGACCGTCTCTCTCCCTTATGTATCCAGATACCATCCCTGAGAGGCCAAGGGAGGGGGGCCCTCCATTTCAAAGAAAGGTGACACCTTTCTTTGAAATGGATCGCCAGGGAACCAACAGGACACATCACCAGTGCGTGGCCCCACGCTGGTGGGCTGAGTGAGACGCCCTGGGCAGCTGCCCACGCTGCCCATGCCTAGCGCCGGCACTGTAGAAAAGTATATACAATAGTGATGCAACTGTCTACACAAGTGACACTTCAATGCGCCACCACGTTTTAATTTCTGTATATTTATCTGCAGTGATAGTTTGTTAACCAATGCTGCTAAAGCTACGTTAGGTCACTACAGGTGTGATTCAAGAGAACAGTGTCAGTATACAACACACATTATAACACAAGCTTCACCAAGTTTAGGGAGAAATGGCCTCACTTTCTGAAGAGTCTCTGGGAAGTCTGTATTATTAGGATTAAAAAACATCTGCTAAAAATGTACAAGTTTGTGTGAGATCTAATAAATGAAACAAACATTAGAGACCTTGTGGTATACTACATTTTGCAGTGTTAGTATATAATATAAACATTCGTCTTTATAAACAACACAACTGAAAATTACAAGAAATTGAAAGACAATAGTGAAGAAACAAGTAGGGTGAAGTCTGAGCTGAAAAAGTAAGGCCAAAAAGAATACAGACACAAGACTGAAGAATATACTGGAATGGAAGAACTGCAAAATAAGGTAAACCAAAATAAAAGCAGCATCCGTAATTGAAAAGAGGTAAACCACGTTCATAGAAACGTTTTAGCCGATGATAAATGTAAATATTTTAAATATATCAACATCATTCTGGTCATAAATGGTTAGTCAAAGATTTAAAAATAACACCTTCATTATATGCAGGTGTATTAGGAGCAAAATATGATGGGGGGAACAGAATTAATGGTGGTTCAGAAAGTGAAGGGAAAATTAATACCTCTAACTTTTAGGGGGGTTAAATTAAAAAAGGTAATTAGCCCTCCAGGAATTTGTGGTAGATACACAGGTAGAAGAATGTGTGGTAGATACACGGGTAGAAGGTGATGAGTGAAATGGACTATTGAAAGAATTATTAAATTTGGGTGATACCAGCATGGAAATATGGTAAAACTCCAAAGAAAGAGAAGGTAAGTGCCAGAAAACCAGTAAATGAAGAGCAATTGGTAAAGATCAGTCTTCTTTGCATTCCTTAACATAGAGGCATCAAGAATAAGGGAGCCTTTCTGAAAGAATATTAAAAAACAAAAAAAAGTATCAACAGCCTAGCTAAATGAAGAGTCGGAAATATCCGTGGAATGAAGCGAAGAAAGACAGATAAGGTGATTAGCAGTATCAGATGCTGCAGCAAGAACCAAAAGTACTAGAACTGACTCGTGAAAAATGGCCGCGGACGCAAGAAGGGTAGTTTCAGTACATTATCTATGATTATATCTAGATTGAACAGATAAAAGCAAATTATATCTCTAGTGACAGTACAAAAGCCACGAATATACCATTCTCTTAAGGAAATGTGGGCAAACTGGGTGGGAGAAAGATTGGGTAATAATTTATAGCAAGAGCAACACTCAAAAGATGCATTTAAGAAAAGAGATGGCATTTAACAGTAGATGTGAGTATTTCCGATTTAACTGACATGTTACAAATAATAAATATATTCCTGTAAAAAGGAATGATAATAATATTCTTTGACAGCCTTAAGTGCATGACTGTTGGATGCTCGAATGAGTGAAATGATAGACAAGGTATGCAATTATTTAAAGCTCTGTTATGTATGTCAGTGACGCTCAAATTGCAAGGTGAGGGAACGTGGTGAAACTAGGTTAGTAGTAGAACAAGGCTTTTCAAGTAGGCTCATATGTCCAGAGCGGGATTATGAATAAAGAAAGATGTAAGAGTGCCTGCGGCAAACGCTTTTGCTGAGTGATCAACGTTCAAAGTAAAAAATTGGAAAATGCGGAGTGGGAAGGACAAGAAGTAAAAGATGGATCTAATTACAGAAGGAGATACTCGGCACTAACCACGTTGAATGCGGGTCTGCAATGGAAATTAGTGTAATGGATATCATTTAGCATTAGAGAAGTTTTCCCATTAGGGGTGGGCAGAACTTGTGGAATTTCACTCCACAGAATTCTGCGGAGTTACATAAAAACTCTGCGACATTACGTGGAGTTCTTTGAGCAGGGAAAATTCAGCACTTTGCGCTCCTTGAGCTGAATTTTAGTGCTTTGAGCTTACACCGTGCTGTAAAATCAGCATGATTACCATCATTTGGTGCACCAAAAGAGGTTGTCTCTTTCTGCTACTCGAGTAGATTTTCTACTCTAGCAGCAGCTTTCTCAGTGTGAAAATTTGCGGCGTGCTGTGATCATCTGTGTTGAGAAAACTTACCGGGAGGCATTCCAGCAACCAAATCTCATGCCAGGGGATGCAAATTCTTGCTTGCCTGTGAGAAAAAACTCTGCCACGCGCGGGTTGGTGGAGTTTTTCCAAAACTCTGCATTCCAAGCAGAATGTGGAGTGGGCAAAACTTAATGGACACCTCTGGCAGAGCGGAATTTTCATGCACCCCTAGTTCTCATGCATCTATATGTGGATATTAAAATACACCAGAGCATCACAGATGTGGTATTAGAGCGAAGAAAGAGGGAATTTCCAGAAAAAAACCTTAATGGGGTTATCGGTCCACAACAAGAATAGAGGCAGCAAAGTAGAAAAATCTCTAAAAGAGGTCCCTAAAGGAAAGGATGTGGTTGATAACTTCCACTTCAACTGGGAGTGAAAGAAAAATGCAGCCCCTCGATCCCTACCATGATGCATAGGAGCATACCAAAATGAAGGTTTTGAGACAGTCTGAGTGAAGGAGAGGGGATGAGTGAGAGTTTGTGAGTGTGAAAATGTGGTTGTGAGTGTGAGTGTGAGAATCAGTAAGTGAGTTAGTGAAGTTGAAGATAAGTGAGAATGAGCAAATGAAAGTGAGTGAGGGAGTGAGTGAGAATAAGGTGGTATGTGTGAAATGAAATGAGTAAGGGAGTTAGAATGGGTTAGGAAGTTTGAGTATAAATTAGTTGAGTGACGTGTATGAGTTAGAGTGACTGAGTGTGAGTGAGTGAGGGTGCATATACAAGTGTGGGTTAGGCTCGCAAATCTGCAGCAAGCCATGGCATACTTAAGATAATTCTTGCCATATTGGTGGACCCATAGCAAAGATTGTGGACTAGCATAGAGGGCACCCATGCCAAAATGAAGACCGAGGCATATTGGAGCTAATTACTGGTATGTATAAAAACTGGAGTCGGGCTGGCCTATAGGGAAATGAGACAGTGCCCAAAGGGTTGACCTCACAATTCAATGTGTGGGCATGTTTTTTTTACTATTTGTGGGCCTGTTTCCAGATGTACTTTGCTGTTTTTTTTATTGATTTCAGTGTTATTAAAACAAACTTTGCTTGCAGTGAGTCCAAATCCATGTAGTCTTACATATCTTGCAAAACACACACTGTGTCTTTACAAGTCCAAAACTGCCACATACAGCAAATATGCTTGACTTGTTTAGCTTTCGACCTCACTAACAGGGGCCACATTTATTTTGGCATCCTGGCCTATACTTTGACCCTGTCTGACCCTGGGGAGAACCAAAACATAAAGTAGGTTTAAGTATACTGGAGGCAAATCGTAATATTTGGGGAGCCCATCACAAAATGCTGGTATAATGGAGGTAACACTGGGCATGGTTCATCAAAAGGCTTGAAGGGCAAACCATGAGAAAATTCTGGCTATATGTACTGAAGTTAATTTTTCAATGTATGGACCACCCACGGTATAAGGCGCCATCAATGGCAAAATGACTCTGCTACCGGCATATTGTACATAATTCTTAGCATGGGAGCGGCATACATCTCTTTTGCATGCTACCCATGACATATTGATGGCAATGGCACATTGCAGGTAAATCTTAACATATATACATTAAGCCCTAGGAAAAATGTGAAAAAATGGCACAAGATTGTGACCACTGCTGAGCTTTATTGGCTCACTAACAAGGTACAAGAATATCCCAGGAGTGGCCTCTAGCTTTTAGCATGTTTTTGTTAAAAGTGTGGTTTAAATGCCCCCTATTTCACTTTCACTATTTCATTTTTAAAACAAATCCTCCAGAAGATCTCAACATCCTTTTGAAAAATATGACTATAAACTTTTGATGAAGGTATGGGCAGAGTGTTTTCTAAAGGCCGCACAGGAGGTAATACACAGAGATCAAAAAGGCTTTATAGCGGGAAGATCAATGGCAGCAAATACACAGTTCTCAATACATGCCCTGGATTACATTAATGCAAACTCTATTCCAGCAAGCATTGTGATGGTCGATGCAGAAAAAGCTTTTGACGTGGTGAACTGGAAAACTCTGTTTGCTACTTTTGGCCGGTTTCGGTTTCCCGCACAAGTGGTGGATATGTTGCGTAATATCTACCAGGGGGCTACTGCCAAGATTATTATAAATTCAAATTGTGCAGGAACCATCAAAATAAATTGCGGGACCAGACTGGGCGGCCCACTTTCGCCCTTACATTTTACCTTTTTTATTGAACCTTTGGTTTTAAAGATACAGAATAATGCTGCTATTAAATCACCGATCCTCAAAATGACTAAACTTAAATTTTTCGCGGATGACATAATTTTGTATTTTACTCCAGATAGAGTGAATTTTGAAAGTATCTTGAGGGAGTTTTCCGAGTTCGAAAAAATAGGCGGGTACAAAATAAATGCAAACAAGGTTCTTGCCCTGAGTGCCGATCTGAATTCTTTTCCACCTTGTCTGAAACCACAGGCGATGAAAACTGACTTTGTAAGGTATCTTGGGATATATATGTATCCTCACAGTTTCAGCAAATTGAATTATTTGAGAATGAAGAGTAAAATCAAGAAACTGTTAGAGCAATGGACATTACTCCCCTTATCAATAGTGGGTAGAGTATCACTGATTAAAATGCCCATACTTCTGCTGCTAATCGTTTTATTTTCTAATGTCCCGATAAAAATAAATAAGTCATATTTCAGGGAAATTGATACTTTTGTTAGGCAATTTATTTGGGGTAAGAGAGCTCCAAGGGTCAAACTGAATATGTTACAGCTACCAATAGAGCAAGGGGGTTTGGCATTGCCGCATTTAAGAATATATTATGAGGCTGCGTTTCGGGATTTAGTGTCTGGCTTGAAAGGATCAAATATTACAAGAGACAGCTTTTTTTTAGATAAAATGATACAGGAAATCTGATCAACAAATCCAGTATTTTTTAACACTTCAAAACTTCCCAAAAAAACATGGTATAACATTTTTAAAAGATTATTCTTTTAGACTTCAGTCTTTTTAAAAAAAGATTAGCTCGTCGGGTCTTCAGTATTTAAAAATTAGAGAATGCCTTGGTCTCGGCCTCCAGATACTATTTCGGAAGGGTCTGGACTGTCTTAGCTAAGGCATTTTATAACACAAAATAGGCCGATTTCCTGGCAGGAAGTATTGGCAAGGAAGGAGAGCCACAGGAATCCGACCTTTCTTGAATTGTCTTTTGATAAAAAACCCTAGTGGTATTCTGGATTCCCCCAATCACCTTGTGGTAGCCCTTTATGGGATCAATATAAGAGGGATAGGAAACTGGTATAGATTGTTACATAAATTGGGACAAGCCCCTGTGATCAACAATCATCTGGAGAAAATAACTCAGGAGACCGGATGTAGGCTGTCAGGGAAGGAGTGGGAGTAGGTTGACTTTTGAGGAAGTAAAGCATTACGAGCTACCAATTATAAAAGGATGGCCTTCCTATTGCGGTGGCTTCCTTATCTAACTCCGGCTACTTTAAGAAAAAGATTCCCAGGAGTTGAAAACAAATGTTTTTGATGCCAAACAGATGGGGAAGGTGGGTTGTACCACATCTTTTTTTTATGGCCAGGATTAAGGCTTTTCTGGGAGACAGTCTTTTCAGATGTTGAGCAAGCAATTGGAAGGAGAATTCTGATTGAGGCTGAAGTCGCTTTATTCGGAATTTGTAGAAGGGAAATAATGTTATCTGAACCAGAAAAAGCCATTTATTTCAAGCTTGGTAGCTCACTCCCTAATTTTACAAAATTGGAGATCTAGGGAAGCCCCTTCCCAGCTGAAATGGTTAAATAAAATGAAAAGGACTCGAAGATTTGAAGAAGCCTCCGCCATGAGGGTAGGAGCGATAAAAAAAATTGAAAAAAATTGGAAGTATTTTGAAGAATTAGAGAGGATTAAAGAGAATTCATAATACTGGAAGTGGTAGACCAAAGTAACAGCTTTTTATTAAGAGACATTTGCATCTTCATTAAATTGTTGTTTAGGAGTATGAGTATTTTATTTTGTTAGATCTATGAATTTTTTCGTATATGATGAGCTGTTATAAATTGTTGATAAGCAGGCACTAACACTTTATTGACATTGCACTTTAGGCGTAGTAGGAGTTATTTGTACTTTGCATTTTAAAAAAATTTAATTGGCACTTTTGCACTTTGTATGGCAAATGATTGCAGGTTTAGTTGCGTTAGCAATTTACTGTCTTTGCACTTTAGGTGTATTAGGTAATCTTTTTTTCATTTATTGCTGCTACGTAATATGGTAAACTTGCACTTTGCACTTTGTTTCTTGGACGACTATAAGATTAGCTGCTTTAGGTAAAAAGCTGCCTTATTGATTATTGATTATTGTTTTTTAGTACATAATGTTTAATGAACCAAATGCTCTGCTCAAATAAAGATTTTATTTAAAAAAAAAGATCTCCACATCATCCTAGAAGAAGTGATGCTCACTTAGCTTGCTCATTGGAGCTCGAGGCAAGTATTACACCACAACACTTTCAAAGATTACCTTCTGCCACTGGAATAAAGAATTCTCACAAACTGAAATACAAATTTTGTGAATGCAGAAATTCCCCATTCAAATGGACTTTCTGTATACACAAATGCAGATGGTCCATGGACTAGTAAGTCATTTTTGATCCTTGCGAACAAAAATATGTTTTTTCGTACATGAAGTGAACATTTTGTCTACGGAGGTTGCCTGTATGTGTGCAAAATCATGTGAGAATTTGATTTGGCCCACTACCTGCTGCAGCTGTGGGTGAGTGAAGCCTCGGAGGTTGAGATTGCTGCCTCCCCTCATTGGCTGACCTTAGGTCAACCAGTGAGAGGAGGCCCAGTCCTTACATTGTCACAGAGTAAGATGGCTTCAGAGAGACTGCTGACCCCACCCACTCTTTGATGAGGGGTCAGTGATAGACACTCACCTCTGGGCACTTCATGGCTTAAAACTGAAGCACCCAGGTAAGAGGCTATCACTGATGCTCTCTCTCATCATGAGGGGGAGCGCCTTGAAGACCGTTGCTAAGCGATGAGGTCACACCTACAGGAGGTGTGACACCCTCCGCCATGCAAAGTTCAGCTCAGGCAGTCAGGATCCTGCACATTTAGCGCATGTCTAGCTCCTGGCTGCCAGACCTGTAAACTAAGGGTGTCTGTCAGGTTGACTTTTCTCAGCTTGACAGACACTCTTTATGTTCAAAAGGCGCAGAGACATGGCCTCTAAACCCCCAAAGGATGGGTCCCTCTTGCCTGTTGATGATATGGCACTACTGTGTGGGTCCACCTGTAAATAGTAATGACAATCCACCCACCTGATAGTCTTTTATGTTTACCACAATTTCCTGATTGTATACAACCCTGCAAACATGTATATTTCATGATGTGAATGGAGGGAACACCGCTACATTTAATGATAATGTAGGGAAACATGCATATCTACAAAGAAAAAGCATTCTTAATGTGGAGAACCACAACAAAACGGCAAGACCTAATGAACTTTTTTTCTAAATTCCCATGTGTAGAAATGTCTGCATGTGGACAATTCCATAAAGTGGATTATAAATGTTTGTCCTCGTGAAATGTTTTAATTATTATGAAAGTTGCTCTATAGATATGAGTACAGAAGTCTTTTTTTTTTTTACTTTTTTACCTTTCAATTTGTAAATTCGTCCACATCTACCTTGTGATAGCTGCCTCTTCGTGGACCTGTAGTGAAACAGTTCCATTGGCACACCTTTTGGGGTTTATGTACAGATTGCAGATGTCTGGAAGACCTCATGTCATCAAATCCCCAAATCTCCCCTTTATAGTACAATAAGAATAATGTTATGTTATGTTGATTTGTATATTTACAACAAGGGGTGGTGAGGGACAGAGTCTCTGAATTAAGCAGAAAGCTCTCACCCAGTCAAGAGATCAGGGCTAGATCCAACACCGTTTTTTAGCTCACTGCACCATCCCAGTTTCAGAACCCAGCTGTATGCAAATTAGTCTGTTCCTGTCCCAGTGCATGATGGGAACAGGGCAAACCAAACTACAAAAAAGCCAATTCTTACACTGGGAAGGAAACAAGCTCCCGGGGACCGGTTTCTGGCATTACAGCCGTCTTCGGCCCGGTTTGCTTGAATCCTGATGGTGCAATGAGCAAGGGTCTCACATCTGAGAATACCCTACCACGCTTAGGGTGGACAAAAATATTTACAACAAGGGGTGGTGAGGGACAGAGTCTCTGAATTAAGCAGAAAGCTCTCACCCAGTCAAGAGATCAGGGCTAGATCCAACACCGTTTTTTAGCTCACTGCACCATCCCAGTTTCAGAACCCGGCTGTATGCAAATTAGTCTGTTCCTGTCCCAGTGCATGATGGGAACAGGGCAAACCAAACTACAAAAAAGCCAATTCTTACACTGGGAAGGAAACAAGCTCCCGGGGACCGGTTTCTGGCATTACAGCCGTCTTCGGCCCGGTTTGCTTGAATCCTGATGGTGCAATGAGCAAGGGTCTCACATCTGAGAATACCCTTCCACGCTTAGGGTGGACAAAAATATTTACAACAAGGGGTGGTGAGGGACAGAGTCTCTGAATTAAGCAGAAAGCTCTCACCCAGTCAAGAGATCAGGGCTAGATCCAACACCGTTTTTTAGCTCACTGCACCATCCCAGTTTCAGAACCCGGCTGTATGCAAATTAGTCTGTTCCTGTCCCAGTGCATGATGGGAACAGGGCAAACCAAACTACAAAAAAGCCAATTCTTACACTGGGAAGGAAACAAGCTCCCGGGGACCGGTTTCTGGCATTACAGCCGTCTTCGGCCCGGTTTGCTTGAATCCTGATGGTGCAATGAGCAAGGGTCTCACATCTGAGAATACCCTTCCACGCTTAGGGTGGACAAAAATATTTACAACAAGGGGTGGTGAGGGACAGAGTCTCTGAATTAAGCAGAAAGCTCTCACCCAGTCAAGAGATCAGGGCTAGATCCAACACCGTTTTTTAGCTCACTGCACCATCCCAGTTTCAGAACCCGGCTGTATGCAAATTAGTCTGTTCCTGTCCCAGTGCATGATGGGAACAGGGCAAACCAAACTACAAAAAAGCCAATTCTTACACTGGGAAGGAAACAAGCTCCCGGGGACCGGTTTCTGGCATTACAGCCGTCTTCGGCCCGGTTTGCTTGAATCCTGATGGTGCAATGAGCAAGGGTCTCACATCTGAGAATACCCTTCCACGCTTAGGGTGGACAAAAATATTTACAACAAGGGGTGGTGAGGGACAGAGTCTCTGAATTAAGCAGAAAGCTCTCACCCAGTCAAGAGATCAGGGCTAGATCCAACACCGTTTTTTAGCTCACTGCACCATCCCAGTTTCAGAACCCGGCTGTATGCAAATTAGTCTGTCCCTGTCCCAGTGCATGATGGGAACAGGGCAAACCAAACTACAAAAAAGCCAATTCTTACACTGGGAAGGAAACAAGCTCCCGGGGACCGGTTTCTGGCATTACAGCCGTCTTCGGCCCGGTTTGCTTGAATCCTGATGGTGCAATGAGCAAGGGTCTCACATCTGAGAATACCCTTCCACGCTTAGGGTGGCCAAAATATTTACAACAAGGGGTGGTGAGGGAAAGAGTCTCTGAATTAAGCAGAAAGCTCTCACCCAGTCAAGAGATCAGGGCTAGATCCAACACCGTTTTTTAGCTCACTGCACCATCCCAGTTTCAGAACCCGGCTGTATGCAAATTAGTCTGTTCCTGTCCCAGTGCATGATGGGAACAGGGCAAACCAAACTACAAAAAAGCCAATTCTTACACTGGGAAGGAAACAAGCTCCCGGGGACCGGTTTCTGGCATTACAGCCGTCTTCATCACCACCCCCTTTTCTGTATCGTTTTTGGCCACTATAGGTGTGGCAGGGTATACTCAGACATGAGTCCCTTTCTCACTGCTCCATCAGGATTCAAGCAAGCCGGGCCGAAGAGGCTGAAATGCCAGAAACCGGTCCCCGGTAGCTTGTCTCCTTTCTGGTGAAGAATTGGCTTGGTAGTTTGGTCTGCCCTGTTCCCATGATGCACTGGGCCAGGGACAGACTAATTTGCATATAGCCAGGTTCTGAGCTGGGATGGGGCAGTGAGATAAATAACGGTGATGGATCAAGCCCTGATCTTTGGACTGGGTAAGAGTGGTCTGCTTAATTCAGACACTCTGTTCATCACCACCCCCTTTTCTGTATCGTTTTTGGCCACTATAGGTGTGGCAGGGTATACTCAGACATGAGTCCCTTTCTCACTGCTCCATCAGGATTCAAGCAAGCCGGGCCGAAGAGGCTGAAATGCCAGAAACCGGTCCCCGGTAGCTTGTCTCCTTTCTGGTGAAGAATTGGCTTGGTAGTTTGGTCTGCCCTGTTCCCATGATGCACTGGGCCAGGGACAGACTAATTTGCATATAGCCAGGTTCTGAGCTGGGATGGGGCAGTGAGATAAATAACGGTGATGGATCAAGCCCTGATCTTTGGACTGGGTAAGAGTGGTCTGCTTAATTCAGACACTCTGTTCATCACCACCCCCTTTTCTGTATCGTTTTTGGCCACTATAGGTGTGGCAGGGTATACTCAGACATGAGTCCCTTTCTCACTGCTCCATCAGGATTCAAGCAAGCCGGGCCGAAGAGGCTGAAATGCCAGAAACCGGTCCCCGGTAGCTTGTCTCCTTTCTGGTGAAGAATTGGCTTGGTAGTTTGGTCTGCCCTGTTCCCATGATGCACTGGGCCAGGGACAGACTAATTTGCATATAGCCAGGTTCTGAGCTGGGATGGGGCAGTGAGATAAATAACGGTGATGGATCAAGCCCTGATCTTTGGACTGGGTAAGAGTGGTCTGCTTAATTCAGACACTCTGTTCATCACCACCCCCTTTTCTGTATCGATGTTGATTTGTATGGCGCAGCTTATCACTCGTGAGGACATCCAGGCCCTGGAGCAGGAATGTGGCTTATTAATGTTCCTAGTTGAACAGCCAGGCCTTCAGTTTCATACAGAAGATAAGTGAAGGTGCTGTCCTGATATGTTGAGAAAGTTCATTCCAGTTCTTGATAGCAATGAAGGAGAAGGCGTGGGTAGAGTGGAAGTTGGTCATTGTGGTTTGCTAGTCTGATTTTGTTGAGGGCTTTGTAGGTATGGATGAGCTGCTTGAATCGGCAATGTTTCTGGATGGGTAGCCAGTGTGGTTCTCTGTGATAGGTAGAGATGTGAGTGTTTCTGTGGGTGGTTAGGACGAGTCTGGCAGTGGTGTGAAGTGTGTTGCCACAGTTGAGTCTACTAGTTATGGGGGCCTGGATGATGGTGGATCTGTGTGAATGGGGAGCCTTTTGAAAATCTTGCAGCGCAATTTGAGGATGAGACAGTAGATTGTGGTCACAGTGTTAATCTGTTTATTCATTGCGAGTTTGTCATTGGGGATGATGCTAAGGTTTTTGGAGTGGTTTAAGGGGTGTGGGTGGGTATTGGACCTAGTACGAGTGGCCACCAGGAGGAGTCCCAAGAGGAGATCATGTTATCAAATATCAGGATCTCCAGTTTGTCTGTATTGAGATTGAGGCAGTTCTCTCTCATCCAATTGGCCATGTTGGACATGCAGGATGGTGATGTTGTTCATTTCTGCAAAGGAGAGTATGAGCTGAGTGCCATCACGGTAGGTGAAAATGTGGATGCTATGGGTTCTTACAATGCAGGCACATTATGTGTCATGTAAACGTTGAACAGGGTTGAGTTTAGGGAGGAGTCCTAGAGGACTCCGCAGATGATTTTCTTGTGTTTGGCGGTGGAAGGGAGGGTCTGACTCTTTGAGTTCTCTTTGAGTGGAAAGAGACAATCCATCTCAAGGCAAGCCCTTGAATTCCTAAGTCCTGTGGTGTGGCGATGAGGGTGCCATTGGAAAGGGTATTGAAAGCCGCTGAGATGTCAGGCAGGATGAATGTTGTGGTTTCCCTCTGTCCATAATGAACCGGATGCTGTCTGTTGCTGCCGGGAGGGTGATTTCAATACTGTGGTTGCTGTGGAACACTGACTGGGTGGAGTCCAGGAGGTGGTGCTGTTCTAAATGGGTGGAGAGTTACCTTTTTTCAGAACTTTATTTGGGAAAGGAAGGAGTAAGTTGGGTCTGTAGTTATTGAATTCTTTTGGGTTGGCTGAGGGTTTCTTCAGGAGAGCTGTGACTTCTGAATGTTTCCAGCTCTCCAGGAAGGTTCCACTGAGGATGGAGGAGTTGTAGATGGTGGTAAGGTTGGTGCTGATCGGAATTCGTCCTATGTTGCATATGTGGAGAGGGCAGGGGTCTGTGGAGGACCATGAATGATTGCTACTTTGAGCCTTTCTCTTCCGCTTTTAGTTTTCATGTGCTTTTTTCTAATGTTGCCATTACAAGAATGGGCTGCTGTTGGAAACAACCATCCTTTGTGTGTCCTTACAGTGAAAAGTCCCTAAAACCTATTTTCATTGTAGCAGGGTTTACTGTTTCGTAGGAAAGCATTGGGATACCAACTAAATATTAAATTTAATAAAGATATCTCCACCTAGGAAACAGCTACAGAATACATTCTTTGAATTAAAAAGCTTCTAGAAGCCCATCAGCATGAGCTTTCAACTCTAATCCTTGGAGCTGAATAGCCTCTTCGATGAGGTTTGATATTTCTCCCAGAGCTGAGACAAAGGCCTTGGGTGTGGAGAAGAGTTCTGTTTCTCTGGAAGAATGACCATGTGGGCTGTGCCTGGGAACTTAACTTCAAGGAAGCCTACCCTGTCACAGGCAGATGTAGCTAACACCTAGGTCTGCCACCTTCTTTTGTACTTCTAGCTAGTCAGGCTTCACGTCAAGAGGGAGAGGCGCTCCCTTCAGAACTACCGTAGAGTGACCAGAGAGAGAGTGTTTGCTCATTTCCTTGGCAACACCTCTAGGGTGAGCCACAAGAGTGTTGCACAGGGGAAGACATTTGTTTTGGGCAGAGAAGGGAACTGTGTGTTGTCTGTACCAAAACATACAGTAAGTGCTGCTAAGGTGGGAGGGAGCATCCCAGAGAACTTTCACCCCACTGGTGATGGCGAGGCCAAGAGTTTCTCCCACCCACAGACTTGCACTGACTATAAGTATAACATCCCCAGTACCCTCCTTAAAACACTTCTGGATCTGTGGAAGATTCAGAAGAAGTACCACCCTACTGCATGAAGACCTGAAGATAACTGGACCTGTTCTCCTTATATACAAAACCCCAGGAGCAACCTTAAGGTTAAGTTGGCTGGCTTGCTCTTTGAGGTGCAACTGGCACCAAGGGGTATTTTCCTGCCTTTTCTACTAACTTGTCTCTACTGGGCCTGACCTGGTCCGATTTGCTGCAGCGAGCACAGACCACCAAATGCTGTCCCCAAAATGTTAAACCCTTGTCTAATGTCAGAATGTACTCCTTGCATAACACTAAACATGGACTACAATTCACTGAAGTGTCAGGGATAGTAGAAGTGACATCACAAGCCATTTGACCTTCACTTTCACTCACACAGACATACTTACACATGCACACAAATTCACACATACACACTCTCTCACACATAAACACACTCTCTCATGCAAGCACACACACAATATACATAAAAGCATTTTTTACTTACCTCAGCTGCTAGGGAAAGGCATATTCCAACTAATGTTACTGCATTTTTGTTATACTATTAGTGAATATTATATTTTATTTATTCACTAATAATGTATTATAAAATTGACAGAAAGTTAAAAAAAAGGGGGAGCCTCAGCTGCATCTGTGTTCCTTGCACTGACATTGCAACCTCGGAGGCCAGGGGTCACAAATGCAGTGCTGGGGACAGCAAATGGCAAGCCAGGGGTCACAGCTGCGACCCCTGGTGACCCTAAATGACATCCATGACACTATAAGACGTTTTTTGCCAAATGTGTGCCCTGAGAACTGGCTTTGGAGAGTGGGACAAACCTGCCAAGCCAATCCACAGAGGGTGCATTACTGCTGTGATTAAGTTCAGCACAGTAACCACTATGTTCTTCTCTGCAGCAGCAAATCTACTCTAGTGGAACTAGCATCGACCATCATCTGACAATGTCATATCCTCTCTGCCTACAGACTGTAAACTTTCCACACTGAGAGGAAATATGAGCTACAGTAATGTTTTGAAGTTTGAAGTTCTGAGGACCACGTTGCGGCCTGCAATCGATCGAGTTTGAAAGATGTTTTGGTGCAAAACCTGAACTTCCCCTAATCTGAGCATTCCCACCTTTGTCAATGGCTTCGATGAGACCTCGGACTTCAGCTCCCTGCTGGCAGTGAGCTCAACGTCAGCCACAACCTGCTGCCTTGCCCTGCTGAATACTTTTTGTTCATAAAAGTTTCTACGTGTAAAGGTACTTTTTACTGGAAGACTCCTTCTCCTTGTATCTGATTCACGCCCCTTCGTAGTTGGCCTTAAACCTTACCTTTGTCCCAATAGGCACAACCAATGACTGCAGTTGCTGCTAAATGATTTTGGGAACTATTTTCAAGTTCAAAGTTTAAAGATTCAGAGATCCAGTTCTACTGAAAAATGTTTTGCATTTTGGTGTCATTTTTTTTACTAAAATGTATTCTATTTTCCAAAATTTGTTTTGGGATTTTTCGTGTTGTGTTTTGACTTTATTGCTGTTTGAGCACTGCATAAATACGTCAAAACATTGACTGTATCTTAAGCCTGTCTGTTCTGTGCTATTCCTACCAGGGGGTTGAACCAGATTAACCCCTTCGATGCTCATGACGAGCTCAGCTCGTCATGAGGTATACCTCTTGTGTGCTCATGACGAGCTCAGCTCGTCATGACCACACCTATTTACATTAGGGCCCAGAACAGGAGAAGGATACCATCAGCAGCGATGGTGTTAATTAAGTGAATGTCAGCATTCCCTCTGACAAGATTGTGGTTATTATAACATGTGGATACTCACCCCCTCAACTAATACCCCAATTTCTTACAGCTCTCCGTCAAGGCTGTGGCATTTTGTGGAAGTTTACGTTGTCCTATTTCTTTGCCATTGCAGTTTGGTGATCTGGCATCATGTAGTGCTTTTCTTACCTGTCAGATGTGACATGATGTGTAGTTTGTAATTGATAGTCGGAATGTGTTCTTTGATACGTTTACTTAGCTGACACACAACTTTTTAATTGTTGACTTACTCTCTTTTTGTTTAAGAAGTGAGTGGTGACTATGTTTCTTGGCCTCCAATAAAGATAGAGTGCTATTCATGAATTCCTCTTGCCAGTTAAGTCAATCATTCATAACAAAAACGTTATCTTCTCACTCTTTTTCACAGCACTCTTTTTTAATATACAGCTTATCTCTGCTAATGCCGTCTGTTCAGCAAAGGGGTACTACTCCTAGATTCCATATTGCTGTAGCCAACATATTGCTCCATTGGCAGATTTTCCTTACATAACAACAAAGGCAACTCAAGCAAAATCGCCCCAATATCACCAAACTCCTTCAAGAAAAAAAAAATCTTTTTAGCTTTGCCAGTCCTTGTTGTTTAAGGATCTGTTACCTTGGTGATTAATACCACCAATCATAACACAAGCTGCTGAACCACAAAGGTATACCTTCATCATGTCTGCTCTCAGGCTATGTCATCCTAGTATGAGTTCTGGCTTAGAGTTGTTTTAACTGAGCATGCATTTTGATCTGTTGAGCCAGCAGCATTAATGCAGGTAACAACTGAGTACACGCCCAGAGGTAATTAGGCATTTACCTAGGTACAAATAAAAAACACTGTTCTTCCCTGGTATATAGAAAATTATGTAATAAGGAGGGCTATGTCACAGTTGCTAATATGCAACACTGTGTAATAAGAAGCTGTATATCACAGTTAGTAAAATGACAGGTATTTTGACCACAATTCATAGAAATGACTTGGTGTTGCTCTAACATTCCCCTGGGTCTCTGGTAATAAATGGAGGTATTATGAAGTAATAACATTAGACACATTTAGATTTATTGCTGAAGACACAGGCATCAAGATTAAAGCAGAAGCACAGACAGAGAAGAAGTACTACAGTGAGCCTGATTTAGTTGTTTTGCATACATTCATTGTTATTTTGAGATTGCTGCTTAGCCCATTAATCAAAACGATGCCATGTGTCCTCCATTAAATATTATAGTTGAATGTGCAGGTCGAAATATTGTGAGTTTTTTTTAATATTGAAATACTCTTGAAACAACATCATACCTTCCCGTAGCAGCGCGCACAGTTACGAGCAGTGGGCGGTGCGTTGGGACCAGGGTTTGGCAGGGTGGGGGTGGTGAAAGACAGCAGACGACGGGATAAGTAATAGTAAATAAATAAATGAATAAAACCACTTACTTTGTGCTCGCCACATACATCCGTGCCCAGTGTGCTAGGTACCACATGGTGCCTGGCACAGGATGCATGGGTGTTTGGGGGGACCACATGGTGCCTGGCACAGGATGCATGGGTGTTTGGGGGGGCATCAAAAGTGCCCCCCCCGGGCCCCATTGTGGAGGCCTGGGGGGAAATGTTTCCTTCCTTGCAGCCCCCAAAGTCCTTTTCCGCCTGCCCTTTGCCATGAAAAGGCAAAGGGAAAAGGATAATGAGCAGGCCCCGCCCCTACTGTAGAGATTACAGTCCCACTGCTGCACTGACAGGCTCCTTGAGCCCGTCGGAAAAGCAGCAGGTGGTCCCTCCGCCCAATGCCTTCGAGCGCCGGAGCATAATACGGCGGTCGGACCACTTATACGGATGCCGGTGGGCCCGCCACTGACGGCTTGTCAGTGGCAGACCCACTAACATCTGAATAAGGCCCTTTAGTTTTAGTACAATACAATATTGTATATGTTAATGATTATGCCTGAAGATTAGGTAGTTTATCCTAACGAGTTAAAGATAGGAGGGCCATGTACTCTTGGTTACTCTGGAAGAATAGTCAGGCCTTTAAGTAAATCAAAATCTGTCGTTTTTAAATAGCATAATATCCCAACAGCAATTAACACAATTTTAGTTTTTCTGCACACACCCCATTTTGCACCCTGAAATGTTAACTAAGATTATACAGAACGCCATATTTGTTGACCAAATCAAGGCACAACTCAAGTTATTTCCACATGGTACTGTCAACCAGCAGCCTACTTAAAGCGGAGTTTGCTTTTATTTTGACTTCTGCTTTTTTCTGGATTGTGTAACACTTCAGCTAACCAGAGGCAGTCTATGTTGCACAGGATAAAGAACACACTAGGAGAGGCAAGGGACTGAGACTTCTCTGGCTCCCCTACTCTCAATATCAACTCACTCAACAGAGAAGTACTAGAAAACACGCTGTACTCCGACCTATGCACAGTCTTGGACAAATTTATAGATCGTGTGTTGATCCTTGTAGGAACAGTACCTACTTGGACCTACAACAAAAAATGTCTTAACACTGCCCTCACACACAATTTGCAGTGTCATGCTTCATCATTGGGCCGCATCGTACATCCAGGTGCAGACCAACACACTGGATGGAGCGCAATCTTTTTTGATGAAGAATAGTGGTGAGATCAGAGCTGAGGGTCGCGTAACTAGATCTGATCTCACCACTATTCTTCGTCAAAAAAGATTGCGCTCCATCCAGTGTGTTGGCCTGCACCTGGATGTATGAAGCGGCCCAATGATGAAGCATGACACTGCAAAGTGTGTGAGGGCAGTAGTAAGACATGTGTTGTCTTCCATTGTTTTGTTGTAGGTCCAAGTAGGTACTGTTCCTACATGGATCAACACACGATCTATAAGGTGGGAGTACAGTGAGTTTTCTAGTACTTCTCTGTTGAGTGAGTTGATATGTTGCACACGATCCCACACACTCAAAACTGGCTTTAGCATCGCGTCGGCCCATCATCAAGAGTGACACAGAGTGGGACAGAACAATTTTTCTTTCTGATGAATTTCCTAACATTAGCTTCAATTTTGAATTGAATTGAAAATTGCCTCAGGATACTCTTTAGGTGTTGTGAGCGGAACACCACTGGCATTGCAGGAACATGACCAGAGCTGGCATTTGCTGAGATAGCACTCTGGATGAATCCAAATGTGGAGCCACAACTGCTGAAGGTGTATAAAATGGGGCAACAGGGGTCATCTTTGTGTTCACAGGTAGAACTATGGCTGATTATATCAGAGCAATGACTGGTATCTTAACCGTAACATCTCCCCTCCTCCCTCACCTCACTTAAATCACCCACAGGCCAGCTTCTTCAGGCTAGTCAAAAGTGGTTGCTGAAGGATGAGGGTCTCGAGAATCTGGGCAGGGGACAATAGGAAGATGGGAGGTAGGCGGTTGAGGGGGCATAAAACATGCACTTTTACGGATTATGGAAAAAATGATTAAAGCATTTAAACTGAATTACTGGATCCAGGACCAAGGGAGAGTGTTGCATGCACAGCATTCATGGAGGCAGCTTGGTGAGCCCATGCACAGGTTGGCACCCAGTTGGCCCATGCGACAGGCTACCACTGGCCATGAGATATGTTAAAAACAATGAAAACTTCAAGTGCTCTAAAGTTATTGCAAAAGGAAACGCAGTACATTAAAAACATTTTTTTTAAATGTATCTTCAAATGTGCTTCAAATCCAATGGATTGTGAATAAGAACACAATGTATACTAAGCCTGGATCCCCGATGCATTGAATTATAACAGTATCCACATTTGGTTTACGGGATTTGCGTATATCCGTGTTGCAGTTTAACTGTTGTACCACTACAACAAACCACTAAATATTTCCCTTCCATCTGTTCCAACAAGTGCCAGAGTCATGACACATTTTATAGCCAAAAAACAACTAATTTACTATAAAGGCGACCTAGAAAAGGTCTGTCAGAAGGCACTTACAAGATTAGGGTTCTTAAATTTTCATGCTTATTTTGAAGTTCTGGAAAAGTTCAAAATAAGGTCTTTTTTCGGTGTCTATCAGAGAAACTGCACTTGGGTATGTGTCCAGTCTCTTGATTGATTTGTTGTCCAATAGGCTTTCAGGTGAATACTCTGACCCCTGATCGTATTGTTGCCCCACTACTGGGAGGTCGTTGTACTTTAAAGATGCATGTTCACTTTTGCACGCACTTGTGAAACCTTTAATGCTTCCCCGAGAATTGCTGAAGAAGATGCATGCATGTGCCTTAGTAACTTCTAGGGAGTTTTCAACAACAAGAAATCTCCGACACTAATCTGAGGGAAGAGGTATTCAAAGGCAATCGAGGGAGCTCAGCCTTAGGACCAAGATTTAATCCTAGACAAAATGTACACTTTCCATTACCCAATTTCTGAATCATTCCCTAGTGTTTGGCACCAGGCAAACATTGAAGCAATTGATTCAGCTACTTGTCAGGCTTATGGAAAAGGAAGTGTAGCTACCGATTTTACTCAAACTTTAATACCATTTTCACATTCCAAAAGTCGACAAAAATAAGTGTTTTCTACACCTCAGCAAAAAGGTTCAAATTCAATAGTTTTGTTTGCCTTATTGTCACGCATACCTTTTGTTGAGACATATGGTCGAACAGCTTTAAGAACCACTGGTGGCGTTACAGTTACTTAAATGTGTTAATTCATATGTCAAACTTTATATGTAACTCAGTTGTGTTGTATGGACAAAAAGAATGGATAACGCGTCTTAAGATATGGAAAATAATCAGACAATCAATGCCAGGGAAAATACTACATTCTTACCGTGAACTCCTCTAGGGTTTGGTAGATTTTCCCCCTGAACTCACAGTAATTCTTCTTCTCCTTGCACTGAGGGCAGCACTGACTAGTGTCTACCTGGATGCAGCGAGGGTGTAGCCTGGGGCACTCTGGTTGTATGCAGAGAGGGCCCTCCTCCGTGCACCGACACGGGCAAGCAGAAGGGCCGGGGGTGAAGGTGTCACCAATGGCATAAACAAACCCACTCTCATCTATACAGCCTTTTCCTCTGTAGTCTGGGTAGGCATACTCCTCTGGCGACTCCGGGGTGGCAACAGTTTCTGAAATGGACTCTTCCTCCAAATCCTCTGTCTGAAAACCATCCGCCTGCTCTTGGGCTGGGCGTGCACCTGCTGGCTCGCTGCTTGGCCCATCCCAACCCTGTTTCGATTTGGTAGGAAGTTCTTTGCTGGTGTCACTCCGGGTCCCATTGGCTTTAAACTCCCTGCTGGTCTCATTACGGCTCACCTCCTTTATTTTGGCTAGTCCAACCTGATTCTGGTTCTGACTGTCCCGGCGGGCCTGGTCACGCTTGTCCTGGCTAGGCCTGGGCTCCTTGTCTTGAGTCAGCTTCTGGACTGGGAGGGCTGGGCTGCAGAGGGCCACCATCAGACAGCAGGTCACCAGCAAGGAGCCGGACAGGGCTCCAATGGCCATAGCAGTGGAGCTGGGCATTTCCTAGCACTGAATCCCATGAGGGGCAAGAAACTGCATCTCCATCAACACTGAGCCACTAGGTCTATCCGGGAGCCCTGCAGAGAGAAAACAGAAACACACATCAGAGCACAAGTTAGGTATGTCAATTTCTTTGAACCTGTCTTATCATTAAATTGACCTAGAGGATTGAGGCTTTCAAATACCAGCGGGTCAAACAGTCCCTTGTGTAAGGAGGAAACAGTATTGCAAACACCACACAATTCAATGAAATGGGAGCGATAGATGTTAGAAAGGTTTGACAACAGTCGCTATTTAGCAGATAAACTTGGCACATTATTCCAATGATGAGTTTCTGTACAGGTTTTAAACCTGACCACCCCTTGAAAAGTCACCATTTGTGACGGCACACGTCGGCAGATATGAATATTGGTAAACATAGATCGCGGATTAAAAGAAGAAAGTATTTCTACGAGTTAAAAAAAATGAACACACTTTTGGAGGTCTGAAGGATTTTAACTAGGCGAGACTCCAGTCAGCAAGGGATCAAGACAGTCAGCAAGGGATCAAGAGAGAACTGCTTCAAGTGTGCAGCAGCTTGAGAAACCATCACACGATTTAGGCTGACCTCCAGTCGCAAATGATGCACCATCGTTTTCATGGGGCTAGCATTTGAGGCCCCTGACATTTCTGCGCTGGTGGAACGGGAATCCTCGGTGACTATCAGTGGTGAAACTGCAACGGGAGTAGAGAATAGTCCTTTTGAGGCAGTGTATTTATTAAGCAAATAATTTCAATATGTGGCTTCTGTGTAAACCTGGTATTTGGAGCAAGCAGTAAAATGAGAAGGATCTTTTATACTTCTGTGACCATGGCGGGCAGTTTGTGCTCCGCTGGAAGATCATAGCGGTAAGCAACAATTTTCGCAGTTCCCTCTCTTTGTGAAAAGTAGGCAACCCCGGCCAAATGCAGTCACTGTTTCTCTCCGCCTGTACCCCTAAACCCCCACACCCACTCGGTCCATAAGACCTGACTGAAGCACAACAAGAAATTCGGCACAGCTGCCCAGTCAGACTGATCTGCTGCTATTTCGGGCTACATTCTTCAGCTCTCTCTACTAACCATGGTGGAGAGTTGTGATCTTTGTTTTTGGTGATGGGAGGTGAGTGAGGGTCACACCACCAGATTATATTTTCAGACTAGGAGATAATAGAGCTGAGGCAGGGTTGTGGAGATATAATGTATTTTTGGATTGTAGGGTTGATAATGGGCAATGGGGATATTACCAGGAGACAGAATGTATTGTGGATGGTTAAGGTTAGACGGAGTTGCAAGGGCCTTGCGTGGCATGAGTGTGCTTTCTCTCCTTAGATCCTTATACTGCCATGTTTTCTGCTATCCCAGTTGCTCTTTTCTTCCTTGTCAAGTGAGGAAAGTCATTTGCTTTCTCAATGACAACGGAAATTGTTTTTGAATATCAGCCATTTCCTGATATTCCCTGGCCTTGTATCAGAATCGCATTTATGCTTGCATTTAGGCATACGGCTTCAATCTTCGCAGCTCATTTTCAGGCAGATCCTAAATTTAAGAAAGCTTGCTTGGGTCATGTGGCTTCTCAATTCGCGTCATAGCACCTTGTCATTTGTTTCCTCTGAGTCTCCACTCTGCGCCTTCCTTGCTATCCTTTTTGGAAGACTTGAAGACCTGACTCTTCTTTGATTCCTGTTTTGTGGTGCCTCCTACTCAAGCGCCAAGAAACCTTACCAGGTATATGAGCAATACAGAAGTACTTTATATTGAATCAAATAACATAAACAGTAGGATGGTGAAATGAGTTGAGGGTGGGGCGTTTCTCCCTTTTAGGGGAATGGAGTCAACGACCATGGGGTGGGGTGTGGGGGTGAAGCTTTGGTGAGACATGTTGAGTCTTACAGGCAGCTGTTTTTTGTGTTTTTTTTAAATACATTTGTACCTAGAGAGAAGCAAGGAACAGGTATGATAAACCCGGGCATTGTGGCTAAAGCCGATGACTTTGGAACTGAGGAACTAGGTTTGATCCCAGTCTTGACTCATTATTCAGTGAATCTGGGCAAATCACTTAATCTTGCAGTGCCTAACAGAATCTGTAACTGGTGCTCATGTAAATCGCTCTAATGTCCTTCGGTTAAGTGTGCGCTATATAAAACAAAAAAATACACATGCAAAATTATCATTTGGTGATGAGGTCACATCTAGGTCCTTGTTTACCTCTCCCTACCCCATGGAGCATTACTGTAAATAATGTGGCAGGTTCAGTAACACTGGCCCTCAATTGTGGGTACATTTAAGCCCCTAACTTGGGTATGGTGGAGCCATGTTGCTTGCTTACCTTAGGATCATTGACATCCTGGCTACTCCACTGCCCACCATGTACCAATCATGTCCCATGCTGCTACCTCAGTGGGGAGGAATGGATACAGAGAAATCTCGTTTTACAATCTATATTGCTAATGGAGTTCACCTATTTGGGGATAACTTGAAGTAGGAAACTGAATTGGAAGCCCCAGATATACAGGCTAGCTTTAAAACATGCTCAGTTGGCGGGAGCCCTCACAAAAGTGCAGAGGCTCTCATTCACTAACCATTGGCCCCTAACCTCAACATATATAACTCCAAAGTCGTCACCTCAACTTTATACGGAGCAGAATTATGGGGTTTTGACAACCTAACATCACAGGCCAAGGCTCAGAACAAATTTGTCAGAGGCATCACGGGTCTCCCACAATCCACACCACTGCTACCTCTATATTTGGATCTGGGTTGTCCACGTCTTGAGGACTTGGCTCGTTAAAGGCCGATAGCATTCTGGAGAAGGCCCTGGGTTACCCCGGAGTTCTCTATCTATGCTAAACCCCTTCTGGTTTTTAGGGGGGTAGGACGCATAAGTAAGATCAAATGGTTGTAGAACAAAAAAAATACCCTAAGTCAAATAGGGATGAGCTCTTTGTGGGAAAACCCGGAAGCTAATCCATTTCCGTCGAAAAAGGAGCTTAAGTCAGCTTACTGGAACATGATCAAGCTCAAGCCCTTTTCATCTACCACAAGGACAAACTTGACTACAGATGTTCTGATGCAGAAACAGGAATCTGTGTTTGAACCTTACTCGGACACCATCTTAAGACCACTAGATAGGAAACTCTACCACCAGTTCAGGGTGGGTTCCCTTCCAACCAACACTTTTAAAAATAGATGGCTAACACCATTGTCCGACCTGTGCGATTTTTGCAGCGATCAGACTAAATCTGTGGCTCATGTTTTATTTGTATGTCCTGCCTACAAGCTTCCCAGGTCTAAATGGCTCAAAACCATCTGTATGATTATGGGCATTAGATCTGCCATGGAAGTGTTAAGAAATCTGCAGACCTCCACTCAGTAGTTTATTGTTATCACCATTGCTAAATACCTAAGTTGGGCTTGGGTAATACGAGCCAAAAGATATAGGGAAGCCCCATCAGACCCTTAATTACTTAGCAGCTAAGTTACTAACGTGTAGCTGTTATGAGTTGATGGCTGGACAGACAAATGTTACTCTTTCTATTATCATTTTAAAAGACAACAGTGGATTTTATTGTGTATTATAACACTTTTATCTCAAGATAAAAGTTTAATTTATTATAACATTTATATCTTAAGCTAAATGTCTAATTTTATGTTTTTGACACTGTGGTCCATTTATGTAACAACATCTGTTTGGAAGCAACCTTTGAGCTTCTCTCTCTGTCTTAAAGTCTCTCAAATATTGATTGTACAGTCTTTTATGATTATTTTAATCGAAATAAAGACATAATGAACTGAACTGAACTGAAAATAGAAATGGAAATCTCCCCAGGACCTCTACGAGAGGGCAACACGAGGTGGCAATGGCACAGCCTTGCTACCCTGGTGAATGTGAGGAGCCTTTAAATTGAAATCCGTTATAAGACCCTCGTTGGCTTTACCCCTCCTCCCCTCCTGACGCACAGGGCAATAAACAGATGGGTGAGAAGCCCTCCTTACCTACGGTGGCCCCATGTGGACAGCTGCCATCCTGTCTACCAGGAGAGCACCCCAGGGATGCTGTATCCTCTGGGTCGCCCAGCTTCACACTAACACTATCTAGAACACACGAGTTGTAAAACCTCTGTTTGCCATTCACCGGTGTGCCACATGTTTGTGTTGCTCTTCAGGCGCAGCATGTTGCTTCTGCAAACAGGGCCAAGGGGTGTAGCAACAATGGAGGGGGTAGTGGGGGGCAGCAGGGGCACCTGCGTGTTTCCTTCTCAAAGCTCTCTGACCGCGTAGGTTATCAGCCATGTCCTTGCTCTTGCAGACAGGGTGGGATAGCCTGGTATGGAAAAGGGGTCTCACAGCATGCAGCACGTGCGAGGAGGTGGGATGGGCGTCACCGGAAGTGGTTTGTTACCATCCCCGTAGGTTTCCATTGTGGCCAAGGTGAAATGCAAATACAAGCAGACGATTAATGGCATGGTATTCAGATACACTAATGGCAAAGACAAGGCATCGATTATGTGACAGGGCTAACTTCCAACTGTAGATGCAAAAATATACAATAATAAAGGCGAGACTCGTCCCAGATTGAAAATTCGAGCTATCCCATTGCAAGAGCCTCCGGTGAATTGCTGTTGGAAATAATAAACACGCACAAGACTATCCCTGTGTGCTGACTAGGAGTAGTCTGTGTCCTTTGCGGTGCCGGGAACTGCCTGTGCGTCTCTAACAAGGCACGGCGCGCGTGAGTCTGGGCGCCTCCCGCTGTGCCATCTCCCCATTCCAACCACTTCCCATCCTGTTCACGTTTTCTCTTTTGCAAATCAGTCTAGTGGAGTGGAAAAAAGCATGACAACTCTTGTCACTGTCAGTGTGATGCGCAGCCTCGGCTCGGAATGGGCTGCTGTGAGCCGAGGGGGTGTTGTCCGTCAGAAAACGTGAACAGAAAATAACGAGCACTAGTGAAATAACGGAAACGGAGGGGGGTCGCAAGTGGAAGCGTGACATTCTCGCTGACAGGCCATTTCTAAGGCGCAGCACCGATCGCGCGCTGTCATAATCATCCTAACTGTACAGCACCAGCGATAGTACTTACAAGACATAGTAATTATCCACTGAAGCTATCAAATGTAAAAACAAAAAAACCTTACAGGAGTGTGCGTCATCTTAACTACTCCGCATAACGTGTGCTGTAAAATCATTCACCCACTCGCATCCTCGCGTATGTACAGGACAATTCCCACAAAAAGTAGCTGTTATAAAGAAATTGAGAAAAAAACTCAAAAACTTACATCCAAGCACGTCAAAGGGCGGATTGTTTCCATGTTAAAGCAAACCACAAATTCGACAACGCTTTACAGACAGCCGCTGCTTCCACGGGTTTCCCATTGTCTTTCCTTTTTTAAAATACACTGGAAACAGGAACCGGCAGAAACGCGATATCGGTGGGTCCCCTGAAGACTCCCGTCAGTGCCAGGTGTATTAGAAGCGCAATGGCAGTCTGCCCTGTGCAGCAGTGTGCGTTGTTTTCCAGGTCTGTCCCGCTCTGATCCCGTTAGACGTGCTCCAGACTTGTAGCTCCCCGCGATCCTTGGCTGCAGGATGACAACGAGGTTCGCGGATCCGATGTGCAAAGTGCGGGCAGGTCAGCCAGAAAGAAGGAAAGACACGCACAGCCACCTCTGACTTGCTCGGCAGCTGCTGCTCCGGCCCCTCCTTCCACCGTAAAAAACGCACTCTAAAAAGTGGTAAACATTTCAAAAAATTTCGTGGGGGAAATCCAGTTACAAAATAGAGAATGTCATTGAATCAGCAGTGCGGGTTTGAGCGCTAGCATGCAGCATGTTGGGGAAGTAGTTTTACTTGTCCACGAGAGCCGATGTGCAGAATTGCCCGATATCCATTTCTCTCGCTGCAGCTTTTCAGAATTCTAGAGGCAATCGCTGGATAGAGGCGCTACGTCTGCGCTACGGCGACCGGGAAAGCGCAGAGTTAAACAGCCGTCTGGCAATCAGTCTGCGCACTCCGAGAAGACGAGACAGGAATGAATTAGACCGCGGAGGCCAGAAGGGGAGCTGCAGATCACGGAACAGCCTGTACTGCGTGCCAGCCTGCCTCCCAGCTCCAATGTCCCACGTTTACTGTGATTTTCTTGTTATCTGCCCTCATGCCTGCGCTGCCTGTATCCCTCCCTTGGTTCTGCTGCTACTGTCACGCTGGCTAACGACCAGAGCAGCTGATTGGGGAAGTAGAGAACCGGGTTCGTAGTACACAGCCCAACATCCCGTGAGCCCGGGCACTCACTTATTGTCGCCGTGTTTAGCAAAATCTGTACAATAATGCAGCTCTTACAAAAAGCGCTCCAATGTCGTTGGGGAAATTTCGCACCAAAACAATCACACAACCTACCGCTTTGGCAAAGCCAATATATATGGTTTTACCTTTGCCATGAGTAGAATATTTAAAAAAGCCTTTTTTGGCTTAGAACCCCCCCCCCCAAAAAAAAACCGATTGAATGAGTTAGTGTATTTTTGAGATGTAAAATAGTCCAATATGCATTACAATGCAAGTACTGTATAGGAGATAGAAGGATACATCACATAGCCCAGAGCATGAGGTGAGGGAGTAATAGTTCAGTTACTTACTGGTAACCTTCATTCGCCAGAATTGTAGTCCTCCTTGTTAAACTCGTTACAGTTTGAGGTGCCTCCTCTGCCAGAAAGAATCATGGCAATTAGGAGCAAAGTTACCTTTTTCCTTAAGTTTCTTCATTGTTTAAAACACTCCCCAAAAATCTCCTCCCCATGCACCACTTGCTCTACCTCTCAATTAGTTTTATTGGAGGTGCAAAAAATGCGGAAGAGGAGGGTTTTGGACTGGGACGAGAAGGACTACAAATCGGGGAAATGAAGATTACTGGTAAGTCATTGAATCATTCATTCAGGATTCTTTATTTAATTGATTAAAAATCACCATAAATGCACAAACATACAGTATTTTTTAAAAAGACAATTAAATTAGCATATGAATCCCAGTATAAATACAATCAAAGTCACTAAATATAAAATGACATTTGTAAACCTTAAAACCTATCGCTAAAATCTTACAGTCCTCCCACCCCCCTGGTTGCCCTTAATCGAACCGCCACTTTGATGAAATTAATAATACAACACAGTGTGAGAGGGTCAGTCGCTTGTTGTAGATAGACCAAGGCCTCTTGGGCACATTTCATATTATCTTGTTTTAAAATATCAACCAAGAATCTACGCCTAGGCATTGAATAAAATTAACATAACAATACAAAATGAAGGGAATCCTGCGGAGAACTATTGTCGCAGCCACAGGTTCCCTTCTGCTCAATTGTAGTTGAAAACCCTAGTGGTGACGCCAATAAATACGGTAGTAAATTGAGCCTAAAACAGCACATTAAAAACCTGTCCTGAGCATTGTGCATCAGATATAGATATGGTCCATTCCCTCTGTGGTCTTAACAAGGTTATAAGCACACACCGTGGTTTTAGCCCTTTCTAACTCTATTCTCCGTGTAACTTTGTGTGCCAAGAACGCTTTTTTACGATCATTTTATGCTGGGGGATGATCACTGCCAGGTCAGCAAAGAGATTCCCGAAGCCCAGGGTTTCTAGTGCGGTCTTAACATAACTGAGCCACGGGATTCGCATCCATTTGTCTCTGCCCAGGCAGTCATTCAGGATTTCCCTGCTTAAGGTCGCCTCTGGATTAACCCAGATTTTTAGCCACGCTAAAATTGGTCTGACCTTCACCAGATCTTCAAGATAGGGTATCCCTAACTCCCTGTGTGCAATTACTGCAGCTAAACTTCGTTGAGCTTTCAGGACGGATCGTAAATGTTTGTTCTCCTCCCGTTGTAGTTGGCAAATATTCACAAAGATCCATACCTCTGCCCCATAAATGACTTTGGAACAACACATAGAGTTATACAGGTTCAGCACCTGTTCAGGGCACCATCTCCCCAACCTACGCCCGTAACCTGCAATTGCGCCATTAGTAACATTCATCTTACGGGAACGTTCCTCCACCAGACAATTATATTTTAATGACCCGTCAAATAGTAAGCCTAAATAAGAAAATGATTTAACTTTCTCTATTTTAAGGCTCCCTATCATGAAGGTACATTTAGTGCAGGGTTTCTTGCAGCTGACAACACGTAGGATTTACCCAAATTAACAAACAGGTCTAATGAGCCCATCAAAGTTACAAAACCATCAATTAAGATATGTAGACTCTTTGGTGTACGTGCGAGGAGGACCGCATCATCTGCGTATAGTAACACAGGAACATGACGCAATCCTACTCGTGGGCAATCAGATCCCAACTGTAGGAGGTACTGCTCCAAGTTATTAATATAGAGTGAGAATAAAAAAGGCGCCAAGATACATCCTTGGCGTAGCCCGCTTCTGCAAGGGAATGAGTCTGTGCGTCCGCCCTCTATGTTGCACCTAACTTGTGCTGAAGTACTCCTATGCACCTATCTTAAAATATTGATAAGGCCAAACTCTATCCCCATTCTGGTCATCATGTCCCAAAGCTTGTCCCTATTTACATGATCAAAGGCGGCTGCCAAATCCATGAACCCCATTTAAATAGATTCATTACTAGCCTTGGTGTATTTGGCTGCCAGCATATAGAGGTTCAAGCATTGGTCGCTCGTGGACCGGCCCATCCTAAAACCGTACTGAGTATCTGAGATAATATTGTTTGCCTCTGTCCACTCAGTCAACCAGTTTAGTATCCCCCTGCCCATAATTTTGGCAGATACATCGATCAGTGAGATCGGTCGATAACACTGGGGGTCGTCCCCATTGCCCTTTTTAAAAATAGGGACAATAATAGCTGTTGACCACGAGGGCGGTAAACCACAGCAAATTGCTGTGTTTATAACCCTTGTCATTATAGGGGCCCACAAATCCACAGAGCTTAGGAACAAATCTGGCGGGATACCGTCTGGGCCAGGGGCTTTATTTTTTGTCAGAACCTCAATCCCGACCTTGATTTCCTTAATTGAGAAAACTACGGGCTGGCCCTGGTCAACATTCCCTACCTGTTCATCAGATGTTCCCACTTCGTGATTATATAGACCCCTTTAATGAGTCATCCATATGTCAGGCATGATGTTTGTTCCTATTTCAGGGGCTTTGTCGTCCTGGAATGTAGGTCTATTAATAATCCTCCAGAATTCTGACATATCCCTCTTTTCCCCCGCCTCTCTTAGATCTGCCCATCCTTCTGATTGTAGAGCTAATTTCCTCCTACTCAGCTCGCTCTTGTATTTTTTCCTGCATAAGGCAACTTGTAGGGCGTCCCTTGGTCTTTTTTATGCTATTTTAAAGCTCCCTCAGGGCCTTGGAACAATCCCGATCAAACCAGCGCGGATGACAGCAAGTTCTCTTTACCGGGATGCTAGTTTTTAGCAGACCATCTACAAACTGGCAATCTGCTCAAATGCTAGAAGTAGCTGCCGCCCTTCTACTGTCATATCTAAACACGCCTCAATAGCTGATTTCCCACTCTCCATCAAGGATCTATAAAACCTTCCTCCGTCTATTTTGGACCACCTAAGGCGTCTGCCCTGATCCATGACCCTCTCAATTATCGCACCGGGCCTCCTCCCTCTAGGGCAAGTCCTATAAAGTACATCTAGTACTAGGTGGTTATGATCACTAAACGGGTTCCAATTGATCCCAACTCTAGTGATTCTATTTTTGAAAGCCCTGGAAGCTAAAATGTAATCAATATATGAGGAACATCCTCTACCCTTAAAAGTTGGTGGGAGGGTACCATCCTGCAATATATCCACCATATCAATAGTATGAACCAGGTCATGAGTATGCAAGAGTTTGGTTAAAGCGTGACCTTCCACTGAGTGCTCAAAATGAGCCCCATTATCCACTGGACAGCGCAAACAGGCCACATCTATTGAGAAGAGAGCCGGACAGAGGTGACAGTTAAGGTCCCCCATGACCAGAATGTTTTGAGCGTGGGTCCCCATCCCCCCAACAATATTCTGGCACAATCTGCACTCCAATTCGCTTATCAGTGCATTACAGCCCCCACCTGCTACATTATTATAAACGTTAAACATGGTCAGTTTTAGCCCTTTACCATTTAACTGTACCTCTTGAATGTCATGTGAGTTACAGTTTAAGGTCGACCATGTGCCCTGGAGGTTCAAATCTACATATAAAGACAATCCTCCCATAGCCCTACCTGATCTAGTTTCTTTGCGGGGACAAAAAAACATTTATACCCTTGGATATGGAGGGAGCTATTGTCAACCACCCATGTTTCTTGAAAGCAAATTATGTGGAACCTGCTTAAATATTGGCGCCATTCTTTATTTTTAAATTTGGATGCCAAACCGGCTATATTCCAGGACACTATTCTAACCACATCATAATCTGCCTCCCATGTTTTACCTCTCATTCCTATGCCTTGTGCGGATTCAGTTTGCCCGTCATCCGCAGCCACGGGGTCAGTCACTGTGTCCTGAGAACATATATGCTTTGGGTGGGAGACATATGCATTACCATTATGGGTTGGTTCTATAATCATTGGGGACACCTTTTGTAAACCAACAGCATCATCGTCTGCTGTGCCCCCAGAAGGAAGTCAGTCAACTCCCTCCATGCCCGCTAAAGCCGCGTAGCGGTTATAAACGGGCATGGAGCGATCAACCTGATAGTGAAAGAGTGGCCTGGGGCGACCTTCCTGATTTTGAAATGGGGGCCCAAAACCAGCGTTCTGATGTCGAAATGAGGGCCCAATATGATTGCTCTGATAATGAAGCGGGAGCCTAAAATTGGGCACCGGGGCCACTAAACCTCTGGGGTAAAAGTAAGTCAAATCACATACAGTGATTGGATTACTGCCATTTTGTGGGAACCAATTTACGATATGTCTGACTGCTCTGTCATCTCTGAAGTTAATTATAATGATGTCACCCATTATATCCTCTGATCTTTGTCCCAACCAGGGGAGACGCCTGACATGAAGAATTTCGCCATTTGTGTTTGGTGGTAGTGGGCAATTCTGTCTGAGCCAATATATAACTTTATTTTTCAGCTGATGCTGATCTTCTCTACTACCCTCCTCTAAAACTGGCACTCCTGTAAGAACCATCACAAACGGAACTGATTCCGGGGGCAGTTCTACTCTGTGCCTCTTAGGTGGAAATACCCTAGCAATGTTTTTGTGGCCATTAGGGTAGGGAAATTCGATTTTCCACCTTCCTGTGCTTCCTTTACTATATTTTTGGTATTTAATCCTGCTGTTTTGGGGGGCAATGGTTTCGAAGGTTTTGATTTAGCCAAATTAGTAGTTTTTGTTCCTTTTTGAGCGATGGTAGTTGGGAGTAGTACAGGGGTTGGGGGCGCTTGTATTGACTTTGATAAGTCCTTAATTGCCCCTTTAATTTCCCCGATAGCCTGTTCTAAATTCTCCAGTTGATGGGCTATTCTTTTCAGCCTCTCTACTAATGGCAATGTGAGTGATCTCATTAATTGTTCCATACTACCCATTAGATCAGTGCTGGATAAGTCTTTTGTTGGGAGGTGTGACAGAATAACTATTGGAGGTGATGTAGGTGCGTTAGGTGAAGAGCTTTTGGAGTACCCAGATTTAGTATCAGTAATCTTGTTTTTCTGAAGAGCACTCCCCCTCTTTCTCCTTTTTTTCGGTGGTGGGCCTTGGACTCGGGGGGCTTTGGTTATTGAATCACTACTCCATCATCTCTACTCTCCTTGTCCCCTACCTTACAGTTTAATGATTTATCAAGTTAAAAAAATTGCACCAATATATGCTACCAAAAATAATTTAATAACATCAAGAGTTACTTCATTGCTGACTTTAAAACAGTAGACCCTAAATTATCATCAGATGAATCCGATAAATCGAGCCTGCAGTATTTAACAAATTTATGGTGTGATGTCTAGGTCGCCGCCATTCACATTTACTGAAAACAGGAATGCCCTGCCACTGCCCGAGATTCTTAAACTGCTCTGGTTGAACAGCCTTGGACTTGAGCAGGAACCACCTTCCCCACTGATTTATAAGCTTGAGTTGTTGAGTTATTGCCTGCCTGGCCCATCTGCTTATAGTCTGTGTTGTTGCTTTCTTGTCTTTAGTGGCTGGCCCACAATTGGTGAAGAGTGAATTAGAAGACATTAACGGTGACATGCATCAACAAAACGTTTTGCGATTCCTTATTAGCGATTTATAAGGAATCGCAAATAAGGAATCGCAAAACGGGATGCATCAATTTATTCACATAATTTTTGCGATTCGGTAAAAATCGCAATTTTTACCGAATCGCAAATATTATGCAAATTCTAATTTGCGATTTCGCAATTCCCATTGATTCCTATGGGCCAAAAGGCCCATAGGAATCAATGGGAAGGCATTGACATTTTGCGAATTGCAATTAGCGATTCGCAAAATGTTAATGCATGCCATGGGTGCGGGGGGGTCCAAAGGACCCCCTCCTGCACCCCTGAAACGTATTTTAAAGTGCATGTTTCACACACACATGTCCTAAGGACATGTGTGTCTGTAACATGACAGTGTTTAAAATGCTTATTTGAGCATTTTATTTTTTTTTCGCAAATTACCACGAGGTTCACCCTCGTGGTAATTTGCACCCCCTATTTGCGAATTCGCAATTTTAAAAGCAATCATGCATTGCTTTTAAGGAATCGCAAATTTGCGATTCCTTAAAAGCAATCGCATTTTAGGAATTCGCTAAAAATAGCGATTTTCCCAAAACTGTTTCATGCATCCCAAAAACCTATTTAGGAATCGCAAACGGCCGAATTTACCGATTCGCACCATTTGCACTTCCTAAATAGGTTGATGCATGTGGCCGTAAGTCTTTAATGATGTATAAATAGGTGGGCAAAGCTCTTTTAACATCCCAATAGGACAAACCATTGAACCACAGTCTGGAAAAATCGTTGGAGCTGCCTTGTCATCTTACACATGCAACTTTCAATTTGGAAGAGATAAAGATTTGGAGTATGGGCTTCCAGAACTTGGAATTTAAAAATACATCTTTTAATTAAGGTGGTTCCTAAGCTGTGTATCTGAAAATGCCACTGTTAGTAAGTGGGCATTTTCTTCATATACTATCCTGTGCCTCTGCCTGCCTGTGGCATCAACATCTGGTTTGGAGTGTCATTTGGGCTGTTTGTGCATTCACTCTAGCCAGTCCCACAAAGGGAGCTGAGGTGTGCCCTGCATATCCTGACTGCCCATCCCCAGGCTGATGGGCCTTCCTGAGATAGAGCGATGGGAGGAGTTGTCACTAACACCTGAATAGGACTGTCCTTTCCTCTCACAAGGCTGTCTCCACCCCCTGTGGTGTGTCTGGAACCAGGACATGGCAAGGCAGGATCGGTGTACTACAAAAACAGTCCTTTAGCCCCTTGGACAGGCGTTGAATTCCCCCGCGGTGTGGGCGAATTCCACGCGTGCGCGATTCAGATGGCCCCCGGCCGGCCGACGCACAGGCCCACCATGACGTCGGCATGGAAAGGTTTAAAGCATGCCTACATCAAAGGCCTGAAGGGGTATAAGTATTGGACCTGTAACCCCAGACTTTTAGAACACTTCTGTATCAAGCAGAGACTCCAAAGAGGAAGAGCTGGAGAGCTGTCAAGAGAAGCACTGCCCCTTTGCTGTGGTTGCTTTGCTGGGTAGTCCTGCAGTTGCTGCTTCTGTCTTGGAGAGACTTAGGAGTAGACCTTTGCTTTGCTTTGCTTTGGTACACTGCTTGAAAAGATTCTCCAAGGGCTTGTGTATGCTTGGCTCTTGTTAAGAAGTTTCAGGGCAATCAAATACTGCAACTCTAACTCCTGAACTCCTCTACTGTGAGTTCTTCAGTTCAGAAAAAGTTTATTAATGCAAATAAGATAAAAATATGCAAGTTACAGTACTAACAATGATGAGAAAAACATACAGCGAGATATGGAAAATCTTCAATAGAGGAAGAAGGTAATAATAACAAAACGATGTGCAGGTAAAACCAACAATTAGCAAATTATAAATCAAATAAATAAATAACACATTATATATTAAAAATAAAACATATACTATAACAAAAGGAGTATATCGACCTAGAGGAAGTTATGGAGGTTTAACAACTTCTTGTTGTAGAGGAGTTTGAGACAAAGAATGCCTACCACTCATATCAAAGAATAATGTAACTGGATCCCATAGTTGTCTTATTTTTGGGGCTAAAGTTAGTGGGTAAACAAATGTTGTGTCTAATCTATGGTTATAACATACCGCATACCACCACGCCTGATAAGAAAGTTTGGTATGGTCCTTCCAAAGTTTGGTGATTTTATGATAGGCCACTGCCAGGATTAGATCTATTATTTTAATGTTATAAGCACAATGAGCCCAAATAGGAGAAATGCTTCCTAAGAAGATGTGAGTAATAGAGAAAGGGTGATGAGAGGAGAAATTAGCATTAATTTGGGACCACACCTTATTCCAAAACCTGTGAACTGGAGTACATTTTAAAAGTAAATGGATTAAGTCTGCACGTGGTGAGGAACAAGTCCAACATGTATCAGAAGTTTCTGAATATTGTTTACTAAGAGCAAGTGGTGATAATAAGAGACGATTATAAACAAAAAATAAAGTCTGAGTGGTATTTGCAGCCCTAGAAGATTTGCGTATTTTCATCCATATTTTATCCCAACTCAATAGGCCAAGAAACATCAAAGTCCTCTTCCCACATTTCTTCTGTCTTAGTTTTAGCACGTGGTAATGCTGGAGCATGAAGAAGTGCATAAATCTTGGAAGCTTTGTTACCTTGAGTCAATAAGGTCCGTAGCGCGGATACGTTAGAGGGCTCCTGACACTGAAGAGAAGGAGAAGCGACATAGGCATTATAGGCTGATTGTAAGGCATGCGCTAGTAACACATACTTAGCGTGGAAGGTGGAAGGGAAATAAAAAGAGGTAGCAGCCAGAGAAAATGGAATGATGTGTTCCTGGTGAAATAATTTGTGCACCCAAATGAGGCCTCGTTGTCTCCAAGATTTCCCAAAAATTGGTTTGTTCTTTATCAAGATAGAGGTATTATGCCATATAGTTTGCTCAAAAAAAGAGGAAAGAAGAGGAGGCGGGAGGATCTTGGATGTATGTTTAAGAATAGGAGTAGATAAAGATTGTGGCTTACGAGAAAACGAAAGATATTCATCAAAAGTAAAAGGATAAATATAGGACTGTCCTAGGGTTAACTACAGAGGTAAAGGCACGGAGGGATCAGAAATCCATTTCAATGCTTGATTTAATAAAAAGGATTTTTGATAAAGGGAGAAATGTGGAAAATTTCCTCCACCCTCTAATTTAGGTCAGATTAGTTTAGAGAGAGACATACAAGAATGTTTATGTCCCCATAAAAAGAGAGATAGGATAGAATTATTTTTTTTGAAATATTTCAAAGGGATTGAGAATGGAATGTTAGAGATCGTGAAAAGAACTATGGGAGAGAGCATCATTTTAATTGTATCCAGTCTGTAGAATAAGGGTAGGGCTGATGGCCTGTTTCAAGATTGCAAGGCGTTAACCGCCTCTATACCACTCTAGTTACCAAACAAAGAGGCAGGCGCTGGAGACTGGAAGGCAGGAAACAGAAGTTTTTATTCCGACGGATCAGAACACATCAGATCAGACAACAAGGTATCGTCTCGAGGTGCTCTAACAGCCTCTCTGAGGTCTGGCCTCTTATACCCTGGTTTATGACGTGTGAGCATTCTTTATTGCATAAAAAACTCTGTGAACTCACAAAAAGACATCCCCGTAATCCTCGTGCCAGACCCACCCCCACATGTATCCACAATAGAGGTCCTCACCCTGCTGATAATAAGAGGGGGCTATCACGAAGCTGAGTGTTCCGCCGATTCTTAGGATGTGTGCGCCTGATCATAACCCAGGGGGTGGGGAGGCCAGGATCAATAGTGGGCCCTTTGAAGAGGAGCGACTCCATACAATAGGGGGCAGTAAACTGTATCTTCCGGCTAGGCGATGGCCTCGGACCTGTGTGGACAATCGGACTCGGGGGAAGGGGTCATCAAAGGAGAGGTATTCATGCCACGTGGACAATCAAGCGCGGAGGGAGAGTTTACCAACAGAGGGGTATTCATGAAAGGAAAGGAGGTGTTGGTCAGGCGCGAGCGTGACTCCCAAGGACAGAGTCATGCAGAAGAAGAAGGTTTATGACTTGCCCATGTGAGGGAGGGGGGGGGGGAAGCCAGGGTGCGCGGAGGATGCTCGCAGGGTCAGGGGAGCACGCTGGCGATCGACCGTGGACAGGGAGACCATGATACCTAAAATGGCTGTCGTGCATGTTGTACGTGGGTGACAAGCTGGCGCAGATGATGTTCAGCTCGTGTATTAAAATTCCACAGTCCTCCCTTTTAACATGTCTCGCCAACTTGTCAGTTCGGATTTATCCCCATAAGGCCACGTATTTCTACTTCATAGAGGGGACTCATGCGCTCATTTCTGAAGTCCAAAGTCTTTGGGCACATACAGTTAGTAACGAGTGCACACAAGGATGGCAGGCATTGGATACTTAAGCAACACACACATAGTATCACAATCGGTATCAATAAAAAGGTAAACAACCTCCAACCCCAGTCCTTCAAAGTGTCCCAGAACCAGCTCCCAAGCGACCATCCTTCTTGTTCTTGGTGAACCTCCGAGGAAAGTCTGTGGAGGTGTTCAATTGCTTTGTAGACTGAGGGCGAGTTATCTGGCACGTAGGTGCAACAGCTAGATCCGATGATGCGGCATGCTCCTTCTCGATCGGCTAGACCACATCTAGAACAAGGCGGTTTTGAAGGGCCACAAGGCGGACCGCCTGAAGCTCAGCCGTGTTGTTAGCGAGGATGCCAGCCGTGATGTTGATCGCTGTTTCTACTGCCTGGGTCAGGTGTCGGATAGCGCGACTGTTCGCCATTGGGCCCCACAGAGGAACAAGTCCCTTTGCTGCATCCAGGAACTGTGCTCCAGTGGAGTCGGCTTGTCCAATGTCATTTGCGCGCCTCTGCCGGTAATGGTTAGCAGGGGCTACATATGTGGGAGGGAGAACGAAGGCGATGTAGCAGGTACCCTTCCAACCTTTCGGGAGCCAGGTGTAAGCTTTGGTGCCACAAACAAAGTACATATTTGGAGAAGCAACAAAGGAAGGGGGATCAACTGAGTCCAATGTTCTGGTGATGCGGCAAGAACTGTGACCCACCAGCTGCGTTCCCCGGCCTTCGAGGCACACAAGACCTGTGACATTGATAACGGACAGGGCCACAGTCAGAGTGGCGGCAGTCTGTTTCTGCAGATGAGAGAAGGTGGGTCTAGCTGGATTGTGGAGCACTTGCACTTCAACACGTTCTTTGGCTGGGATGTTCATAAGGAAGGCGGCACCCGAGGGCACAGGACACAGGGGAGCAGAGGTCCTTCCGGTTTTGTTCAGCCAAAACCCATAGTAGAAGTGTGATACTGTCTGGCCGGAAGAGGCGTTGTCCTTGTGGCTCTCTTGCATGAGGATCAGCCAGGCGAGGCAGGAGCCGTGAACTGAGAAAGGAGAAGGGATGAAGGGGATGGAGTGTCCAGTGGCATGCGGGAGCAACCCGCAGATCCAGCAGTTCGTGGCGTTTGCAGCAAGGTTGTGTTGGTGCAACAGTTGCACGAAGGAATTGTTCCAGAATTCCCTGCGCCTTTCTCGGAGCTGAGGCGACAGGGAGATCAGGTGATGCTCTTTCATGGGGGTCGGTTGTGCAGTGGGCAGCAATGCCTGATGAGCGGGTGTGCTTTCCTCCAGAATCCAGAAGGAGGTCATGAGGAGGAGGCAGAAGAGGAAGACAATGAAGAGGGCGATTGTCTTTGATTTGTGCAAATTGTCAGTCTTTGGGTTTCTATAGTGGGTATTTCCGGTTGCTTCCATCATCTTCTTATCTGGCGCTTCCATCATCTTCTTATCTGGCGCTTCCATCATCTTCAAGGTGCTCGGTAATGGGCAGAACCACAGACTTCGTTTAGCTTCTCTCCGGATAACCCTTAGTTGTGCTTAGGTCACCGTTCTGAGATTTAACTTAGTCCGTGGTCTACTTAGCCGAAGCTCCCTCCTTTCGACGCAGGAAATACCCTTCTCTGGATGGCACAGTGGGATCAGGGAATTTTGCAAGTTCAAGTGCCTCGGTATCGGGATAACAGTTCAATGCTGGCCGGTCTTTGTTCAGGAGCTCTTCCTGGGTGTTGACGTTTTCTGTCGTGGCCAGGGTCGGGGAGACCTTCCTGCAGTGGTGCGCGTGCAGCCAGTGCCTCTTCCCCTCCACTCGAAGCGCCGTCCGGGTGGTGATCAGTACTTGCCAGGGGCCCGTCCCCCGGGGTTCCAGACTCTTGGCCCGTTGAAAGTTCCGGACTAATACGTAGTCCCCCGGTTGGATGTCGTGGCCTGGGCCCCTGGAAGCATCGGGGATGGCCTGCTGCACCTGTTGATGAATAACAGACAACGTTTTAGTTAACTAGCCCAAATAATCAGACAGTAGGACGTCCGGGACGTCATGAATGGAGGTCGGTTTGGGGACAGTCCAGAGGTTCATCGGTCGCCCGAATACAACCTCGTAGGGGGTCGAATGGTGTTTGGTGGGAGTGGAGCGCATCGATAGCAATGCCAGTGGGAGGGCATCTGGCCACTTAAGTCCAGTGGTGGCCACTATTTTTGACAGTTTCAGCTTCAATGTGGCATTATGTCGCTCCACCAAACCGGGGGATTGGGGGTGGAAGACTGCATGAAATCTCTGCTTCACCCCCAACCCTTTCAAGATTAGTTGGATAACCTCAGCTATGAAGTGGGGGCCATTGTCGCTCCATAAAATTCGACAAAGGCCATAGCGAGGGAAAAACTCTTTCAGTAGTACTTTGGCAGTAGTCATGGCAGTGTTGTCACGGGTTGGATAGGCCTCTACCCATTTGCTGAAGGCACATACAATGACTAGTACATACTTCAAGCCTTGGCATCTCTCTAGCTGGATGTAATCCATCTGGAGGACCTCAAAGGGGTGATCCGGGATCCCAAACCCTCCCCGGGGCACCACAGTTCCTTTCCCGGGGTTGTGTTGCAAACAGATAAGGCACTGCTGGACCAGGCGTTTGGCTGAGTCGGGATTTTGTCGTTGTACCAAACTTTGGAAATGAGTTCGATCATGGGTGCAGATCCTATGTGTGCGGGGGAATGTGCCATAGTCAGTATCGGGATCAGGTATGAGTCAGGCAGCAGCCATCTGTTTGCATCTTTTGTCCGCCAGCAGCCCTCATCATCCTTCAAACCCACCCGTGCCCACTCGGTCAGTTCGTGAGGGGTGCTGGCCGACTGGATGTCTCTAATCATTTCCCTAGCGTCAGTCCATTTCTCTGCTTGTGACCTGGTCACATACATGCGTGTCACCGTCTTATTCTCAGCTGTGGTTCGTGCAGTGATGTCGGCCAGTGCGTTCCCTTGTCCGACTAAGTCTGTCACCTTCTTGTGTGCCTGGCATTTGATCACTGCTAATCGTTCGGGGAGGAGAACTGCTTCAATCAAAGCAGAAACCAGATCTCCGTGAAGGATGGGTGTGCCGTGAGACGTCAGGAATCCCCTTTCCCTCCACAGGAGCCCAAAATGGTGAACCACCCCGAAGGCATACTGGCTGTCTGTGTATATGTTCGCGGTGGTTCCTGTTGCTATGATGCATGCTCGTGTGAGGGCTATCAGCTCTGCCGCCTGTGCAGATCGTTGTGTGATGCGGGCTGTCTCAACTACTGTTCGGGCTGTCGTTACCGCATAGGCAGCTGAAGTGGTGCCATCTGGGAGTTTGATGCATGAGCCGTCTACCCATAGCTCTCCATCAGGGTCTGTAAAAGCAGTGTCTCGGAGGTCAATTCTACTCCTAGTCTGTTCGTCCGTGAGGGTCACACAGTCGTGTATGGGAGGCACGTCGGGGTCATTTTCAGGCAGGGGCAACAGTGTGGCAAGATTCAAAGTCGTGCATCTCTTTAGTGTGATGTGGGGTGCAAGTAGCGTCAATTCGTACCCTGTCAGTCGTGCGCTAGTCAGGTGTTGAGTCTTGGTTTGGTTCAAAAGGGTGTCGACCGCATGGGGTACTAACACGGTGAGGGAGTTTGAAAGTACGATTCCCTCGCTCTGACGGATAGAGACAGCAGCTGCAGCTACTGCTCGAAGGCAGGCAGGCAAAGCTCTGGCTACAGGGTCAAGAGTGGCAGAGAAGTAGGCACAAGGGCGCTGCTTAGGACCGATAGACTGTGTTAGGACAGACAATGCACACCCCTCCCTTTCGTTGGTGAAGAGGGAAAAGGGCTTGGAGTAATCCGGTGTTCCCAGGACGGGGGCCGAGCAAAAGGCATCCCGTAACTCCTTAAAGGATGCTTGACACTTAGGGGTCCAAGGAAGCGGGAAGGGGGCACCTTTGGCCAGCAAGGCAAGTAGAGGTTTTACAATGAGGCTGAAATTTGGTAACCATTGTCTGCAAAAAGAGGTAAGGCCAACCAAAGAGCGGACTTGCTTTTGTGTTTTTGGGATGGGGGTGTCTAGGATGGTTTGGATTCGATCGGGCGTAAGTTTCCTCCCTTCTTTGGACAGGAGATGGCCTAGGTATGTCACTTGTGGCTGGCAGAACTGTAATTTCTTTTTGGAGACTTTGTGGCCATTTTCTGCGAGAAAGTGTAGGAGTTGGACAGTGGCTGTGATTGCAAGTGGGGTGGTGTCAGCCTCCAAAATGATATCATCAACATATTGGATCAACACCACTCCATCTGGTAGCTGGACGGCGTCCAGCTGTCTTTTGAGGGCCTGGCTGTAAATGCTGGGACTTTCAGTGTACCCCTGGGGAGCTCTACAAAATCGGTACGAGTGGGATTTTAGGGTGAAGCCGAAGAGATAACGGCTGTCTGGATGGATGGGGATAGAGAAAAACGCATTTTTGAGATCAATAACAGTGAAGGTGGTGGCAGTGGACGGGATGAGGGTCAGAATGGTAGTGATGTCTGAGACTACGGGGTATTGGGGTACAACCACTTTGTTAATCTCTCGCAGGTCGATGATGAAGCGGTACGCTTTCTCATCTCCCTCGCCTTGCTTCTTAACAATGGGTAGGATAGGGCTGTTGCAGACATTGCTAACCACTTCTTCGACCACTCCTGCATCTACCAGAGACTGAATGATCGCTACCAGTGCCTTCTCGCCCTCGGGCGATATCCGATACTGTGGGAGTTCCGGGAGCATGGCGTCCTGTCTTACAGTTATATGAATGGGGTCAATCATCATTCGTCCCACATCAGAGTCATTTTTGGCCCATAGGTACGGGGGCAGGGCGTCGAGCAAGGACAGATCACAGTCAGTCAGGGAGTACACGTGTCGCGTTGGGCAAGATTTAGGCGCACTCGGGTTGTCGTACAGGATGACTCGGACTCCATCTGGGGAACACCTGATAGTAGCTCGAAAATGTTTCAGCAAATCAATGCCCATAATGGCGTCAGGGGAGTTGGAGGACAGCAAAAATGTTGTGGCAGTGGTGTTGTTATCTAGGTCAAAGGAGATAGGTACGGACAGGGGGTTAGTGGAGGGCGTCCCATCGAAACCTATCGATGTAATGTGTGAGCCAGACAAGGGTGCCCTTGAAATCGGTCGTTTCGATAACACACTACGTGTTGCCCCAGTGTCTACCAAAAATGGAGACTCTGTACCCAGGACCTTAGCAGTGACGTAAGGACCTTGCTGGTCAACACAGAGCTCGACTGGATCCCTCCCTTGCCCCTGGCAGTCCTATGCAAAATCGGGGGCATTCTCACCATCGGATAGTTGATACTGGTTCTGTCGGGGACGGTCAAATGTGTTCGATCTCCCTGGTCTGTCATTGTTGGTGTCGTTTGTGTACCCTTGTCCTTGTCCCCTATTTCTTGGCCCACCCGCTACGTCCTTGGGGTCCCTATTTCTGTTCATCTCTAACAGAACCGGACACTGGGATTTCCAATGACCGAATCCTTTGCAGAAGGCACACTGGTCCCCGCTAATGTCTCTACGTCCATTATGGGGTGTCGGGGTGTGGTCTTTGGGAGGTGGATTTCTAGGGGTGGTCGATTGGTAGTTCCCCCTGTGGGGTTCCCGTCCGACCGCTATACCTTGTATCTGGGCTATCATCACCCTCTCTTTCAAATCTTTCTTCTTTTTCTCGGATCCCCTATCACTATCATTCTTCTGGTGCTCGTAATACTGAGACATCTGAAGGATAGCTGCGGGTTTGGAGGCCCCCCAACTACTCTCACTCGTCTGCAGCTTTTGGGAGACCTCTTGCGATAGACCCTGTACATAATTCTGCACAAACAGGTGTTGTCCGGTTGCGGTGGTCATGTCTTGGCCACTGTAGTCGGAGAACACTGTCTCGAATCGGGAGAAGTATTCCGATACATCTTCCTGGGGTTTCTGACGACAGGCCGTGACTACCGACCAATCTACCTTTTTCTCTGGGATCAGTGTCTTTAACTTCTGAACTAATTTGTCTGGGAGTTCTAATATGTCCTTTACTGGTTTCCTTCCGGGCTCTCGCTGTCTATCTAGCTCACTGAGTTGCTTCCAGGTATGTCCGAGCAGATCCGTGTGGTCAGCCTTCCGGATTTGCTTCCACACGTCAGCTGGCAGGCATAACCTGAAAAACAAGTCAATGTCCGCTAAAGTCATTATCGTCGAACCCAAGGCTGTGCCTAATTTGGTATAAAATGCTGTCGGGTTCTTTCTTAAATCGGGCAGAGTTTGTCTAAAGGTTAAGATATCTTGTCGGTCCCATGGTTGGTAAACCCAATTGTACACAACCCTCCCCTTTGCATCTGCATGGTTAATATCGTCGTTTGTTCCCTGACCACGTGGCGGAACCCAGTAAGGGGCCACCTCTCTGATGGGCATCATAGTGTTGGCTACTTCTACTGAGGACTCGGTTGTTTCAGGGACTGTAACCTTGACTTCTGGTTTCTGTTCCATGAGGTGGCGGAAGACCTCAAGCATTTGCATGAAGAGGTCCGTCGCATCACGTTCAGTCCCATCTCCAACATCAATCTTTCTATATAGCGCTGTCAGTTTAGCGGGGCCCTTACTCTGATACCTATCCTCATATGCGTTCAGGGTGTGGTAGCTGAATCGTAAAATGAAATGCCGTCTGTGGCTGTCGGCATGTGAATTATACATGTTCATTGTATATTCTTCGCTCTCCTTCCGTTCTACTAGTGTCTTTGCTATTTTGTCAATCCCATCCCGCTCATCTTTACTCAACCTATTTGGTCTGGCTGGTGGTTGCTTGCTAGCCTCGGGGTCATCTGGCGGTGTTGCTAATGTGGCTGGTGTGGAGGCCGTGAGGGCTGGTGCACTAGCGCTAAGGTCGCTCTCGTTCGCACTCAGGGCTTGCAGGTGTTGTTGGCAGGGGGCATATGGAGGGGGCATGTAGATGATTGGGGGACCTAGTAGTAACTCATCATTCGCCCGTTGTTTGGAGGGCAATTCAGGGTAGAGCGTAGAGGGGGTCCTAACAGGACATTGACCTGTCAACCCTGATTCTTGTTTTTGTGTAGCTTCCTTTCTTTCTTTTATTTCTTCTTCTAGTTGCTTAGCGGCTAGGTGGGCTGCCTTTCGTAATTCTTTCCCTATTTTTGCTTCTTCTCTTTTTCTTCGTTGTTCCGTTTCTTTGCGCCACATGCCGATACTATCGAGCATAGCGGGCGTAGTCTTATTTTTCTGGAGCGCTATTTCTAATGTTTTTATTTTATGATCATCAAAGGAACCTATCAGTGGCCACTGACTTTCGGGGTTCTTCTTTGTATATTTATGCCATAACTTAGTATAAGCTATAGTGACTAGTCCATGCTTAGTGAACATGTCCTTATTAGGGGTGCCCTCCAGTGGAGCTGGATGGTTCATCTCTAATAAGCGGTCCGGGCTAAACAGGCTACCAATCAGTGGGGAGAAGATAGGCATGACGGGTTACAATGGGGACAAAGGTCTGCACTACCTATCTTATCACGGCGTGCAAAGACTAGACAGAATATTTCTATTCTCCGTTGTTTGCAGGCGGTGAATACCTCAAAAGAACCAATACCGAACACTTAATGTACGGTCAATCAAACAATCAGTGGGGAGAATAAGTAGGTACGACGGGTTAAAAGTTTGCGTTACCTACTTTTTCTCTACCTGCAGAGAGAGACCTTGTTCTTCCCTGTTTGCAGACAGAGAATCTCCAGACAACAATCCGCGAACAACAGTTCGGGAAAACAGTGGGGGAGGAAGATAGGCACGACGGATTACAACGGGGACAAAAGTCTGCGTTACCTATCCTTCCCTGCTTGCAAAGGGAGAGCCTGTTGTTTCTCCGTTTGCAGACGGTGAATCTCCAGAAGAACCAACAAAAGAGTAATACTAGTATTATCCAAATCAAACAATCATTTCGTAATTTTGTCGCGTTTACACGACCTTACCCGGACCGCATGGACAGTTTCCTGTCTTCCGAATCCAGCGCCCGATCGTCCTCTATTCTTCGTGATGTTCGCGGCACTCCTGATGGTTCCCAGTCAGGACCGTAGATCACTCGAGAGAGGTCTGTTCAGAACTAGTGAAGTTCGGATGATCGGCTGTCAGACGAGGGTCTATCGGACAGGAGCTCTCCCGATCGTTGCAGTCGTTCACTCTGTCGTCGGGACCTCTCCCACTGGATCCACGTGTCGCTGATGGGCCCCACGCTTTGGGACGCCAATTGTAGAATAAGGGTAGGGCTGATGGCCTGTTTCAAGATTGCCCGGCGTTAACCGCCTCTATACCACTCTAGTTACCAAACAAAGAGGCAGGCGCAGGAGACTGGAAGGCAGGAAACAGAAGTTTTTATTCCGACGGATCAGAACACATCAGATCAGACAACAAGGTATTGTCTCGAGGTGCTCTAACAGCCTCTCTGAGGTCTGGCCTCTTATACCCTGGTTTATGACGTGTGAGCATTCTTTATTGCATAAAAAACTCTGTGAACTCACAAAAAGACATCCCCGTAATCCTCGTGCCAGACCCACCCCCACATGTATCCACAATAGAGGTCCTCACCCTGCTGATAATAAGAGGGGGCTATCACGCAGCTGAGTGTTCCGCCGATTCTTAGGATGTGTGCGCCTGATCGTAACCCAGGGGGTGGGGAGGCCAGGATCAATAGTGGGCCCTTTGAAGGGGAGCGACTTCATACAATAGGGGGCAGTAAACTGTATCTTCCGGCTAGGCGATGGCCTCGGACCTGTGTGGACAATCGGACTCGGGGGAAGGGGTCATCAAAGGAGAGGTATTCATGCCGCATGGACAATCAAGCGCGGAGGGAGAGTTTACCAACAGAGGGGTATTCATGAAAGGAAAGGAGGTGTTGGTCAGGCGCGAGCGTGACTCCCAAGGACAGAGTCATGCAGAAGAAGAAGGTTTATGACTTGCCCATGTGAGGGAGGGGGGGGGGAAAGCCAGGGTGCACGGAGGATGCTCGCAGGGTCAGGGGAGCACGCTGGCGATCGATCGTGGACAGGGAGACCATGATACCTAAAATGGCTGTCGTGCATGTTGTACGTGGGTGACAAGCTGGCGCAGATGATGTTCAGCTCGTGTATTAAAATTCCACAAGTCTGCCCCACCAAGATAGATATAGAGGATGCCATTTTGTGGTAAGAGTAGTTATTTTTTGTATGCATTCCTCCATACGAGTGATGGTGCCCGTAAGGGAGGATGTAAAATGAAGACCCAAATATTTATTATAATTAGGATTCCACGTAAATCCAGAATCAGTAAAATCAGCCTTATAAGTGAATTTAGTAAGGGGAAAAATTTCGCATTTATCTTTGTTTAATTTGTAACCGGAGACTTGCTCGAAGGAATGTACTTCATCTAGAAACGTGGGGAGAGACGATTCGGGTTGAGATAAAACAATAAAACATCATCAGCATAAGCCTCCATTTTAATTGTGGTCTGTTGAAAGTTAAAACCATAAATTTCAGTGTTTTGGCGGGTCCGCAATAAAAACGGTTTGAGGGCAAGGTTAAACATAAAAGGAGAGAAAGGACAACCCTGCCTAACCCCTCTACCAAGGGAGAAATAAGAAGATATGCCACCATTCGCTGAAATAGCTGCTCTTGGGTGAGAATATAAAAGAGAGATCAGGGTAGAGATTTTGGGACCAAAGCCGAACCACTTCAAAGTATGAAAAAGATATGTCCACTCGACTCTATCAAAAGCTTTCTCAGCGTCTAAAGCTATAGCAGCAAGAGAATGTGAAGAGTGTGAGGTCTTGGATAGAATATAAAAAAATAACCTAGTATTATCCGCAAGCAATCTACCTTTAACTAAACCAGATTGTTTCTTTCCCAAAAGGTCAGGTAAGTGAGATTCTAAACGAAGGGCCAAAGCTTTTGAAAAGATTTTGTAATCAATGTTAACCAAAGAAATGGGTCTGTAATTTTTGCAGTGTTGTGGATCTTTACCTTGTTTAGGAAGAATGCATATGAGAGCGTCTGAAAAAGATCCGGAAGAAGTGCCAGATTCAGGAAAGGTAGACAAAAGAGTATGCAATTTGGGAAGAAGTAAATTTGAGAAATGCATAAAAAATTCTACCGTAAAACCATCTGGGCTTGGAGGTTTATCCTTTTTAAGAGTTTTCAGTGCAAGAAGAAGTTCTTTTTGTGTTAAATCCGTTTTCAACGAGGAAAGATCCGGAGGATTATCAGAAGGAAGCTGGATTTTAGATAAGAATTGGCATATGGATTGATCAGAAGAAGTTGATTGGGAAGAGTATAACGTTTTATAAAATTGAAGAAATTCTTGTAAGATGTCCTCATTCTAATGCCTCAATAAACAATCTTGACCAAAAATAGATTCTATGTTGATTTTATTTTGTTTCACTTTTAAATAATTGGCCAATAATTTCCCAGCCTTATTTTGACCACCATAGAATTTAGCACTGGATCTTAATAAAACATTTGAGGCATTATTTGTAGTGTGTTTATTGAATTGAAGTTTAGTAGCAATGAGTTCGTTTAAACAGTCTTTTGATTTAGAAGTGTAATAAGAATGTTCCGAATGTTTGATTTTGGAAAAGAGATCTGAAGTGATTTGTTGTGCTGTTTTCCGCTTGCGAGATACATAGCCAATAATGAAATCTCTAGCAGATGCCTTGAAAGCATCCTAAACTATGGAAAAGGAGATATCATCAGAATGATTTAATAGAAAGTATTCATGAAAAAAAGAGGTAAAGGAGGAAACAAAATCTGAATCGAGAAGGAGGGAGTTATTAACACCCCATTTCTGAGTAAGAGTGGATTTTTGGAAGATATCCAAATGTATAGTAACTGGTGCATGATCGGATATCAAAATGGATCCAATATCCAAAGCAATTAAGAATTGGGAGAGGTGATGTGAAATGAAAAAATAATCTAATCATGATTGGGTTTGATGAGGTGGTGAGAAAAAAGAGTATTCTCGTAATGTGGGATTGCAAAGCCTCAATGCATCAATGAGTTTATACTGATGTATAAGTTGTGTAAAGGATTTGTGTGATTTATGAGGACTGTATGTGGTAGCAGAATGTCTATCTAAAAATGGGTCAAAGACTTCATTACAGTCGCCTGCGAGGATGAAGTTATCACCATAATATTGTGTGATATATGGAGCTAAAGAGGTCCAAAATGAAGCATCACCAATTGCAGGAGCATAGATGTTTAAAAGGGAAACATGAATATTGTCTAATATGAATTTAACCAAAACCCATCTCCCCAATTGGTCCATGCAAGTCGTAATTATCCTGACAGAGAGAGATTTTCGAAATGAAATAAGGACTCCATTACGTTTTCCATCCCTCTGGGAAAAGAAGACCTCCCCCACCCAGCCCCTTTTCAATTTAGCAGACTCATCAGCTGATAAGTGCAATTCCTGTATGCATGCAATATCTGCGTTGAGTTTAGCTAGGTGCGTTACAACTCTCTGTCTCTTAATTGGTGAGTGCAAACCTCTAACATTCCAAGATATAATTTTTAAAGGCATTTAAAGAATCCGTAAAGATAAAAAACAAATTTTGCATTACAACAACTGTATGCAATTCAATAGAACTGAAAGAAAATAGTACAATTAGAAAAAGATGAGAGGGGAATATGAGAATGGAACAAAGCAAGAATTAGCACTAAAAGAAGATGAAAAGCTGAGAAGAGGAACAAGCAAGAAGGAAGAAGGAGAAAGAAAAAGGTAGAAAAGAGTGAAAAAGTTATGTCAAGAAAAAATAACTTTCAGAACATAGGAAGAGTGGGAGGATGGAGGCCACATAGAACAATGACGGGTCCAAAACTCAAGGGGAGGGACGGGAGGGGAGAACGAATCCCACGGACTCCAGGAACACAAGGGAAGGAGGTGATGCACAGGAAGGATATCTGTGTGAGTAAAAAGGGCAGTGAGGTAAATCTGGGCAGGCAAACAGTAATATAGAATATTTATATATCATAACATAATAGCCATGACCATCAAGAAGGAATTATAACCGGTAAATGTAAACCTGAGAAACCAAAACATTTTACAAGGAAATAGACTATTTAGAAGTTGACGAGGAGGCAATGTCCATGTTGTCAATGTTGTGAGAGTACAGAAAGCTTTTCAACTTCATCGGATCTTCATAAGTAGTAGTTTTATTATTGAGAGTCATTTTGAAAAGGCAAGGGTGGAAAAGCCCAAAACGTGCTCCCATAGAGCGCAATTGTGGTCGAAGGGACAAAAAGTCCTTGCGGCGGTCCACCGTAGATTTGGCATAGTCTTGTGAGAAATAAAGAGGGCTGCCCGACCAAGTGATACGTTTCATGGATCTCACAGCAGATAAAACCATAAGTAGGTCAGTGTACTCAAGGAAGTACATGATAACGCCTCTTAGTTTCCTTGCATTCGAAGAAGTTATTCCGCCAGGCTTTGAGCCTAAACGATGTGCTCTTTGTATGTTAAGAGTGGTGGTTTCGGGGGGCGTGGCTTAGTGCCCGAGGAGAATGGCGGCGTCCTTGTCCTTTTCACTCATGGGCGGAGACCCCAGTCTACGGAACACTCCAGGCATGCCCTGCTATCCTCCGTGAGGCTCCTCGCAGCTTCTTTCTCTTTCTTTGAACAAGGCTTTCTCCGGCCACGGCTTCACAATGGCCGCGGCCGCCATTTTGAGTGTCTGCCGCGATCTTCTCCAGTGACGCTCTCCTGCATCCAACGGATCCCCACAATGCCTGGCTCCAGTTTTCTCTTGCAAGGTGGGCTCATGTCATCTCTTCCTGCAATGTACTGGCTTTCCTGATTTTTTGCCCGCATTTTCATATTATTATAGCCTTTCACGATTTTGGCGGCCATTTTGTGTGCCTGAAGTGCGTCTTTTTAGTGACGCTTTCTTCTCTTTCAAGGCCCCTCACAATGTACGACTCCAGTTTCTCCATGCAAGATAGACTGTCACCTCTTTCTTAATACTTTTTTATATCTTTATCAGTTCCCTGCTTGCACGTGGAGGTTGTTACTGCTTCTCTTCACTTTGACGGCCATTTTAGGACTTCAAGCGCCCTTTACTGGAACTTGTATTTATGACAGCCGCTTTACCAATGACATTTCACAGCCTTTGTTAATCTTATCAGTTGCTCGGCTATATTTTCCACGCCTTTCGACCTTTCGATGTTTTTGTACTTACCTTGTTAGAGATAGGATCTCGATATTAATGTAATGAATATTTTTGTTGCGATATTTTGGTATGTAGATATTTTTGTAGTCGATATTTTGTCATAGATTCGTTTCCAACATCCGAGACTCCTGCTCCGACTCCGATGCAGGTCCTAATGTGTGGTTGAAGGCAGGCACCACCAGTAACTTGCCGGTCTGCTTGGTTGACGCTTCCGCCGCAACCCAAAGACTCAGCGACACAGGAACTGGACTCTCAGACTTCTCCGACTCTGACCCACATCCGCAGCAATGCTGGGACCCGTGGCTGACACGAGAGACGTGGGACCGGAATTGATGCATCACCTGCCGTTGGCTGAAAGAATCGACTCATCACCTGTTTCACCACTGCCACACCGACTCCAACTTGTCCGGATTTTGCGTGCCAAAACGACATCAACACTAGGCTTCAATAAAGAACCGAGGCTGCGTGTCCAGAGAATTGACACACAACCTCCCCTCATAGAACAAAACAGACGCATCACCTCCCCTCACAGAAGGAAACCAACGCATTACCTCCTCCCTCAGTATGGAACCAGCACATCACCTTCCCTGCATAGCAGTAATTAACCAACACATACCTTTCCCTGTGAATAAGGAACCAACACATCACCCTCTCTGAATGTAAGGAACCAACGCATCGTTATGCTTTCCGGTGCCTCACCTCCCCAGCGCATCTTTTCCTCTTGTGATTTTGACACATCCCAGGTGCATTGTACAAAAAGTGATGCATCCATAGTTTTATATGGACTGAACTGTTTTAAACCTTTAAAAATGATATCCTGAATGACGTATGTTGAATTTTTGTCATTTTGGTCTTGTTTGGTTTGGATACAGATTGGTTATTTTTCTAAACTGACGTGATGTCCATTTGTAGTGTTTTCACTGTGTTAATGTGTGTTTATGTACAAATGCTTTACACATTGCCTCTGAGATGAGCCTGAATGCTCGTACCAAGCTTACAAGGGCGTGAGCAGGAGTTATATTAGCTGTGTAAATTCCTTACCCTTACTAGAAGTAAGGGTCCCTACTTGGACACGGTGCAAGCCACTGCCTACTAGAGGCTTCCAGTTCTAACAAGGAGTCAAATTACCAACTGTGAAATCTTTGAGTATTCTTCATTCAGTTTAAGAGTTTAAATAGTTGAGTATTGAGAAGCTAGGGTAGATGGAGCTAAGCCTTTCAGGCAACTTTCAATCCAGACCTCTAGAATCATAAATGGAACGACAGATATTGTAGTGAATCCTTCAGAAATGCACCATTGATGAAAAGAAGACCAATGCTTCTCATAAGAGGCAAATGATGAAGGTTTTTTTTAAGGTTATTTATCTATGATAGCTAATTTGGAACAGCTCATCCTCTCCACATTTACCCTTTCATGAATCAAGCTGTCATACTTAGTCATCTGGTTTGAAGACACCAGAGAGAATAAGGGTGGATTGAGAGATGCAGAAAATTCAATTTTGACATGTTCATGAGGAGAGAGAACCACGGACACTGAGGCTAATAAAGTGCGATCAGTATCACTGTGTCCCTCACCTCTGGAATTTTCCAGAGCACCTTTGGAATGAGTGCCCTGTCATCAGGGAATTAACATGGCAACTATTGCCCATGCCTAGAGCAAAAACCCCGCTCAGCAGAAAAATGGGACATTGTGTTGAGATAAAAAAAGTCCTGGCCATGGTGTACCAAAGTGAACACATATCCAAATTAACTTCCAGGTTTAAAGGTGGTAAAAGACTGAATACGTAAGATTCTGGCTGAGGCTGTCTGCTCGGAAGTTCAGACATCCCAGACTGTATACTGCTCACAGGGCGAGCAGACGAACTTCTGCCCAGACAAATATCTGGTCTCTTACCTGATTTTGCCCTTGTAGTACCTTGGCAACTGATGTAGTGTTAAGCCACCTTGTTGTTCATCCTTACCAAGATATTCCTCCTCTCCAACTGGGGGGGGTGAAAGCCTGCAGTGCTCTTCATATTGCCAAAAACTTCCTTCAGTTGGAGGAGTGAAGATATTCTTCCTGTAACCAGGGCCATCTCCTTCCCAGATCCCTCAGTGTCTGCCATTAGTCCCTGTACCCTAAGCCAACGTTCTTGCTTTTGCATTCAGTTGTTTGAGGTGTCGCAAAATGGTCTGTTCAATTCCCATCATCCTTGGAAGAGGCAGAAAAACTCGGGTTAAGTGAGAGTTAAATTGTGATTCAATATATATACTTCTCCTGCAAGGGTCCTAGGCTGAATTTCTAGATGTTTATGATGAAACCCAGATCTTTAAGGACTTTGATCACAAATTCCACAATCTCTTGAGCCTTGAGAAAAGAGGAAGTAGACAACACCCAGTCATCAATATATTGAAATATAGTATCACCACATAACTGAAGGTACGAAACAGCCGGCCCAAGTACCTTGGTGATGACCCTGGGATATGTCGATAGGCCAAATGGCATGTCTCGAAATTGGACATTTTTATCTTCTGCTGCCTATTGTACCATTTCATCAAGTTCAGACCGGCTTATAGCAATTTTTGGATTAAACCTTCTGAGGAGATTCTAGTTTCCAAAATTTCTTTCATAGAACCCTAAGGCCTGCCACTGTTGTTCAAGCTGAGGCCGAAGCAGCGCACAGTTTATCAAATATGGCATCTGCGAGAAATTTGGATAAAAGTACCCTATTTGCTAAGATAGTAGTAGAATCTCCATTGTCTAGGATGCAGTCGTAAAGGGCTTGAAAATTATTCAGTAAGACTCGGGTGGCATAAGCTGTATAGGTGTTCACCCTGACAGCAAAATTAGAAGCTGTGTACAACCTCTTAGTTTCTACTTTTTATCCACCTTTCTCAGAAGTGTGGATGCTTTACATGCTAGATTAGATGAAGAAGCCATAGATGTGAGGATAATGTTAACACTTTGTTTTTCAAAATACTTTATCAAATACCCTTTGTTTAAAAAAGTGGAGTTGCAGATTTATCAGGGTCTTTTAAACAAAAGTGCCTTTATTATATCATGGAGAGGCAGGCCACCAGCTTCATCAGTTCTATATTGAGAGTAAAACTCTTTTCTTCGGATTTTCCCCTCGAACGCCAGAATTTCTGATATGGATCATCAGATCCCTCAATTTAGGTCCTTTGACATATTTGCCCTTCTGATCCTCTTCAGGATTATTGTCTTGCTCTCTTAGTCTCTGGGTTCCACACGTAGAGATTCTTCAGCTTCCTTAAGCAACAACTGTAAACCTGTTCTGGAGATATGGAGGACTTCTTTCTTCTCTTCTCCCTTTTGCTGCTCCACTTTGTGCTGCTTTAAAGTCGCCTTTCTGCCATCCATGTTTGCAAACAGGGAAAAGATGTTCTGGAGCAGTGTCCTTCCTGTTTTATAGTAGCTTAACAACTGGATCTTACACTTTGCAAGATCCTGCTACTAAACAAACAATGCTGTCACCTATCATAGATGCATGCTTTCATGCCCAGCAATGGTCCAGGATACTGCCATCTGGGTCTCAAGCAGCCTGATCACTCTAAATGAATGTCTCCCCATCCCAGCCCAGTACATGGAAGGGGAGCACTTGGGCAATCAGTGCAAATACTGACCTCTGCGCCAAGTAACGGCAGCTATAATTTAAGGAAACAGAAACTGCTTACCACAATCAGCCACAATGGAATATGACATTAATACAAATACCTCTAGCCACAACAGGAAAACAATAATGATTATCAATAAGCATGGCTTACTTTTTCTGTCGAGGACACAGAGAAAAATACAGTATGGGGGGAGAGAATGGAAAGGGGCGACCACTCGGTCCCCCCGAACGTATGGCTGGGTGCCCGGATCCCCCCGGGAAACCATTTTGGGCGGAGGGCGTGTCTCGGCTGGTATGCCCGAAGCGGCGTAGCCGGGGCGCGCCTTTTCCCGCCCAAGAAGGGGTTGTCCTAGACACCTACACCGTTGGTCACGCCCCGTAGGCGTACCAGAGGAGGGTACACGCCCTCCCGAAGAGGAATAAAAGGAGCAACAATCTGGAGAAGCATCCTCTTGTTCCTGTGCTTGGAAGCTGCACCCTCTCGTTGCACGTGAGCCCTAGACGGAACAAGGAGCAATTTTGACCCACCCACCAGCCCCTTATGGCAACGTTTAGTAATGCATTAAAAGTGGAGTTGCATTGATAATATCTTTTTTCCGAAGTTTTTTTAGTGTGTAATAAAGATGTCAGATGTTTTGAACGGCAATAAAGTAATTTGCTTCTGCGCAATTTTCTCATCCAGTGAGCGGAGTATCACAGTCTAATGGAATGTGTAGCATGTGTAGATAGGTGGATGAAGAGTACAATGTCCAGGTAACCGCTCTTTTAGCTTTGTTTTTCCTTAGGTCCTAAAATGTCGTATTTATTTTGGTCGGGCGGTAAGGTCATGATCGGTGAGCAGTAATTTCAAGATCCCTAGAGGGGGCGTCACCCATTATGGATGGGAGCGCCCGGGGGGAGGCGGCCATTGGCCCCTCACAAGGAGAGGCGGCACCCACTAAGTATGGGGTCGCCGAAGGGAAGGCGGTCATAGGCCCCTCCCAGGGGAGGAGGCGGCTCGAAGCCCCTCCTAGGAATTTCCCAGGGCCAGGATATCCGCGACGGCGGATGTGGTGAACAGTGTGGGGTGGGAGGGGGGTCCACGCTACCTTCTAGACACCTCACACGAGTCCTCGGACGACCACAAAGATGGAGTCGAGTTAAATAGGGGGCCCCCGTTAAGACAAGGGAAATTGGAAGTTGGCATTAGAGGTACAGTCCTCTGTGCGACCGCCCCTCACACGTGAGGGGGGAGTTCTGGTAGTGGGGATCTGACACCGGTTACGACCTTGCCGTTGGCCCGTAATGTTAGGATGTACAATTTTTAATTTTGAAAGTATGCATTTGCAGGATGTTTAGACTCGGCTAGGAGAACCTTTGTATTAGAGATCTGTTAAGGTTAGCCAATAAACGTGACTGCAGTAAAATGTATAAAGGAAAAATTGTACATGATATGAAACTGTTATTTTGATGTTTTAATTTTGTTTCATATTTTAATAAATACGACCGGGAGGGTGACTCCCTCCCGCCTTCCAAAAGTTCAGAACTGTGTCCGTCTTCCCATCCTTGGGATTGTGTTGGGAGGGGGTGATAGGCATCCCGGCCATATAGTTTATGGGAGAGTAGTGTACAGAAAAAAAAATAATCAAAAAAGAACCTTCGGTACTAAGCATGGTAAAACTCTCTGTCAGAAGTGGAGTACCTGAAACTGTAAGGACTGGGATGAGGAAGACGGAGATGAGGGAGGGGGTAATATTCCTCTGGGTGCAGCCAAAGCTCTCTCTTTGCATATTTTAAAGAATGGATAACAATAAGTCGTAATAAACAGAACGGTGTCAAACCAGTCCTAAAAATGCTATACAAAAAACACACTGCCAGCACTACTTTTTAAGGCATGCACTTATTACTGAGTGATCTAGATGTGGGTAAGCCAGCTAATAACAGGGCGAGCTAAACCTCAGAGATGCCAATGGTGTGGCTGAGCCATGGAAACAAAGGTCGCGAAATTAAAATAGCAGTCTATTGCTTTAATATTTGCATGTGTTTCAGTTGAGTCCATTAGTATATATTATGGCATTAAGCCACTTTAATTAGATGAAGAATCTCTTATCATAAATGTATAACATTTCCAAGGAATACTGATTCCCCTACAATGCCTTGTCGATGTTGACTTGAGCACTGATTGGGTACTAATTTCGAAAGAGATAAGTCCATTTTAATGTCACTGGTCATCGTAGTTGCCGTGATTAGACTGGCTGCCTCTGTGCCACTTGGGCCTACGTTGTGGTGGGTCAGCTGATGTGGGGGTGATGCTCCCCACTTGCTTCTTAAAAGCTGGTGCAGCAGGCACATGTTTGCTGAAAAAGGTCCTGACAGGCATGCCAGTGGTACAAATCGGCTTCTCCTCCACACTGGCCACGTTCGACTGATGTGTATTAGACAAATGGCATTTAGCATTATTATATAACGAGCAACACTATAATTTTCTAATGCAGGCAAGGATTGTTTATCCAAAGTGCTCACTCTGAAGTGCATTACTTCTAGGTGCTCCCAAATTTGTCATCTGATAAAACCAAGGAACAGAAAAGAAACATAAAAGGCCTCTGCCCACACAATTAGCCGAGGTGGTGGAAGCCAGGATTTAAGGTCGGTTTCCTGGTCACACTGTCAATTCTACAACAGGACACTTTCTACTACTTAATTTCCAAGTTGACACGAAGGAAGGATGCCTTGTGCTTCGTTGTTGTTCAAGAGGTGAATTAGTACTCTGCTTTTAACAATTCTGCTTGGGGTTTTAAGTGAACAGGAAGAATGGCGCTCTAAACAGTAAGCAGTAGGGTAAAATGTACAGAATAGATACAGTGCTAACCATGTCAGGGGAAACCCAAACAACCCCTGAAAATGAGGGCACGGGCCCGCACTATATAATTCAAATCAAGTCCTAGGAACAAGTGAAAGTAAAAGTAAAAGAGTGTCAATCCACTCCAATCGTATTGCAAGCAAAATAATCACAAAGGCCGACACTAGTGGATACCTTTTTTCGGTTTGTATTAGCGAATTTCTTCAGGCAGTAACATCGCAGGCAAATCCAGCCGACACGTGTTTTGTCAAGAGGGTATTCACCCGTGACTCTTCAGGGCTGAATGGTGATAAATAAAGGTGCAGAATCGCTGGACTGGTGATATTTCCAACCCGATACGAACGGGTATTAAGTGAAAATAAATCAAATTTGCAGCATGCCAAAGAAATGAAACAAGGCGGAAAGCGAGACGGATTCCATGAGAACTTTTGGCTGTATCTACACACATCGGACGCACGTTGAATGGACGCACTCCCCCCGCCCTAACAGGATCCGGTCTCCACGGGGAAGGGACCTACCTATCCCCCCCTTGTTTCCTTTCTTTGGCACGCTGCAAATTTGAGTTATTTTCACTTAATACCCATTTGTACCAGGTTGGAAATATCACCGGTCCAGCGATTCTGCACCTTTATTTATCGCCATTCAGCCCTGAAGAGTCACGGGTGAGTACTCTGCGTTTACTCAACAGTTTGATTAATGCATATATTGTATGCTAACTCAATCTAATGTCACATAAGAAATATATGTTTATATAAATTATTCAGACCAGCTCTGAGGCAGTCACAAGAGGCAATGGGGAAGGACTGCAAGCACAAAAGTTAACAGGAATTTTGACATATAACTCAATCCAGTAAACTGCACAGATTACACATGTACCTGGGAAATACAGATCCAAACTGTAGATGCACTTTCACTCAAGTATTTCGCTTTTACACTGCAATTTACCCGGAAACGATTCAAGGAAAAAAGCACATATTTCATGAATGATAAACTATCACACATCTCTGCGAGACATAAAAGAAATATATGAAATAATTAAGCATCAGCTTGAGTCAGGGATGTGCACTGAGCCCAACTCTCCTTGCCATATACATGGCACATGTGACAGTGTTCCATATAGAAAAATGGCTATTATATTTGTGGCTGCCGCCTACAGATGCTTCAGATAATTAAAAATAGATTTCTGAGAGGTATCAATTATTTTATAGCATTACAAAACCATTCGTAAGTATGTTTTGACATGATTTGGGCCGTTTTGAAATATATTCCTAAAAAACTAAGATAAATAATGGCGGCAGATTGTGAAATTACATAGCAAATGGCTAGGGAAAAGTAAATCTGTGGAAATGTGCTATATAAAGATTTTTGAGAAAAGAACACAATGGGAACTGAACAACTCAACATTTATAGATAAGGGCAAGAACATCAGGAAGAATTAGTCAGGTGCTAAAAATCAATGTAGTTGTGACCTTCCACACTAGACAAGGTCATCAAAACGGTGCAATATATTCAAAAGATTGTCACAATTCAAAGTCACTAAGCTGGTTGATCTATACAATACATGACCCAGATTTAAAGTGTGGTGGAGTAAACTATCTACCAAACTAATGGCCCACCCGCTGTATTAGGAGTCGGGTAGACCATCAGGTCTACGGTGGCAGTGCCCCCGCTGGCACCACTAGTGAAAACCCTACACCAATGTAAATGGGCCCATCAGTGTAGGCATATCAGACAGTCCACACCATTTACATTGGCAGGCCCACTGTAGTTTGTTTCTGTAGACCACCAGGCAAAGCGTTGCCGTCTCAAACAAATAAAACCAAAATCATCACCACACCCTATGAGAAAAGTCCCAGAGTGTCAGGATCATTAGTATTTTGTTTTTCAAAAGTAAACTCCTGCTTTGGAACTTTATTTTTGAAAAGCACAAAAGTTTACTGAGTGACCGCATGAAACATGGTTGCTGCTCAGCAAACTCTCAATGCCTTCTCAGGAGGCACAGTGGCGTGACTCTTTTTATGAGATCTCTGCACAGTCACCAGAGATCTCTAAAGAATGGTGGGTGTTAGTCCAGTCAGTGTGGCAGAGGTAATGGCCTCAGCCATATTCAGGGATGACAGACCACATCCCAAATTCTAAATTAGGCTCTTGGTGTTTTAGAAAAAATCCTATTCAGTGGCAGCAGGTAGTTTCTAGAGTTATTAGAAAATTGTATTTTCCATAAAATTCTTCTCAATCCTGCTTAGTTGTAAAAGCTACTCCACAATAATTTCAGCACAAGGTTATGTTGCAGTTAGTCAGACATTTTTATGAAAATCAAAGAAAGCACCTTCTGCTGCTACACATGGAGCCACCAGTCCCACTAATTAATACATTTCAGGTAACAAACAGGCCCGATCACAATGAATGGAGTTCATAAGTTGCACTATATGCTGATTACGTGTTTGTCTATTGGACAAATCCTTTAGAAAGCCTCCAGGCTATACATAAAATCTTAGAACCCAGAAAAGCATATCCCGTTTTTCCACTAATAAAACAAAGCAGAAATAATATTTTCAAACTGGTAAGCAACATCCTTTGCCCGATGTATTTGATGGCAAAAAACAAATAAGTAGGCATATGAATGGCACAAGACCAAAACAATGTGCAAAAACAATTCTTTGGACAAGATTGGAGATATGACCCAAGATCTGATATTACCTATTACCTCAAGGACAAAGTTGGAACGTAATTTTTATGTTTCACCTACTGCACGCATGCGCTGTCAGTGAAAGGTTGGCTACCATGTCACACTTGTTTCCTTGCTTCTTACTGTCATGTCTCCTTCTTCATGTCGACCACTCACCTCTTCCTGCATTCTTCCAGGGACCTCTGTCCCTGCCGAGGAGCATGGACCTGGCACTGCTTTGTGTGTCCTTCCACTGCCTGTGTGCTGCTCCAGGTACTTTTATTTTTTTACTTTTTGCTATGTACTCTATAAGAGTGCATTACCCTGTAGGTCTTCCAACACCTGCCCTTCTCACTTCCCTATCCTCACAGCACACTCGTTTTTCTCCCCGAGTCCTCCTTTGGCTGGTACTTTCGTCCACCCCTGTCCGCCTCCTATGGTCCGTTTGTTTGTTTAACACTACCACCCACCCTCATATCATTGTCCTACTGTCTGTGGTTCCTCCACACCTTCCTGCTTTCCATTGTTAGTTTAACCCCACCCTCCTCATTCTGCCTGTTACTTGTTTCCCCCAGCCTCTGCCCTCCTCCCAATGTTTATTGTTTCCTCTGCCCTCCTCCAGCTGTCTGTTTGTTCCCACCCCTGCCCTCCTCCATCTGCTCTGTTTTTACACACATTGAAAAGTAGAGCTGACTACAGTACAAAATGGCCTTAAGAAAAAAAAACGCTATGATGCTGTCAACACTGACCGCATCATAGTGCTTTTTTAAACTTTCATAGTGCTTTTTTAAACTTTAAGCCATGTTGCACAGCACCTTATACTACTGTATAACATGTCTAAAAAAACGTTAAAAAAACAATAGAACCCACATAGGCAAAACCAGTTGGATTTGAAAATTCTTGTTTACCATGCAGTTTGTTATTTTTGAACTTCCAGCTTAGGGGCCGATTCCGATGTTGGACCTGAGTCCGTCCGACATCGGTCAGGAGCCATAACCGGCCAAACTGCTGTCGTCGGTTACTGCCCTGCTATTACTGATGGAGCAAGGATTCGCACATGAAGCGACTTGCTTGTACTCATGAACCTCGAATAATGTTAAAGAAGTAACCAACCTGTTTGTTTTACTAATTTTGCACTTTTACATTTACATCGGGTGTCCGAGTGAAGCTTGCTTATCTGTTTTACTAACTCCTCTTCCTCTTCCACGAGCCGAGTGGTCGCTCCCAGGGTCCCTGCTGACTGCTGGTATCGTAGCGCTGAATTGCTGTTAACAATGCCTTGTATTTTCACGTGTTGTTTGCAGGCTTAGCGCTTTGCTGTAGTAGCGCTTTCTGCATTATTTCTGTGCTGTTTACATCTGTTTAAGCGCGTTTGCCGCTAGCGCTCCGCTGTGCCCCCCCCCTCCGCCTCCATTTTGTTTGTTGTGCTTGTCCTCGTGTGCCCGCCCCGCCTCCCAGCTGAGACGCCCTCCCACTGTCCTGAAATAGCGCTCACCTCCCTACAGGCGCCGTAACTCACTCCTCTTCCACGAGCCGAGTGGTCGCTCCCAGGGTCCCTGCTGACTGCTGGTATCGTATCGCTGAATTGCTGTTAACATTGCCTTGTATTTTCACGTGTTGTTTGCAGGCTTAGCGCTTTGCTGTAGTAGCGCTTTGTGCATTATTTCTGTGCTGTTTACATCTGTTTAAGTGCGTTTGCCGCTAGCGCTCCGCTGTGCCCCCCCTCCACCTCCATTTTGTTTGTTGTGCTTGTCCTCGTGTGCCCGCCCCGCCTCCCAGCTGAGACGCCCTCGCCCCTCCCCCTCCACCATCCATATATGACAGGAGTTCCCGCGCGCAGCGTTTACGCGCAGCGTCCGCGCCCAACCCGCGCCGAAGGTGCGCCAAAGGTAAGCCCGTCTACGCCCGTCCGCGCCTGGACCGCGCCCAGCGCCAGACCCCCTGGCCCCCGTCCCTCCCAGCCCCCCGCATTACCTACGATGCCGCCTCCCTCCTAGCCCTTAACCCCGGTCGCGTTCCCAACTGCGTCCAAGCCGCCCCTGGACACACCCATGGACCATTCTCTTGCTACTCCTGCAAATTCAGCGGCACCGACAACATCTCCGCTACGACCACACCACAGATTCCGGACCCCAACCACCTACAATGCATCCTTCTCAACACCCGATCAATCCACAGGCACGCCATTGACCTATGGAATCTACTAGACACCATCTCTCCAGACATCGCCTTCCTAACGGAAACATGGATGAACGCTTCCTCCGCACCAGACATCACCATTGCCATTCCTGAAGACTATAAGATCACTCGCAAAGACCGTAGCAGCCACACAGGAGGAGGAATCGCTATCGTCCATAAGAAATCAATCCGCATATCAACCAGCTCTGACGTCAACCTCGCCAACTCCGAACACCTTCACTTCCAGATCCACATCGACCCCAAAACCACACTCAGAGGCACCCTCCTCTACAGACCACCAGGACCCCGCGCAAAATTCAGTGAAGACATCACGGACTTCATCACCCCACACGCGCTCCCCTCCAAAGACTACATCCTTCTGGGAGACCTCAACTTTCACCTCGAAAAGAACAACGACCGCAACACCGCCACCCTCGTGGACAACCTCGCCAACCTCGGACTTAAACAACTAGTCACTTCCCCCACCCACATCGCAGGTCACACACTCGACCCCATCTTCACATCCAGCAACCATGTCTCCTTTAGCCACACTACGGACCTCCTCTGGACTGACCACAGCTGCGTTCACTTCACCTACAACAAACCAAAACCCATCATCCACCTCCAACCTACCCTACAAAGGAACTGGAACAAAATCACCACGGACCAAATCTCCGCATCGCTCCTTCAAAACACCCCAGCCCTCTCTTCTAACGCTAACGAAGCCGCCGCCAACCTCACCCTATGGTTATCCAACACCGCTGACACCTTAGCACCACTGAAAAAACGTCAAAACAAACCTGGCAGCAAGAAGGCCTCATGGTTCAACGATGATCTCAAGAAGTCCAAGAAACTCTGCCGCGCCCTTGAAAAGGCCTGGAAAAAAGACCCAACCACCAGCACCAAGGACGCCTTCAAAAACGCCACCCGCACTCACCACCAACTAATCCGAAAGGCCAAGAAAACAGCATTCAAGGATCGACTTGACAACAACGCCCACAACAGCAAGGAACTTTTCAACATCGTCAAGGAATTTTCCAATCCCTCGGCCAACTCCAACGACATCACCCCCTCTCAAGCCCTCTGCGACTCCCTAGCCTCATTCTTCCACAACAAGATTGCAGACATCCACAACAGCTTCGACAACCAACCCGGAGACCAACCCACCCAACCATTTGCTGAACATTCTCCCCCCGTGAACACCCTTAACGACTGGAACCCAATCTCCACTGAAGACACCATCCACCTGATGAATTCCATCCACTCAGGATCCCCCACAGACCCATGTCCTCACCACATCTTCAACAAAGCAGACTCAGTCATAGCACCGCACCTCCGAGACGTCATCAACTGCTCCTTCAACTCCGCCACCTTCCCGGAAGACTGGAAACACGCTGAACTCACCGCTCTTCTGAAAAAACCCACAGCGGACCCCACCGAACTCAAAAATTACCGCCCCATCTCGCTTCTTCCATTCCCGGCCAAAGTCATCGAGAAAGCTGTCAACAACCAGCTTGCCGCCTTCCTCGAAGCCAACAAATCCCTCGACCCCTCACAATCTGGCTTCCGAGCAAAACACAGCACTGAGACCGCCCTCATCGCAGCAACAGACGACATTCGAACTCTACTGGACAACGGAGACACAGTCGCCCTCATCCTCCTCGACCTCTCTGCAGCATTCGACACAGTTTGCCACAGCACCCTTTTACAACGCCTCAATAACATCGGAATCCAAGGAAAAGCACTTGAATGGATCACCTCGTTCCTCACCGGAAGAACCCAGAGAGTCCGCCTTCCACCATTCAAGTCCGAGGCCTCTGAAGTCATCTGCGGCGTACCACAAGGATCCTCACTCAGTCCCACCCTCTTCAACGTATACATGAGCCCCCTCGCGGCCATTGCACGCCAACACAACCTCAACATCATCTCATACGCGGATGACACTCAACTGATCCTTTCCCTCACCAATGACCCCAGCACCGCCAAAACCAACCTACACGAAGGAATGAAAGAAGTTGCCGAATGGATGAAACAAAGCCGTCTGAAACTGAACTCAGACAAAACAGAAGTCCTCATCTTAGGTACATCCCCCTCCGCATGGGACGACTCCTGGTGGCCGGAAGCCCTCGGAAAAGCACCCATCCCGACAGACCACGCACGGAACCTAGGCGTCATCCTGGATTCTTCAATCTCAATGAACAGACAAGTCAGCGCCGTATCCTCTTCCTGCTTCAACGTTCTTCGCATGCTCAGAAAAACATTTCGCTGGATCCCCTCGGAAACAAGGAAAACAGTCACCCACGCTCTGGTCACGAGCCGACTGGACTATGGAAACACCCTCTACGCAGGTACTACCGCAAAACTCCAGAAGAAACTCCAACGAATCCAAAACGCCTCTGCCAGACTCATATTAGACATCCCACGCAACGATCACATCTCTGGCCACCTTAAAGACCTCCACTGGCTACCCGTCAATAAGAGGATCACCTTCCGACTGCTTACCCACGCACACAAATCACTCTACGACATCGGTCCAGATTGCCTCAACTCACGACTGTCCTTCTACACCCCCTTCCGCCAACTACGTTCTTCCAGCCAAGCCCTCGCCACTGTACCTCGCATCAACAAGACCACCATGGGAGGCAGATCGTTTTCATACCTGGCTGCTAAAACATGGAACTCACTCCCCGCTTACCTTCGCCTTACCCAGAACCACCTAGCATTCAGAAAGCAACTTAAAACGTGGATATTTGACAAGTAATCCTCCTCCCCTTCCTAAGCGCCTTGAAACCCTCCGGGTATGTAGTGCGCTATATAAATTCTTTGACTTGACTTGACTTGACCGTAATACGCTTGCATCATAAAATGGCTACTGCTACGCGAGGGTTTCTACTGCGCATGCGTCTGTCATACTCACGTGACATGACGTATTCTTTGCTTTGGAGGGAATTTCTCGCTTCTGCGCACTAGTGTTAATATGGCTGTTCTGTGTTCTCACATGTGAGAAGCTTGCACTGCTGCTTTTGCTAAGCTGTTCATTCTGCCTAATCCTTTTAAAAAAAAAAAAAAATTATTCATCATCATCAAGATTACAATTACATTTTCATTATGTATTTCAACGAGATAAGAAAATCAAATAACATTCATTATTAACTTAATTCTTTAACAAGTTTGTAAATTCGTGCTTGCATTTAATAAATTCTATCCATAATAGATCTTACAAATTCAATTTAGTACCTAAAACAAATTATTAGTTATCTTACTGTATGCTTATAACTCCCCCAGCTTTTGCTTCCATGTTATTATTGGAGTCCATATTCGCCTCGCAGCTTCCCTTCTTACCCTTCCCTTTTTTTCGTATAGAGCCTGTTCCAAGGTAAAGATTGCCAGCAACCTAGAAACCCATTGATGTACAGTCGGTGGACTAGGATCTTTCCATAGCGATGCTATACATAGTCTGCTTAATACCATGGCTATATACAAAAACTCATAATGAGGAACAACCACGCCATCCTTAGCAACTCCTAGGATCATAACTTCGTTTGACAGTGTTATATTCATTCCCAGTGTTTTCTGAAAGAATTGTTCCATATCCTGTTTATAGCTATCTAACCTGGGACATGAAGCAAACATGTGAATCGTATCGGCTTGGGTAGAGTGACATCTTGGACAAATTATCCCACTTGTTCCACCCCACTGTGCCACCCTGTGGGGGGTATAATACAATTCATACAATGTTTTATATTGCTGTGTTTGCAGATTTGTTGAACTCAGCACCTTATTTGACATTATTAACGACTTCTCGGCCTCGTTCCCAGTCAGCCCTAATTTAGTTCCCCATTTCTCAAACATTTTTTTAGAGTCATCCTTCTTAAATTTACATATTTCAACATACAGCTGCGATATAGAGCAGCCTGACTCCTTTTCTCAAGTCTTCCATCAAATCTACTTTTTGCATGTCAGCCTCTCCGCCCCTCTTTCTTGATAGGACTGACCTAATTTGTAAATACTTATAAAATAAAAATCTCTTCGCCTTAAATTATAAAGCCTTTGCGCGTTTTCGTAAGTGATAATTGCCCCTGTCGGACGTACAAGGTCTCCTAAAGTTTTTACCCCTTGCCTGTCCCAATCTTTCATTATGGAATCATGAAATATTCCTGGAAACGATGGATTCCCATATAGTGGTGTATAATAGTTCATTCTACCCAATTTTAGCTTCTTTTTAAGGATAGACCATATTGTTATGGCAGCCCCCAGGGTCTTAAACCGTACCTTCTTGTAGTAACTTTTCTCATCATATTTGAGCAGCCAGCTATCCGAATCCTTGACCAGAAGCTCATATACATCCGGAGTCATATCCCTCCCTCTCCATTTGTCCGTTATATCTCCCCCCAGCATCCCTCTTATAAATTGTAAAACTGATGCCCAATAATAGGTTTTGAAGTCTGGGAGTGTCAATCCACCACGTTCTCGGGGCAACAACAACATTTTTTGGCTACGTCGCGTTCTTCCTCCTGCCCATATAAACCTGTTTGTTACCCCTTCTAGCTCTCTGAACCATTTATTGTCGAATAATAGGGGAATGGACCTAAAAAGATATAGCACTTTAGGCAGAAAGGACATTTTTATTAGGTTGCATCGGCCAATTGTAGTCAAATGTAGGTTATTTAATCGGTTAAAGTCAGTTTTAGCCTTGCGTATTATAGGTTCTAAATTCTTCTCTACTATGGTTGTGATATCGGAGGAGATTGAAACCCCTAAATATATCGCAGTCTCAGTGACTCTTTGATCTGCCAACGTTACTTTGTTATTTATTACAACTTGCGTTTTATCTACGTTTAGCTTATATCCTGATAATCTTCCATATATAGCTGCCTCTGTTTCTATTGCCCGTAATGCAGTTTTCAGGATCGCAAGAGGTAACCGCCAGATCGTCCGCATACCCCAGAATTTTTGTTTTGTGTCCATTCAAGACTATTGGCCGTATGTCTATATTCTGTTCTATTTTCCTAATAAATGCATCTATATATAGGGCGAAGAGAAGTGGAGAGCAAGGACATCCCTGTCTAGTTCCCCGTCCAATCTTTATCTCTTTACTCCATTCGCCCATAATTCTAAGTTTAATTCTTGGATTGACATATAAAGCCCTGATAGCCTTTATAAAACCACTCCCAAGATTTACCTTCTCTAATACTGCCCATAGGAACCCCCATGAGACCCTACCAAATGCTTTTTCTGCATCTAATAATAGCGACCATGAGCAAAGTTAGTAAGCTTCCCCGTGCCATATCGGACCGTAATCCACTGATTTTGGACATTGTAATTGCATCACAAAACAATCTAAGCTTAAACTGGACATTTGAGAGGGCACTATTACAAGATGTCAAATATATTGAATACATGAGAGGCTGGTTAAAAGAATTCTTTGAGGTCAATAGAGGAACAGCCTCCCCAGCTATAGTATGGGATACTATGAAAGCAGGCATAAGGGGGGAAACAAGGTTGAAAAGGAGGAGATGGCAGGAAGAATAGGAACTGTGGCAAACATTGAGGAAGAACTAGTTGGAGCTATAAGGTCTAAACAAGACACTGCTGTAATGTCACAGAGATTAGCAATGGCTAAAGCAGCGGTGGGGGAGATACTTGCATCTAAAGCAGCAGGGAAGTATTTGGCCTGGAGGAAAGAACAGTACGAATACAGCAAACAGATCGGCCGCATACTGGCCATGCGAACTAGACAGGAGGCCACAAAGGGTGATATCGCAGAGGTAATGCTTCAGGATGGCAGCATGGTTACTGCACCAAGGGACATATGCGCCAGATTTCAAGAATTCTATCAATTACTATATAATCCTGATCAAGGGGTTGAGAAGTATGAGACAGAGGAATTTCTGGAAGGAGCTAATTTAGAACAACTAGGAGATGCTGACAAAAGGGCTCTGGAAACGATGGTTAGCCGAGGGGAAATGCATAAAGCAATTTTGGATCTCCCAGCAGGGAAAGCTGTTGGTCCTGACTCCATACCACTAGAATTTTATAAAATCTTTTTTCCTGAAATCGAAGAGGATTTTTATAATTTAATAATTAATATACAAAAAGATATCCCTCCCCCAGAGTCATGGAGCAAAGCAACTATGATAGTGTTCATCAAAAAAAATAAACCACCAACTAATCCAGGGTCATATAGACCAATAAATTTAATGAACAGTGATGCGAAAGTTTACTCAAAAATTATGGCAAATAGATTAGGGAAAGTAATAGGTAAGATAGTATCCCCTAGACAGCATGGGTTCATCCCTGGGAGAGGCAGCACAGAAGAGTTGTAACCCTGTTTGATGGAACGACAGCCTCACGAGATCCTATGTCATTAATATCATTCTGCCTAATCCTAATGCTATAGTTAAAATAAGATAATGGGTACAGAATAGAAGTTCATGGTATACAGTGTATTTATTTATTCTGCTTTCTAAAACTGTTTCTTTTCCTTTTCATGTTACACTTTGAAAACTGGCCTGGCTTGTACCGCTGTACTCAACCCACCAACAGAGACACCAGCCAGAGAGCCAGCTGGTTCACCCCGGAGCTCCTGGCCTCCAAGCGCACCTGCCGGAAACTCGAAAAAACAGGGCTCAACGATAGAACGCCCGCCAACCGCGCAGCCCACAAAGACGCCACTCGCAACCATCACCACCTCATCAGGACCACCAAAAGAGCCTCGTTCAAAGACTGCCTCGATAACAACGGCCACAACAGCAAAGAGCTCTTCAACATCGTGAAAGAACTCTCCAATCCTAGCTCCTGCACCATGACAATCTGCCATCGCAAGCCCTGTGCGACACCCTCACTGCCTTCTTCCACCGCAGGATCACCAACATCCCCAACAGCTTCAACCCCTGGCTGAACCCTACGGACCCCGCCACGACGTACACTTAGAACCCATTCGTCCACGACCCTCTGACCACAGGGACTAACGTGAGCACCAAAGACATAATCAAGACCATGAGCACCATCCACTCAGGTTCCCCGTCTGATCCTTTTCCCCACCACATTGCAAACAAAGCCAACAGCCTCATCGCACCCCACCTGTGTCACATCATCAACCTCTCCTTCGAAACTGCTACCTTCCCGGAGAGCTGGAAGCAGGCTGAGATCAACACCCTCCTGAAAAAACTCAAGGCGGACCTGAGCGACCTCAAGAACTTCCGGCCCATCTCCCTGCTCCCGTTCCCAGCGAAAGTCATGGAAAAGATCGTCAACACCCAGCTCACCCGCTACCTAGAAGACAACAACATCCTGGACCCCTCCCAGTCAGGCTTTTGCAGCAACCACAGCACCAAAACCGCCCTCATCGACACCACAGACGACATCCGAATCCTACTCGACAACGGCGAGACATCAGCCCTCATCCTTTTGGACCTCTCCGCCGCCTTCGACACCGTCTGCCACCACACACTTCCCACTCGCCTCCATGACGCAGGGATCCGAGACAAGGCCCTGGATTGGACCACCTCCTTCCTGACCGACAGAACCCAGAGAGTCCTCCTCCCCCATTCCAATCCGGAACCACCAAAACCATCTGCGGCTTCCCACAGGGATCCTCCCTCAGCCCGACGCTGTTCAACGTCTACATGGCTCCCCTCGCTCGCATCACCTGACTACACAACCTCAACATAACCTCCTACGCCGGTGACACCCAGCTGATTCTCTCCCTCAACAAGGACCCCCTCACCTCCAAATCCAATCTGCACCAGGGTATGAAGGCCATCGCTGATTGGATGGAGGCAAGCCGGCTCAAGCTGAACACGGACAAGACGGAGATCCTCATCCTTGGGCCCAACCCCTCAGCGTGGGACAACTCCTGGTGGCCAGCATCACTGGGAACCCCCCCCCCGGCACCAACCAACCACGCACGCAACCTAGGGGTCATCCTCGACTCCAAGCACAGCATTACCAACCAAGTCAACACAGTCTACTCCTCCTGCTTCCACACCCTCCCTATGCTCCGCAAGATCTACAGATGGATCCCGGCGGACACATGGAAAACCGTCACCCATGCCCTCGTCAGCAGCCGACTCGACTACGGAAACGCCCTCTACGCCGGTGCCCCGTCCAAACTCATCAACAGACTCCAAGGAATCCAGAACGCCTCAGCATGCCTGATCCTTGACGTCCCACGCCGGGACCACATCACCCCGCACCTGAGAGACCTGCACTGGCTCCCCGTCAACAAAAGAATCACCTTCAAACTCATGATCCACGCACACAAAGCACTCCACAAGACCGGCCCAGCATATCTCAACAACAGACTCGCCTTCTACGTACCCAACAGGAAACTCAGCTCCACCGACTTTTCCCTGGCCCCCGTCCCGCGCATCCACAGAACCACTTCCGGGGGCAGATCCTTCTCCCACCGCCCCGCCAAGACCTGGAACGCCCTCCCCCTCCACCTACGACAGACCGCAGACCTCTCGGCCTTCAGACGACTGCTCAAGACCTGGCTCTTCGACCACTTGCTGCAGCTCCTCCCCCCTCCCCAGCGCCTTGAGACCCTAATGGGTAAGTAGTGCACTTTACAAATCCCCTGATTGATTGATTGATTGATTGTACTCCATCTTTGTTGTAACCGAGGCTGCGCGAAAATCTCAAGCCTTTAGAACCGTGACCTTTGGACTGTAGCCAAGGAGCTGACGGAGTAGAAGATGCTCCTGGGAAAGTGCCCCTATGAACTCAAAATTATAACAATGTATTGGTCAATAGAACATCCATTGTTGGGTGGAATAAAACGTCATGAGAACCTGAATTTGATGGGCGGGAACGGAAAATTAATATTCAACACTGAAGTAGCAGAATTTAGTGTAGTGTGACAACCTCACCTCCTCCTTTGTCCAATCAAAATTGGGGATCCTTACATTTGCAACATTGGGGGGTGGTACACTGACCTTGAAAACAGTATAACTAGGGTAGGCTTAGGTAGTTATTTTGTCAGACTTGTCCAAATAGCTGACCTGTCACTGACTCAACGCACTCAATAAGTGACTAAAAGCAGAGGACTGCGGAGAACTCTGCCGGAAGATTCGCTGACCTAATCAGGGTTCTGGGAAGCTGAGGTGCTGGCTAGGCACTTTGCTGGTGAATTTGATAACCCAATCGGGTTCTGATTGATAGCCGCAGAGAGGGAGTAGCGCAGGCGTTGCAACTGAACTGCGGGTGCTGGTCTTAAACTTTGGTGGTCCTGTCCTGATCCAAATCTGGTTTATCCTGTCCTGATTCTGATTTCCACATGCTGGCCTACTGGCAACTGCAACCTTTGGGGTTTTCCTGTCTTTTCAAAATGACCCGTGACCAGGGTTGGTCTTCACACTATTCTAGGTAAATATAAATCTGTGTGGGTTCGTCAGTACATATGTTTTACTCTCTTTAAACTCAGTTTTTGTTTAACTTTGATTGCATATGTTCCTTTTCTCTTACCCTTCCCCGTAGTAAAGATCAATTGTTTTCCTGATTTATAGAATGTTCCACTTTTCTTACCCACCTTATAGTTGAATGCTGATCGTTTTCATGATTGCGTAATAGGTTTCCTTTTTTCACCTTCCCTTTACTGTGCCTAAGTTTGGTGATTCAATAAAATAGCGTGTTCCATTTTCTTACCTTCCCTATAGTTATCTGGTCAAATTGGGCTTTTCGTGATTGTATGTTATGTTCCCTAATCTTACCCACCCTTTGAAATTTGCTTAAAGCTATATTATTGGAATGTTCCTTTTCTTTACCTACCTTTTGGGAATTTGTGTTACTGTGTTTTAATAAAATAGCATGTCCCTTATTTTACCTTCCTTTTAAGAATTACTAAATGATTGGCATAATATATCTTTTGCATAGCTACACATTATTTCTAATACTCGTTATTGACAGTCTATTTGCTTTCAATCTTTGGATCATGACTTTTGATGAAATTTAGATAAAGAGTTTAAAACTTTCCCGAGTCTGTGGTTATTATATGAGTGCAAATATTATTGATTATTGAACTATCTTTATAACTAACTCCCTGATCCAGTATGTTTTAGGTACCAGTGACGAAGTTGGTGAGTCAATGGTATAGGACTTAGTAAATAAAATAGACTGGTAGTAGAGCGAAGGTTACCTGTTTTAGTAAATGTGTAACTTGATTATGGGCCCAGGTAAAGTATGATAAAATTATAATCGGGTGACCTGCGGGCTCTATCAGTATACAATGTGACCGAACAGGGTTCGGTCGCACTCGTATACTTCACAATGCAAGCATGCATTCCGAGCGGAAAGCATGCTTGCAATGTGAAAAGCAGGGGTGCACTTCATCCCTGGACCCTGTGGCCGGCACCCCAAGTAGCCTGCCACTGGGTGCAGGGATCCACAGAGGGGCACAATTCGTGAGCCTTGCAGCCCATAGGGGCCCTACTGGGGGTCCCCAAAGAGAGTTTCTGACTGCCTTTTCGAGACAGAAAGACCGACATGAAAAGGCAGTGAAAAACTGCCATCATACTCCCTCGGTCGCAAAGAGGCGGCCGGGGAGTACTGAGGGATTTCTGGACGGCCATAGGAATGAATGGGAAGACATATCAATGTGCGAATCGCTATTATCGATTTGCATTTTGAAATTGCGATTTCAATGGTGGAGGGGTGTCCAAAGGACACCCTGTAGCACCCCTGAAATGTAATCTACATTGATGTTGCATACACACATGTCCAAAGGACATGTGTGTGTGTAACATGCAACTTAGAAAAATGCATTTAAATGCATTTTTCTAAGTTTTCGCTATTTACCACGAGGTTTGACCTCGCGGTAAATAACGGCCCAAATTTGCAATTTCGCAATTTTAAAATGGTTCATGAATTGCATTTAAGGAATCTTAAATAGAGATTCCTTAATGCAATTCCTCGCAAATGTGCGAATTCTTTAATAGCAATTTTTGCATTTGGGATGATGAATCCCAAATGCAAAAATTGCGCTCGCAAAGGGCCAGATTCTCAGAATCTGGCCCTTTGCGAGCCGATTTTCGTTTCATGAATCTGGCCGTAAATAACAAAAATATGAACACTACAACTCCAAAATAAAATTAGCATGAACAGCAAGCATTTAAACACAAAAGCAAGAATTTATTTATATATATATATATATATATATATATATATATATATATATATATATATATATATATATATATATATATATATATATATATATATATATATATATATATATATATATATGAATACATTCATATTAAAAACTATTGAACTATATATCAACCGTCAAAAATAAAACCTAAGTCAGAGTTTACAATGGAAGGACTCTACTTATAAAAAAATTCCATCCAAAACTAAAGCGACCAATAAAATATAAACAACTTTCACCAATATAATCAAGCAAACAAATAAATCAGCACTATAAGAGGCACACTAACTTAAACTAAAAAAAACCTTCAAAATCAACAAAAGCCAAAAGCTTCAAGATGAGGAAACTCTGCTTGATTTTCTCACCAGACCATCAAAGAAGAAACATAAACCTCTAATGAACTATTTAGCCAATAAGTAAAATTGATATTTAAACTAAAACATTATTGTTATTTAACTTAAAATGTAAAATAGTAAATAAATATAAAAACTTGTATCTCTTTACCTAGACTTCCTAAAAAAAAACCTGCACACTGATAAGCTGGCAGAAAACAACTGTCACAAACCACCAAAAAGATATAAGAAAGTAAATATACATACATTAATGAAAAACTCTAAATTCACGCAAGTAGCAAGCAAAAACAAACCTAATGGCATAAAAAAATCTCGAAACTATCAACACATTAGCATATAAAAAGAAATATATGTTTTTTTTGTCCAACCAACAGAAAAGAAAGCACCTTCTCCATATTAGAACACCACCAACGGAAAAGATGCAAAACCATATGAAAAATCTAAACAGAACATACATGTAAGTATACCAAATAGAAGTAGATGCATATTTTTAGGTGTAAATAACAGATGTACAAACTTAAAAATGACAGACGCTGAAATGCAAAAAAGTGCATTATCAGAAAATATTAACTCGTAACAAATGTACTAAATATTATTCTAAGGAATGCAATGGGAGGTACATTACAAATTACTGATGTTGTAATGCATGAAGAAACCACAACCACCCTCCAAATTTGACAGAAATGGAAGTAAGGGGGCTATTGCGGGATAAGAGAGGTGTTAGATCTGGGGGTCTCTAGTTGGCAATGGTATTCACCTTTGTCCAAATAGGGACCTTTACCTCTAAGTCAGGATAAGGGGATTACACTCCTTAATAACCCCTGCTCAACCCCTTTGTAGCTTGGCAGGAGCAGACAGGCTTATCTCAGAGGCAGTGTGTTAAGCATTTGTGAATATACACAGTAATAGAGTAAGAACACTACAGAGGGACACAACACAGGTTTTATAAAAATAAGTATTCTTTATATAGACTTAAACACAAGACCACAAACGACAAAAATCCACAACACTACACTTAAGATTACTTAAAAGATTATTAAAGTTGCTTAGTTTAAGTTGTTGGCAAATGCAACAAAGTTCTCAACAGAGTACCTGGATGCGTAACGCAAAGTAAACAAAAGGCTCGCAAAAGGGGAGATGCGTCGGTACCATGATCCGGGGGAGATGATGCGTCGTGCCTCAAAGCTTGCGCAGAGTAGGGGATGCATCGTGATCTTTACAGGTGCAGTGGTGATGCCTAGATTCCTAGCCTGCGGGCTTGTTGCAGTGTGCAAGATGGCGCCTTCATGCAATGCGATGATCTGGTTGCGATGACGCCCTGGCAGCCTTACGACAACTCTGTGCTTTGGAGCAGCGACAGGCCCTGTGACACGCTTCTCCGGTGATGCAATGGCGACTCTCAAGATGGCGTCACGCTTCTCCGGTGATGCAACAGCAGGCAGCTTGGACAATTTTAGCTGCGGTGGCAACACGCTTCTTCTCGATGCGTTGCGCTTCCAGCTCCCAGCGACACGCAAGTGTCTGGAGTCAGAATTCCCCGCAAGGAAATTCAGTGGGGAGCTGGAGGAGAAGTCTTTTGTCCCTCGGACTGCAGCAGGAGACAAGCACAGTTCAAGCCCTTGGAGAATATTCTGTAGATGAAAGTCCTTACAAAGTTCCTTCTTCTTTCCCTTAGCTATGAAGCAACCACTGCAGGCCAACCCAGCAAACAGCACACTGGCAGAGGGGCAGTACAACTCCTGCAGCTTCCTTGGTTCTTCTCCTTGGCAGAAAGGTTTCTTGTTCAGAAGTGATCTAATCTCTTGGGATCAGGCTCCCAATATTTATACCCCAAAATCCTTTGTTCTCTGAAGGCAGAGAGGCCTCTGCTAGTCCAAACCAGTTCCTGAGCACTTTGTTTACATGACTCTCTTCTTCCTTTCACTGTGCAGGGCAGAGACATCAGCTGCCCCACAGGAGGTGGATCCAGCACAGGGGAGGGAAGATACAGCTCTGGAGCACTCTGTTGACATGATTCCTCCTCTCCTTTCACAGTGCAGGGCAGAGATATCAGACAAGCCACAGGAGGTGGAGCCAGCATTGTAGAGGGAAGGCCCAGCCCTATTCAGGTCCCAGGTGCAACTCCTCCCTGCCATCTAGATGCAGATCTCTCTATTCACCACCGGGCTGCCCCAGCCTGTCTCCTGGAATCCCCCAGCCCTGTCACTCACAAACCCAGACAAGGAATACACAACCCAGCAGAGGCAAGCCTGGATAGTTAGGCAAGAAAAAGCCTACTTTCTAAAAGTGGTATTTTCAAACACAGAATATTAAAACCAACTTTACTAAAATATGTATTTTATCATTCTGAGTTCAGGCATACTAAATTCAAATTTCTACCATGTTCCCTGAGTCAGTTAGGATTATAAGAATGTAATAATCTAATTGCCCATTCTGGCCTATGAGACCAGGTAGCCTTCCACAGTGAAAAATGAAAATGGCTGTAATTCACTATTAGAACATGCTACACACACCAGAGCATGTCCTACCTTATACTTACAATGCACCCTGCCCATGGGCATACCATAGGGGTGTCTAATATGAAGCAAAGGGAAGGTTTAGTTACTGGTAAGTGGGTGTGCTTGGCCAAGTTGACATGGCAGTGCTAGACTGCCCATAGGCCTTGCAATGGCAGGTACAAGACACACTTTACCAGCTGCTTCTGTGGGGGGCACAACCAGTGCTGTAAGCCCACCAGCAGCATTTGATTTAAAAGCACTGGGCACACATGGTGCACTGTACTAGGGGCTGACAGATAAATCAAATAACCCAATCATGGAATAACCAATTGGTACATAAATTTAACATAGGGAGCACTTGCACCATGGCACTGATTAGCAGTGGCACAGTGCCCAAAGCTTAAAACCACCAAAAACATATCAAAAGAGAGGAGGCAAACCATCAAAATGGAAGGGAGACTCACGCCAATGATGCCAGGTGTAACAAGAGGCAAGCACGATCTACCTGAAGCCACTACCAACATTCTAGAAGATACACTACCTAAAATCCCCGAACACATAACAGGCCAACTACCTCCTATACCCATTTTAAACTACTTAATTGGAGGAACTAAAAAAGTCACCAGTGATACCCCACCTGCCCCTAGAAGATATCAGGATATACACATACCCAAAAATTTTATAATTACACATTATGGTGAACATTTACTTTTACATGACAACTTAAATAACGAGAAACAAATCCTAATATTCTCAACAGCAGATAACTTAATAACACTTAGCCAATGTCAAATATGGATGATGGATGGAACATTCAAACTGCTTCCCAAACAATTTATTCAGACTTCCATGATACATGGTGAATATCAAAATACAAATGTTACTTTTATACATGCCTCATTACCAAATAAACATCACAGCAGTACGTACTAAAACCTTTAAAACCATTTAAACCCCACAACAAATTATTTGAGCAAGCTATGATTTAAACCATCCTAAATATGTATATCCACATATCCATACAAGGCTGTTACTGCCATTTCAATCAAAGTACATGGGGACACTTCCAAAAATCTGCACTAAGTGTTGAACAGTCTGCAAGCAGCCAATTTGCCTTTGAAAAAAAATGATGGCACTAGCCAATGTCCCTGTCACAGAGGTTGCTCCCACCACAATTTACTAATAGAATACCATGAAGTGATGAAGACAGACCTAGTCCCAAAATTGACTATTTTGAAGACAAAGGTTGGCAGACTGCATTACTCTGGAACCAGACAACCCTAATTCCGAATATCATGGTGGAATGTCAATGACAGCACTTTGGCACAGAAAGCCAAAACAAACAAAGCAGTGGAAGGATGATACAATGCCTTTCAATCCACACTAGGCAGAACCCAACCTACACTCTACATATTTATAGGAGCATTACAAAAAGAGCAAAGGAACCACAAATTACTAACGGAGCAATCTGTTATTCAAATTGCCCAAAATTTAGCAAACAAATAAAAAAATTTACAAGATGCTACATTTTACAGTCAAACTCTTCATAAATAACAAAGGATTAGATTACTTAGATATCATAGCCCAAAAAAGATTATAAAAGGAATAGTAACTTACCAATGTCCTAAAAAATTTTAGACAAATTCTAAATCAACATACCAAATCTTTTTTATTTAAAATAATAAATATGTTATTTTATTACAACAGAGTAAAAATGTATTAACATTCCAAATGTATTAATCTGGTTTAACAAAATGATCTAATCATTATTTTTGAAAAAATGTAACTGTCACCAAACAAGCAAATTAAAAACAAATTTAATTTGTCAGATATAATAATTACAACACATAAAACAAACAATTCCACTTAACAATCTGTTTACACTAACACTATATTATCACATTTCCTACCCAAAAGAAGAAAATCAATAAATAAGACTTACTGTTTTGTTGCTGCCAATCAATCTCTACATCCACGTAACAAAAATAGAAATCTACCAAACCTTTGAAAAATATTGTCTAAAAATATAAAAAATAAAACAAATCCAGTAGAAATCCCACAAAGTAATCCAAAGTATCTAGTAACCATAAAGTATCTGAAAAGTGTTTGAAGAAAAGTAGCACTCCAGGAAACCTGAAAAAAGGAAATCAAAGTAAAAACCATTGGTATATTATAAACCAAAATTCAGTGATGTAAATTAAAAAACCAACCCGCAAAACACATTACATTCCCAAAAATACATATACATAACAGTTACTCATCAAACTATAACGAGCATAAGACAATTTAATGTAATGTAATGATACATTACTAAAATAGTGTATGAAAAAACAAAACTACAAACTCGTGAAAAACAGTAACACTAATACTTCTAAATAAACAAAAAGCCCACAAACAACACGTTAACTAACTTATAGACCTCCTTCTTAAATTCCCTGCTACACTTAGCTTTCTTGGGGCGTTTCCCGCTAATCTTTTGCCTTCAGACCTCCTGTCTTTGCTTACTATGATTTGCTGGTCTTTGAAATCTACACACTTTACCACTGCTAACAAGTGCCAAAGTGCTTGTGCTCTCCCCTTAAAACATGGTATCATTGTCCTATTCCCAATTGGCATATTTAATTTACTTATAAGTCCCTAGTAAAGTGGTACTACATGCACCCCTGCCCTATAAATTAAATGCTACAAATGGGCCTGCAGCACTTATTGTGCCACCCACTTAAGTTGTTCTTTAAATATGTTTTGGGTCTGCCATTGCAAAGCCTGTGTATTGAGTTTAAACTGCTAATTCGACCTGCCGAAGTACATCGTTTGTCAGGGCCAAACCTTCCTTTTTTAATACATAGATCACACCTGCCCAGGGGGCTGTGCATTAAAAAGGTTTGAAATGTACATCTAAATTGTACATTTCCTGCCAGTGAAACATGTTTTTCTACTGCAAGGCGTATCACTCCCTTAGGATAACATTAGAGTTGCCTTATTACATTTTATAAGTGTCATTTCCAACTGGGAAGAAATAACCAAGGCATGTTTGGTGTCTCTGGAATCTTAATTCAAAATCCTAACTGATGGTGAAGCTATATTTTCAATTACAATTCTGAAATTGCTCTTTTTAGAAAGTTAGCATTTTCTTGGTTAAGCATTTGTTCCCTGCAGCATGTCTCTGGTCACATGACTGAGTGTAGTTGACAGTTGGGCTTTGTGTATTCCTCCTACAGAGCCACACACAATGGGAGGCCAAGTGTGACTGGATAGGTCATCACTGTCAGTATGGGAGGGAGGATCTGGTCGCAGCCCTATTTACATTTGAATATGCTGTGTCCTGTTTTCACATAAAGGGCTGCATACCCACTGTAGTTAGTCTGGATCCAGGGCTGGGAAGGCATGGTATATGCACAATTGAAAAGCATTCCTCTAGAAACGTTTGGCCATATCAAATGCACAAATGTATCTAAAGGAAGGACCTCAGAAATCACCACTCCTGGACATGTGGATATTTTGGCAGGGAGAAGGGTTCTTGTGCTGCTACAAGGACTGTCACTCTGCTGGACCACTGCTCTAAAGGACTGTTGCCCTGCTGTGCTGACCTGCTGTCAGTTGCCCTCTTGCCCGCGGAAGAAGAACTGAACTTGCTACATCATCTTGCAACTGAACTGAACTGAACTGAACTTGCAACATCACCAACCTCTGGCCAGCGACCTGCTCCTCATTTGTGTGGCTGCCTCCAACAGGGATCTTGTAGGTGTTCGAGCCTGCCCTGCTGCTTCCACTGTTTGCCTGTCTCCCTGCTGTGCCTGTTTTGCCCTGTGTCATCCTCCTGTCTTCGTTGGTTTGGCACATTGTATTTAGTTCTGTATTGGTATTGATTTTTTGTTATATTGTATTTAGTTCTGTATTGGTACTGATCTTTCGTTATTTCTGCCTTGTTTATGTATTATTGTTTCATTCCGCATCACGTCTTTTGCCTGCTTCATCCCCGCTTTCCCGCTTCTGCTCCCAAGCGGCCCCTCCACGCTGCCATTTCCGCCCCCCAGCAGAGCTTCCCCACTCCCTATTTCATGGCAGTCGCTGTGCAGCCATGCAGCGGGTGTGCTGCTGGCGCACCAAAAGCAAGCCCGTCTGCGCCCATCCGCGACCTGACCGCGACCAGTGCCAGGGACCCTGGCTCGACGACCATCCACCACTACAACGTGGCTGCCCACCTCGCACTCAACCCCGGAAAAAACAACAACTGCCAGCTGCTACACCAAGCACCATACACGACCAGTACTCCTGCAGTCACTGCCACCAGACCTTCACCACAGCCCCAGCTGCCAAGACCGCCGATGCCCTGAGGTGCATCCTCCTCAATGTATGCTCCCTGCACAGACAGGCTATAGCGATCTAGAACCTCATTGATTCCCTCTCACCAGATATCACCTTCTTTACAGACACCTGGGCCAACACCTCCTCTGGCCTGACATCGCCATTGCCATCTTGGACAGATACAAGTTCCAGAGGAAGGACTGCCCCAACCACCCAGGAGGAGGACTCATCATCGCACACAAACCTCCCTTTGCCTCTCAACATTGAGCGATGCCTTCGCTGCTGCTGAACTTCTCCACTTCCAGGTCCAGACCAGCCCCAGAACCACTATCCGTGCACCCTCGCATACAGACCCCCTGGCCCCAGCGCCCCATTAACCACCACCATCACTAATGTCATCGCCCCCCATGCTATTGCCTCTATTGACTATATATTCATCGGAGACTTGAAATTCCACCTCAACAACACCAGCGACCCCAACTCCACCACCCTCCTGTATAACCTTGCTAACCTCGGACTGAAACAGCTCATCACCATACCTAGCCACAAGGCAGGACACACCCTCGCATACAGACCCCCTGGCCCCAGCGCCCCATTAACCACCACCATCACTAATGTCATCGCCCCCCATGCTATTGCCTCTATTGACTATATATTCATCGGAGACTTGAAATTCCACCTCAACAACACCAGCGACCCCAACTCCACCACCCTCCTGTATAACCTTGCTAACCTCGGACTGAAACAGCTCATCACCATACCTAGCCACAAGGCAGGACACACCCTCAACCCAATCTTCGCAGGAGGAAACAACGTCCACTTCAGCCACACCACGCAACCCCCATGGACAGACCACCACTGTGTACACTTTCTCGTTGACAAACCCAAGCCACCCAAACCTCCTCCACAAAGGAACTGGAGCAAAGTCACCGAGGACCAGCCACACACCACCCTCAACCATGACACCCCCGCCACTGCGACCGAAGCCAACCTCGCAGCAAGAGAACTGCACAAATGGATCTCCAACTAGGCAGACAAACTCACACCCCTACGCAATTCCAATATACAGTACCCCAGGAAGGCCACCTGGTTCAACACCAACCTCCAAGAAGCCAGATGCACCTGTAGATGACTCAAAAAGAACTGGAGAAACAGCAAAACTTCTGAAGACCACACTACCTACAAGAACGCATTGACAGAATACCACCAATGCATCAGAGCCACCAAAAGGACCTTCATACACAACAAACTCCTCGCCAACTCCAGCAACCCTAAGGAACTCTTCAGCTTCATCCAAGAATTCACCAAGCCCTCCAGCAGCGAAACCATGGACATCACCCCTTCCCAGGACCTCTGCGATAATCTCAGATCTTACTTTTACCTCAAATCAAGAGCCTCTACGACAACTTCAATGACCGGACACAGGACTCCACAACCACACTCTCCTCCGGCAACGACAGCCAGTCCACCATCTCCACCTGGACACTGGTTGCAACTGAAGAGACTGCCTCAACCATGAAAAGCATCCACTAGGGGGCCTCCACAGACCCCTGATCAATGCACCTCTACCACAGAGCCACCACCGCCATCGCGCCAGAACTACAATGCACCATCAATGCCACCTTCAAGACCGGCACCTTACCCAACAACATGAAAAGCGCAGAAGTCAGACCTCTGCTCACGAAGCCCTCAGCAGACCCCAATGACCTAAGAAACTACTGTCTCCTCTTTCTCCTCACCTTCGCTGCAAAAGTTGTAGAGAAAACCGTCAACGCACAACTAACAAGGTTCATTAAAGACAACTCCATCCTTGACCCCTCCCAATCAGGATTCCGCAGCAACCACAGCACCAAGACTGCCCTACTCGCCGCCACAGACAACATCTGCACACTCCTCAACCAAGGACACACCACAACTCTGATCCTACTCGACCTCTTAGCAGCATTCAATACTGTTTCCCACCACACACTCGCCACAAGACTCCCAATCTACATCAGGCACGACCTCTCCCTGAACATCTTCAGGAAAACACTCAAGACCTGGCTGTTTGCTGAAAAGAGCAGCCTACCCACCCACCCTCCCAGCACTTTGAGACCCTTACAGGTGAGAGGCACACTTACAATTCCCTGATTGATTGATTGATCTTGATCTCAAGACTTCAGTCAGAGTGACTCAAAGAGGTGGTCTGTTGGCCTCATGATCTAAGCCTCAGGGACATAAAAGGCTCCCCAACTGCTCACTGACCTTTCTTCAGCAAGTTCCTGACACCTAAGTGGTGCCTCTTAGGTCCTGGACTCTTGGTGAGGCTCTCAAGCTCTTATAAACAAGCTTTTGGACTCTTTTTGACTGCTAACTGGCCAGTGCATCGGAGCCGTGCCGCTTGCACCAAAAATAAGCATGATCTGCCACCAGCCCATCTCTTCACACAGCAACATTGACAACCCATAGAGGACCGCCAATGTGAAGATCCATCCCTTCTATCTGTGACACCTGGCCTTCTCTTTGCACCTTGCGGATTACCACCCATGATACTGTCCTTGCTCCTTGAGACCCTCTCCAACACGAACGGGACTCTTGGCACAAAACTTGAGAAGGTAATAATTCAGCGTGACTAATCTGAGGCTATAACCACCCATGATCCATCGCAGTTAGCCTGAACCTTTTGCTTTAGCCAGGTCCAGTGCAAACAGACAATCATGGTTGGAGCTTCATGCTTTGAGGCACTATTTTACAGTTTATTATTTAAAAATGTGTAACTCTGGTACTGCTGATTGGATTTTTGTCATTATGGTCTTGATTTATTTATTAAATGAAGGTCTTCGCTAACCTGGTGTGGGATTTTTGTGTTGTATTTTCACTGTTTTACTGTTTAAAATATTGCACAAATATTTTTTGTATTGCCTCTAGGTTAAGCCTGACTGCTCTGTGCCAAGCTACCAGGGATTGAGCACTAAAGTGGTGACATGTACTATTCCAACTCTAATCTAAACCAATTTGGGGGAAGGCAATGGACTCTATAGGGTGGACATCTACTTTTCCCTACCCAATTAAATACAAATTTGGGAAAGGTGCTGGACACTAAAGGGATGACATTTACTACTCACACTCAAATCTAAACCAATTTGAGGAAGATGTTTACTATTCTGAAAGCACTGTCCTCAAAGAATGAGGGGTGTCTCCAAATTGCACTCGATGATAACTTGTAAATGAATTACTCCAATGATCATAAAATTCTTCTCAATTTGTTTTATTGTATTATCACTTTTTCTTCACTTATTTCGTTCATTATTTATTCATAACGACGATTTCCCCTTAATTACATACTCAAGGTGCCTGCCACATAGTGCACAGATTTACAGCGGGGCTCCAGAGGTGGCCCACAACCATCGGCCGTGGAGGCCGGGGGGCACTGCTAGGGGCTCCCAAAGTCGCTTTCTGACAGCATTTTAGTGTTGGAAAGGCAGGCAAGGAAAGGCTGTCGGAAACCAACATCATATTCCCAATGATGGAAACGCCTTCCTATTGGGATTATGGTTGGTGTCCGACTGGCTGACGGCCTCCTCGAGCCTGTCGGAATCCAACCAGAATGAGCAACCGGTTTCAATTCCGACCGCCTCGGTTGAGATTTGGCGGTCGGAATTGAAAACCGCAATGTCGATTGGAAAGCCTCCGACCTCCGGTCAGAAGCTTTCAGACCGACATCGTAATCGCCCCCCTAGGAGTTTTTCTGAATCACCCTGTTTGCTGGTATGTCACATTTTCGTATCTGTTTACTACCTCTTTTAGTAATCTACAAAATGTTTTATTGATCATTAGGCGCATGATGATGACTAACGGTTTATTCCTCCTTTTACCTCCACCCAATCTTAACGCCTGACATCATCTTTACCTCCGTTTACCATTAAATCCTATAATCATTTTTATCCTCCTTTTGCCTCTACCCACCTCAAACTCTTCAACTCTACCCACCCATGAACCCGCAAGTCACCCTCGCCTCTCTTTACTTCTACCCACTCCTGACACTTCAAGTCATCCTCACCTCTTGTTACCTCTACCCAGCCCTGAAACCTCAAGTCACTCTCACCACCCTTTACCTCTAACCCCAATCTTCAATCTTCAAGTTATCCTCACATCCCTGTAAGTCACCCCAGCTGAACACTCAAGACACCCTCATCTTCCTTTACCTATACCCACCCATGAACACTCAAGTCACCCTCAAATCCCTTTATGTCTACCCACTCCTCACACTCATGTAACCCTCATCTCCTTTCACCTCTACCCACCCCTAAACCCTAAGGTCACCCTTTACCCCTAGCTGCCCTTGAAATCTCAAGTCCTGCCCTTGAAATCTCAAGTCACCCTCATCTCCCTTCACCCCCTTCACCCTCACCTCCCTTCACCGCTACTCTGAACCGTCAAGTCTCCATCATCTCCCTTTACCTCTAGTGACCCCTGAAACCTCAAGTCACCCTTTCCCACCTTTACCTCTACTCACCCCTGAACCCACGTGTCACCTTCACTACCCTTTACCTCTATGCACACCTCAGCCCGAAAAGTTACCCTCACTTACCTTTACCTCTACTCACCATGAACCCTCAAGTCTCCCTTACCTCCCTTTACCTCTATCCACCCCTGAAACCTCAAGTCACCTTCACTACCCTTTACCTCAATCCACTCCACCCACCTCCTTTTATCTCTGCAAACCCTGAATTGTGAAGTAGACCTCACTCTCTCGACATCTACCCTCCTCTGAACCATCAATTCACCATCAGCACCCTTTACTCGGTTCATCCCCAAAACCTCAAGTCACCCTCACCTCCCTTTACCTCTACCCATCTGTAAACCCTAAAATCACTTTTAAATAATGGCATTTAAAAAAACAAATTCTTACTTGCATGGAGAAGGATTGCGTGTGAAAGGTACAAATATTTACTTACCTGCATGGTAAAAACTGTTTGTTAAAGGTCTTGCAGGTAATTAATGGCTCTGAGGTAAAGGCTGTTTTCCATCTGGCAGGACATAAATGTTTTGGAAGCACTGTTGGTTGTTTTATGCCCTTCAGAATGTTTGGCAGCACAATCACCTCTTTGATAGTTTACCCCCTGCTCCCCCTCACCACTCACACCCTCTACTTTAGGTCTCCCCTGAAACAGCACATGAGCTGTCGCTTGATAGATATTTTGTTTATTTAGGGGGCTTCACTTCCCCTTCATGCCTTGGTTCATTCCCTGGGGCATGGTCCAAGTGCTGCTTCCCTTGCCTATTGTACTTCCACTGCTGGCTGTTTTCAGACATGCTTTTATGTTCATTTTACTTACATCCCATTCATTCCTCTCCCTCCAGCATTGTTGTTTGTCCCATCAGCCCCTCCCCAGTTGTTGCTTGCCCCATCCATCCCCCCACCTTTCCCTATTCGTTTCTGGCTTCCTCCTGTCCTTCAGAAAAAAGCACCCAAAAGTCAAACTCATGGTTTTCAAGATGGTACAAAGATGCAAACGGCACTGCGCTCCCTGCTCTGTATGGTCTTCTTGGTGCTACCTTCTTGTGGGACCAAAACTTCAACTTGATTGTAAGATAATTAAATGGGCTTTTTAAGGCAAACAAAATTCTATGCTAGGAAAACGGATTACTGCCTCTTGGGATTGGCTCTGGCTTTATCATAGCACTTTTTTTTCTAGATTTCAGCCATTTTGCTTAAGTGTGCACTGCTGTACAACATGGCTAAAAGAAATTGACAAAGCCAATGGCTCTACCATAGGGAAGAGCCATTGACTCTACCAATGCTTGTTTTTATGTCCCAGATTACAGCATTTTAAAGGAGCAACATAAGTACAATTTGAAAAAAATCCCAAAACAACTTGCGTTGTTTTGAAATCCCAGTTTCAACGTCCATTTTTACAAATGCTTGAATCACTTCTTGGTGGTGAAGTTGAAAGTGGCAGCAGATGCAGATACAAAATAAATTGACACCATTTCATGTAGATGTCTCTGTAATGATGACTCATGCGTCCGGGCAAGTAGCAAATTTGCCCTAATGGAAGCTTTGATGAAAGTGGCAGACACAAATACAATTATTTTGCAGCAGTTAGAGCTGTGTGATGCATTTGCAGATCTTGCTATGTACACTGGGCTGCTAAGAGAAAAAAGAAGTCACTAGCATCTAACCTGGCATCCACGAAGGAACTTGGGGCCTCATTTATGAGAAATGACGCATTGCTGCGTGAAAGTGGCAATGCGTCACTTCTCAGTGCGCACTCCTTGCAACATTCCTGATACGTCATATTTACAGTATGACGCATCATGCCGCAATGAGTTACAGATACGTCAGTATTTCTGACGTATCTGTAAGTGCAAAAGTGACGCATTGCTGGAGTGTGTCACAAAAGTGACGCAACTCCAGCAATGCGTCCTTTCACATGGGGCAAGCCCCATGTGAAAGGGCCTGCGTCAGTCTTACACCTGCTGTGAGTCAGGCGCAAGATTTTGACACAACAGCGTCCTAAAAGTGACGCAGTGAAATCTCTTAGATCTCACTGTGTCACTTCTACGACCCTTCCTTGCGTCAATACGCCCCCTTGCATACATTATACCTGGCGCAGGTATAATGTGGCGCAGGGGTTTACAAAGTGACGCATCTACCTAGATGCGTCACTTTGTAAATATGGCGCAACGAGGCGCATTTTTTACACCACTGATGCGTCACAAAAAGTGATGCACCGGCGGCGTAAAAGTGGCGCACAGCCTCATAAATGAGGCCCTAGATTCACAGATTTTTTCCCTGCACCAAAAAATAAACCACATAACAAGCAGAAAATGTTAGCGCAGGGTTAGGCTTCCTCTAAGAGTGAGGCTAAATTTCAATTTCCCTTTTCCTTCTTCTACTCCTTTCCCTATCTGATTTGACAGCAGAACAAATTTGAGCAGCACCATATATTATTATGTGTTGGGAGCTTTCTCAGAAGTGCTGCCAGGAGAAGTAACCGAGTTTCTAACTTTAATGCTTTAAATGTATAAAATATAAGGCGAACAAGCTACAAAGAAATAAACACGATAACAAGTCAATACATTGAAAGCTCACAGCCTTTTTGGTTACGACTGTGTACTTTTTTTTTTTGCCTTTGTGCAAGAAGGAAACTACATCGCGCTGCAGGGAATGATTTCACAAAGGCATGGGTGAGGAAATCTTTTCTCGAACGTCTACAAGATACTTCTTGCAGTGCAGAGGCAACGATCGCATTTAAAACGGGGAAGGTAGTTGGCGTGAAGTTATTTGCACTTTCTTTGTATGCTGCTGTAAAATAACATCTGTTATTTTCAAAAGGCGTTATTTGTCATGGCGAGCAGGCACCCTGTCCAAAGTCCTCCTTGGGGGCATGTCTCTGTCCAAGGGAATGGTACTTCCTATGGACTGCACGATCTTTTCAGATCTTCAGGAAGAACAACACATATTGCTCCACATAGAAAGAAAGCCTAAGGAACTGTGAGCAAGAAATGCATGAACATACGTGGTAATATTTGTCAGGCTTTATTTTTAAAGCAAATAATTTACCTGGTGTTTTTCCATACCAACAAACACTTTATCTAACAATAAAACATGTTACATATTACAGAACAATTACATACTCATATTTTGGGTAGGAGTTTGTGGAAGCATTTGTTTATAATACAGACGGTGTTGTTTTTAGAGGGGTGGTTTACTTTCCAAGGCAGACTTTTATTCATCAAATACTCCGTGCCAATTGCTGAAAACAATGCCCCCCTTGGAATGCAATGGAAGTGCCCAGAAAAGAAATGGTCAAAAACTGGAAAGTATTACCCACATCCCACTTATAATCAAAACCTAGCAACAATGTGCCCACTATTATAAAAAAAAAACATTCTTAACCATCCACTGTAGTTGATTGTAATAGAACTCAGCGTTCTGAACCTCGGTACATTAACACCGGCTAACAGTGAACCATGGGTGACACACACAAATCTGCCAGGGAAAGATTCAACACCTATTATTCTGGCACCTAATTACGCTTCACTTGTGATTTGTGCTATTTCAAGTATCATTATCATTTCATTAGTTTTCATTGTATGAACTTGTTTTGCTGTTTTTAACGATTCAGTGCTGCATTAGCAAAGTGCCATGTTGATTACCTTGCAACCATTTTCCATGCACACGTTATATTAAAAGTTTCCTGGTTTTCTCGTCTATGATGTGCACAGGCCTTGTTTTCGTGCCTGTCACAGTGAGGCAAAAATTCAGTCGAGCTGTTACAGCTCTGAGATCTTCACTGTTGTTCATTTTGGTGTCATCACCTGGGTTTGTTATTAATCTTGGGAGTAAACAATAAGGGCCCGATTATGATTTCATGCGGAAAGCCTCCGACCGACAGTCGGATTCTCCTAGACCGTGTCGGAAACCATCTGCCTGACTCGGTCCGAAACAATTCCGACCAACTGATTACGATGCTAGTGATCGGAAGGGGAACCATTTGTTCATTCCAAATCAGTTCCGGCCAGCAATTGGAGAATCTGAGTCGGTGCGAGTCAATTCGTACAGCTCTTGGGACAGCATTTCCAACTGACCGATTACGATGTAGGATTCTGACAGCCTATACGACTTGGTCTGTCTGACACAAAAAGGCTGTTGAAAACTGACTTTGGGGGCTTCTAGCAAGCCCTCCTTCATCCTGGGGCCTCCAGTTTAGGGGTGAGGGGGTACCCAAGGTACCGCCCTTTTAAACCATGCAATGTGTGGCAGGTACCATAGGGTGCCCGTGGTAAGGTGCAAGGTTTTCTGCAGAAACACATTTTCCCCATAGGACCCTGTGTTGTTATAGGGAGGGACACAGGCTTCCATAGAAGGCAATAGGAGGCCTTCCAAATGATATTTGTAAGCATCATAATCGGTCTTGCTGAACTGCCGATCACGAGTCGTCGGAACCAAATTCGACAATGAACGGGGGCGAAAAGTTTCTGCACAACATCATTGTTGTATAGCATTTTAAGACCCTAGTGTAATTTTCCCGATTCATGCCCTTATATAGGTATAAATCACCTTGTCCTTATATAGCCCTCTTGAAAAAGCCTCACCTAGATCCATTGGATCTAGCGAATTACAGGCCTATTTCTCTGCTGCCGGGACTCAGTAAAATCGCGGAAAGGCTGGTGAATTTACATCTTTCACACTTTCTTGAGTCCAATGGCTTGCTGAGAAATTCGCAAACAGGCTTTCGGCCGGGTCAGGGCACTGACACTGCTCTTCTGGCAGTCGTTGAGGAAGCCAGAAGCATTTTGGATTCGGGAGGATCAGTGGCAGTGATCCTCCTGGATCACAGTGCGGCTTTCGACACTGTTAACCATTAAGTGTTAATTCAACGGCTGTCAGATGCAGGGGTAACAGGAATGGCCCTGAAATGGCTTAAGTCATTTCTTAACGACCGGACTTACCAAGTATGGGAAGGCAGCGCACGATCAGCGTCAATCCCCCTCCATAGTGGTGTGCCCAAAGGCTCATCCCTAAGCCCCACATTGTTTAATGTGTATATGGCCCCCTTGGAGGATGTGGTTGCCCCATTTGGTATCAAAATCGTGAGTTACTCGGATGATACTCAGCTGGTGGTTGCCTTATCCCAGCTTGCTAAAAGTCCGGACACGCTGCACTCCTGCATGTCCAAAGTCTATACCTGGATGTTTCAATCGGCTTTGAAGCTAAATGGCTCAAAGACCGAAATAATGCTCTTAGGACATAAAGGAGCCTCACTTCCTCCGACTAGCTGGCCCAGTTGTTTGGGCGAGCTCCCGAATCCAAAGGAGGAGATTAAGAGTCTTGGGGTCTGGCTGGAGCAAGATCTCTCTTTCAGGACCCAGGTGAAAAAAACGGCAGGAGTTTGTTTCGGTCTCCTCCGTGCAGCGCAGAAAGTTCTGCCCCTCCTTCCACCGCAATCTAGAAAGCTGCTTATTCAGGGGTTGATCGTATCAAGACTAGACTATATATTTTTTTTATTTGTTTGCATTTATATGGCGCACAGCTACCCAACAAAGGGTTTCCCGGCGCGACAGATCCCAGTGTCAATGCGGTTACAGGAATTAGATGTTGAATAGCCATGTTTTTAGGGCTTTCCTGAATTTGACGTAGCTTGGTTCAGACCGCAATGTGTGTGGCATTGAATTATAAAGTGTGGGTCCTAGAAAAGAAAAGGACTTGCCACCCATGCGTGACAACTTGATCTTTGGGATTTCAAAATTATTTGCCGTAGAGGACCGAAGAGATCTAGAGGGACGGTAAGGGCGCATCAGGCTTTGTAGGTATTTTGGGGCGATGCTATTTTTCTTGGTGCGCCTGAAGCAACGCTTAATAAACTCCAGCAGATTAGAAATGCTGCCGCACTGCTCCTCAAGAGTATCCCAATGATGCGGTCAGCTCAACCTGCATTGAAGGCGCTGCATTGGTTCCCAGTGCGCGAAAGGGTCAAATTTAAGTCCCTCAGTATTGCGCATAAAATTCTCCAGGATAAGGGACCTCCCATCCTGAAGAATTTAGTGGTACCCTACAAAGCAAACAGAGCCTTGCGTTCAGAGCAGAAACATCTGCTTAGAACTCCCAGAGTCAACAAGGCTCAAACGGGGGGAAGAAGATTCTCAGTGAATATAGCGATTCTTTGGAACTCACTCCCCCTGAGTCTACGTTCGGAGACTTGTCTTCTCCGGTTTCGTAAACTCCCTAAAACGCACCTCTTCCCCAACTAATGCCTTTGATCACGCTTAACTGCCTCCTGTTTTGTTGCTCTGGAATAAGCGCTGGGATGCTCCAGGGTAACTACGCGCTATATAAAACTCACAATAAAAATAATAATAAATAGGCATAGAAATCATAACCATATTTAGACATGACCGATCCAGTCCAAATACGGCATGGCTACTTCCACTAGTTCCGAAAATCCACAATGATTTCTTGGAAAACTCTGCTTCAGCAGTTAGGGACTTCCCCTTGCTTGAATATTGATTTGTCCAAGAACTCATGGAGTTTTCAAAGAACTGAGACTCTTTGATGACGTTATTATGTCCACCTTTACGTCAAACTTGGCATCTTCAAGGATAAATATGCCCACACTTGCCCAAGCAAACACACAGTGGTTTGGAGCAGTTCAACTATCTACTTGCCCGACGCATCTCGCTACAGCAAGTGCCGAAGGAAGCCGACCCTCCAGCAGACGAACTGAGAAAGACGCTGTCTTTTCTCTTGCCGAGAAATCCAGCTCCAGTGTTTCCAAGCTCCCCTTGCAGGGTGTTGGGAAATCGAGTCCTGAGACAGAGAGATACCAGACCTCCTTCATTCTAAACCAAGGTACAGAGCTCATTAGACCCTAAGAGAAATCTTGGATAGATTCCTGGCAAAAATAATACTAAACTTATGCTACACCTCACATAGTTCTTCCTTCATACTAGACTTAGGTTAGGTGAAATGAAATGAAAAGTAGATTTATAAAGCGTGGTTGCTGCCCAGGGGCGTCCAAGCGCTAGAGACCTGAATGGAAATAACTTGGCAGAGGTAACCTGCTGAAATTACTGAGGGGGTTAAACAGGAATGTCTTCAGCTGTTTTCGGGATGAAGAGAGGTTGGGGTTGGATCTAAGATGAAGAGGGAGTGAGTTCCAGGTCTTGGCGGCATTATAGGTGAACGTCCTGCCGCCCGCCCTTGCCTTTTTTATTCTCGGAGCTATAGCCATGAAGGCCTGGCTAGATCGAAGGTTTCTGCTGGGTTGGTACTGTTTTACTAGGGTGATCATAGGACCTGTGTCCCAAAAGGCCTGATGGGCAATACACATGGCCTTGAAGATGATTCTCTGACGCACTGGTAGCCAGTGCAGGCTGATCAGACCAGGTTTGGCTGATTGTCTGCGTGGGAGCTGTAACAGTGTGCGGGCCGCACAGTTCTGCACTATCTGTAGTCTATGCAAGGTGTACTCCGGGGCGCCAAGGTAGAGGACATTGTTGAAGTCTAAGCGGGACTGTATCAGACCCTGGATGGCCACCTGCTTTGCCTCCATAGGTAAAAGAGGGAGGACTTTCTTTAGCATCCTAAGAAGTCCGAAGCAGGTAGCCGAGAGTTTTGTAGCCTGGATGTTAAATGAGAGGGTCTTATCCAGCCACACCCCAAGGCTCTTAATGTTGTCCTTGGGTACTGGAGGGGTACCTAGACAGGGGGGCCACAAGGAGTTGAAAAAGTTGGGGTTTGAGGGGCCCAGGAGCATCAGCTCCGTTTTGTCCCCATTGAGCTTAAGGGATGACGAGGTCATCCAGCCCTTTACCTCCTCTAAGCACTTTATTAGCCCACCTGATGACGGCAGGTCGGCCTCCTGCACCAAGGAGACCACCAGCTGGGTGTCGTCCGCATAAGAAATTATCTGAACCCCAAATGGACGAACAACCTCAGCCAGTGGTCTCATATAGATGTTGAAAAGCGCAGGGCTTAAAGAGGAGCCTTGTGGGACTCCACACCTCAACGGCCTACTCATGGACACTGTCTCTCCATCAAATACTTGAAATGATCTGTCACTCAAGAAGGATTTGAGCCATAGCCAAGCTCCATCCACTATTCCGACACTCGAGAGGCGGCTCAGCAGGGTGTCATGGCTGACAGTATCGAATGCCGCGCTTAGGTCAAGGAGGATCACTGCCACTGACCCCCCCCTGATCTAGGATTTTTCTGGTTTCCTCGGTGATTGCTAGGAGTGCAGTCTCTGTTCCATGTCTGGGTCTAAAACCCGTCTGGGTGGCATCTAACAGCTGGTTGTTTTCAAGAAAATTCACCAGCTGGAGATTGATGTACCTCTCAAGGATTTTGCTCACCCAGGGGAGCAGAGACATCGGCCGCTAGTTGCTAAAGTCAGAGGGATCCAGATTGTTTTTTTTTAGCAGCGCTCGGACCATGGCCCGCTTCCAAGCGGGAGGGACAGTGCCAGAGGTGATGGAGGCATTCAGGAGGTCCATAATGGTTGGTAAAGTGACCTGGGATGCTAATATCATTACATATGGAGGTGCTAGGTCGCATGGAGATTGGAGACCCAGATTTTACCTTGCGGGCAATGGACTCCAAGGTTTCAAGGTCTAGAGGGGGGAAGTGGTCCAGTGTTGGTAGGGGTTCTGATAAAGTGTCTCCCAGATTTGTTTGGTCCTGAGCTATGGGGACAATAGCTGTAGAGGGGAAGGATGAGTACATTTTATTAACTTTTTGGTGGAAGAATTCTGCCAAGTCGTTGCAGTGGGCTGTTGTTTTTACCTCGTGCAAGCTAGAAGATTGAAGTTTTGTAAGTTTTTTCAGTATTTGAAAAATTTCCTTAGGTTTGGATTTTGCTAGTATGATTTTATCAGAGAAGTATACAGATTGAGCAGCTTTGACTTCGGCTTTAAAGGTATTAATTGCCTCTCGGTATCAGATTTTTTCCTCCAAATAGTAATCTAGACGCCATTGTCTTTCTATTTTCCTGCAATGGCGTTTCTTTTCCCTGAGAGCCTCTGAGTACCAGGGGGCAGTTTTATGGGAACGTTTCAGCGTTATTTTACTGAGGGGGAGAGTGGCTTCAAGGGATTGTGTGATCCAGTCTTCGTAAGCCTGGTTGGCCAAACAAGGATCCTCATTGTAGGAGGGTTGGTCAATTGCAAGCCTACTTGCCCATTCAACGGGTGGTAGCCGCGCCCAGGATCTGGCGTGTCTTACCGTGGGTCTCACGGGGGTGGCTTAAATGTGGTCCAGGTAAAAGGCACCAGTAGATGATCAGTCCACGGGAGGGAGATTGGTAGCCCAACCACAAGGTCTGCACAGTTACTGAACACAGGGTCCAGTAAGTGGCCCTTAGCGTGAGTTGGGACCTTCACTCGTTGGACTATTTGTAGAGCAGCTAGGTCGTCTGCAAGTGTTGTAGCTGTATGGTCCAGGGCAATATCAAAATGAAAATTGAGATCTCCTAGCAAAGTATAATTAGAGGCAGTGCTAACGCGTTCAGCCACAATCGAAGCAAGGAGATTGTGGAACTGTTTGGGGGGGTCCGGGGGGGGGCGATATATTACTGTTCCCGAAAAGCAGTTGTTAGGGGAGAGTTCCAGAATAAAAGCTAAGCTCTCGCAGTCTGGAATTGCTTCATGGATAACTCGACAGTGGTATTGCTCTTTATATATAATTGCTAGGCCTCCTCCTCTCCCCTCAGGACGATCCTGCCGGATAATTTGGAAACCTGGAGGGAGGGCTGTCACTAAGACAGGGTCGGAGTTCGACGCGAGCCACGTTTCAGTAAGAAACACTGCATCTGGCATGCGTTCCTCTAACAAAAGGGGAATTTCCACCCTATGTTTAGGCAGGGATCTGCAGTTTAACATAAACATACAGTACTCCTGTTTCGCATCTTGGACCTGCTTAGGTTTAAGAGATAGTTTACATTTTGGACAGATATCTGGGAGCTCTGTAGCATGATAACAGTGAAAGCGACAATCAGTTCCTAAGGGTCTTATGGTGTGGAGAGTTTCCACGCTATATTGTCTGGTCTTTTGTGGCTGAGATGTAAGGGGTATGGCCCTCGACCCGGTCCAGGCGCGGACGGGCGCAGACGGGCTTGCCTTAGGCGCCCAAACGGCGCGCCCGCTGAGCTCGTCCGCTGCGCGTCCAGAAGATGCACATGCTAAATGATATGCAGGGAGGGGAGGTGTGGCCTGACGGTAGTAGGCATGGCGTATGTGTCCCGAGGAATGGCGGCAAAAAGAGAAAGTGTCCCGCGGCAGCGCTATAATCCGCTGCGTGGGGGTGCCCAGGGGAGAGTGAAAGGTGAGTTTTTTTATTAAAATCACAACAAGAATACACTCAAAGTTTTAAAAATTCGACAAGCGACTCTCCCGGCTTCCGCCTCAGGAGGTCAAAGGTCCATTGGGTAGGCGCATTTTAAAAGCACCAGTTGAGTACTTTTACTCTTTAATTATTTATGTATGTATTTTATGGCTTAGAAACCTTACCATGCTTTTACAGTATTATTTTATAATACTCTTCCTGCTGTAGGCGTTATACTTTAAAGCCAGTCTTACGATTGTAGCAGTTCATTTCCTCTGCATGAGAAAGAAGACTGTTCAATAAATACTTTTATTGAAAATGCCCATATCTCTATTTCTCTGCACCTCTGGTGAAACGAAGCATGCACGAATGACTGAGAAAAATATCTATCTATTGTTTCCACGACTCTGAAGATCAGTTTTTATCTTGGGGAAACAAAGTTGTCATGTTTATGCCGTTGTCAGAAACTAATCCCTTCTTGTTCATTCGAGAAAGTTTCTAGTGACCTCTGAGCTACCAGGTACTCACAATTAAGTCTAATATATTTGATAGAGACCTAGTAGACATAAGTCCTACGTGACATCTATAGGATATGTTATTCCACTGCGCAGAGCCTATTGGGAATGTAAGAACTACACTACATGGCGCCCAACATTTGAGAAGGCATTAATTTAACGCTAGATACTAGAGTAACTCAGTCGTGCTTTTCACAGAGAACCCTTTTTCCTGTAAAATACTCCAATAGACGTTTGGAGTGGGTGAAAGGATAAAATCCGCCATAACTGAGTAGGAAGAAAAATCCTATGTATTACTTTTTGGGTTTTGTTCAACGTTGAAGGATACAGTGTTCCAAAAATATTGTGCACCTTATCTTTGTTTCCTTGAAACTTGCTCTCCAAGACTTTCAACAAAATGTCGTATAACGACAACAACGCAACCGGTGGAGCTGCAGTAAATGCAGCCCAACCGGTTTTAGACGTTACAGGTTTCCATCAAGATGATGCGGATGCTATAATCATCCCGGAAAATGTACAGAAAACAATATCTATAAAGCTTATAGAAATGGCCTATCACCGAGAGGTGGTAGGGTAATTTTTGTCATAGAGGCACACGAATATCGGCAGACAGGGGTATTCTATTCATGGATTATCTTCCCTGAAGCAACTCCAAGAACACAAGTGTTCCACTTCTGTAAGTTAGAGGAACATCCAGCGGAATACGTTCCTTTCGAGGGCATTGAAATCCCATTAACTTACCAAGAACATTAGCTCTGGTTTAAAGGCACCCTACAACATCAAAATCACATTACCAGGCTCGGTCCACTAGGTAGACCAGGAGCAACATGGCCTTTACTAGTAAGCTATGCACCACATCCTGACATTTAAAGAATGACAGATGTAGAATTATTAGTGCAGCTAAAACAATTAATTAAAATCCATAGACAATTGGTACAATATGTAATGCGGTCTCTAACAGTCCAACCTGCAATAAGAAGTCCACAGCACACCTCTCATCAGGGAAACACAAACAAAATAACACCACAGACCATACAATCAGTCATTGGTAAATTACCAATAAAAAGGGAACAAATTCCATTTTGGTTAGCTCAAAAAATTACTCAAATCGAGGCAGTTTCCTGATAGAACACCTCATGAGAAACACAGGATTCTAACAATCTGTTTACCAATGGGGATTGCACCTAAGCATGGGCGGAAAATCCGTTTCGCTCGCGGATTTTGCGGATTTTCGGTAAATTCGCAATCCGCGAGATTCGCGAATCTCCCGCAAAATCCGCAAATCCGCGAGCAGCGGATTTTATGGCTTGCTCGCACTGTTCGCGTGAGTTTGCGGCTTCCCAGTACAACTTCGCGCCCCGCAGAAATACGATCTTAGCAAAACTGAAACTACTTACCAGGTTCAAAAGTTCAGGCTCATCATTAGTAGCCATTTCCTGTAGTGCTTCCTGAGGGGCCCCTCCAGAGTTCAGTTGCCAGTTGCAACTATTATGTGACCCTGCTCTGAACCTCAGAATAGTTACACATATGCCACAAAGGTCCTGAATTACAGCTAAGGGAGACAAGCAGGAGCCAGGCTGGAAGTTCAAATCCATTAATCAGCCCCTAATTCATTATTGTCAGTTGGGGCAGGGCAGGTGTTGTAACTAATTTTGCAACAATGAAAGCACTTAGCAAGTGCAAAAGATCACTAATCAGGAAGCACTAAGGAAGCAGGTGCCAGCTAAAAAAATATTCTGTGACACATTAATCAGCCCCAAATTAATTCAGGTCACTTGAGGCAGGGAAGGTGTGCTTGCTTTGCCACAATAATGTACACTGACTGGACAACCAGAGGGTGCTGTGATGAAACAGAGGGTGGCATGGGTGGGCCAGAGGGTGGCATGAGTAGTCAGAGAGTGGCAGTGGTGACAGAGAGTGGCAGTGATGAAGAAGAGTGTCCCAAACAGGCTGGACACGTAGAAACAACAAGTTCGCGAAACTTGCGACCCGACAGGTAAGTTCGCGTTTTGCGAAATTGTACAAAACCCTCGCGAACTGGCAGAAACCCGCGCGAACACACAAAAAAAAATCCGCAAATTCGCGAGAATTCGCGGATTTTGCGGATTGCGAGTTCGCAAATCCGCAAAATTCGCGAACGCGAGATTCGCAAAATTCGCCCATGCTTAATTGCACCACACCTGGAGGACTGTGACACTTGGGGTACAGTCTTTGCTGCAATCTACACAAAAACCCATGGTGTTCCATCCATGGCGGTAATACCAGAAGTCCTAAAACAGAATAAAAATGAATACAGGGCAGAGCCTGCTTTAAATCTCAGTATGAAGTTACTGAAGGATTTCAAACAGGTCTCAGCCATTATATTAGCTAATATTAAAGGTGAAGCAGCATCCGTGGCAATCCACCAAAAACGAAAAGAACTTGATTTTACTGAGCAACCATATGAACTGGCCAGAATAATAGAAAAATCCTATGAAGAACTAGGTAGAGATAGTTTGGGTGGGAAACCAGTAAAGCCCGAACTAACAGAAAATCCTGAAAAAGTGTTTATTAAAAACACTCTCACTACTCCTAAAAAGAAATGGGAAAATAATAGACAGACACTTCCTAAGGAGAAGCGTTCTCATTCAAGAGGAAGGTCTCCTGAAAAGGAGCCCTCTGAAAAAAGTTATAACCTCAGAAACAGGGATAATTTGGGAAAACCTGATAGATGTCAAGATACTGATACACGTTCCTCTCATACCTTTCAGACTTCCTCACACAAATCGGAAAGAAGAGGATGATCAGAACAAAAGGAAGAATGCGTGAAGTCCAAAGACGATCAACACGTTCCAAAAAATAAGAAAACTCAATTCACCAAGAAGAAGGTAGCACGTCTAAAAACCAGACATGCCGAGGATCTTGAGGACACAACTCAAGAACGGGGAGTGGGCCCAGACAATGCTCGACAGCGTAGCAGAAGTTACCATAGCTCGCAAGATCCTGAAGGATCATCTGGAGACAGTGGACCTGAATGAATACATTCACGTTGAAACTGCCGATACCAGGGTTAGTGTACCCCATAAGTTATATGAAGTAACACTCTGGATAGAGGGGGACATAACTAGAAAAATAAAAGAACTCTTTTGGGAAAAACTATCTAAGGGTTATGACATCCTTCTGGCTGAAAAAGACTGGACACCTGAATTTGGCAGGGGTTGCCCACATGCCAAAGAGATCATTATGCCAGCCTTCTCAAATCATATTCCTATTCATAAAAAATACACCTATGCCAGAAAATGGGCTGTAGCCCAGGCTTCAGCATTATATAAAAATCATGTGGGATGGGATGAGGACTCTCCTCACCATAAGATCCAGTTAAAAAATCAACCTACTGCTCAGAGGCAGTGTCCAGTTAAGCAAGAAGCTAAAAAACAGGTCAGGGAGATCCTAGATCAACTTGAGTACCAAGGTGTGATTGAAACATGCAGCTCGTCCATGAACAATCCATTGTTTCCTGTCTCCATACCAGCCAATACATATCGTCTAGTTTTGGACAACAGACATTTAAATTCTTATTGCAAAACCTTTGCAGTACAAAATGCACACAGTGCAGCACTGATGAATAAGATCATGCGCAAAAAAAATATAAAACCACATTAGATATTTCAAACGGTTTGTTCTGTCAAAATATCGCACCTGACAGTAGGTATTTGACTGCTTTCTCAATTATGGGGACACAGCGTCACTTTTGTCGTCTCCCCCAGGGATTCAAGAATAGTCCAGGGTTATTTCCACCCAGAGTAACAGAGTTACTGCAAAAGTATGATGATGAGGCGTTATCTTATGTCGATGACATCTATCTAACAGACGATGACTTGGACAGGCACTTGAACCGAATGAACACAATAATACTTGGATTTGCCTCTGAAGGGTACAAATGCAACTTTAAAAAATCAAGAATTGCCCACCTCAACATCCTATTCTTAGGATACGAACTTTCAAGTGAAGGCAAAAGCCTGGCAGTAAACATTTTAGAAAATTGTACGCTGCTCCAACCTCCAAAAATGCTGAAAAATTTACAGTCAATTCTAGGCTTCCTGAATTTCGGAAGAACTTACATTCTAAACTACGCAGTAAGGGTTAAACCTCTCTACTAACTCATCAAACCTGATTTCAAAGCAACTAATTGGACTCAAAAACACACAGAAATTTTGCGTTCAGTGCCAACAGACATGTTAGCAACAACACATTTACAGACATGCGTAAACATACGCATACCTTGTAATCCGAATCATCCCGGGGAGATGCGGATTCACGTACCTAACCTTTAAGGAAGGTGAATAGGTACCAATAGCTTATAAATCACACTTGTTTACACAAGCAGAAATGAAATTCACTTCAACAGAAAAAATCCGGACAGCGGTTCAAACTGCAGTAGCAAAAGAGAGAGCCCTGGCACAGGGAAAACGCATAAAAGTCGTTACTCCTGTACCTGCCTTAGAGGCAGTGACAAAAGCGAGCAATCCGAATGCAAAAGCTTTACATCCAAGGTGGATACAATGGGTTAATTCTCTTGCTGCAACAGATGTTGAATACGTTTTTTACCCCTACAAGAATTTCTACAATACAAACAAGAATGTCCTCAGCCCACTGAGATTCTGCCTCTAAAACATTATGGATGTATAATTTATACAGACGGATCAGCACAGCCCGCAATTGGGGGAAAATAAGCTTGTAGTGCAGCATGTGCGATTGTCAAAGGTCGCCGGCGCGGTAAATTCAGACCTATGGTCACAAAAACGCAATCTCTCTGAGACTGTACAGCTGAACTACAGGCTTTCAAGATGGCACTTGAAAATACCGATCGCAAATTCCTCACACTCATAGTGTGCGATCCGTATTACTGCGTCCAATCTTACAATGAATACTTGCAGAATTGGGTTCAAAACGGTTTCAAAGACGCAAAAGGTGGCACAATCAAGCATAAATTGCTTTGGGAACAAGTAGTTCTATTACAGAAAGAACTACAAAAGACTCACGGGATCCATACCCTGAGTCACCAGCGTGATGGCGTTCATGTTGCAGGGAATTCATTGGCTGATGAAGCCGCAAACGCAGCTGTGCAAACGGCTTTAGTAGCTGCAGTCACTCGTTCAAAAACAAAAATAGATGGTGAAACAATGCTAGCTGTCAATGCCACAAGCAAAGGCTGCGGTGCAGCGTTACCTCTAAACTATCCACTCGAATAATCATCCATAATTAAATGCCAACTCCTTTTTCTCGAGTGCGGGATAGGGTAATTTCAAACAGGAATCGGAGAGGTGCTTTGATTCAAGAAGCTCATATGGGAGAGGGTCTGATACATCAAGGGATCTGAAAATCTCTACTAGAATTAAAAGAGATGTACTGGTGGCCAGGGATGAATGCCCACATTTATGAATTTGGAATTAATTGTGATGTCTGTTACAGAGATCACAGCTTAGAGCGCCGCCAGATTCCTGACTCCAGTGTAGCCAGCTCAGTGTTAGATAGCATTAGACTATCCTTGCTCCGACGTCCCCATGGACAAAAGCGGTCCCACAACAATTAGGACAAGATTCATTTGGATGTGGCCTCAGCGCTCGGCTGACGCCCTAACTGTTATAAAAGATTTGCGAGTCTTTATCGGCACATACGCAATCATAACGCTACATTCTGACCAGGGTCCTGCGTTTAGCTCTCGAGCTTACAAGGAGGCCATGGCCAGCTTGGGCGTTGCATTGTGGTACTCAAGTCCGTTCCATCCTGAGGGAAATTCAGTTGTGGAAAGAAAAAAACGTGACATAAAGCAATCTATTACAGCTAAGGTATTAGGCTTGGGTGACGGGTGGGTCAAATATCTAATAAGTGTCCAACATAGTCTTAACAATCTGCCAAGAAATTCTCTGGGTGGAATCACTCCATATGTCGAAGACCTCGATCATCATACTTCAGTGGTAGAACAAAACCCCTTAGATATTAAAGGGCGTTTGGCTGTTTTGCAGGACTTACATGAAACAAGAAGAAGTCTAAGCAACACTTTACAGAAGCCAACGACCACTGAAGAGAAACTACCTGTCCCAGCAAGACCTGTCTGGATTCCAAAGATTGGGGATCTGGTCAGAGAGAAATTAGCGGCCAAGAAGAAATTTGGGCCTTCTTACAGAAAACCAGTACCTTTTCTATCAATCTACGGATCAAGAACAGTGTTACTGCCGCCCCTTGCTGGAAGAAAGGAGAACCGGTTCATATCAATTGACCTGGAAAAACCACACCATGTGGCCGATAATAAGTAGTAGGCCCAGTGGACTCCAAAGATGTAGCAGACAACCAAATCTTGCTACTATCCAAGAGGTTCAAACTGAAAGACTCATCACCTTTGAAGAATCTGCAGTGAGAAACGAAGGACTATGCAATAAAGCCATGGAACTTGTGCCTCTTGAAACCCAAATAACAGTTCGCCAAGAAACTCCCGTCTACAATGATGTAGCATCTGACTATACTAATATGTCAAGGGAACAAGCAGCTGCAGCGATTTCAATCAATCCGGAAGCAATACCAACAATTGACAGAACTGCCTCTGGCTATTTCATCAACTTTGATGCCAGCTAATAAAACTTTCAAGAAGCAAGTAACAGAACTTTTTCACAAGTTTAAAAAAACATCTGGTTTCACCATGGGTTGAATTTTGGATTGTGTTAGGTGTACTTTTTTCCTACTTTGGCTCATTCTTGTTTTAAGTTTGGGAAAGCTGATAGATGGAAAATGTAGGAAAATGGACACAGCAAGTAAGAACATCAACTTGCTCCTGAAGCCACACAAATCAACTCATAGTGAGCAAAGAGACCTGTCATCAGTAAACATCACAGCCGTTCTTCTACCAGGTGATATAGCATGGGACAGTACTGATTATGTCAGTCAGTCAGTCAAGAATCTTTATTCGATTTAGTTAAAAATCATACAAAGACAGTACTGATTATGACATTTGTGGTCCGGTCTAGCTGTTGAAGATTCCACATCAATTTAAGGTTTCCTTAGGTGATTTTGTTTCACCCAGTACATTTTGTGATGATTGGGATTTTGAGACTGTTAATAACATGATGGCAGACTTAGAAATGTCAGCAAAATTTACAAAACATGAATACTTAGTAGGTTCATCAAAATATAAACAAATTTATTGTTTTAATCAATATGGCCATCATTTTTTGCACAAATCTGCAAACCCTAGAAATGTTTTAACTTATAATCAATGGGAACATTGTCCAACGTTACCAAAAGGTAGCTCTAAAACATTTAATGAAAAATGTCCATACTTCTCAGGTTTTAATATCACTAATCCAGAAACATTTTACTTTAAAAATGTTAATAAGACAGGAATGAAAAGTATGTTGACTAATACTAAGCAAATGTATTCTGCGGCCTTTTATTCTCAATTGTCCACATTAGGTTTTGACTTTTGGAAAGACAACATTGAGACATAAACTGTCTGGGGCACAAAAGACTGGCAGGTGCAAGGTTTAGAAGACTTATTCAGAGCCTGTATCATCCCAGAACAAATAATGTTGGCCTGGCTAAAATAAAAGATTTAAACAAACCGTCAATACTTAAACCCAGTCCTGATAGTAATAGAACTACAGATGAGGAGGTAGACGTAAATTATATTTGACAACAAAACAGAACTAATCCTGATTGGAAAAAATGGTTAATCTGGCCCACTGATGCAAATAACTGTCAAGATATATTCCTGAACAAGACACAAGGGTTTACAGTAACTAGGCCAGAACCAAGATATGTCCAGAGACAACATCCAGGGATAATAACAACTTACAGTATAGGGAAACTGTGCCTTGAGTGTCTACAAAAATCCGCACTCTCAGATATAAAACAACACTTAACTTTACTTAAGGATGGTATGGATTTGAGAAAATTCTTACTAGGACCTCGCAAACCACGTCATAAATGTTTCATATACGCCGGTATTTACGCTGCTTATAATGAAGCATGAAAAGTCACGTGAATGGAAACTGCAGAACGAATACGAGAAATTGATCGTATTCCTTTAGAGAAAGCTCTCTCTGTAGTTGGCAATGGGTTAACAACTCTGTCATCCAGAATTTATTCTTTGGACAGCATTGTATACTCTGCCATATACATAATGGAACAGGACTTGCTCATGTTACAACATGGACAGTCTCAACTGCGTTCTATAATGCTGCTAGGCTGGACGTTACAAAATCTTTGTTCAGGCTATGTGCCTTGGCGTCTAATCAACATCAGGTCATTGTTTACTGGATTTAACCTCGCAGATAAACAAATCTCTTTGGCACAGAGGGGAGCAGACTATACGTGCTGAACATAGAAAAACTGGAAAGATTACCATAAACTGTTTCTGAGAAACCAGCCATTAAATGGATAATACATGGCACCATCACAATACCAGTGACGATTTTCCACGGTCAGTATTGCTTAAAACACATACCAGCAGGCCTGTATGAAAGGTTGGGTAAAGAATACATAAAGTCGACCTGGGATTTACCATACACACACAAATGTTGGAGTGGGGAAAAAGAGATATTTCTTAGTGGTAAAAATTGCAAAACAACACTGAGCAATACACTTCTGTGTTAGGGTATTAATTTAAATGGAGCCTGTGATGGTTCTTAAACCAACTTATCATACCACCTGCAGGGTTCCCCGGCAGCAGTGATAGATGCAATTTTTAGGCAGCTTTCTAATGGAAGCTACATAATGTTGAATGATCACAGCTGTTGTGGAATGATGCCAGGAATAGCCTATCTCGTTAGTGTGTCAGCCAGGGTCACTTGTTGTATGCAAGTATTGTTTCTTAAAACTAAGACAGACGGGAAGTCGTCGCTATGGCCTTCACTGAACATCTCTTCTATAAGAATTGATATTTTAAGCAGAATGAAAGCCATTCTTTAACAAAAAACTATTCCACTGACCTCGTCCAGAGAGACGTATGATCTGCAAGTTACAAGGTCCTCTGCAGAGATACATGCCCTATTATCAACAAACTGCCCCATACATTTCGCAGAAATGTTAGGTCATATCTTAAACATGTCTGATACCAGCGGTATTGTACATGTATTTAAGATGATTTTTTCAGGACTGTTAGCACCCTTTGAAGCAGTCCTAGGCATTTTTCCTAACTTTGTGCACTCTTTGTTCGCTGGCCTGCCTCTCATCTTGGGACTCGTAGCAGGGATACTATTTTTGTTCCTTCTGCTCCGTTATGGCAAGTCCAGTCACCAGCGATACCCAGAATACCATGGAGAACACTCTTCTGGCAATGCAGTATCGTGAGCACATAACACAGGTTCTTGGCTTGGCTCATTTAAGAGATCTGAATACCACGTGGTTACTTTTGTTCAGACCAATCTGGCAAGATTGCATCTTACCTGTTCTACGATGCCTGCTTTGTGGAGAACAATGCGTGTTGCATATCTGTCTAACACTTCCAACAGCACTGCCAACGGATGTTGATGCTTTGCTTGGTTCTGTAACGGCTCATGCATTGTGTTGTCTCCAGCGGCTACCAATCCTGAAGACGGCATTTATTGAGGTCTCACCAGCAATTCCAGCTGACAGTGAGATACATGGACCAACAGGTACCATCTACTGCGAACATTGCTAATGCGACTGACGCTGACGGCGATGCTACTTATCTGTGTACGATTGATCTACTTAATGAAGTGGTTCAACTTTCTCCTACTGTGGTAGACAATTTCTTTGCCAGCTTAGAAGCTTTAATGTTTTCTCCTGACACTGAGAATAGCTTTCGAAATTAGCACACAGTGTTCTATCAAAATTGAATTCGACCTTCGTTTTTCAAAAACAAAAATTTCTAACTTTGGAACTCTATTTTTCTACGATTTGATTTGACTTTTTCCAAAAATGAACTTTGGCACAACCTAATCTGCTTAAAGTAGAACTATTCTTAGAGAACAAGAATTCTTTGAATACTTCCTAGAAACAATATCGACCTTATCCACAAACCTAAAAACAGTTTATATATTCTGCTATGGGAAGGTCTCGACCTTTTTTCTTCTGTAATTAAGAGCCATTTCATAAATGTAATTTTCATGATTCATTCAGTTAGCATTGCCAATGTCATATTAAATGGTTACAATGAAATCATTGCTTTTAAATGTGTACAGTACAAATGCTCATTTTACGCGTGCAACCATTTCAAATGCATTTTTATGTATTTGTGGGTGGGATTGTAAACACATGCTTTATATATGTTTTAGTGCTTAAATTTAGTAATGTGTTGTATAGCATTTTAGGACCCTAGTGTAATTTTTCTGATTAATGCCCATATTAGGTATAAATCACCTTGTCTTTATATAGGCATAGAAATCATAACCATATTTAGACATGACCGATCCAGTCCAAATACGGCATGGCTACTTCCACTAGTTCCAAAAATCCACAACGATTTCTTCGAGAACTCAGCTTCAGCAGTTAGGGACTTCCCCTTGCTTGAATATTGATTTGTCCAAGAGCTCATGGAGTTTTCAAAGAACTGAGACTCTTTGATGACGTTATTATGTCCACCTTTACGTCAAACTCGGCACCTTCAATGTATAAATATGCCCACACTTACCCAAGCAAACACACAGTGGTTTGGAGGAGTTTGACTATCTACTTGCCCGACGCATCTCGCTACTGCAAGTGCTGAAGGAAGCAGACCCTCCAGCAGACGTACTGAAAAATACGCTGTCTTTTCTCTTGCTGAGAAATCCAGCTCCAGTGTTTCCAAGCTCCGCTTAGCGGGGTCTTGGGAAATCGAGTCCTGAGACAGAGAAATATCAGACCTCCTTCATTCTAAACCAAAGTACGGAGCTGATTAGACCCTAAGAGAAATCTTGGATAGATTCTTGGCAAAAAGAATTCTAAACTTATGCTGCACCTCACTTACTTCTTCCCTCGTACTATACTTAGGTTAGGTACATCGGGGTAGGCGTATTTTAGAGGCACCAGTTGTGTACTTTTAGTCTTTATTTATGTATGTATTTTATGGCTTAGAAACCACACCATGCTTTTATAGTATTATTTTATAATACTCTTCCTGCTGTACGTGTTATACTTTACAGCCAGTTCTACGATTGTAGCAGTTCATTTCCTCTGCATGAGAAAGAAGACTGTTCAATAAATACTTTTATTGAAAACAACAGTCTCTCTATTCCTCACCTCCTCTGGTGAAACGAAGCATGCATGAACGACTGAGTAAAATATCTATCCATTGTTTCCATGACTCTGAAGATCAGTTTTTATCTTGGGGAAACAAAGTTGTCATGTTTATGTGGTTGTCAGACACGAATCCCTTCTTGTTCATTCGAGAAAGTTTCTAGTGACCTCTGAGCTAGCTGGCACTCACAATTATGTCTAATATATTCGATAGAGACATAGTGGACATAAGTCCTACGTCACATCTATAGGATATATTATTCCAATCCGTAGAGTCTATTGGGAATATAGGAATTTCACTACATCATAATCGTGCCCTTATTTGTTAAATTGGATAGAGTGGGTAATATGTTTCACATAAACATAGTTAGAACATTCAATGATGTGATGAGAGACTATGGAATCCCACCCTGCCAATTCCCGACTTAAGGGTTCTTCCCCAATGCTGCGCGGTTAGTCTAAAATGCAGGGTACAAGGAAAATGATAGTTACACATTACTAAACACACTTTTGGTGATAGGTAAAGATGACAAAAAAGTATTCAGAGTCTCCACCACAGGAGGCTACTTTCAGACTTAAAATCAAAGAGGGAAAACACCTTGAAAAAAATAGCAGCCAATAGTGACTGAGATGACAGCTTACATGGCCAGATAGTTGAGTAGCATTGAGTTAAAACTGAATCAGTTAAATTACTTACATTAATCATATCTCATTAAGTCATGTACAGTATATTTAAAACTGGATCAGGCTGCTGGCTCAGATGACATGTTACTAATAGCAAAACAAACATGAACTTCTCCATATAGATGAATACAAATACAGTACGTCTAGCCAGGATTTGGCCAGTCATGACTGGTGAGAGGAGAAGCACGACTTTGCTTCTTTGTGAGGTTACTCCCTATTATACAAGCATTTCTGGATTTGACACTGATATATGAGAACAAGGGCACCCTTATATTTCCACTGTTATCTTTGTTTATATTTGACTTCCAGTGGTGCCTTTTGGATTTTCTCTTTAGATTGCATATGAGATGCTTCCATTATTCTCTGTCTCTTATGGGAATCCTGCGGTTTCCAGCCTAACCCTAAACCTGGCTTAATCATGATGATAACCTCCATGGATTCAAGATTATGATTGCACTATGGATTTGAACCAGTTCTTGAAATTTGTTGTTAGTCCCCCAACTAATGCTTTAATTAATTCAGTATGGATGGCAGTGGCCACCCATCTTTGAACACAGACAGCACCTTGATGAAGGTTGCACCATCTTCTTCAAACAGTTTCTAACTTCTGAAACGTGCTTTGTCAGAGCTAGGATAACTGAAGACCCTAGCCGTACACTTGCACAGGAACAGAATGTGCTTGTTCCCAGCTCCCTCTCCAGGATTTTCGAGAGACTGATTAAAATCTAGTCTCCAAACAAACCCCAGCGGGGGAAGGGGGAGTGGATAAAAGAACAAACAAAGAAGAGACTGGCTCGAGACCTCCGGATTCCCTTCTCGGCACCTTTTTTTGCTGTCTTGTCAATTCAACAGTCTATCTCTGATACCTGAGGAAACTAATAGAGCAGAGTTATTCAATAACTTGTCCTACTCTACATTTACCCCTAATCCATAGTTTTACTTTGAACACTTGTGGAATCTACATGCCCCTTAGTCCTTACAAACTAGCCTCTCTTCATGTGGTTAGTGTCTGCAGCCTGGAGTTTTCTGTTCTTCTATTCTCTCTGTGCTGACTAGCTTATAATTACATAACATTCAGTAAACATTTATTTGAGCCTTTTTCCTAGTTATAATGATTTTATTTCACCTAGTTCACCTACCAGCTTTTTATGTAGTTGTAGGGGTTATCTTGCTTTATCAATAAATCCTGGGTGTCTTGAATTTGATTCTGTTCTTTTCTTTTTTGGAATTTACTCACTAGTGAGATTGGTTGCCCAGTATGCTCTTTTCTCTATGGCTCTTAATGTTATCACTAACTTTCTTTCCTTTTTTAAAAATATTTACAGCCTAGAGAAAATTGTCTGTCCTCAGTGGTCGACCACTGAGGACGCCACACTACGGAGCCAGTCTGAAATCCCTCACAAACATTGGGGACCTCATAACAGGACTGAATACTGGACACAGGAGCATCCTTGATACAGGAGTACCTTTGCTACTGTTTCCTTGAAATCCTTATATATATAGAAAACGAAGAAAAGACAAAAACATTTCAAGACAATCCGTATTCAAGTTTGATTCCATTGGGAAATACTTTAAAGTACTTGCTAAAGACCAATCCAATCTCTATTATTTTTCTGCCCTGAAGAAGTCCGTGAAGGACGAAACGTGTTGGCTACGGCTACAGTTTTTATTTGAAGACAAAACAAAAGAATAAAGATTGAACTACAAACAACTCCGATGAATTGCTGTCTTCGTTGACTTAAATTGAAAAACTTTTCTTGCCATTAATATTGGAGGATTGGAATGCATGTATTGATTAGTGTGCTGGACCATTGTGTGTTAAAAAGTTGTAAATAAGACTTTCTTTCTTAGGAGATTTAGGGGCTTGTGAATCTCCGGCAGTGACACCTAGAAATCTCTACCAAATAGCACTTAGGATAGGTGTAATTGTGCTTGACCCCATTCCCCGTTCTCTTCTTTCCCATTTGTGCGTATCCTCTGCCTTCATGACCTGAGCGATTTGTACCTTCAAATTAATTAAAGTGGTAGCACAGATTATTTTGGAGTCAGGTATTATTGTTTCATCTTTGGTTGAACCTTTCCCTTCTTCTAGTCCAATCCAAGATAAGGCATCCGCTTTCCCGTTTTGAGCTCCAGGTCTGTAGGTAATCACAAAGTCGTAATCTGCGAAGTACAGAGACCATCAAAGTTGTCGAGGCGTAAGGGTTCTGGCCGCCTTCAAGAATTTCAAATTACGGTGATCTGTAAAAACCGCTACCACATGATTGGCTCCCATGAGATAATGTCTCCACTCCTTGAAAGCGTCTTTAATTGCTAGCAACTCTTTCTGGGTTATAGTATAATTGATTTCAGTAGAGGTCAACTTCTGCGACCTATATGCAACAGTATGCAGCTGTCCGGTCTCTTTATGCCTTTGGGACAAAACTCCTCCTACAGCCAAATCGGAAGCATCCATCTCTACATAGAATGGCTCGTTGTATCAGTATGCAAAAGAACTGCTGCTGAGGGGAAGTCTTCTTTCAAGAATTTAAAGGTTTCTTCTGCTTCAGTCGACCACTCAAAAACCACTCCCTTTTTGAGCAAGCGTGTAAGTGTAAGTATTTTTCGTGAAAACTCACTGATCAACCGCCGGTAGAAATTTGCAAATCCAATAAATCCTTGAACTTCTTTGACACTCCTTTGGGATTTCCAGTCAATCACTGCTTGGATCTTCAGTTTATCCATGTTTATTCCAGACGGATAGATCACAAAACCAAGAAATTCCACTTGTGACACATTGAATGCGCACTTCTCCAATTTCACAAATAATCGTTTTTCTCTGAGCTTTTGTAATACCTTCTTCAACTTGTTCTTGATGTTGACTCTGATTGGCTGAGTAAATCAGAATATCATCTATGTATACGATTGCGCATTGATCAATACATTCACTAAGAACATCGTTAATGAAGTGCTGAAAAGCTGCTGGAGAGTTGCATAGGCCATACGGCATAACTTGGTATTCAAATAATCCAAATCTTGTCCTGGAAGCCGTTTTCCATTCGTCACCCTCTCTTACCCTGATCAGATGGTAGGCACCACTCAAGTCAAATTTTGTATAGATTGATGCCCCTTTAACCTGATCCAACAGGACGGAGATGAGAGAAAGAGGATATCGATTTTTTTTGGTGAATCTGTTGATTGCACGATAATCTATACACATTCTCAATTCTCCCTCCTTCTTGGGCACAAAAAACAACAGCGAGGATACCGACGATTGGGAAGGACGAATAAATCCATTTGCTAAATATTTGTCTTTGTATTCTTTTAGGTGTTGGTGCTCTTTTTCTGTCAGAGCATAGACTCGGCTGCAAGGCATATTTGACCCTGGTTCAAAATCTATTTTACAATCGTAGACACGATGCAGTGGTAATTGCTCGCTTCTTATTCATTGAATACATCTTCGAAATTCTTGTACTCCTGAGGTATTTCCTAAGAACTAATAACACACGCAGAAGCTTCTGCCATACACAAGGAGAGTGCTGGGTTCTCTTCTTCAGTTCTTCTCTTTACCTCATAACAGTGTCCTTTGCAATATTTAGAGTTCATTTCTATCGTTCTGTTACTCCAATCATTGGCTGGATTGTGCTTGGTGAGCCACGGTAAGCCCAATATAAGTTAAAACTGTGGGGCATCTATAATGTTAAATTGAATATCTTCTCTGTGCCCATCGTCAGAAATCATCTGCATCAGTTCCATGTGGCTCACAATGGGCCCAGAAGATAGATTCGTGCCATCCACTGCTCTGACTGGTTCGCTTTTTTGTTTTTTGAATAGCTCTCAAGCCAACCTTGGTCGCAAATTATAGGTCGCAAAAATTTCTGGTTGCCGCAGGAACCACCATTACTGCCACTCTAATTAGGGTAACTTGCCGAAACCTTATTGTCATGGATACAATTAAATGCCATGACGATGATTGCAAGGTGTTTCCACCTGATGTTCTTTTGGAGTTGATTCTTGATTAGCATCCACCGGTCCAACTCCCTCCACAGGTGGTGCTGAAAGTTTTCCTTCGGTTTGAAAGAATTTTTGGGCTTCTTCGGACAGTTTTGCACAAAATGACCACTTGAGCCACAATACATACATAAATTACTGCTTCTTCTCTTCTCTTTTTCTTCTTTTGAAAGTGGATCTCGTATAGTTCCTATCTGCATCGGCTCCGGGTTCGATGATCCTTCTGCGGCCTTTCTCGAATCTACTCTGACTCTGTCGAATCTCTCCTTTTCTTGCCTCTTCTTTCTCCTTGACGGAAATCCAGTTCTAATACCAGGTCTATAAGAGCAGAGACATCAGTGGGTCGATTTGGAATCTGTGCAAGGAAATTTTTTCATTCGCCTTTTAAACCTCGATAGAATATTGCTGCTCTTTTGCTTTCTGGCCAGTCTGTTTCCATTACCAATTTATTAAACTGAGCCGAATAGGCTACTAGGTCTCTGTTTCCCTGCCGTAATTCAAGCAACTCGTTATCCACTGCCTGTGAAATTCTGCGTCTGTCAAATATTCAAAGAAAGTCTTGTTTAAACTGGTCATAAGTCTGTAAAAGTGGATCATCGCGTGATACCAGGGGCATTGACCATGATGCAGCATCACCGCTCAAATATGACAGAACAAAGGCCACCTCAGATTGTGCGTCTGGGAAAATTGAAGAGCGACACATAAAATGTAGGGAACATTGAGTGATGAAAACGTGGGCCTTTTGGGGGTCTCCGCTAAATCTTTCTGGGGGGCTAAAAGAATAACAGGAGACAAGGAGTGTATCACTTGCGTGGTTACTTTATTTGGATCTCCAAGAGGTGGGTTTAAACTCTCTCTTCCCGGAACAATTGGTTGTCTAAATCTCTGAGCCAATTCTGCGGTCTCTGTTCTAGAACTTATTACTTCTTGTCGTAGGTTTTGATTATCTTCCCTAACTGCTACTAACTTCTTTTCTTTTTTTTTATATTTACAGCCTAGAGAAAATCGACTGAGACCTTCCAATATTTTCAGTATCTTTAGTTTAGGTAAGTATTTCCACTCTGTAACTTATCATGCAAAGTATTTTCCTTGTACAATCTTTTCCTTGTACAATCTTTCACCATGCAATATTGTCACTTAGATTATTCTCTTCATGTTTTCATTTCTCTTCGTTCTTCAAGGGTTAAGTCTGACTGGAAACACCGGTACGGAAGGAGCCACGATGAGAAGACAAAAACTTGGGCGGAGTTCGGCTGTCTCCTGACTCGGAGGAAGAGTATCTGACTCGGGAACGAAGAAATGAAAGGTATTGCTTACTTTAACTGTAACTCTAAATTTAGTTTAGACAATTGGCAGTTTCTTTTCCGAATTTTATCGGAACGCTCAAGTTCAGGACTGGACCCGGGAAACGCTTCAGTGAAGTGCGCACTCGCTAGGGAGCCCACGCTTCACCAAAGACTCCTCACAGGTGTGGAAATAGTAACTAGACTGCTACTACGTCTTGCCCTGCGGCCACCATCTTTGAATTCCTGTTCTGCACCCAAGCTCCCCAAGTGTGTTTTCTTGTGGATCTTCCTTTTCTCTTGCACCAACTGGGGTTCAAATAGGTCATTACCGTGTTGACCTCACACACAGACCCATAAGGGGTTCTGACATGCGTCGGCACAACTCTGTCTTGATTTTGTTGCATTAATTAGAAAAAGGATATAAGAAATGTTAAAGCTATATGACTAATCGAATCACAATATGGATGTATTATTATGAGTTATTTGTACTTAATGTCTTGACATGTCTGTCTCTTGTATAGTATGGTTGGGTACAATTGTCCTTCTCTTCTAAATATGTAATGTTGTTATGTTTATGGATTTAAGGGTCCAAACAAACTCAAATAGATAGTGGTCAAAAAACTTTGAGAGATTTTCTGTTAGTCCCCCAATCGAAGAAATAATAGGTCTTCCTGGAGGCTTGGCAATGTCTTTATGTATTTTGGGCAAATGATAAAATGTTGGGATAATCGTATCTGTTTAAATCTTTGGATTCACGCTTAGTGCGATAGAAAAATAGCAGGCTTTTAACCACAAATGAGTGTCACTCAATAATTTCAATGAGTGATACATAATCTTCATATATTTGGTTCATGAAGAGAGACATGGACTGGACGCGCACCGGTGATCTTAGTCATAAAAACAGAAATTGTGACACTATGTTTTCAAGGGACAGATGTCTCTCTATGGAGAGACGCCAATGCCGATACACGGCAACATCAAAGTGTAACTGTATGTATTTGTTTAGATACAGATAATGAATGCTTAATGCGCATCGAAACACACTCTAAGATGGCGCTCATGATCGTGCAGAGTGTAGTCCTTTGTCTACTGGTATCACACTGTTTGATTGTTTTAAAAATGGCGCCACGCACAGCGTTCCCTTATGACACTGAGGAAGGGACGCTTCCCGAAACGCGTTTGTCTTGAATAAAGTTTGCTGGAAACTGCCAAAAAACCTGTGAGTGCTGCCGTTTCTCTTCTACTAAAGGATTTGTGAAGGAAGCTGTGGAGCAATTATTTTGGACGCGATACACCAACAGGTGGCAGCACCCGCCAGCAGAGTGACTCGCGATACTGGTGAACTTTGGAGCATTGATATATATATATATAAATATTTAAAGATTACTGTTCCAAAAAAACACCAAAGGCGAGTCACTCTTCCAAGCGGGTGCTTCAGCGCAGTGGTGTATCGCGATATTTATGAAGGCTCCACAACATTTCAGTTTCAATGAAAAAAAAAGCAGCACTCCCGGGATTTCAGCAAAGGCGAGTTTATTGTCACAACAGATGCGTTTCGGGAAAGCTCCCTTCCTCAGTGTCAAACATTTACGCTCTGCGCGGCGACATTTTAACCAAACATCTGACCAAAGATGGTAAACACAAACGAGGGACACCTGCGCATACCACTAAGTGATGAGCGCCATTTGTAAGTGAAATACTTGCAAGATCAGTGTTACTCAGACAACAATACATTTCCATAGTTATCTGTTCCTTCAAAATGTTATCTTGCTGTGAATTGGCAATCGCGACCCAGCCGGGTCGCTTAGTCCCTCCTATAAACAGTCAAACATAGGTGGAAAGTACAAAAGAGGGATACCTGCGCATAACCTGTATAAAGCGCCACATGCAAATGAAATATTTACAAGAAATGAGCATTTTACAGATAACAATACAGTTCATTAGTTATCAGTATAAAGAACATATGCACAATTCTTCATTCAATATCAGGCCGTGGATCGGCTATTGCAACCCATCTGGGTTGCTGCATCCCACCTATAATGCATCCCGTGAATGCATCGGTTCAATTCCAACTATCCACCAAAGTTGACCGTTTCAAAAAGTTAATTAGGTGTTGGTCCAGATACACAATAATTGTCTATCACACAGTTTACCGCATCCAGAAGGCCGAGATACAGAAACCCGCTAGGCTCATCCAACAATAAAACTTGAATCTTTCATGTCCCCTATTGTACCTCTATTCAAAGACATACGTTTTCGAATTTATATGGAGACATGAATTATGTAGAGAAATACATAAAAAAACATGATCAATCCATGTGTAAAAAACCGAATTACATGATATACATCTTATATTCTTCCCACTGTGATTTCATTAACCCAAATGTACATCCATCTCCTCCCCGCTGTTAAGGCCCTCAGGGACCTTCGATTGTAAGTTCACTATATATCGTGATTCTAGTCTCCTGAGCTTTTGTAACCTATCCCCGCCCCTTATATTTTCTGGGACATGGTCCAGACAAAAGTACTGTAGGAGGTTTCTGTCGCTTTTATGCTTGATCGCAAAATGTCGAGCGACAGGGTAGGAAAAGTCTTCGTTGGCAATTGCTCTCATATGCTCCAGGATTCTAAGTTTCACTGGATTGATAGTGCTCCTTATATAGATAAGTTTGCAGGGACAACGCAGGCAGTATACAGCGTGGCTGGTATGGCAAGACATACATTTGTTGATTCTTCTACCTCCTTTACACCCTTTGACTTCATAGGATAGTACACGTTTACTAAAAGCACAAGTGCACAAGCTTTGCATCTTCCACAAGGGAAAAATCCCTTAGCTTCTTTTATTGATCCAGTTTTCTTTACTATTGGATCAAGATGACTGTGCACAAGTTGGTCGCGAAGCGACCTAGCCTTTCTAAAAGTAATCAAGGTGTGGTATTGGGTTCCCAAGGCCTACATGTTCCGCAGAATACCCACTTACACCAAAAGAACTGTTGGCACGGAAACTGAAAAGTACAAAAGACAAGTTTATTAAGACCCCATGGGGTGGTGGTACATTCCTACAGCACCCTTCGGCAATGCAAGAAGTATCACACCGAACGTTGGTGCGAGTCCTTCTTTTATACAATGTACAGACAATAAAAAGGTAGGCGGTACATGGTTACAGAGTTTAGGTACATATATGGTCATTTTTGGAGCACAGCCAACTCATGGGAGGGGTTACAACTCCACTGGTCAGTTTGGCGGAACACTCCTAAGGGGTGACTGGTCAGTTGGAACTGCGCATGTACAGGCTTGACCGTTACTAAAAATAGCCTGTTGCTGGGCAAACTCGAGCGGTCAGCGGCACGGACAAAGGACTAAAGGGCATGCTGACCACGAGGCCGCTCATTCCCTAAAATGGCCGCTGTAACATACAAAATGGCATTTTCGAATAAGGCCAAGTTAAGGGAAATAACGTGTAGCAAAGCTAAGCGCTAACCCAGCCATCGTCAAATTACGACAGATGACCCTTTTAGCGTTTAGCTGAAGCTACCTCATAGTGGATATAGTCGGGGTACTCATCTTCTATATCAATTGACATAATTTGAGCCACTTCTTTATGAAGCATCAATTCATTTTGGGCAAGAGCTCGTCTAGATGGAATACAAGCCGATAAACACATGAAACATAATGCAGGACCACATTGTATACATAAACACAAGAAGAAGAATATCCCAACTATGAGACATAAGATTGTCAGTAGCTTCCAGCCCCATGTACTAAGCATTGACTAGAACCACCCCGAAAGGGTCCATGTACCATTGTCCGGATGTATTTCAGCAGCAATTTTATGCAATTTAGATATGGCATCATATACAGATGGTGAGTTGTCAGGAACCTAAACCCAACAGCTACTTCCGATAATTCTACATGCCCCCCCTCGATCAGCTAGAACTACATCTAGAACCATCCGGTTCTGGAGCGTAACAATTCTAGATATTTGAAGCTCTTCAGTTATATTCCCCAATGCAAAAGCGGTATCATTAGCCACAGCCTCAACAACACGGGTCAGTCGTCGTATCTTTCGACTGTTCAGAGAAGCTCCCACAAAGGAAAACAAATCCAAATTAAAATCCACATATTGTTGTAGTGCAGTATCGGTCTGATCAATGTCTTCCAGGACTACAGCACGTTTGACTCTATTTAACACAAAGTCATGATAAAGAATATAGTCATTATGGTACATTGGTGGGGCAATGAATACAGGGGGCAATACAAAGGCGATATAACATATACCTAACCATCCTAACGGGAGACGATGATAACCTTTATTGCCACAGATAAAATATGTATTTCGAGATGCCACAAATGATATGCCATTCGGACTGTCAAATGTAAGTGTGGTGTTACATTCACTTTTTCCAACAGGGATTGTACCTTTATTTTGTATGCAAAGATCAGCTTTAGTATCTATAACATTAATAACATGAGAGCTGGACATATTAATGTTCCGCTGATTACTGTAGATTCGGGGTGCAGACACGTTGTCGGGGCGGTACTCTTCCCATTCGAATCGAGTACCCTCAGCTTGTGGATAGCCGTCCCGATCATGATAGCATATCTTGTTTAAACGGAAAAGCACCCTCCTTTTGTTGGCCAGCGCAAAGTTAATAGAAGAGTATACCAAGCATTGCAGGAACCATTGTGGGAAAACGGGAGTGGGATAAGTGGTGTGCCTCCTTTCTTTTGGTGCCCAGGCAACAAACCACACACCCAACAGTTAGAAGTGTTCGTCATATTGTGAGTATGATGCAAGATTTGAATGAAGCTATTGTTCAAGTAAGCCTGTCGGTGCCGTTCCTCATGGTATGGTAAGGTGAAATGGAAATGTTCAGATGGAGCCGGGGTAGTCGGCAGCAAATGTTCTCGCACTGGCACCACAAGTTCTACTACCCAGGCTATCACTGCTATTACCACAATTGTCAATACAAACAATATAGCACCAAGAATTCTTTTATCTCGTGATGCAGAAGGCGCCATAGTTCAAAAGAGTTCACAATGTCTCGAATATACAACAAAAAAAATAAAAATATGAGTGCTAAGCTCCGAGGTAGCCGTTGTTTCCTTCTCCGGGGTCAAGACGGGTGTCACTACTCTTGGCAGAACTGATCCCCCCCCTTGATATTCCCGGCTTCCGTTTCACAAACCCCAGAGCGGTAACCAACCAGTCTCGCACCAAAAAAAAAAATCTTCCTCCTATCGTGGCCGCAGATTATAACGCTGTTGTCCAGAAATGGTATGGTCTGGGAAGGCTCCCTCCGATTCCGCCGACTTCACAGCTGGGCTCTTTTCCTCGTCCAAGATGTCTCTGTAGTCAGACAGCACAGTAGGATTCACCAGGTCCGGAGAGACGCGACGGCAGTGAGTAGAGTGCACCCACCACTTCCTGTTGGTCACTCGCACAGCCGTTCGAGTTGCAAGCAGGACTTGCTCGGGGCCACGCCACCTCGGTTCCAAGCTGTTCGCTCTCTCAAACGATTTTATCATAACGAAGTCACCAGGACGAAGATTGTGAGCCTCTCCAATGGAATTGTCAGGGAGGGCTTCTCGAACCTGTTGGTGAATAGAAAGTAAATCATTTGTTAATCGTGCCAAATAATCGTTCATCATTATACAAGGCACATCATGTAACAATCGCGGCTTAGGAACTCCCCATATATTCATTGGCCTTCCAAACACCACTTCATAAGGTGTGAGGCCAGTTCGAGAGTGGGGCACGGATCTAATAGAGAGTAATGCTAGCGGCAAGGCATCCGGCCACTTCAAAGACGTGGACGCCACAATCTTAGCCAGTTTTAGTTTCAACGTGGCATTGTACCGCTCGACAAGACCTGCTGATTGAGGATGGAACACAGCATGGAACTTTTGCTGAATCCCCAATCCCTTTAGCACATATTCCACAATTTTCCCAACAAAATGAGGACCATTATCGCTCCACAAAAATTTGCAAACTCCATATCGCGGAAAGTACTCTTTGAGCAAAACCTTAGCTGTTGTCAAAGCCGTATTATCTTTCGTGGGGAAAGCCTCAACCCATTTGCTAAAGGCACACACCACCACTAAGACATATTTAAGGTTATTGCAGCGCTCAAGCTGGATATAATCCATCTGAAGTACCTCGAATGGTGCAGAAGGTGGAACAAACCCTCCTTTCGGAGTATGCGTCCCTTTTGCAGGATTGTGATGTAAACATATCAAACAAGTCTGCACTACTCTCTTGGCAGTGTTGGCAATCTCAGGATGCTCCCAAACTCGTGTTAACAATCGAGTGATTGCAAGAGCTCCAACATGTGCCAACCCATGTGTCATCTGGACCATCGCTAGCAAGTAAGCTGCAGGCAATTTCCATCGTTCCATGTCCTGGCTCCTCCAACAACCCTCATCGTCCAGCACCCCCTCTGCTGCCCATGTTACAAGTTCTGTTCCAGTCGCTGATTTTTGGATGTCCAGTATCTCTGCTCTAGCATCATGCCATCGCTCGGCCTGCGACTTCACTACATACATGGGGGAGTCATTTCGTGACATAGCTGTTTGTCTTGCTATACTGTCTGCAAAGGCATTGCCTTGTCCCACTTTGTCAGTGACCTTTTTATGTGCACTGCATTTGATTATCGCCACTTTCTTTGGACAAAGCAACGCGTTTAGGAGATCACGCACTAATTCTCCGTGCATAATGTGTACTCCATGCGAAGTCAAAAACCCACGCTCTCTCCAGAGTAGGCCGAAGTCATGCGCTACTCCGAAGGCGTACCGGCTGTCTGTGTAGATGTTCACACATAAGCCAGCACTCAATTCACAGGCTCTTGTCAAAGCTATCAGCTCCGCTGCTTGGGCTGATTTCTGGGGTATTCGTGCTGTTTCTACCACCGTCTTAAGCGTCGTGATCGCATATGCTGCAGAAGTTGTGCCATCTGGCAGCCTCAAACACGATCCATCAACCCACAGTTCCCCAATCACATCTGGAAGTGGCATATCCTGTAAGTCGACACGACCCTTTGTTTGTTCCTCAGTCAGGAAAACACAATCATGGTGTTTTTCCTCCTGGCCCTCTTCAACCGGATATGGCAATAAAGTGGCAGGGTTCAGGGTAGCGCATCTTTTCAGTGTGATATGTGGCGCCAGAAGTGTGAGCTCATATCCTGTTAAACGTGCGCTCGTAAGATACTGCGTCTTTGTTTGATTTATTAGGGCATCTACTGCATGGGGAACTAGCACCAACAATTTGTGCGACAAAACTATTCCCTCACTTTGTCGTATAGCTACTGCTGTTGCTGCAACTTCTCAGAAACACACAGGTAACCCTCGCGCTACAGGATCAAGGATGGCTGAGAAATACGCACATGGCCTCTGCTTATCCCCGTGTGCCTGCACTAACACTGATAACGCGCACCCATCTTTCTCGTGCACGTACAACGTGAAAATCTTTGTGTAATCTGGTGTACCTAACACGGGTGCAACGCAAAGGGCCTGTCTCAATTGTTCAAAAGCATTTTGACATTCATCTGTCCATTCAAGGGGCATTGGTGTAGTTTTGGACAATAACGCTAACAAAGGTTTGATAATGTGCGAAAACCCCATGATCTACTGTCTACAAAAGGACGTTAGTCCTATGAAGGCGCGTACATCTCTCTGAGTGCGGGGGACTGGCGTATCTAAAATCGCTTGAATTTGATCTGATGTTAATGCACGCCCCTCCTTAGACAAAAGATGACCGAGGTAGGTCACCTTGGGTCTACAGTATTGTAGCTTTTTCTTAGAGACTTTATGATTGTTCTGAGCCAAAAAGGAAAGCAAAGCAAGTGTACTTTCTTCACATTGTGCATAGGTGTCTGCAGCCAACAGGAGATCATCAACATACTGTATAAGTGCTACTCCGGATTGCAATTCAAAAGAGTCAAGCTGTCTTTTTAAAGCCTGACTATAGATGCTAGGACTCTCCGTGTAACCTTGGGGAACTCAACAAAATCTATACGATTAATTATTTAACGTAAAGCCAAATAGGTATCTGCTGTCAGGATGATTGGGAATGGAAAAGAATGCATTTTTAAGGTCAATAACAGTAAAGGTCGTTGCAGTTGGGGGAACCAAGGTAAGCAACGTCGTGATGTCAGACACCACCGGATATTGGGGAATGACAATTTTATTAATTTCTCTCAAATCAATAATAAATCGATAGACTTTGTCGTCAGTGTCTTTCTTAAGAATCGGAAGAATAGGGCTGTTACAGACATTGTAAGGAACTTCCTCCACTGCTCCTGCAATAATCAAATCCTGAACGATGTGCGTCAGGGCAATTTCACCTTCCCTAGAGATCTTGTACTGTGGTACACGTGGTAAAAGTACTCCCTCCTTGTCAGTAATTCGAATAGGTGGAATGAGCATCTGTCCCACATCCGTATCTGATGTCGCCCATAACGTGTGTGGGAGAGAGGCTAATGCTTCAATTTCCTTCATTGTACAAAATCTATCCGAATCAGGGTAGTTATCATTCAAAATAACCCGCACTCCTTCAGGAGCGCAGCGTATTGTTGCTCGAAAATACTTGAGCAAATCAATGCCCATAATGTTATCTGGAGTGTGAGGTGACAACAAAAATGGGCAAAAACTGAAAAATGTGTCAATACAAAGTGCAAGAGGTTGTGATAATGGGCTAGGAGAGGGTGTGCCATCAAACCCTATACATGTTATCGTTTCGCCAGACAGGGGAGCCCTTGGAACCAAGTTTTTAGACAAAGCACTACGAATAGCTCCTGTGTCAACTAAAAACTGATCAGTAGAACCCAAAATGCCCGCTGATACATATGGACCTCTTTGATCTACTGGCACTTCAACTGATTCCGCACCCCATCCTGCGCAATCCTATGCATGCACATAATCCTGATGCTCCACATTCTCACCCTCCGATATCTGATATTGGTTCCGTCTATCAAAGGTATTTCGTTTATCCTGACCACGACCCCTCGCTTCAAACCTACCACGATCACTTCCGCCACCTCTCGCTCCTGAATAACTATTCCTCGACCTTCCACCTCCTCGACCACGCTGGCTACGTTGCTCACGAAGCACCGGACAATCTTCAGCCCAATGCCCAAACTCTTTACAATATGCACATTGGTCCTCAGCAATGTCGGTACGACCGTACGACACATTACCCCCTCCTCGCCTGCCTCTATCATTCCCTCTAGACTGCGCACCTTGAACTTGTGCCAACATCACCTTCGTTTTCAATTTCTTCGTTTTCTTATCAACACTTTCTTTAGCCTCCAATTCCTGCCGCTCATAATACTGAGCCATAGTTAACAAAGACGCAGGGGTCACCGTGGTCCAGGAACTTTCACTTGTTTTCAACCGTTTTGCAATCTCCGGTAGGAGATTAGCCACATACTTATCAACAAACAAATGCCTACCCGTATCATCTGTTAATGATTGACCACTGTAATCATGAAACGCTTCTTCGAAACGTGTAAAGAAATCAGATATAGATTCGTCTGGCTTCTGTTTGCATGAAGCTAACATAGTCCAATCGATCTTTTTAGGAGGAACAAGCGTTTTTATTTTGTTCAAAATAGCCGTTGGGAGGTCTAAAATTAAATCACATGGTTTGCATGCAGGTTCCCTGTCTAAGTCAGCCTGGCTTATCTCCTTCCAAGTTGCCCCAAACATTGCTTGATCATTGGTCTTACGAATCGACCTCCACATATCAGGGGGAAGTATTAATCCAAAGAAAAGATCTATATCAACAAGAGTCATAACACAAGAGGAAATGGCCCCCTCCACCCCTTCATAGAATGCTGCCGGATTCTTACGGAGGTCAGGTAAAGCGTTTTTCAATGCCATAACATCTGCTCTATTCCAAGGCGTATACACCCAATTATATATAAAATACTCCTTTGAATTTGCCGACAGTTTATCTTCATCTGTACCGTCCCCTTTAGGGGGAACATACATAGGTGCAGCTTCACGCATAGGCATAACATGCACTTTAGAATTCTTATCTGAACCCAGGATAGAACACTGTTTGGACTGCTCCGTCGACCCCGGCACGGACTCTTTTTCTGTTTTTCGTGCTTCCCGCAATCTGGACGCCTCATCCCGTAGCTGGAGCAATCGTGTGAAAAACCCATCTGCATCTGTAAGAACAAATAAACTTTTGCGCATATTCTCATGATGGACTGATATATCCTTAGGTTCTAAGTCCACTGAATTTTTACGGAATCGAGCAATAACTTCATCTGCAAAAGTAGTCAAAAAACACATCAATTCTCGTTCCGACCACTTATCCCTTTCAGCTATAACTTCCGACACAGTTATGTGATTCAAATTCAATTTCCTAGCAAAACTACGCAAGTCCGCGGCTCTCTCAGCAGTTAACCTGGTACTCGACTTATCCCGACCTTCATCACCGGAATCCTTAGACGGGGCCGTAGGCTCAACATACGGAGGCGGAGATCGATCTAGTAACGAAAAATCATCAATTTCATTATTAAGGACAGGATGAAGCGGACGTCGAATAGGAAATTGACCGGTCATTTGCAAATTACGTTCCTGTGCCTCCCTCTCTTTCCTCTCTTGCGCCTCATTCTCCTCAAGCTGTAAAGCTTTATCTCGAGCAGCCTTGCGCTGCTCTTTGTCCGCCAAGGCAACCTCACGCTTCATACGTTCATGCACCGCTTTCTCCCACATTCGCACACAATCAAACATGTCCTGTCTAGACCTGCGCTGAAACAAACATTGCTCCACAAACTGAACCTTTCGCAAATCAAACGACCCATGTAGTGGCCATTGCAACTCAGGATCGGTTCTAGTGTATTTATGCCATAATTTACTGTACAGTATAGGGGGAAGGCCGAAATTCACATACATCTCACGATTAGGTGTTCCCTCTGGGGGAGCCGGCTGAGATTCAGTTAACCTATATGTGGTACCATTTCCAAGACAGCACATCCCTCGGAGTGTGCTTAAAACAGGCATGTTCAAAAAGTACCACGAAAGCGTGATACCGTAAAAATGGCACTTACAGTACTTCACACAAATGTGCCGCTCAAAGTACGAACAAAGTTAGAGAAACATCTCTACATGCCTGCCTATGTGAAGTGCACTACACATATATATTCAAAGTTCACAAAGTCAAAATGTTAGCTAACTCAAATCATAGTCACAATCATAGAACTTCAGTAAGCGTCCGTAGACTACCTTACCGATCACAAATCTTACCCAAATCTCAAATATCCAGATTCCAACTGCCAAGGTCTTTGATCGAATCAGCCAAACGGGCACTGTACAGCAACGCAGATGATCAGGATCTCAGTCGGGGACCGGCGCCACCTGGAAGGTCAGATCAGAAGGAAGGGAAGAAAACACCGTGGGTCCCAAGACTCGGGTCACTCAGTGGCAGCGTACGCGTCCATGTTGAGTTTCCAATCCTTCGTCACGACCTCTCCTTCGGGCATCAGAGTCACCGATGAGTCCCTTCGTGGTCGCCAATTTGTGGTATTGGGTTCCCAAGGCCTACATGTTCTGCAGAATACCCACTTACACCAAAAGAACTGTTGGCATGGAAACTGAAAAGTACAAAAGACAAGTTTATTAAGACCCCATGGGGTGGTGGTACATTCCTACAGCACCCTTCGGCAATGCAAGAAGTATCACACCGAACGTTGGTGCGAGTCCTTCTTTTATACAATTTACAGACAATAAAAAGGTAGGTGGTACATGGTTACAGAGTTTAGGTACATATATGGTCATTTTTGGAGCACAGCCAACTCATGGGAGGGGTTACAACTCCACTGGTCAGTTTGGCGGAACATTCCTAAGGGGTGACTGGTCAGTTGGAACTGCGCATGTACAGGCTTGACCGTTACTAAAAATAGCCTGTTGCTGGGCAAACTCGAGCGGTCAGCGGCACGGACAAAGGACTAAAGGGCATGCTGACCATGAGGCCGCTCATTCCCTAAAATGGCCGCCGTAACATACAAAATGGCGTTTTTGAATAAGGCCAAGTTAAGGGAAATAACGTGTAGCAAAGCTAAGCGCTAACCCAGCCATCGTCAAATTACCACAAAGGGGGCAGGGGGATATCCATGCCAATAATATTGTCCGTCTTAAGGACATGCCAATGTTTCTTCATAAAAAATCTGAGTCTATTGGAATCACAGGAATATGTGGTTATTAGTCGAAACCTCCCTTCTTCCAGACTAGTTTTTTCTTTTTTCTTATTAAACAATGACTCCCTTGGTAGTTGTTTAACAAGTCGGAGTGCAGTGTCGAGAAGATTTATCTTATAACCTCTTGCCAGAAACCTGTTGGTACTTTCCATGACTGCCTCTTCGAAATCAGAATCAATCGAACAATTGCGTCTGAGTCTAAGAAATTCCCCATACGGGATACTTTTCATTAGACTGTGGGGATGACTGCTAGACGCATGCAGCGTGCTGTTTCCCACAGTGGGGTTTCTATAGAGTGCTGTCTTGATTTTCCCACTACATATCTCCACTTTCAGATCCAGATAATTGGCTGATACCGGACTTATCTGGCCAGTAAACACTAGATTACAACTGTTATTATTTAGTAATCTCACATAGCTTTCAGCCTCCTCTATCGAACCATTCCAGACTAGGAACAGATCGTCTATGTATGTAATCCAAGATACGATTTTATTCGACCATTCATCATTCTCTGGGGCCCAGGCTACCTGCTCCTCCCACCAGCCCACAAATACATTTGCGTAGCTGGGGGCGAAGCAGGAGCCCATCGCCGCACCAGAGACTTGTCTGAACATGTTATCCTGAAAAAGAAAAATGTTATTTCTGAGACAGAATTCGATTAGTTCCAGTAGCATTTCTTTGTGCATTGCCAACTTTAATGGTCGTTTCTGCAAAAAGAAATTGACCGCATGTAAGCCCTTAGTATGGTCAATGCACGTATAGAGACTGGTTATTTCTAGTGTTATTAGGCAGTATGAAGGTTGCCAGTCTAGTTTCTCAATACGTTCGATAAAGTCTGTAGTGTCTCTTATATAAGATTTCAAAGAGAGAACTATTTCGAACAAAAAGTGGTCTAGAAATCTCGAGAGGTTCTCCGTCAATCCCCCCATGGAGGAAATGATGGGTTGTCCCGGCGGTTTGTCAATGTTCTTATGCATCTTGGGAAGATAATAAAACGTCGGGAGAATCGGGTTAGTTGTCTTTAAGAATAGATACTCATCCAAATCGAGCATGTTTTTATCATGCCACTTCTTCAACAAATTGCATGATTTCTCTATGCTCTCAAGGTACACAGTCTTTGAACAAGATTCATAACAGGTCTTGTCTTCCAATTGCCGCATTGCCTCCTCCACATATAGCTCATGTGATAAAATAACCACATTACCTCCCTTGTCAGAAGGTTTGCAGATGATGCTGCTGTCCTCTGCAATGTGTTTCAGTTCCATGCGTTGTGCTTAAGTCAGGTTGTCCTTCCTGTTCCTCGGCAACTTTTCTACTCTTAGAGCCATCAGCATTTGTGGTAAGAATTTAGAAGTGGGTTTCAGCCCACTACTTGGTGCCTGTTGCTCAATATCAACTCTCTATAGTCTCTGAGATAATGTTGCGGGGGTTGCGGTATAATCCACGATATTTTCTTGTCGTAGATTTTCCAATAGTTTCAATGCTGTTAGATCGTTCACATTGAGAAGGTCTGTTTCTCTGTGACTGCTTTTAAGGTACTTGATATATTTATATATATATATTGATGGAATAAATAGAATATATTCACCATAAACAAGTGAATCGATTCCAATTTTTTGCGACTCCACGCCTCCCCAGAAGTGGGGAACCCTGTTGAAAAAAAAATAAATCGTTAATTTGGTTAATTGTTAATTTTTATGTTAAATTTACTTTGAGCACTTGCACTTTACAAATGAAAAGAACATTATTGCATTTTATTTACCCACTACAAGATGGCCAGCACACAACTGATACCTGTGGGATTGGTTAAATGTCCATCTTTTGTTTTCATGGCTATGAAAGCGAATGGAGGGTTTAAAATGGTTGTTGCACAAATGGGTAATCGACATTGAGAAAGCCGCGAGGCGAAACGCGTCTGTCGATATGGAGGGGAGAGGACTTTAAGCACCGAATAAAGCATTTCCAGCTTTATATATCAACTCCGTGTGTTAGCCTCTTATTCTGCTAGCCAGAAAACTGCCTGCTACGTGAAGCAATATTGAGCGAGTCACCATCGCTGAAGCATGCACCCGGAAATACGGAGCGACGGTGGTGAAGTTCTGTTCCGCAAATCAATATGGCCGTCAGCCCGGAGGCTCTGAAACACATAGTAACGCCGAAGGAAAAGCAAGCTTGAAAGGACGTGAAAGGAGAGAGCGAATTCCGCGGAGAAACATATGCGGATTAAACAGAAACGAGAACCGCGAGGTTACAGTGACAAACCGGCTGGAAAGTGACACGACTTCCGTGAGGGAGCTGCGGCGCCGACCTAGGTGAGTCTCTGTTTCAACGAGTGTTCTTGAGACTGTTTTAAATTTAAGCTCTGAGCCTCTATTCCGAGGAGTAACAACACGGTGCATGACAATCCTCTCCCCTCCCTGCCTTTGACAACCAGTGCAAGTGTTACTGAGGGCGCAACGTAATCACGCCTAAAACGTTGAAAATAAAAACTCATAAATAAAACCGATATGTCTAGTGTTAAAGAACGGGAGGAAATGGCCGTAGGGATGTTCAAGCCCAACCCTGGCGCACGGCCTAAGCAAAGTGCAGATACATCAACCGCAGTGACTCCTGCCAGTAATTTAACGATACTGTTTCAAGCTCTAGAGAAAGCCCACGAAAGGGAATTAAGGAAATGGTGGGAGGCCACCTCGTTACAAGGATATGTAGACTGTGACCGTATACCAAGGGGCCTCAGAATCTATACAGTACCGGCCTATGAGAACCCGGACCCTCAACTTCTTAAGGACTGGGCCAAATACACCGCGGAATCAGCCAAAGGCATGGTGAAAATGTTAGTTCACTACGCCTGGAGCGATAGGAAGAAAGCTCTAGAGGAAATAGCGAGACTGGAAGATCTAATCAGTAAGGAGCAAGACACTGCGGCTGCAGCAGACTTGAAGAACGCCATGCTCAAGAGATTACGAACAGACGATCAGACCTAGAAAACAAAGCAAGTTTGATCGTGATGAACAGGACTATTTGACGGGCGAGCACTGACCTTCGCAAGAAAATATGACAACGCAAGAAAAAAGTTGAATAAAGCGGATACAACTGTCATTGAAGGCCAGGAAACATCGGAGTCAGAAGTAGAACTTTCCAAGGATGTACGGACAATAGCCGAAGGTGGCCAAAATGGACAGAATGTGGAAAATGGATCTGATCCCCCGTTTTTCCGGGAATACAAAATCATCAAGGAAAGTCGTCAAAGAAAAACACAGCAGACGCACATCCCGGCACAGCAAAAATAGAAAAATCCAAAAGGAAAGCAAGGCGGGGTAAGAAAAGAGGCAGAAGAGATGCCAACGCAGAGAGAAACCAGAAGCCAACGGAAGAAGAAAAACAAAAACTAAATGAACAATCGGCACAAACTCTGGTCAATCTCTCTAGTAGAACATTAACACATGAAGAACAAAAAGTCCTAGAATTGGGTCCCACCTTCTGCCCAACAACAGGATAAGATTACACAAGTGTCCGTATAGACCTGTTCAAATTTATATGGAAATTAAAGTTCCAAAAGAATTTCTTGATTAATCCAAAAGAAGGAACATCGATACCACATTCCTCTACTGAGGAGGAACAAGCAAAAGATGTCCTCCCGACGGTCAACACTTTTTGAGCGATGTCAACGTTACAAGCATTGGAAAGTTTAGGTGCTGGAGAATCAACAGTACCTAACACACAAGAATATCTAGAGCAAGCAGGAATAAAACAAGTGGGCGGAAAAAGTGATTTTAAAAGAAAATCGAGAAAAATTCCACAAACATCTTTTGATGCAATAGACGTTTTCAACGAAGCTGTTATCAATGACTTAAAAAATCTGGCCAAAAGAAGCCACAAAGGAATTGACCATTACAATATTCCACGGAAATATTGGGAAGCACTACAAACATTAAAGAGTGACAAATCTATAGAGATAAAACCTTCAGACAAAGGTGGAAACATGGTGATCTTTAATAAAGAACATTATCAGAGAGAAGCAATGAGGCAACTGGGAGATACTGAATGTTACACTAAAATTCAACGTACCATATATGTGGAAAGTATTTTGAAATATCATCAACTACTGGGACAATGGAAAGAGGAAGGCATGCTAAACAATGATGAGCATATTTTCCTGCTCTGTGAAGAACCAACATTACCCACATTCTACCATTTGCCCAAAATACATAAACACTATAGTAATCCACCCGGAAGACCTATTGTGGCTTCAAATAACAGCCTTTTGGAGAACACGGCAATATATGTGGATTCTTTTCTATTCCCCTTTGTCAAGAACCTGACATCATATATACAGGACACTCAGGATTTCTTGAAACATGTAGAGGGGATAAGATGGGAAGAGAACTTGTTGCTCATAACTCTAGACATCACAAGTTTGTACACCTGTATTTGTCACTCCGATGGTTTGAATGCAATAAGATGGTTCCTAGGCCAAAAACATCCCAAATTCACACAACATAACGATATGCTATTACAGATGGTATCATATTGTCTTAATAATAACATCTTTGTTTTTGATGGACAACTGTACCTACAAAATCGGGGTACTGCGATGGGCACGTGCTTCGCCCCCAGCTATGCGAACCTTTTCGTCGGCTGGTGGGAGAAGCACGTGGCCTGGGGGGATGTCAATGACCAGTGGTTAGATAGGATCGTGTTTTGGACACAATATATTGACGACCTATTTATTATATGGAGAGGCGATCAATCCTCTGCTGAGGAATATATCACATCTCTAAATAATAATAAATAAAATCTTGAGTTCACAGGGAATATCAGTAACAATACTGTTAACTATCTGGACCTACAGGTCTACATTGAAGATAATGTCCTAGCCACCCGTCTTTTCAGAAAACCGACTGCGAGCAATGCAGTTTTGCACGCAGATAGTCATCATCCCGTAAGCCTTATCAAAAGTATACCTTATGGGGAGCTCTTGCACTTAAAGCGCAATTGCTCCACTGATAAGAGCTATGTAAGTGCAAAGAAAGATGCAGTATTACGCTTCTCAGACAGGGGTTACAAGAAAGGACATCTGAAAAGTGCTGAATTAAAAGTACAGCAAATCGATAGGAAAATACTATTATCCTCCAAAAACAACAAAAAAGTTGAAAAACTGGGGAGGAGCTTCGCTGCCAACCAAGATGGCCGCGTGAGCTCGGAGCTCCGAAGACCTCCCGATCTCCCGAATTAATCCTGCTATCTATCCTGTCCCACGATGGTGGGAATCGGTTGCTGAGCCGGACCTGATGCGGCTCCCGTTCTCGGATTGAAAATCGGACATTCCTAGCCTCAGTTGTGTCGAAGATCCCGAAGGCTCCTCCCGCACCGCTTGTGCCAGGGTGAATCGTAGCGGTGTCCATACGGAGTTCCTCCCTGCCAGTGCTTCTCCTGCCCGAGGCGTGCACCTGAGCTCCGATCGCCTTGCTGGCTGATCCTGATTTTGGACCCTGAAAGCTGTACTGTGTGCACTGGTAATACCCCGCTGGACTCTCTCGCCCCCTGGTGTCCCCCCCCCTCTGTCCCGTGGTTGCCAACATGGCGGGCAAGGGTGGCTCGGATGTGGGCAAGACTCAACGGATCAATCGGAAGCCGTCCCAATCCCAATCTACTATTCCCGAGCGCTTCTCCCAGTCTAAGGGATCGCCGGTACAGGTGGTTCGGACAAAAGACCCGAGAAGGGATGAGTCGCCGGACGATTCCGAAATAACGCTCAGGGACGTCATGGGTGCGATATCGGGGGTGAGGACGGAGGTGCACACACTTCGCGAGGAGCTATCCAGCAAGGTCGACTCTCTGAAAATCGAGCTGAATCTCATCAGGACGGACCTTGGGAAGACTAACGACCGGGTGAAATCTTTGGACCTTAAGACATCCAGCCTGGTCACAGATGTCTCGGACATCCAGGCGGAGGTGCGCACTTTGAAACAGGCTAATGGCGTACTGGCGCGTCGGCTGGATGAGTTCGAAGGCCGCGCGCGTCGCCAAAATGTCCGCATCACCGGAGTGCCGGAGAAGGCCGAGGAGGACTCTGCTGAACTCTTTGTGGAAGATCTGGTGGTCAAGAACCTACAACCGGGGGGCCTGAGCAAGTTCTTCTCGGTAGAGAGGGCCCACAGGATACCGGGTGGGCCGCCCAAGTCGGGAGCAACCCCGCGCCCCATCATTGCGAGGCTGTTCAACTACAGGGACAGAGATGCTATTCTACAGGCTTCGAGGACCGCGGGCCCCCTCCATTTTCAGAACTCGGAAGTAAACTTTTTCCCGGACTTCACCCAGGCCGTTCAGAAACAGCGGCAGAGCTTCGCTGGGGTGAAGCGGAGGCTCAGGGAAATGGGCCTACGGTACTCAATGCTATATCCTGCTAAGCTTCGCATTGAGCGCGACCATCGGACTTTCTTCTTCGACTTTCCTGACGACGCGGGACACTGGCTCGACACCCTACCCCAGGAACGACCTGAATCAACCGACCGGACGGAGGAAGCCACCGGAGGAGCAGCTGCACAGGAATGAACTCTTGACTACTTATTCCCCGAGAACTGGGACGCCGTGAGGTGCTTCGACTTTAGACATTGATATGTACATTGACTCATTTTGTTATTGATATGGGGGGTGACGGGAGGGGATGGGATGCCTCCTTTCTCCTTCGTGGGCTTTTTGTAGGTTAGTTTAGGGGCGACAGGCACACTGCTAGTTGGGGTGGATTTTAGTCTGATGCAGGGGTGCAGGGTGGGGGGTAGTTGGGATGTGTGGTTTTGTATTTTCTTTTTCTCTAATTTTTTCTCCTGGCTGAGGAATCCTGGTTACGTTGTATCGCTGAACTGGGCGCTGATGTGGGGGGTGGGGGGGGGGACGCGGAGAGTCCTTGACGATGGGGGGTAAGCTGCTTCATTTGCTGAGCTGGAATGTCAACGGGCTGGGGGATCGTATCAAGAGGAGTGTAGTGTTGCAAATGATTAAACGGTACTCTCCAGATATAGTATTTCTACAGGAGACACACTTGGTGGGTCACGCATGTAAGGCCTTGAATAGACGGGGTTACAAAATGGTGGCTCACGCAGGCTTTTCCTCGGGCTCTAGGGGGGTGGGCATACTGGTGCGCGCGTCCCTTCCGTTGGAGGTGGAGTCTGTGCTGGCCGATGAGAGGGGCAGATACGTGGCTTTGGTGGGTAGATGGGAGGGCCGCACGCTAGTTTTGGTTTCGGTTTACGTACCCCCGGGGTTGCAGGAGACCACATTTAGGGACTTGGGGGGCGCCATTTTGGGTCTTCCCGAGGGATTGTTATTGGTGGGTGGGGATTTCAATTCAGTTGTCTCAGGGGAGCTGGACCGTTTTCCTCCCAGGGTACTTCGCCCTTCCCAGTCTTGGATGCCTGACTTTGTATGTTCCATGGGGATGGTTGATTGTTGGCGTTTGCTCCACCCTACACAGCGACAGTACTCCTTTCTCTCGGGTGCCCATGGTAGCTTCTCCAGGCTGGACTACGTCCTGGCCCCGGCGGCCCAGGCGCAGTCCGTTTCCACCGCGCGCCTCCTGGCCCGGGGTATCTCGGACCACTCTCCGGTTTGGATCTCGTTTGACTTCCAGGTCCCGGCGTCCTCGCGGGTAGCCCCCATCAACCCGTGGTATTTTCGCGATCCGAAAACCCGATCTCTCCTGATCAAGGCTATAGACCGGTACTTTGTTGAGAATACTGGCTCCGTGGCCTCGGCCGTCTCCTTATGGGAGGCCTTTAAAACTGTTCTTCGTGGTGAGGCCTTCTCCCTGATTGCGGAGGCACGCCGCCGCCGCGATGAGGACGTGGTGCGGCTGGAGTCTGACCTTGCAGACCTGAACGCTCAGCTGGAACTGGGCCCGTCGCCCGACTTGGTCCATGCCCTCTCGCTTAAGCAATCCGAACTCCGGGCCACCGCTATCGATGCAGCTAAGGCCCTAAGCAGGGAACAGCAGGGTAGGATCTACGATTCCGGTGATAAGGCTGGGAAGCTCTTGGCCTGGTTGGATAAGCGGGAATTGGCGTCCCGGGTGGTCCCGGAGTTGGTGGGAGAGGACGGCTTAACCTTGACGGACCCGGCAGCTATAGCCGGGTCCTTCGCTGAATATTTCGAAGGGGTGTACACCTCTGCTACCTCTCTCCCGGAATCTGCTTCGGCCTCCTATCTGGAAGATATAGACCTCCCCTGCCTCTCTGATCTTGACCGGGAGGACATGGACCGAGACCTGTCTGATGACGAGGTTGCCCTGGCGATTCGCTCGTTACGATCCGGTAAAGCGCTGGGACCGAATGGTATCCCGGTGGAATTGTATAAGCTACGGGCTGACGTGCTGGCAGCGCCGCTGCGCAAAATGTTCCTCGAGGCCCGTGAGCGGGGGGAACTCCCCCCAGACCAGAGACTCGCCACCATAGTGGTGATCCACAAAGACGGGAAGCCGCGGAATCTGCCCCGGTCGTACAGACCCATATCACTGTTAAATGCTGAACCCAAGATCTTAGCAAAACTGTTAGCCAACCGGCTGGTGGGCGTGATCACGGACCTGGTACATCCGGACCAGTCCGGGTTCATCCCGCACCGGAATACGGCGCTAAACCTGAGGAGACTCCACGCAGCTCTGGCGCGTGCCCACTTGCTTCGTGACCCGGCGGTTCTGGCTTCCCTTGACGCTACCATGGCTTTCGACTCCCTTGAGTGGAATTACTTGTGGGCTGTCCTAGCTAAGCTGGGCTTCGGGCCTTCCTATATTGGATGGGTCCGACTGCTATATTCTGCACCGCTGGCTAATGTCGCCGTAAACGGTAGACTTTCGACTTTCTTTGCGCTGCACAGAGGTACCAGACAGGGTTGCCCGCTTTCACCGCTCCTGTTTGCGCTAGCGCTGGAGCCCCTGGCGGCAAAGATTAGAACGCACCCCGATGTTTCCGGGATCACGTGGTCGCCTGGCTTCGAGGATCGAGTATCGCTTTACGCGGACGACATCCTCCTTTATCTTACCTCTCCTTGCCGCTCGCTCATCGTGGTTTTTGACCTGCTGGGAGTCTTTGGGTCGTTCTCGGGGTTGGTGATCAATTGGTCCAAATCCTCACTATATACGGTGTGTGGGGACACCCCGCGCCTCCCCCGCGGGTGCTCGATTCAGGTAGCCCAACAGGGCTTCCGGTACTTGGGCATCTACGTGTCGCTGGACCCTCGTGCCCGCTACACACGCAATCTTTTGCCACCGCTGGAGCGCCTAAAGAAGGATGTCGAGATTTGGAAAAAACTGCCTATCTCCTTGATGGGCAGGGCGGCACTGTTTAAGATGATGGCACTACCCCGCTTCCTATATGCCCTGCAGAACTCACAGGACCCGGTTCCTGCCAAGTATTTTGGCGAGATCGAATCCCTGCAGCGGGCACTGTTGTGGGATGGACGGCCGAGAATATCGTTGTCCAAACTGACCATTCCCTGCTATGACGGTGGTATAGCACTACCGGATATGCGGAGGTACTACTGGGCGTCCCAGCTCGCGGCGGTCAACCATGGCTTCTATGGCCCGGCGGTTAGTCCGGGCTACGCTATGGACCGATGGCTAGTGGGTGATGGCAATTACTACAGAGCTCTCTACTCCAAGTCGTTGGACCGTCGCTTAACAGGCCCCACCAGAACGATGGTGCATGTATGGCGTACGGTGACAGACACCCTTGGCTGGAAGGATAAGATCACTATGGCCACTCCCCTGTATGATTCCGATGTGCTGGGGAAATTATGGAAGACCAAGGGCTTTGACCGGTGGGACACCATAGGCATATCTAAAGTTGGTGACATGGTTGTGCGGGGCAGCATCAAGTCGTTTGCCTCGTTGCAACACGAATACCAGCTGGCGCCGACGGAATTTTTCCGACACGCCCAGCTTAGCCACGCCCTCTCCCCTCACGTCACTGACGGAGATGCCATCCCTGAGTCCTCGCCCCTGGAGGATCGGGTGCTGGACGGCTATATGCCGGACAGTGCCATTTCCTTGACTTACAAGAAACTGATCAATGTGAGGGTGGACTTGCTTGAACGATTGCGGACGCACTGGGTGAATGACGGTATAGAAATGGATGATGAGGAATGGCAGTCGGCGGCCTCTTCCCCCAGGGAGGTGGCCATATCGGCGAGATTACGCCTGGTCCAGCTGAAAATCCTCCACAGGGTATATGTTACCGGCCCCAGGCTCATCCACATGGGGCTTTCTACGGATGGCCTGTGTCGGCGGGGTTGTGGTATGCTTGCCACCTTCCTGCACATTATCTGGGAGTGTCCTGGTGTGGCCCGGTACTGGAGACGAGTGCATGAGGTGATGGAGGAGGTGACGGGGGTGGCCCTACCAGCCGAGGCTCGACGTTGCCTCCTCAATGTGTGGTGTCCGAATGACTACAGTGTAGCCCAGATCCGATGGGTAACCTTAGGTAATATGGTAGCCAAGAGGGACGTTGCCCAGAAATGGGGCGCGCCCGCACCCCCGTCCCTTGGCCTTTGGAAGGACAGTATGGACTGGTGTATGGTGCGAGAGAAAACGGTGTATGTGGCCAGGGGCAAGCCCAGAATGTGGAGATCAGTGTGGGGAGCCTGGAACTCTTATCGGGGCGATTTATGTGAACCCCCGCCTGAACCGGAAGTGGACGTCCAGCCCTCCCCATAGAATGTTACCCTTCCCGTGACTCCAGACAGGTCATCCTGACATGAGAATCCCCCCTGTACTTCCGTACTGCTAATGTATTCTTGAGTTGAGTTGGATGTGCGGCCCCCGGCCCCCTCCCACTGGGCCCCTTTACTATGCTTGCTCTGTCCTCGGCCATTTCTCTCTTTATTTTTTCTTCTTCCTAACCTTTTGTGCCTCGGCACTTCGTTTCTGGTGGCCTTTCGGGGCCCTTCTTTCACTTTATGGTTTTTGAGTTGTTCCCTATTGAAAATTAAACCTGATTGCTTCTGCGTGCTGTTTTGTACATGACTCTATATGCCACTTTAATGCTGCCTGGCCTCCGGGATGTACGGCTGAATAGCGGTGTACTTTTTCTACAAATAAAGGTTTTTCAAAAAAAAAAAAAAAAAAAAAAAAAAAAGTTGAAAAACTAAAACCGAGTATAAGACTGTATGAATGATTACGACATATAATGAGAAATCAGCACAAATTGTTCAGATTTTCAAAAAGAACTGGCACATTCTTCGAACCGATAATATCCTTAAAACACACATCCCAGAACGGCCATCCATCACATATAAAAGATGTCCATCCATTGGAGACCATCTTATACACAGCCATTTTACTAGATCAAAAGCCACACAGAACAAACTAGGAATAAATAGCTTCTTTCCTTGCAAAAAATGCAAGGCTTGTAAATTTAGTAAAAAAATGACTAGTTTCGAAGGTGGACCAGGGGACCCTAGGCCATCAAGATCCATCAATAAGTTTTACAATTGTAATTCGGAATACACCGTATATTGCCTCACCTGTCCATGTAACAAGAGATATATTGGTAGCACCAAGAATCCCACCAAAAAGCGCATATTGGAGCACATGTGGGCAATTTCTAACAAAGATCCCACCTACCCCGTCGCGATACATTTTGAATTATACCATCAAAGCTATAGGAATCTATTGCAATATTATTGCATCGATGGGGTAGGTAAGCATGAAAGAGGTGGAGACAGGTTGAGGAAACTTAGAGCCAAAGAGTCCCGTTATATCATAGAGCTCCAAAGTATGAGTCCGGCTGGACTCAATAATGATGAGGAGCTTTGGGCACACCTAGAATAACTTTACAATTTAAGACAGTGTTACATCAACATAGAAATAGCTTCAAAGTGTGGTAATAGGGTGTTATGCTAGTATGAGAAATATATATCAACATATAGTAACATAATATTGTAACATCCTTTTATTCCTCCAAATCAGATATGTTATTGCTACTTTACATGAAAGAAGAATTATTGTAATATCTAAAGTAGCACACCTCATTAGACATATGTATATAATAATCATGAGCCCATCCAGGGCACAATTCTGTTACCACAGCAGGCTTAGTAACAATACAATATTGAATGTAATGTTTATCAATTTTGTGAACATTTACTCTATTTTCCTTGTTCCCTGCTGAGGTTCAAATGTATAACAGGTAATTTGTATGGCAGGTAATGAATTGCTATTACATACACAAAAAAATATACCTGTTTATTGAAAATGCTTTTTAATCGTTAATTTGGTTAATTGTTAATTTTTATTTTAAATTTACTTTGAGCACTTGCACTTAACAAATGAAAAGAACATTATTGCATTTTATTTACCCACTACAAGATGGCCACCACACAACTGATACCTGTGGGATTGGTTAAAAGTCCATCTTTTGTTTTCATGGCTATGGAAGCGAATGGAGGGTTTAAAATGGTTATTGCACAAATGGGTAATCGACATTGAGAAAGCCGGGAGGCGAAACGGGTCTGTCGATATGGAGGTGAGAGGACTTTAAGCACCGAATAAAGCATTTCCAGCTTTATATATCAACTCCGTGTGTGCCTCTTATTCTGCAAGCCAGAAAACTGCCTGGTACGTGAAGCAATATATATATATATATATATATAAACAATCCACAATTCTGCCAATAAGCAAGGTCGCGCACTCAAGGAGATTCAGTCAACAGTATTTATTCACCGGAATTCGCTACGCGTTTCGACACACAAAGTGTCTTGATCACACGATAACCTTTTCCCCGTGATGAACAATTTAAATACACAGTGAATATTGTCAAGAATGGTAAACATAGAAGATGTGCATTTCCCTCAATGCATACAAGGCAAATAATTGTCGGCCATATTGGAATGGATAAATTGCAAGGCAAAACATGATTAAAATCTCAGTTATGAACCAATGCAAAAAATGAAAGTACATGCAAACTAGGAAAATTAACAGAGGATTTCATTGCGCCTACGCGTTTCGACACACAAAGTGTCTTGATCACACGATAACCTTTTCCCCGTGATGAACAATTTAAATACACAGTGAATATTGTCAAGAATGGTAAACATAGAATATGTGCATTTCCCTCAATGCATACAAGGCAAATAATTGTCGGCCATATTGGAATGGATAAATTGCAACTATGAAATGAGTACTAATAGGGTAACGTACCACTGGGTTCTGTTCTACCTCGTTTTTTGGTATTCAAATACTTACCAGCTGAGTAACATGTCTACTATTTACTGTGGTCAATGGTCCATTTATATGTCTTACTTTGACCATATTGTCCAGTATCATTACATGAGCTGTTTTTTAGCATACTAGGCGCAATGAAATCCTCTGTTAATTTTCCTAGTTTGCATGTACTTTCATTTTTTGCATTGGTTCATAACTGAGATTTTAATCATGTTTTGCCTTGCAATTTATCCATTCCAATATGGCCGACAATTATTTGCCTTGTATGCATTGAGGAAAATGCACATCTTCTATGTTTACCATTCTTGACAATATTCACTGTGTATTTAAATTGTTCATCACGGGGAAAAGGTTATCGTGTGATCAAGACACTTTGTGTGTCGAAACGCGTAGCGAATTCCGGTGAATAAATACTGTTGACTGAATCTCTTTGAGTGCGCGACCTTGCTTATTGGCAGAATTGTGGATTGTTTATTGAAACTTTCGGCTTCGGGTTTGCCGATTTTCGCGGCACCTGACGACGGGAGGAGGTACCCAGCAAAACCCAGTGTGCTTGGAATATATAAATACATATATATATATATATATATATATATATATATATATATATATATATATATATATATATATATATATATATATATATATATATATATATATATATATATATATATATCCATCAAACAGGAACCCAAATTGAACGGAGACCACAGGAAGCTTAAATTACTGTTCCTTTATTCAGAAAAGGCAGCTTGCTGGCAGACCAACGCCATGGAGAACATGTCCCACAGTAAACGCCAGGCGCGTTTCGGGAATAAATCCCTGCCTCAGCGGCGTAAGTTCATAGTGGAAACGAGAGCACACTTCCTTGCGCACTTGGTTTTCATACATATCCCTGCCCTGGTAGGCGTTGCCAAGCTGTAGCCTTCTGGAATATGTAGTGCCAGGATGTCTTCCCCAGTGAGCGCGCTGTCATCCCCATCAAGTAATGAATTTTAAAACCCATGTGGGCTGGCATGCAGTGCTGGCGAGCCTCTGCTTTGCTTTTCAGATGCCATCTCAAGCTTCAAACAGGCTGCTCCCTGTAAAGCGCCGCCGGCTCGAACTTCCTTCCAATGCTCTAACACCAGTGGTGTCCGAGCGGAACCGCAGCAGCGGTGGGTATCTTGTTCATGACTAGGCAAGCCGTACTACATCCATCAAACAGGAACCCAAATTGAACGGAGACCACAGGAAGCTTAAATTACTGTTCCTTTATTCAGAAACGGCAGCTTGCTGGCAGAGCAACACCATGGAGAACATGTCCCAAAGTAAACGCCAGACGCATTTCGGGAATAAATCCCTTCCTCAGCGGCGTAAGTTCATAGTGGAAATGAGAGCACACTTCCTTGCACACTTGGATTTCATACATATCCCTGCCCTGGTAGGTGTGGCCACGCTTTAGCCTCCTGGGATATGTAGTGCCAGGATGTCTTCCCCAGTGGGCTCGCTGTCATCCCCATCAAGCAATGAATTTTAAAACCCATGTGGTCGGGCATGCAGTCCTTGCGAGCCTCTGCTTTGCTTTTCAGATGCCATCTCGAGCTTCAAACAGGCTGCTCCCTGTAAAGCGCCGGCTCGAACTTCCTTCCAATGCTCGAACACCAGTGGTGTCCGAGCGGACCCGCAGCAGCGGTGGGTCTCTTGTTCAGGACTAGGCAAGCAGGACCACATCCATTAAACAGGAACCCAAATTCAACGGAGACCACATGAAGCTTAAATTACTGTTCCTTTATTCAGAAACTGCAGCTTGCTGGCAGACCTACGCCATGGAGACCATGTCCCAAAGTAAACGCCAGACGCGTTTCGGGAATAAATCCCTTCTTTAGCGGCGTAAGTTCATAGTGGAAATGAGAGCATACTTCCTTGCGCACTTGGTTTTCATACATATCCCTGCCCTGGTGGGCGTGGCCAAGCTGTAGCCTTCTGGGATATGTTGTGCCAGGATGTCTTCAACAGTGGGCGCGCTGTCATCCCCATAAAGTAATTAACTTTGAAACCCATGTGGGCTGGCATGCAGTCCTGGCGAGCCTCTGCTTTGCTTTTCAGATGCCATCTCGAGCTTCAAACAGGCTGCTCCCTGTAAAGCTCCGGCTCGAACTTCCTTTCAATCCTCGAACACCAGTGGTGTCCGAGCGGACCTGCAGCAGCGGTGGGTCTCTTGTTCACGACTAGGCAAGCCGTACTACATCCATCAAACAGGAACCCAAATTGAACGGAGACCACAGGAAGTTTAAATTACTGTTCTTTTATTCAGCTTCCTGTGGTATATATATATATATATATATATATATATATGGCCAAAAGATGACGACGCCGTGGGCAGTTTTTAGTTCTTTATTTTCGCTGCTGCCAAACGCGTTTCGACTGCCAAGCAGTCTTGCTCACTGGTCACTTCAGAATTAAAAAGCGGCCATTTTTAAAACCATTACGGTACGTATTCCACAAACTACACAAGTGCACCTCCGTGTTACAAGAGTGTGAAAAAACTATAGTGACCTAGGCTTTCTGAGGGGGTCTCTGAAGGACCCCCAAGGCCCCAAAAATTATTTTTTGTTTGGTAAAAAATTGCGAGGTGCGCGCACGTAGCGAGCACCTCCGTGGCTCAAAAGTGTGTCCTAGGTTTTCTCAGGGGAGGGTAAAAAAAAAAATTGGGAAGAAAAAAAATATAGCGAGGTGCGCGCACTGTGAAAAAAAAAGGGAAAAAATTTACAGTTAAAGAACATGTTTGAGTGTTTAGATTTTGGTTGGCTCTAAAAAGAGCCGTTGTGTTTATATAGTGTTTTTTGTACCTACAAGTAATTACCGATGCAGAGTCATAAATTCAAATGAAAGACTCTGTCCCCGTCATCTGTGAAATGTACACTGTCTCCTCTATAAATGCCTTGCATGTTGTAACGCAAGTTGTTGTGGTATATAGAACCCATACCATAGTCTCTGAGGAAAGCAGAAACAGACTTATTCACATGTTTCCTTGCTTTCTCAATCTGTGGACAATATTGGTTGGACCAGTTCCATTTTTGCCTTTGGCATATATTAGAAAATACCGAGGCAGTTTGTGGAAAAAGTGACATCAATTGCCCAAAGGTGTCCTTTAAAAGCATTTCCAAACCTACCCCAGTCAAAGTGTCCAGGCCATTTCCACCACAGTGCACAATTAGGAGGTCAGGGTGTGGGAGATGTAAAAAGGATTTTACCAATGGCATCGATTGGTGACATCTTAATCCTCTCTGGCCAATCCACATAATATCCACATTTGGTAAATCAAGGTTGAGAAAGCATCTATTTGCTGCATACCTTTTACTCCAGAAAATATAGCTGTGTCCTATAATCCAAACTTTTAACATTTTTAAGGCAGATCCGGTAGTACTCAGATGGGCTGTGGAAGTCAAATGGCAGTTTGAAGCTGAGAGTTTAGAAAAAAATGTGGATGAGATTCAGTGCAATTGAAAAACTAGAAAATATTGGTTGTTTCTTAAAATGTAACATTGAAAACTAGGGTGCATGCTAATGTTTTTTAAAAGGAAAAATGCTATTGGTTGGGAAAAAGTCATCAAAAGTAATATAGCACTGGATAAGCAGGTGTATTGCAAGGTCAAACAGCCTTGCTGGATTTATTTACAACATTGAGATATGAACTTCTGACCTGTGTGTCCACCCAGGTGCTGTATGGAGTGTTACCATGGTAACAGGCAGAGAGGGCAGAGGGGGATGGTTGAACTGTATGTGACTTTTCAAATGTTGAAAGGTAGAACCAATTGAAATGTTAGATTGGTTTTGAAATTGTGTGGGAAGAAGTTTGATTGGTTATGTACACGAATATGGGTCTGAAATGAGAGGGAAACAGTGCCATTACTGGTTGCAGTGCCTGAGGTACATTACAGAGATTCTGCTGAAGAAAATCTGGTGTGTGATTGACACTGTTCTAAATTTTCAAAAATATTTTTAAAGGTGAATTGTTAATTTGTAAGGGTATCTATGTTTGTGCAGTTTAAGTTAATAAGATAAATGTGTACTGATGTGGAAGTCCCTCACTGTCCCTGTGTTTGTCTCTCTCAATGTTTCTCTTTCTATCCATCACTGTTATTTTTCTTTCCTTTCTTTTCCATAAATCTTTCTTTTTCCCTCCTTTCCCTTTTCTCACCTTCATATATCTTCCCTTACTGACACTGTCTTTCATTGAATTTCTCCCCTCTTTCCCCACTTTATGTTCTCTTCTTTGTCCATCACTCCCATTTGTTTTCTCCTGGTCCGATTTCCTTACTGCCCCTCACTTTTTTTGTTCCCTGCATCTGTTAATCCACTTCTTTCCTCATTCCCCTCTGTGTGCTTTATTTAACCTCTGTATGCCACATTTCTTTCAATGTTTTCTGCATTTCTTCTGTGGTGTATCATTTCACTGTCTGTGTGTACCTTGTCTGTGTTTGCTTGCGCCATCCGTGTCTCTCCTTGAAGTATGTCACCCTCTCTGTGCACCATCTTTACTTTCTGTGTGTGCACTATAGCTCTCCCTCTGTCTGGCATATTGTCATGTGTCTAAGATCACACTGTGCGTCAAGATCCATTTTAGATGAATCCTGAATGCAACGTGTCAAGGGAGATTCTCTGATGACTGGAAAGCGAGAGGGAGCATGACGGCCGGAAGCTAACGGCTGTGACGGAGCTCCCCCCACTTTCATGCATGGCGTGTATGGCGTTTCACCATGTCGGCTTGCTCGCAGTCCAGCGAGCTTTGAAGTAATTTCCGTGATCGGGGACTCCTGGAATAATTGAAGCGGGACTTTTTCAGGCTGTGGCAGGTAATGACTGCTCCGTGTATTTCTCTGTGTACTTCTACAGTCCTGAGTAAGGAAATGCAGTGAAGGTTTTTTGCAGCAGCAGTGGCAGGAGGCTGAGTGTTACCTACCTGACTATCAGACGCTTCCTCCAAGAAGGAAAAGCATTTGGCGCTGGCAAATGTGTGTGCAGGCTGGGAGGGTTTTTTCCGCTTTTGTTGTAATTGTTGTAATTAACTGAGGAGTGAAAACTTCCAGAGTATTGGGCATTTTTTCTCGAGGGGGGAAAATATCCGGGGTCGGCAAATGTGTGTGCAGGGCAGGAGGTTTTTTTCCTTTTACCTCTCTTGTCATCTTAACCCTTTGCCGCCTTGATTGCCTGAGTAACTGCTGCCTGATTTCTGTGGCTCTAAGAGCATAAGACACCTTCAGGCAAACCAAAGGTTAGGGGTGAAAACAGGCTAAATATCATTTTTTTGGCATCACCTCTTTGTGGTGTTTGTAAGTGATAGAGGACTAGGCAGGGTTGGGTGAAAATAATCCGATACTGACATTGGTATTGGTTACTAGAGAGTGGAATCTACCTTAGGCGGATGGTGACGAGAGGCGGTGGTGCGCCCCTAGAGCCTGCCTGGTTCCGGGAATTGGGTGCTGTTAAGTCCTGGAGGTGTAATTTGGGGAGGCCGCAACAAAAAATAGGCAGAAGGGTAACCTATTCCCTGGGAACAGTAAGCCCGCCTCCCGGAAAAATACAGGTTACTGGATGTTTTTTGAGGAACGGGGGTTATCACCATGACTCTATAACACTCATTTTGGGGGTTTCAGAACTATTTAGAGAGACCGCTCTCACTCAGCAGGATAGAAAGGGAGTAGAAGTAGGAGTAGGTGGCATCGGCAGCAGTAATCCAGATATTGCACCCTACGTCCCTACAGTGTTTATCTATCACCCAGGGATTTCTAACAGAGCTGAAAAAGGGGAGCACTGCATGGAGAAAAACAATCAGGATAATACTCACCTATACCCCGACCTTTCCCCAGATAAGTCAGATAAATTCAGCTTTGTGGTACCTAGGACTCTCCCTCCAGTTGGAAGGTATACCCTCTGCAACCGGACTTCTAACCTAGTCCCAGGTATCTCTAGACCATTAATCCCCCCCCCGGTAACTCTTATCACAGCAGCATCACAGAAAAAGAAAGTGAAGGGGAAGGGAGATCGTGGTGGATTAGAAACACCGCCAGGAAAAGGGAAAAGCAAGAAAAAGACAAAAGGCGGGCCACCAGTAGCAGTGAGAGTAACTCCATAATTAAAATCTTATTATAAGGTTCTCTCTACTACTACATCAAATGGGACAAAAGTGATGGCAGCGGCAAAGGCAACAATGAGTGCAGCAAATGAAGATGCAGAAGTAAACAGGGAAGAGGCTCCCTCAGAGGAGCTAGCCAATCTGAACACCTCACTTCCATCCGCATCTACACCTATTAACATTTTTAAGGCAGATCCGGTAGTACTCAGATGGGCTGTGGAAGTCAAATGGCAGTTTGAAGCTGAGAGTTACTCTCTGCAACTAATATGCTTGAAATAGTGCATCCAACTGTGGAACTCTCTAATAGTTTTTCGGCCCTGGATATCCAAGATACCCAAGATGTAGAGAAACCGGAGGAGATATCTGGGCACAAGGAGGATGTTCCTAACAGTACCCCCCCGGATATTACGACTTCTACACCAATTGCCCCGCAAAACCTGGCAGATATTTTGCTGGGTCTAAGAGAAGATATAGGGAGAAGGTTTACCACTTCAGAGGCTAATCAGATGGCTATCCAGGCCTCTTGTGAGGCACTCGCCCAAAAAGTGGAAGAAGTTTCAAAAAGGACGGACGCCTTAGAAGCAGAAGTACCTAAAATCAAAGAAACTCTTGCTATATCTGTAGTTAATATCGACAAATTGGTCCAGCAGAATCGGGAAATGAGAGAAAACCTTGAAAGACTTGAAAATCATTCTAGTAAAAATAATTTAAAATTCCTGAATATTCCTGAGGACCTTGAAGGTAAGGACATCAAGGCATTTATTGTCGCAGTACTTAAAACTACAATATTAAAAGATTCCTCTGACTCAGATCAAGAACTAATGGATGATATACAGAGAGTTCACGGTGATCCTTTCAGGCGAAACACAGCGAAAGAGGTCCAAGAAAGATCTTGGTCAATTTTCTCACATACGCTATCAAAGAGAGGATTTTGGCGTTGGCCCTCAAAGCAGGCCCTATAAAATCAGTGTCCTTCTCTACACCTTTTGCCTTTACAATCCGCTCTGGTATATCGCACATTACAGCAACAAGGCATTGGGAAATGGGTAGGAGAATGACAATATTCAACTCTTTGGGGGCACGCGCTCAAATGAAATTTCCAGCTTCACTTCGGGTGATGTGGAACAACCACATGCATATCATCCGACATGTAGAGGAAGCGGACAGCCTGATTGAAAAAATAAGAACAGATAATAAAGGGGAAAGTGGCGAAGAGTGGCAGCTAGTTGGGGCTGCAGGAAAGGGGCGAAAGACATAGCTGTAGTAACATGGGAGAGAATTTTAGTTGGATAATTAACTGTTAGATTTGAAGTATGCTACACATTTATTCCAGGTAACAATCGACACAGAAAATTGATCACTTATAATTTGTATTTTCTTTACATATTTTCACACACCTTTACACATCTCTTTATAAACATGCACTGGGTGGGGGGAGGATCCGTCTAAGAGTGGAATGCTCCGGAAAGAAAGGAGGGTTCCCCAGGGAGGTAGTGAGGGTATGGGGTGGAGGGGTGGGGAGGGTGCAGAGGGGAAAAAGAAATAAAATATGTCCTAGTTTAACAGGTACTCACAAAGACCCCAAATTAAACAATACTGCGTAGATGGCTATATCGCCATTACGGCAGGAGGGAGGAGAGGCAAATCTTTCCATGACCTATAACAACATGGATTTCATATCTTGGAATGTTAATGGCCTTCACTGTACAAGGAGACGCAGGTTGATTTTTAAGTATCTTGAGCAATCAATCAATCAATCAAAGACATTTATAGAGCGCACTACTTACCTGTAGGGTTTCAAGGCGCTGGGGGGGGGTGCCGTTACTGCTCGAACAGCCAGGTCTTCAGCTTCTTCCTGAAGGAGAGGTGGTCTTGGGTCAGGCGTAGGTCGGTCGGGAGGGAGTTCCAGGTCTTGGCCGCCAGGTAGGAGAAGGACCTTCCTCCTGTAGTCGCTCTTCGGATGCGGGGGACGGCGGCGAGGGCGTGGCTGGCTGATCGGAGGTGGCGTTTGGGAGCGTAGAAGTTGATTCGGTTGTTGAGGTAGCTCGGGCCTTGATCGTGTAGGGCTTTGTGTGCGTGGGTGAGGAGACGGAAGGTGATTCTTTTGTTGACGGGGAGCCAATGCAGGTCTCTCAGATGTCCGGAGATGTGGCTGTTTCGTGGGATGTCGAGGATGAGTCTGGCTGAGGCGTTCTGGATCCGCTGGAGTCTCTTCTGGAGCTTGGCGGTGGTACCGGCGTAGAGGGCGTTGCCGTAGTCCAGTCGGCTGGTGACGAGGGCCTGGGTGACGGTCTTCCTGGTCTCGGTGGGGATCCACCAGAAGATCTTCCGTAGCATGCGTAGGATGTTGAAGCACGATGAGGAGACGGCGTTGACTTGCCTGGTCATGGAGAGGGAGGAGTCCAGGATGAAGCCCAGGTTACGTGCGTGGTCCGTCGGTTTGGGTGCGGTGCCCAGGGAGGGTGGCCACCAGGAGTCGTCCCAGGCGGAGGGCGAGGAGCCCAGGATGAGGACCTCCGTCTTGTCTGAGTTCAGTTTCAGGCGGCTGGTCGTCATCCACTCGGCTACCTCTTTCATCCCTTCGTGCAGATTGGCTCTGGCGGCGGCGGGGTCGTTGGTCAGGGAGAGGATCAGCTGGGTGTCGTCGGCGTCGGAGATTATGTTGAGGTTGTGTTGGCGTGCGATGGCCGCGAGGGGGCTCATGTAGACGTTGAAGAGGGTGGGGCTCAGCGAGGATCCTTGAGGGACGCCGCAGATGACTTCGGTGGCCTCTGACTTGTACGGTGGTAGGCGGACTCTCTGTGTTCTTCCGTCGAGGAAGGAGATGATCCATTCCAGTGCCTTCTCCTGGATTCCGACGTTGCTGAGGCGCTGCACTAGGGTGCGGTGGCAGACAGTGTCGAATGCCGCAGAGAGGTCTAGGAGGATGAGGGCCGCTGTATCTCCGTTGTCCATCAGGGCTCGGATGTCGTCGGTGGCAGCGATGAGGGCGGTCTCGGTGCTGTGGTTGGCTCGGAAGCCAGACTGTGAGGGGTCGAGGGATCCATTCGTCTCGAGGAAGGCGGCCAGCTGTTTGTTGACGGTCTTCTCGATGACTTTGGCTGGAAACGGGAGGAGCGAGATGGGGCGGTAATTCTTGAGTTCGGTGGGGTCCGCTGTGGGTTTCTTGAGAAGAGCGCTGAGTTCGGCGTGCTTCCAGCTCTCAGGGAAGGTGGCGGTGTTGAAGGAGGTGTTGATAATGTCCCGCAGGTGGGGTGCGATGACAGCGTCGGCCATGTTGAAGACGTGGTGAAGGCAGGGGTTGGTCGGAGATCCGGAGTGGACGGAGTTCATCATGCGGACGGTGTCTTCGGTGCTGATCGGAGTCCAGGCGCGGAGGGTGGTGGTGGGCGGCGTTGCTGCGGTCGTGGCGTGCGTCGATTGAATGCTGAAGCTGTTGTGTATGTCTGCGATCTTGTTGTGGAAGTAGGAGGCGAGGGAGTTGCAGAGGTCTTGCGATGGGGTGATGTCGTTGTTTCCGGTGTTGGGGTTGGAGAGCTCTTTCACAATGTAGAAGAGTTCCTTGCAGTTGTGTGCGTTGTTATCCAGCCGGTCCTTGATTGCAGTTTTCTTGGCGGCGCGGATCAGTTGGTGGTGCTTCCAGGTGGCGAGCTTGAGGGTGGTCATGTTGTCCGGTGTTGGTTCCCTTCTCCAGACTTTCTCGAGGGCTTGGCAGTTCTTCTTGGAGCTCTTGAGTTCGTCGGTGAACCATGGGGCTTTCTTGCTGCCGGGTCTGCTGGGCGGGGTCCTCAGAGGGGCGAGTTCGTCCACGCAGTTGCTGATCCACTTCGTGAGGTTGTCGGCGGCCTGGCTGGGGTTCGCTGAGCTAGCAGGAGGGTGCTGGCTCAGGGAAGAGGCGAGCTGGTCGGCTGTGATCTTGTTCCAGCTTCTTCGGGCAACCTGTTGCTGGTGGTGGTGGATCGTCGTTCTTTTGAAGGTGAAGTGGACACAGCTGTGGTCCGTCCAGTGGAGTTCTGTGGCGTGGCTGAAGGCGATGTCTTTGCTGGATGAGAAGACGGCGTCGAGTGTGTGTCCGGCGAGGTGGGTGAGGGTGGACACCAGCTGCTGGAGTCCGAGGTTGGCGAGGTTGTCGAGCAGGGTGATGGTGTTGCGGTCGTTGTTGTTCTCCAGGTGGAAGTTGAGGCCCCTTAGGAGGATGTAGTCAGCGCAGGGGAGGGCATGCGGGCTGACAAAGTCGGCGATGTCCTCGCTGAATTGTGTGCGTGGTCCCGGGGGTCGGTAGATCAGGGTGCCTCTGAGGGTGGTCTTCGGGTCGGTGTGGATCTGGAAGTGCAGGTGTTCGGCGGTCGTTAGGGTGTCGTCGGTGCTGGTCGTGATGCGGATGGTGTTCCTGTGGATGATGGCGATGCCTCCTCCCATCTGGTTGGCGGTGCGGTCCCTCCGGGTGATCTTGTAGCCCTCTGGGATGGCAATGGCGATGTTGGGCACTGAAGAGGCGTTCATCCAGGTCTCCGTGAGGAAGGCAACGTCAGGGGCTGTGGTGTCGAGGAGGTTCAAGAGTTCGATGGCGTGTCTGTGGACGGAGCGGGTGTTGAGCAGGATGCACTTGAGGTGGTTGCTGCTGGTGTTCGGCTTGGCAGGTGCTGGAGCAGGGCAGGTCCGGATGCAGGTGAACTTGCAGGCGTGGCAGCTGAAGGGTCCATGGGTGCGTCGTGGGGTGGCTCGGTAGCATCCTGGGATTCGGCCGGTGTTGAGCGCGATGAGGGTGGCGGCGGTGTACGTCAGGCGGGTCGGCCGGGGTCCTCGTGGGCCAAGGGTCCTGGCACTGGGCGCGATCCAGGCGCGGACGGGCGTAGACGGGCTTACCTTTGGCGCGCCTTCGGCGCACAATCGGCGCACCCGCTGCGCGTGACCGCTGCGCGTTCGCACGGTCGCCATATATGGCGAAGTGCGCGGGGGGCGGAGCAGCTGGGAGGTGGGAGCGGGGAGGGTACAGAAGGAAAAAAGGGGTGGGGTTAGCGGCGGTGGCGGGAAGCGGGGAGCGGGGAGGGAAGACGAAGGGCAACTAATAAACAGCAAAACAGGCAATACAGAAAGAAAAAACAAATCAATTACAGCAATGACAACAGGGGCACCGGGTGAGAAGTTGTTTCCAGGAAATTGCCCCTAAATAAGACTGCTTTTGACAAAATAATCAAATATACTACCATCAACATGGACGTTTAACCCACTCGTTGACATTAGGCTCAAAATAATGTTTTATGTTGTTTATCTGTATGTATGAGTGAGGTATGATTGTGTAGTTGAGTGTTTGGTGGATGTGTTGACAATTTGTAAATTTAATGTACATTTAAATTATGCTGTATTGAAATGTATTGACTCATATTTGTTTGTACATGCACAAAAACATGAGTGCTATCTTGATTTCATTGCTAAGAAAATGATTTAAGAAAATAAAGTGACGGAAATTTAAAAAACCGGACCGGTATGTTTCACTCATAAAGGTTAGTATAAATAGTAGAAAGCAAAGTCTAGTATTGGCAGTTGTGTTGTTATGTTGGCACAAGTCCTGGCTGAAATAGAATGCCTACGCCTAGTATATCGAGGTTTATTAGACCAAAAGGTCAAGGCTCAGTGGGCTGCATATTCAATGGAAAATTATGAGTTTGGAGAGAGGGCTGGTGCAGTATTGGCTGGGAAGATAAGAGCAGACCGGGCGAGAAACAATGTCAATAAGCTTATCATCGATGATCAGGGAACTATATCTTATAATCAGGAAGATATGGAAAAATGTTTTTTTTCCCTTTTTTCAAATTTATACCAAGAAGAGGCCTCCCCAGATTCCTCCATGACTCGACAGTGGTTGGAAAGCAAGGCTCTATCGGACCTAACAGAGGATGGCCGCAATATGCTTAATAGCCGCTTTACCGAAGAAGAAATAAAACTATGTATAAAAAAAATCAAAAATAATAAGGCAGCAGGGCCCGATGCACTTCCTGGTGAAGTCTATAAAACGCTTAAGGATATGTTGTTACCAAAACTTTGTGAACTATTCAATTATATATATAGCCCTCAGGGTAGAATTCCGCCATCTTGGAAAGAGTCTACCATTGTGTTAATTTTAAAACCAGGGAAGGATCCCCTTAGGGCGGACTCTTATAGACCAGTCTCCCTGCTGAACGCAGATTTTAAGTTCTTTACTAGTGTTTTGGCAGGGAGATTGGCCAAACTGGTACTGTGTTTGATCAATCCGGACCAGAAGGGTTTCATTCCGGGGAGATACATCCACGAGTTGACATTACAGTTGATCGGTAATATTGATCTTGCCGTGGGGAGGTCGGAGCCTTTAGCGGTGGCAGCCTATGACGCGGCAAAGGCTTTCAACCGTGTCAATTGGGTTTTTCTCTGGGAAGTTCTTACTATCATGGAGTTCGGAGAGACCTTTATTCAAACTATAAGAGGATGCTATGAGGGTGCTTTGGCGGCAATTTTACTAAATGGCTCTTTATCACCACGTTTTGATATCAGGAGGGGTACAAGGCAGGGGTGCCTAATCTCACCTCTCTTGTTCGACCTCTACATCGAACCTCTGGCACAAGCATTGAGGCTAGACGACCAAATCACTCCTTTTAGAATAAAGGAATACTGCTGCCAGCTGGCATTATATGCAGATGATCTACTGGTTTATACCAGCAACCCAGTAGAGGTTTTTCCCAGAGTCGAGGAGATAATGGCAGACTATGGTCGATACTCCGGTTATCTAATTAACAATACAAAAACAGAAATAATGTGCTGGGGTGTAGACCAGTGGGAGGAGGCAACAAGCAGCCAGTTCAGGTATTTAGGCATATTAATTACATCTGATCCTAATAATATAGTCAAAATAAATCTGAAAAAGGTGACTAAAGATGTTGACCATCTATTTTCAAGATGGCAAAACCTTCCATTAACAATATATGGCCGCGTTAATTTGGTCAAAATGGTAATTTTGCTCAAAATAACCTATCTATTCAACGCGATCCCCTTAACATTCCAGGATAAAATCTTAAGGAAGATCCAGGGGAAGATAGGTAGCTTTATCTGGGCAAATAAGAACGCCCGGATGTCCTGGAAAAAACTAAAAAGAAGACTGATAAGGGGGTGTTGGCACTCCCGGACATTGCGTGGTATGCTTTTGCTTTCCAGCTAAAAAACGTCCCCACACTTCTAAGTAGTCCAGACAACTCTCATTGGGTGCAGATTTTGAACACAATGTTAGATCAGGAAGGCGGTGGCCCTGGTTTTTTATATAAGTTTGGTGCACCAAGATTTTACAAGAAGGTTCGCCTAAAGGTATTGAAATCGGCCTTGATTCTTTGGAACAGAGTTAAGGGGTATTGGGGTATAAAATATTATTCAGATCTTGCCCCTATATGGGACTCCCCGGGTACTCTGCAATGTCTCCAGGAAAGGCTCTCTCTATCAGTCAAGAGAGTGGGAATAACAATCTGGTCAGACCTAATATCATCAGAGGGGGTACACCCTTGGGAGGTGTTGCGGTCTAGGATTGGGGACTCCTTTTCAAAATTTAAATATATTCAACTCTGTTCGTGGTATTCCTCCAAGAAAAATAATACTGGTGGGAAGTGGGACATTGAGTTTGCACTGTCGCCCCCAACTCAGAGGAAGAAAGAAGTGGGTTTTTTGTATAGGAAGTTGATTGAGGCAGAGGAAATTCGAGCTCCACCATTACATCAAGTATGGAGACTTTCTATCTTAGAGGCACCCTCAGCCGATCTATATAATTTCTCCCTTCAATATTTATATAGATTTGTTAAATCCGCTCCCCTTAAAAAGAATCATTATTATTTTATAAACAGGCTTTATTACACAAAAAATTGCAACATTTGTCAACCCACGCCCTGTATGCCCCAGATGTGACACGCCAGAGGCCGATGATATCCATGTTTTTTATGAGTGTCCTAAGATTGGCTCTTTTTGGGCCACCATTGAGAAGACATTGGAGAGTTACTTCAAGATGAAACTTAGTTTTAATGTTGCAAGGGTCTTTGGTCTGGACATTGATCTCCTAAATGGGCTAAGGGATACATAGGTGGCGGTTTTTTTTTCACGCTTATTCTAATTGCACGTAGGGAAATTTGTAAAGTCTGGAAGGATGTCACCCCCCCTACACGAAAAATGGCTTCAATCTGTACTAAGAATAGCACGCTTATAAACCAGCACAGCACACAATAGGAATAGCGCAGTATGGCAACCTTTGATGGAATGGGCCAAGGAAATGAGTCTGGTAAGAAACCTGGAAATTGTCCAATGATTACACCTGGCCCCGGAATAAAGGGGTAGCTGGGTCAGCTCTTGGTATAGCAGGAACTTCAACCCGGGGCTCCCAGGATGGATAGCGGGTTGCGAGTGTTCATTTGTACGTGCCAAGGTGAGATGAGGACAAAAAAATAAATAAAAAAAGATCAATTTTAGATGAATCTGGTTGAATAATTTGCTTAGTTCATGTGTTTAAAAATATGGTAATGATATACTATTGTACTGAGTAAGGCTATAGGACATATAGAGCTAGATAGAACTATGCAGAATGTGTGTCAGGCATGTTAATTTCCCAATTAGTGTCTATGCAGCTCAATAAAGATATAGGGTGTGCTCTTGCAATGAAAAGGAATGTAATGTCTTGCTTATATATATATATACGGTCTCTTTTCTGCTACTAAAATATAGTTTTTGCTTGCATCATGTTCTTTTCTGTGTGCACTATAGCTCTCCCTCTGTCTGGCATATTGTCATGTGTCTAAGATCACACTGTGCGTCAAGATTCATTTTAGATGAACCTGGTTGAATAATATGCTTAGTTGATGTGTTTAAAAATATGGTAATCATGTATTCTTGTAGTGAGTAAGGCTATAGGACATATAGAGCTAGACAGACCTATGCAGAATGTGTGTCAGGCCTCTTAATTTCCCAATTAGTGTTTATGCTGCTCAATAAAGATATAGGGTGTTCTCTTGCAATGAGAAAGGAATGTAATTTCTTGCTTATATATATGGTGTCTGTTCTGCCTCTAAAAAATAGTTTTTGCTTGCATCATGTTCTTTTCTGTATGCACTATAGCTCTCCCTCTGTCTGGCATATTGTCATGTGTCTAAGATCACACTGTACGTCATGATTCATTTAAGATGAATTTAGCTAAATAATTTGCTTAGTTGATGTGTTTAAAAATATGGTAATGATGTATTCTTGAAGAGAGTAAGGCTATAGGACATGCAGAACTAGACAGTCCTATGCAGAATGTGTGTTAGGCCTCTTAATTTCTCAATTAGTCTCCATGCTATGCAATAAAGATACAGGGTGAGCTGTTGAAATGGGAAAGGAATGTAATGTCTTGCTTATATATATGGTCCCTGTTCTGCTTCTAAAATAACGTTTTTGCTTGCATCATGTTCTTTTCTGTGTGCACTATAATTCTCCCTCTGTCTGGCATATTGTCATGTGTCTAAGATCACACTGTGTGTGGAGATTCATTTAAGATGAATCTGGCTGAATGGCATCAATTGGTGACATCCTAATCCTCCTAATTCTCCTCAGGGGTCTCACTGATACTTAGTCCTTCGAACCCACAATAATAAGAAGTTGGCACAGAAGCTGAAATTTAAAAGATAATTTTTTATTAAACTCAAATGAGTTAAGACTATGTCTTATAGACCCTTAGCAATTGAATGAAGCATTTTAAAGAGTAAAGAACACTGGGGCCTTATGTATGTGAGGTTTACATACTCAGCATAAAACCGAGGGACACTCCTGGCACATGTAAGCATGCAAAATGAATAAGTTGGGCATGTAAAATCTGCTTGCTTAGCAAACTGTGAGGAGAATTACTACTCCATATAGCAGCAAAAATAGTCTGGCAGTTATATTAAAGTAGAAGGTGTATTCTATTAGCTAGGCTCTTCTGGGCATGTATTAAGTGGAGGATGCCAAACATAGTTTGTGTCTAGGCAGGCTAGAAGAACAGTTAACAGAAAGGTAGGACAGAGCACATGGCAAACAAAATGGCAGCCAGAAATACAAAATGGGTGCCATGTTAAATCTTTTTCTTCTGTGCGTGTAGTCTCACACCCTCTGCTTGTACCATTTTCACTCTGTTTTCACTATCTTCTCCTCTGTGTGCTTTATTTAGCCTCTGTATGTCACATTTCTTTCAATGCTTTCTGCATTTCTTCTGTGGTATATCATTTCACTGTCTGTGTGTACTTTGTCTGTGTTTGCTTGCGCCATCCGTGTCTCTCCTTGAAGTATGTCACCTTCTCTGTGCACCATCTTTACTTTCTGTGTTTGCAATATAGCTCTCCTTCTGTCTGGCATATTGTCATGTGTCTAAGATCACACTGTGCGTCAAGATTCATTTAAGATGAATCTGGCTGAATAGCATCAATTGGTGACATCTTAATCCTCCTAATTCTCCTCAGGTGTCTCACTGATACTTAGTCCTTTTGAACCCACAATAATAAGAATTTGGCACAGAAGCTGAAATTTAAAAGATCATTTTTATTAAACTCAAATGAGTTGAGACAATGTCTCATAGAGGCCTTAGCAATTGAATGAAGCAGTTTAAAGGGTAGAGCACACTGGGGCCTTATGTATGTGAGGGTAACATACTCAGCATAAAACCGAGGGGCACTCCTGGCACATGTAAGCATTCAAAATGACTAAGTTGGGCATGTAAAATCTGCTTGCTTAGCAAACTGTGAGGAGAATTACTACTCCATAGAGCAGCAAAAATAGTCTGACAGTTATATTAGTGTAGCAGGTGTATTCTATTAGCTAGGCTCTTCTGGGCATGTATGAAGTGGAGGATGCCAAACATAGTTTGTGTCTAGGCAGGCTAGAAGAACAGTTAACAGAAAGGTAGGGCAGAGCACATGGCAAACAAAATGGCAGCCAGAAATACAAAATGAGTGCCATGTTAAAACTTTTTCTTCTGTGCGTGTAGTCTCACACCCTCTGCTTGTACCATTTTCACTCTGTTTTTCGCTATCTTCTCCTTTGCAGAGGCCTATTATGATATGGCTGCTGATGTGTGTTACACAGCGCTTACATGTTAAATCTTTACTTTCTCTGCCTGTAGTCTCGCACCCTCTGTGTGTACCATTTTGTCTCTGTTTGTACTTTGTCTCCCTCTGTGTGCTAAATCACCTAAATCATGAACTGAGTCATAGTTTAGGTGATGTAGTTGTAGAAAGTCCTATGCAGTATGTGTTTCAGGCCTCTTAATTTTCCAATTGTGTTTAAGCTGTGCAATTTAGATGCTGGGTGTGCTGTTGACATGCTAAAGCAACTGTGTCTGTAGCATGTAGTAATTATTTCAATGAATTTGATTAGTACATTCTCAGTCTCATCTGGTTTAAGTTTACTTCAAATGTTCAAAACATTTGCAACACAATTGGAGAGTTGTAAATCCTAAAAGAATATTCCCAGTAAGACTCCCTATCATTGTAGTACTCATTTTACTGAATTGGAAGGGATAGTGTTCTGTCTCTTAAAGGTTTTTCTGTGGTATATGCGTTTTGGTGCAATCTATGGTTTTAACATTTTTGACTAAGATCACACTGAGTGTCTGTGTAAATTAAAAAATTATATTTGCACCTTTTTCTATAATCTCCCCACCGACCTCAAAAACTTCCGCCCCATCTTGCTCCTCCCTTTTCCTGCCAAAGTCATCGAGAAGATCATCAACAGACAGCTTGCCGCCTTCCTCGAGACGAACGGATCCCTCGACCCCTCGCAGTCCGGTTTCAGAGCCAACCGCAGCACCGAGACCGCCCTCATCGCAGCCACCGACGACATCCAAGCCCTGCTTGACAACGGGGAAACAGCGGCACTCATCCTCCTGGACCTCTCTGCAGCGTTCGACTCTGTCTGCCACCGCACCCTAGTCCAACGCCTCAGCAACATCGGCATCCAAGAGAAGGCACTGGAGTGGATCATCTCGTTCCTCGCCGGAAGAACACACAGAGTCCGCCTCCCCCCGTTTCGATCCGAGGCCACCGGAAGTCATCTGCGGCGTCCCGCAAGGATCATCACTCAGCCCCACCGTCTTCAAAGTCTACATGAGCCCTCTTGCTGCCATCGCACGCCAACACAACCTCAACACCATCTCCTACGCCGATGACACCCAGCTGATCCTCTCCCTCACCAGTGACCCCGACACCGCCAGAACCAGCCGACATGAAGGGATGAAAGACGTCGCCGAGTGGATGAAGAACAGCCGCCTGAAACTGAACTCAGACAAGATGGAAGTCCTCATCCTGGGACCATCGCCATCCGCCTGGGACGACTCCTGGTGGCCCCCAGCCCTGGGCACCACTCCTAAGCCAACAGACCACGCACGCAACCTGGGCTTCATCCTGGACTCCTCCCTCTTGATGACCAGACAAGTCAATGCCGTCTCCTCATCATCCTTTCACACCCTTCGCATGCTTCGCAAGATCTTCCGATGGATCCCGACCGAAACCAGGAAGACGTTCACCCAGGCCCTCATCACCAGCCGACTGGACAACGGAAACACCCTCTACGCCGGAACCACAGCCAAGCTACAGAAAAGACTCCAACGCATCCAGAACGCCTCTGCCCGACTCATCCTGGACATCCCCCGACGCAGCCACATCTCCGGCCACCTGAGGGACCTGCACTGGCCCCCCGTCAACAAGAGGATCACGTTCAGGCTCCTCACCCACGCACACAAGTCTCTCCACGACCTGGGCCCCAAGTACCTCAACGACCGCCTGACCTTCTACACGCCCACCCGCCAGCTACGGTCTACTAGCCTCGCCCTCGCAGCCGTACCACGCATCCGCAGAGCCACCTACGGAGGCAGATCCTTCTCCTACCTGGCGGCCAAGACATGGAACTCCCTCCCCATCCACCTTCGGCTGACCCAGGACCACCTCCCCTTCAGGAGACAACTCAAGACCTGGCTGTTTAAGCAGTAGCGGACCCCTTCCCCCAAGCGCCTTGAGACCCTTCCGGGTGAGTAGTGCACTATACAAGTGTTATGATTGATTGATTGATTGATCTCTCCTCACAGTCTACCTCTCTCTACTTATCTCATTTTCTGTCTGCACCAACCCTCTTACACTGCCTGCATCCTCTGATGTGCATCTGTAGAGGCATATTATGATATGGCTGCTGGTGATGGAGTGAGAATTCGCACGTAAAGCGACTTGCTCCTTCTCATGAACCTCGGTAACTTGTAATAGTACTAAACACTCCTGTTCGTCATTAATATTGCACTTTTGCCGTACACGCGGGTGTCCTAGAGATGCTTGCATATGTGTTTACTAATCATAACTCCGTTTGCATACTACAGAATGGCCGCTTTGCAGAAATTCAGTCTGCGCATGCGTCGGTCATACCCATGTGATGTGACGCACTCGCAGATTTGAAAGGAGAAGTTCGCTCATGCGCATTGTAGCTGATATGGCCGCTTAATTTTAATCACGCGTCCTGCTTGCCTACGCTGCTTTGCGTCTCTGTCTATTCCTGCATAATCATTAATCGCTAGAGTTATTATGAAGTAAGGGGTGCAGTGCAGATTATCACGGTGTACAGTGTGTTCTATTTTTCTGTGTTATTAATTTGTTTTCGTTTACTTTTCATGTACCACGCATCCATGGGCCTGGGAGAGGGGGTTGCTCCATATTTGAAACCCGTTCCGACCCTGTCACGTGATGAGGGAAAACCCACACTGCGCAGAAGCAGAACCAAGCCAGCTGGCTTCTGAAGCAAGATGCGCCTGGGAACACATCTCTGTCCTGGGAGAAGATGCTGAAATCCACCTAAAATTGTTACATTTGTTTCTGTCCACTGTATGCACCATTGTCTTCTTCTACACGTATGCCTGGGAACAGGAATGTAAGGGGCGGGTATGAAAATTTAATATTCATCATGGGAACGTAGAATTTTAGGAGGTAATAATGACCTAATCGCCTCCCCTGACCAATCATAAGTTGGGACCCGGTCACTTGCAACATTTGTGGGTGGTCTGGGGACCCAGAAAGGGTATATCTAGCCTAGTTAGTTAGTAAAAAGTTGTCCGACTTGTCTGAATAGCTGACCTGTCAACGACCCCACGACTCTATAGGTGATTGATACAGAGAGCTGCGGAGCGCTCTGTCCGAATTTTCCACAAACTCTAAGGGGTGGAAATAGTCCTAAGTGCTGGCGAAGCACTTTGCTGGGAGATTCAAGAACCCAATCGGGGTTACTGGTGGATTCTGTGCAGTGAGGGGGTAGCGCAGGCGTTGCATCCGAAGCTGCAGGTGTTGGTCGTGCCCTTTGGTGAGCCCAGTCCTGACCCAAATCCTGAGGGGTATCCTGTCCTGATTTCTGTGAGCTGTACCTGCTCACCTCCTGGCATCCCAAATCCTTGAGGGTCCTTGTCCTCATCTTTTCCCGAAGCTGACCCGTGGCCAGGGTTAGTCCTCATTCCTATCCTAGGTAAATATACCTGTGGATGTCCGTCTACTATCCTTTCCTTCCTGCTCTTTAATAAAGCCTCTATGCCCATGATATTTCTCTCTGTTCTCTCTACTGATGCATTTGCAAATTGTTTGTTAGCATGTTCCATTTTTCCCCTTTCCTGTAGGGCATATTGAAACTGTTTTTGCTTAAATAAAGTGTGATGATCTAAGTTAGATAGACTAAGATTAGGGTTTGAATCACTTATAGGCTATAGAACTTTACCAACTAATGTGTTTTAAAGTTACCTTCCTTAGTTTAAGCCAAACTGAATAGCATGTTCCCTGTTACCCTTACCCTATAGAAAACTCAGTTGCCCTCAATGGTGTTGTCCCTCATTCATAGTTACATAATCTTTGTGATTCTGCTTATTGATGTTTTTATCAGCATTTGCCTTATACTTTTGTCACTCTAAACTTTACATTCTTATATAAAGACTTTAAACGCCTCAGGTGTCTGTGGTCATTCAGAAAAGGTACAACTGATGTTATGTGAATAGACTAAGTGTTTTAGAAGTGTTATCACCTGTCCTCGACAGCTCCTGATCCATCAGGAGGAGTAAGTGCCAGTGGTAAGTCAGGTACCATGGTAATAGTGTTACAGGAAACACACATAGAATACTGATAGTGGCGTGTAAAATCACCCGACTTACAAAATTGTATTTCGCAATCACGTCATGGGCCCAAGTGCGTGAAATCTGGTAAACTCTGAGCCCGGTGACTTGCACGCTCTATCAGTATTTTCTGGTAGCAGAGCTATGGTTAGGACTAGTTAGGATAGGTAGATAAGATAATTACTGTTCAAGTCAAGTCAAGTCATAGAATTTATATAGCGCACTACATACCCAGAGGGTCTCAAGGCGCTTAGGGAGGGGAGGAGGATTATTTGTCAAATATCCACGTTTTGAGTTGCTTTCTGAATGCTAGGTGGTTCTGGGTAAGGCGAAGGTAAGTGGGAAGTGAGTTCCATGTTTTAGCTGCCAGGTATGAGAAGGATCTACCTCCCATGGTGGTCTTGTTGATGCGAGGTACAGTGGCGAGGGCTTGGCTGGAAGATCGTAGTAGGCGGGAGGGGGTGTAGAAGGACAGTCGTGAGTTGAGGCATTCTGGTCCGATTTCGAAGAGTGCTTTGTGTGCGTGGGTTAGAAGTCGGAAAGTGATTCTCTTATTGACGGGTAGCCAGTGGAGGTTTTTCAGGTGCCCAGAGATGTGTTCGTTACGCGGGATGTCTAATATGATCCTGGCTGAGGCGTTTTGGATTCGTTGGAGTTTTTTCTGGAGTTAGGCGGTAGTACCTGCGTAGAGGGTGTTTCCATAGTCCAGTCGGCTCGTGACCAGAGCGTGGGTGACTGTTTTCCTGGTTTCGGTGGGGATCCAGTGAAATGTTTTTTTGAGCATACGAAGAATGTTGAAGCAGGATGAGGAGACGGCGCTGACTTGTCTGTTCATTGAGAGTGAAGAATGCAGGATAACGCCTAGGTTCCGTGCGTGGTCTGTCGGGATGGGTGCTTTTCCAAGGGCTTCCGGCCACCAAGAGTCGTCCCATGCAGAGGGGGATGTACCTAAGATGAGGACTTCTGTTTTGTCTGAGTTCAGTTTCAGACGGCTGTGTTTCATCCATTCGGCAACTTCCTTCATTCCTTCATGTAGGTTAGTTTTGGCGGTGCTAGGGTCATTGGTGAGTGAAAGGATCAGTTGAGTGTCATCCGCGTAGGAGATGATGTTGAGGTTGTGTTGGCGGGCGATGGCTGCGAGGGGGCTCATGTATACGTTGAAGAGGGTGGGACTGAGAGAGGATCCTTGTGGCACGCCGCAGATGACTTCAGTGGCCTCGGACTTGAATGGTGGAAGGCGGACTCTCTGGGTTCTTCCGGTGAGGAACGAGGTGATCCATTCAAGTGCTTTTCCTTGTATTCCGATGCTTCTGAGGCGTTGTAAAAGGGTGCTGTGGCAGACTGTGTCGAAGGCTGCAGAGAGGTCGAGGAGGATGAGGGCGACTGTGTCTCCATTGTCTAGTAGAGTTCGAATGTCATCTGTTGATGCGATGAGGGCGGTCTCAGTGCTGTGCTTTGCTCGGAATCCAGACTGTGAGGAGTCGAGGGATTTGTTGGCTTCGAGGAAGGCGGCGAGCTGGTTGTTGACAGCTTTCTCGATGACTTTGGCCGGGAATGGAAGGAGCGAGATGGGGTGGTAATTTTTGAGTTCGGTGGGATCCGCTGTGGGCTTTTTCAGAAGGGCGCTGAGTTCAGCGTGTTTCCAGCTTTCCGGGAAGGTGGCGGAGTTGAAGGAGCAGTTGATGACGTCTCGGAGGTGCGGGGCTATGACGGAGTCTGCTTTGTTGAAGATGTGGTGAGGACATGGGTCTGTGGGGGATCCAGAGTGGATGGAGTTCATCAGGCGGATGGTGTCCTCAGTGGAGATTGGGTTCCAGTCGTTAAGGGTGTTCAAGGGGGGTGAATGTTCAGCATATGGTTGGGTGGGTTGGTCTCCGGGTTGGTTGTCGAAGCTGTTGTGGATGTCTGCAATTTTGTTGTGGAAGAATGAAGCTAGGGAGTCGCAGAGGGCTTGAGAGGGGGTGATGTCGTTGGAGTTGGCCGAGGGATTGGTAAATTCCTTGACGATGTTGAAAAGTTCCTTGCTGTTGTGGGCGTTGTTATCTATTCGATCCTTGAATGCTGTTTTCTTGGCCTTTCGGATTAGTTGGTGGTGTATGCGGGTGGCGTTTTTGAAGGCGTCCTTGGAGCTAGTGGTTGGGTCTTTTTTCCAGGCTTTTTCAAGGGAGCGGCAGAGTTTCTTGGACTTCTTAAGATCATCGTTGAACCATGAGGCCTTCTTGCTGCCAGGTTTGCTTTGACGTTTTTTCAGTGGTGCTAGGATGTCGGCGCTGTTGGATAACCATAGGGTGAAGTTGGCGGCGGCTTGGTCTGGGTTAGAAGAGTGGGCTGTGTGCTGCTGATTTTTATATATATATATATATATGCTGCTATAAAAAGGATTGTGTTTCATTTAAATGTCATAGAATAAGTTTATTATATTTCATGGAATACTGAGTATATTACTAACCAATTGGGAGTGATTGTTTTATGTTATGGGGATCCCCGGGGAAAAGGAATAGCAAGTGGTGAGTAGAATCCACTTGGCTGTAAGGTCACTGGCCAAGAGAAAGATTAGTGCATGGTTAGGCAGAACTGGAAGCGCTAATCAGGTTTTCCTTTTTCGAAAATTCATTTGAAGTATAAATGTTAGCTACCAAAACCGTGGTGAAACTCTCGTTGTGATATCACCTAGTAAGGGTCACAGACGGCAGGAGTAATAGGTTCTTGGAGCTTGAGTGGCAGCAAGGGAGGACATTGGTGAAAATTGACTTAGTATATATCCCGGAAAGAAGTGGATTAGTCAAAAGAGTAGCAGGTTCTCTATTTGCTTGTGTGAAAAAGATAGGCGGAAGGGATCTAT